>NW_021939632.1:6942588-7591577 GCF_001715985.3 Manacus vitellinus | reverse complement strand
GGATGCCATTGGCCTTCTTGGCCACCTGGGCACACTGCTGGCTCCTGTTCAGCTTCCTGTCAATCCAAACTCCCAGGTCCCTCTCTGTCTGGCTGCTCTCCAGCCACTCTGTCCCCAGCCTGTAGCACTGCATGGGGTTGTTGTGGCCAAAGTGCAGGACCCGGCACTTGGCCTTGTTGAACCTCATCCCGCTGGAATCAGCCCAACTCTCCAGCTTGTCCAGGTCCCTCTGCAGAGCCCTCCTGCCTTCCAGTTGATCGACACCCCCCCCCCTCCAGCTTAGTGTCATCTGCAAATTTGCTAATGAGAGACTTGTTGTATGGTTATGTAGTCCCATAGACCAAGAGAAACAACTGCATAGAAATGTGAATGCAGCAGAGCTTCCTTAGTTCTGCAGACTGGAAAACTTGCATTTGGTGTGTATGATGCTGCTGTTGGAATAAGCCAAGCTTTCAAACCTGGTAACAGCAGTGAGCAATTCTTCTTCTCCCTATGGTATCTTTCCACAACTGTAAATGCTTTTATAGGCCTTGGGATGCCCCACAGGTATATAAAATAGAAAAATTAGTAGCTGACATGTTGAAATGCAGGGGATTAATTTAGGTTCAGTTTCTCTGATTATTAAATACTGTTTTTGCAAATTAGCTGCTTTTAAGAAAAAAACCCTCATACTGAGCTCCTTTTCACTTGTCCACATAAAAAACATGCTTGGCCAGATAGAGTTGGCCTGGCATCAGTCCCAATTCCAGTTTCACTGAATCCAAATAAAAAGCAACCTGGGAGTGAATCCAATTACACAGGAGAAGCCTTTGTATCATTTCATATGCATATATTTTCCTTAGCACTACCAAAGGTGCAGAGGGAATCCTCTGTTGGATGGGAACAGCTCTGCTCTTTGTCATGTGTTCTGGCAGTATAGGCCTGTGGACATGGTAATGGGGAGACATGAGGAAGGATGTGATAGGAGAGGAAAGCATGTATTAGATGACACCACTGGAGCAGCTGAAGGTATAGTAATAGATTTTTATCAAATCAAGGAGATATTTCTTTGTTGTTGCTGCTATTAGAATACTACTTGGAGCACTGTGCCAGTGCATGGCTAGTAGCCAGATGGGTGTATATTTAAGGGTTACCATGGTCATTGCTTTACACTGGGCTTTTTTAAGGTTGGGACTATGAGAATTGCAACATTAAGGAATCTGGACAATGTCTTGTTTTGATATTATTATATTCAGGGGTACATGTGTCATGTTTTAACTGCAGCTGAAAACTAAGCACCATTTCCCTGACAGTTTACTTCCCTCTCCTTGATGGGATGGGGTAGAGAATTGGAAGGGTAAAAGTAAGAAAACTTGTGGGTTGAGATGAGAACAGCTTGACTCAAATAAAATAGTAATAATCAATTATCATGGAAAGGAAAATAACAATAAGAGAGAAATAGAACTAAAGAAAAACAAGTGATGCAAATGAAGAACAATTGCTCATCACCGCTGATGCCCAGCCCATTTCTGAGCAATGGCCCTTGGCCAGCTTTACCCCTAGTTTACAAACTGAGCATGATGAGATGTGATATGGAATATCCCTTCAGCCAGTTTGGGTCAGCTGTCCTGGCTTTGTCTCCTCCCAGCTTCTTGTGCCCCACAGGCTCCTCACTGTCAGGGCATCATGAGAAGCTGAAAAGTCCTTGACCTAGTGTAGGTACTGGTCAGCAATAACTAAAATGTCAGTGGGTTATCAACTCTACTCTCAACCTAATTCAAAACATGGCCCTGTACCAGCTATTAGGAAGAAAATAACCTGTATCCCAGCTGAACCAGGACAACATGTTTATCAAATGTATGAGGCATGTAGGTATACTAAAGCTGGTTATTCCCATGTATTAAAAATGGCAAATCTTGGGAGTCTTCCCAGATGCTGCCTGGCCCATCTCCCAGTGGGATGATCTACAGCATTGATGCTACCAGATGCAACATACTTCCTGCATTGCTGCAATTTCTGGGAGGGGCAAATGAATATCTTTAGTTTTGTGTTAAAACAGAGTTAATGTCATGTTGATGCTGGGTCCAGACTAAGTTCCAAATCTGAACACATTACTACCATGCTCTTCTGTTTCTGGGAGGTGGCAAGTGCTTAAATATTCTGTAATTGTATCTTTGGAAGTAGCTTATTGAGAGATCCTTGTACTTTGGCATGCAAGAGAACTTGTATTCACGTACAAGTGGGCAATCTAGATATAATGGTAGATACTGTGTAAAGTAGGTCTGCAGTTTAAATCGTGAAAAGCAAGAGATGCACGAAATTTCTGGAGTTTCACTGATTTCCTGCTGTGAGCCTGGAGTGAGGGAATTTAGGCAATTCAGGCTATGTGGTAATTTCTGTAGGTTGCAGAGAAAGAGGGAGGAAGAAACATAGCCAGAACCTGCAGTGTCTCGCCTGTTTGCAGCAGGTGGCAGCAGGCAGCAGCAGAGCACTTGGGCAGGCTGGCTGCACGTTGCTGCTCACACATGTAGCTGGAATGAGAATAACGTCCCACCGGGATAACTTTTGTGTTGCAGCCTGCAGAAGCAGCCCATGCAGGAGCTGAAGCAGCTGGATCAGAAGCAGCAGCTGGAGCTGAAGCATCTAAAACTGAAGCTGACTCAGGATCGGTAAATACCTCAAGGGACAGCAGTCCCTTTTCTCCATCACATCCCTTTGTTATACAGAAGATGTGGGAGACTGGGTTGGGAAAAGAGCTGTATAGCTTGGAAAAGCACATCCCTGCCCCATGAGGAGTTGCAGTGCTCTTGTTCAGAGGCTTAGTTGTTGCATTTTATCTGTGCAGTGCTTAGGGAGAAGTTCTGCTGGAAAGTTCACTAAAAGAATTGTCCCTTCACCCATCCTGTGAAGCCAGTCCACAGCCCATGCTGTCCTAGGCTTGTGTTGTCTGCTGGATTCCCCCTTGCTTGCCATTTACTTTACCTGCCCTGGGCTCTGCCTATGTCCCCTGAATATCCAGGCTTCCTCTTTTTTTTGGTGACACTGCCATGTTTTTAGGGGACTGGAGTAGGTCCCAACTCATGGCAGCTTGGTTCTTACAGGCTGTTGCATGTGAGTTGTCTGTTCCACAAGGGCTCTGTAAGAATGCATTGTGACCACAGCAAATGGGAAATGCTGGGCATTATGGTCCAAGAAAAACTATAAATCATCTCTACCTTTCTGCAGTCTTAGGCAGAGGAAGACAGCAGTCACCAGTCCTGCTTTCTCACTACTGCCTCTGCTGTCCTTTGGGGTCTTTTTGTCACTGTCTGGTGTGCGGGGAAAACCCACTGAAGCCATGGGATGGTTGGGATGTGGATCCTCCAGGATGGACTTGGAGCTTCAGTTTTGGATTCTCTTTTCTCAATGGCTTTTTTCCTTCCTTGGCTGCCGCTGCCTACCAGACCTCTCTGCCTGCTGTTGTTGTGGAAACTTTCCCTGCAACTGTCAATGGCGCTGTGGAAGCAGGTGCTTCATCTGAAAGAGCTGACATGCCCCCAGGATTTCTGTTCAAGGTGAGTATGTGGCGGTGGGGCATTGAGTTCCTGGTGATTATCTTTTCTTTCCTGTAATGAATTAGTTGCTTTCGCTCAGCATGTCCATGGGCTATGCCACATTAAAAGGCAGAAAGGAAGTTGAAGGAGAGATACACCTTCCTCAGTGTAGCTTCATGCAGTTCCAAATGTTTCAAAGGACTGGTAAGAGCATCAGCATCTAAAGGTGTTACTGTGCTGGGTAGAAATACCCCTTCTCTCTGCTGCAGTTGTTTTTGTCTTGGTGCAAGTGGTAATTGGAGAAGAGTTGGAAACACCAGAAGAAACAGAGGACTGTGTTTGGAGAAATGAGAAAGCCAGGATGAACAGAGAAAAATAAAGCAGTAGGAAGGGAAGTTGGGTGGATGTTCTGAATACGCCGAAGATCACTTGCAGCTTTTTTTCATAGGTGTGGAGGAAGGAGTGATTCTGGATGAGGATAGACCACAAATGTAATGTGTATAATGCAATATGGCATAGGTGCATCATGCCCTGAAAAGTGAGAAATGACAGCATCCTGCTATAGAAATGCTTTTTTCTGCTTTAGTCATGTCCATTGTTTTTTTTTTTCTGGGATTCTACTAAAATCAGAAGAATGGTAAAAGCCGATGAACAATAGGAGGCTCATAACATTTAGGCTGGTTACAGGTAGTATTATGGACTGTAGTGCTCAAAGTGGAGAGCTGTGGTTTGAAGTAGAAAAGCTGTAACACAGATGTTGAAAGGCATTAGGCTGAATACTAAAGAGAAAACATGGATATCATCATCCAAACTAATATTCTTTCCTACATTTCTTCTCCCTGCTTGCTGTGACAGAGGTGGGAAGCTATGATCTCTAATAGTCTTGCAGTCCAGCTGCAGAAAGAATACAGGGCACCATTCAAGTGGACACAGGCTTTCCACCCTGTGAGGTTTTTGTGCCCACACCATGAGAATTCAACTCTCCTAAAGGACAGGGAGGTGCCGATACGTAACAAGTTGCATAAGACTCACCAGGATGCTGTTGTGGCCAAGGAGAGCTGCATGCCAGGCTGTATGAACAAGCCTGTAGTCATTAAATTAAGGGAAGCAGTTATTCCCCTGGATGTGACATTTGTGATCAAAGCTTACCCTACATTAAGCATAAGGTTGGATCAGATGGCCTCAAAATGTGCTTTCCAACCTGAATCATCCGGTGAATCAATGAAGAGGAAAGCCTTGTCACCTGTTATGGAGCTGGGTGAGAGAAGGTTGGGCTCACCCACTTCTCCTCTCCCTGTAGGTCCAGGCCATGCACGATTACACTGCCACTGACAGTGATGAGCTGCAGCTGAAGGCCGGGGATGTGGTGCTTGTGATTCCATTTGAGAACCCTGAGGAGCAGGTGAGTGGGGAAGATGGGGTGTGAGCCTGGCCCATGTGGAGCCAGTGGGGTTTCTAGAGCTGCTTCTTTATTCACTAACAGTCGGCTGGCTGGATGCAGAGCCATTAGTTTGTGGCTGGGAGCTGGCAAGAGAACCGGTTGTCCTTGAGCTTGAGATTGGCTTCCTGCAACAAAGGGGAGGACTCTGCTTGTTATTGGAAAGTAGAGACATTATCCTACGTAAAGCATATGGGGTAGCAGTGGGTTCCTGTCCCTGTCAGAACATTTGAGCCAATACTATGGCTTTCTTGATCAGGGAGCCCAACAGAGCCCATATTTTGCCTCCTCACTGCCCCTTAAATTGATGCACATTCCCTGTGATCACTAAAGTGCAGACTGTAGCATTGAAAGGAGTGATCCACACTTTATGATGATGTTTTCTCCTGTTTTGAGAAATGTTGGAGCTCCAAGAAAGCAGCTGGCGGTGGATGATGGCTTATACTTCACCATAGCAATGGCTGTTTCCAAACGACTGTGTTTGGTCAGGAGATGGCAGCAGAATCAAAGGCTGGTGCAGGTCTCTCAGCCCTGAAGAACAGTCTTGCTGCCCATCTTCAACCTGAATTTAATTGGCCATGTTTTTCTTTGAGTTATTTCTGGAAGCTTTGACTAAGTCCTCCTCACTTGCTGTGTTTGAGGGGCACCCAGCTGATAATCTGCAGCAGCTTTACTACTTCCACTGAGAGAGATGGTGATTTTATAAAATTCATGCTCACATCTCCAGATTTTTGTTTGGAAAAGAAACAAATTCTCCAAACTGATTCAGCAGTCATCAGCTCTTTGGGTTTGGTCAAGTCCAGACAAGGTCTGGATTCCACAAGGGATAAAGGGAAGGTGAGGTAGTTCACTACCTCAGAAGATGTGGATCCTCTGTTGGCTTTGTGAATTATGGAGGCAGATCATGCTGATACCTGTGAAATGGAGCTATAATCTGCCAACAGTTCCCACAGAGCTAGGGGGGAAGGGCTCTTTGGGGAACACAAAGTGATTCCTTCTGGAGACAAGACTCTTCACTGAGTGGAACTGCCCTACAAAAGCATTTCTGAGCATTTCTTTCTCAGAAAGCTTTCTGGACGGGGAAAAGCCTGACAGCTTCCCTAGTTTCTGTGGTAGGAGTTGGCGTTTGTGGAGCAGTTTTTCAACGCCCTGTGTTTGCACTCTAGCTGGATGTGGGTGCAACAGCCATGAACTCGAGACTCTCCAAGCTGCAGAGGGTGAGCTCTGAGTGTTGCTAACATAACACTGTAGCTGCACTGAAGCCCCTTAACCCTTCTACAGTGCATCCTGTGCTACAGCTAACCTCAACCATCCCCAGCCAGAAAATGCTGGCTGTTAACATGTGCATGAACTATGCACGTGAGTGGAGGAAGCTTAGGATGACAGACTGTGGTCCATGTCCCCATCTTGCAGCTTAGGTATCAGTTTGTGGATATATCATCCAAGCCTGGATTCATCTCTCTTGATAGAAGAAAGGGTTGAGGGCAACAGTGCTTCTAAGCTGGCACTTAAGTGGCATGGTTTAAAATTGTCAGGGCTCAGTCTGGGTCCTTGTGTCTAATCCCTACAGCTGAGGAGACCCTTGGTAGCAGGATGAGGTGGGAGTGCTGCATGCTGTATGGCACAGACGCTATGTGCAAATGGATGAGCTTTTGTGCTTGGCGTGCTGTGAGCTGGAAGCTGCCTTCCAGACACTTGGGCCCAATGTCTTCTGCCTAGTTGTTTGTATTCCTGATTTATGGCATGTCAATCCTCCCACAGCCCCTGCAGCTGGCTGCTGCAGATGGGCTCCCATCTCCTGCCATTCTCATGACATCTCCTGAATGTTCAAATCTAAGGCAGCAGCAAGGGCTAAGTGAGCTTGCAGACACCCAGAGCTATGCAGCTCTTTTGCCTCATGCTGCACCCTTAACCCATAGGCTACCCCACTGCAAATGGCTCACATGAGAGGGTACATTTGCATGCTGAAGGGGTGCTTCCATGGTGGCAGCTCCAAGGCATGTAGAAAATAGGGTGGTTGCACACCTGAGCTGCAAGGAGTGCAGCCTTCCTACCTTGGATATCTTGTCTTCCTCACGTGCCTAGGATGGAGCAGAAATCTCAGTGCTAGACAGCCTGCAGGCAGAAGGTGAAAAGTCTGGTTCTCCTCATGAGTGGATTCTGCCAAGCAGGACTCCATTTGCCTCAGTGAAAATTCATCTGTGTTTATAGATGTATAGGTTGGTGGCTAGGGAAGACCCTTCAGAGAGACCTTGAGTGTGTAGCCAAAGTTTGAGAGTTTTGCTGACCTCACTCTGCATCAAGCCCAACAGACTCCTGAGTTTTGGGAAGATGAATTGAGCTTCTCAGCTCCCAATTCTCATAGATCAGAATTTCAGCATAGCAAACAAGACTTATTTTGCCTGTACCAGCTCTAAAATGCCAGTCATCAGGTGCTCTGACTGGAGCAGGGGATGCGCATCTCCAGGGACTCATTCATCCTTTCCAGATACCTGTGCCCAAGATGAATGGGTTGAATTACACTCTGGATGTGTCTGTCACTTTTATGACTATGGAAAATGCTGGACCCCTCATGTTTAGATGGTGAAAGGTGAGATAGGTGATTCCCATCCTGTAGCTCTAGGGTCTCTTTTGGCAGAATTTCTCCTGCTTCAGTGGGTGTAAATTACAACATATTTCTGTTACACTTCATTCTTTACAGTTTCACAGTGTCTGCACAGTCTGGGTTAAATTTGAGCTCTGGTGGGATGGAGCATTCTCTCCATTTAAAAGGGAACAAATGCATTTTTTCCTTCTTCCCCATACTCCTCCTGGATTGTCTCCAAGCCAAATACAAGCATGGCTTTGATAATGCCTTGACACCTCCTTGACCTGCACTCTGTAACAAAAATCCCTGCTCACATCTATCCCTTAGCACCTGATTTCTGTCTTCTCCTCCAGGATGAAGGATGGCTGATGGGTGTGAAGGAGTCTGACTGGATCCAGCATAAGGAACTTGACCAATGCCGAGGGGTTTTCCCAGAGAATTTCACAGAACGGGTGCAGTGAAAGCTCAAGCCCACCACCTGCATTTCTGCTGGAAGAAAGCAAGTTTTCTGATAGATAATTGAAAAAGAACAACAGAAGGAAAAGAAGAGAGAATTTTAAAGGATCAGAAGCCTGAAAAAAGTCAGCTTAAAGGGTGTGTTCTTCTCAAAGGGCAAGGTTTCAGAAGTAAATTGAAATTCAAAGTGTTATTGAAATATACACATATTAATAATAATAAGGCAATTCAGATACCCTCTTTCCCCTTTGGTTTAAACAGCATTTGAATTCAAAGGACTGATGCAGAAGCAACTCAGTGTGGTTCTCTAAATACTGCATTGACTGAATTGGTGAGATGTCAGCCTGATCCCTGGAAAGGCAGTATTTGTCTAACAGCTTGAGAGTAGAAGGTGCATTTGCTCTTGGCTGGGTTAATCTGTTTTGTCTTGAAGGTGACTTGCATGGCAACCATAAAAATTCAGCCTTCCCTACATGTTCAACCTACAGTAGGCCAGACTTTCTGTTATGCTGTTGAAAAAAATACTTAGTGTATAGTGTTCACCAATACAATGTATGTGTGTGCGTGTATTTTATTTTCTTCCTTTAAAGACAATGTTACACAAACTGTGATTTTCGTACATGTAAAGATAGAAGAAACTACATGGAAAGGGCATGAAGAAGGTGAAATGTGTGAAGCTGTGCTCAGTCCAAAGTTCTTTCAAATGCAGACACTTAAATTCTCACAGTAGTGTTAGCCTGTGAAATCCTAAGGGGAATGGACAAATTCAAGAAGAGAAGCAAGGAAAAACAAACATGCTATTTGGATGTCTGTGAAATTTAGGAGAGGGAAACCTCTGGCCCTCCCCCCCAACCCTATAGGTGATTTCAGAAAAGCTTAGATTCATGTAGATGGAAGATAGCTCTAAAATGTACTGGTTAGAAAATTTGCTTTTAAAGAAAGAGATAAGGGAAGAATTATTTTTTTTCCTGTAAGAATATCTCAGAAAAAACACCGAGTTAAAAACAACTTGCTTTCTGTGTTTTTCATTGGCATTGTTTTTTGTGGAATTGTATTACTTATTTTCCTTTGAAGAGTTCTGTAAGTGAAATATCATTAGATCAGCTTTCTCCAGTGCTGTGCTGATGATCAAGTTAACCTCTATAAAAACTGGACTCTTGAAATGCTCGTTTAAAATGGCTGCGTGACTTCAGGATGTTTTAATGCATTAGAAAGGAAGGCACGAATATCAAAGTGTCAGTGTCAAGGAGACACTCCGCAGTCTAATACTGATGCTGAGTCCTTTCCTCTACCTTTCCTTTGCTTCTGTTTGTTTTTGAGTTTTGTTTTTTGAGTTTAGACAAGCAGATGACAAGGCTATTTCTAAGTGCATATTACACTTGTTAAAATAAGCCGGTCTGACTCTCCAAGACTCTAAAGTCCCACAAAGGTACTTTAAACTTTACTTGAATACTGATGCAGCTGGCAAGCAAGTCAGGTTATTTTAATTTTTTATGGCTTCCCCTCTTGCCCCAAGATTGTTTTGCCCTGAGGGATTTTTAACAGTGAGGTTACCTCCTGCTGCAAAGGGACAGGATTACTCTGAAATTATCTTTTGAACTGTTAGGAGTTGGCTTTTGTCAAAGCTGCACAAAATGCTGACAAAGACTGCTGAAAAGCCCACCTTTTCCAGTCTGGGTTACTCATAGAACAACAGAAAAAACATTGTAGGACAAAAATTGTGTTTTTTAAAAACAATTAGTTCAGAGGGACTGATCTGATTTTGATTAGCATATATATTCTTATAAATGCATGAATTTTTGGAGTTCCTTCTGCTTTCAGTTTGAAAGAAGATCCATGCTAGCTATTTACAGCAATTAATAGATATCAAATCTGTTCTACATACCCAAATCCCGTCTCCTTTTTTCTTTTTTTTTTTTTTTTTTTACTAAATGTGCAGGAATTCATTTTACATCACTGTTAGAAAGCCCAATCATATTTAGGAGTAACTTCTCACAATACGGAAGGACTGGACTCCACAAGTTGTAGTATGGTGAGCTGTTACTTTAGAATACTGCCCTGTTTGATATATATATTTTTTTTTCATCAGGATTGTCTTTATTATTACTCTTTTTTTTCCAAAATATCTATTTTTATGCATTGTGACTCCCATTACTCCTTTGAAGATTATTCATATAAAATATACATTTAAATATTCATAGAAATATATATATATTAAAAAGCGGGTTGATCCAATTAACATAATGCTGTCAGCTTAAAATGTTTATTTTTATGCAAAACCTGTGGATAATAGCTTTCGATTTTTTAAAAGAAAGACAAGATTCTAAGTACCAGAGCTGTGATTTTCGTCTTGTAGTAAGTGTTCTAGACCATTTAGAAAGCTGTGCTGATACCTAATTTATTGTGGGTTTTTTTAGCTGTTGTTGTTGTCCTCTGCTGTGTTTAAACCAGATGACTGTCCCAACAAAGATCCTTGTAAGGCCTTTTCATTTTACTGAGCTTGCAAAGTAACTATCCAGTACTGTATTGTCCCTGCAGAAGTGGTAGCACTCTGCAAAAAAGGGATGTTGTTTTCAGGTCACAAGTGATGCTCCAATATTGCCAGTGGGGAGGGTGTTGTGCCTCTCTCCATTTGCTTCCCCCAACCCAAAAACCCCAAGCCCCAAACTCCCTTGTTTAGAGCAGGTTAGGGTGGGTTACCTGGATCTTGCATTGCTCACAGATAAGTGGTGTCAGCACATCTCAGTCAGATTCTGAAAATGCAGGATCAGACCCACAGTTTATAAATTGCCTTATGTGAGAGTAGGATGACATAGCAGTAAGCTTGTAGATGGCAATGTTTCTTGGAACCAGGAGATCTATCTCCTGAGTCATGTTCAGCCTCCTGTAAACGGCCATGACTCCTCCCATTTTCAGTATTTTTGCATCTCCTAAATACCTTGATTCTGGTTGGTATTACCTGATGAAATGAATTTCCCATCTTCTTTGGCTTAGGTCTGATTCAAATAGAAAGAGGGACAAGTGAACTCCCAAGTAGGCTGTGCCCACAGTGGTTTTTCAGTTTGCGGGCTGAACTGAAAAATCTGAGGAAAAAAGTTGTAAGGGTGGCCTGAGACAATTTTTTTCCCCATTTTCTCAGTGGAATGAAAAAGGGAAAAATTAAAACAAACAAGCAAATCCTTTCATGCCAAAATGAAACGTTCATTTCTAAGGTTGCATGTTGTGTCTTGGGCTGTAACAAATTGCTTTGAAGCAAAAATGTGAAACCTGTTCTGAAAATGCTGAAAGAAAATGTTTTAATGTTAGTAGTCTTTTTACCTTTGCCTTTCTTCTTAATTTGATGACTGATTACAGTTAATCCTGAACTGTATTTTTTGCGAATACATTATCCACTGAAGAGAACCCAAAGAAGCCTATTGCCCAGTTCTGCTCCACTGACAGGCACACTGGATACATTTCAGGGAATACCTGGTATCTGGCCCAGCAAAGCTGCTGTTTCCCCATTTAATAATCTTCCACTTGATTGTTTTACTGGGTGAACAATAAAAGCATCTCTCATCCCATGCCATTGACTGGTTTTGTAGCCTGGCTTAGAAAAACACTCTTGCTCTGGTCTTAGTTTGGTCACAGATTTATGACTATAGATTTATGAAACTACTCCAGTTTGAGCCTAATCCTATTGTGCAGTGGGAATTATCATTTGCCCAACTGATAAGAAAGAAATAAGGCATTGCTTTTTCTCCCTTTTTCTGTCTTAGCAGTGTCAGTAGTATATCTTTATTAGATAGAATTAAGGAAGGTCCCAGGATAAAGATGAATGTGGTGTTCCAGGTGAGACTCCTGCATATGCTGCTGTTTTCCATGGGCATTCCTCAGCTGTCTGTTTTTATCACCTTTGTGTTTCTTGGCTGTGAAGGTGATGCAGTAAAAGGGGTTGTGCAGGTTCATTCCAGCTACTCAGAGCTGGTGTTACTTTGTATGATTTGTTTGCCACAGTCCTTGAAGCTTTGTTCACAATTGCAGAACCCTTTCCTGCCCCACTATCCAAAGACTGTGGCCAAGGCAGACACGCCCAAGTCAAAGGGGAGGTGAAGCAGGAGTGAGGGCTCCATATTCTGCCTGGAATTGGGATGTCAGCTCAATTGAGTTTTGCAGCAGTCTCGGAGGCAAAAGGCCCAAGGCTAAGGAAATGCTGGGAGAGGATGGAGAGATGATCCATTATCTTTTTCATTTTGGATTGATGTGCTGACTGCCTCACCTCTTAGTTCCAGGAAAGTTCAGAAACTCTTTATTTAGGGCTAAGAACAAAATACAAATACAGATGTGCATGGTCAATATGATAACAATTGCCCTTCACCTGCCAAGGGCACTGAGTTTAGAGTTTCCTCTTTCCTGCTTTGTGTTAGACACACTGAATGCTCTGCTAGTGTTGAAAATGTATTGGGTGCTGTGCAGTCAATGCCCCAAAACAGGGAATGTTCTTTGGTGGAGGATGCAGAGGTGTCTCTCAGCCCTTTCTAGGAAGACCTACAGATCTTCCACAGACAAGCCTGTGTACATCTAACACAGTAGCCTCTGATTTCAGTAGCCTGTGTGTTTTTATCATCTGGCCTCACTCTCCAGCTCCTCCCACTTCCCAGCCTCTCCCATGCTCTTTGAGGATGATGGCAGCATAGGGCATGTCCCATCAGCAAAAAGTGCAAAGCTAGAAGATGCACAGATGTGTCCGCAGCAAACCCTATGCCCTAATGCAGCTTTATAGTGCTGATATCAGGAAAACAAGCAACAGCTTTTTGTCTCTGGGCTGCCAAAAGGGAAGCTATTCCTTGCCACCCGGGTACTGGTGCAGACACCTCTCTGCATGCATGCTCTGGTTCAGACATTTCTGCATAGCAGACTCCTGATGGAAAGGGTCCCTGTGGTCCCCAGAGGTGGATTGTACCACCAGTCTTCATGAAGCATCAGGTCTGTAGCTGATGCATGAGGTCTGAGAATTAGAAGGTCCTTTTGGAAATTTTGCTTGTGAAACTAAACGGACAAGCTACAGCTGTGAAGACTGGTCTGTATGAGCTTGTGCTTTGATGTGTCCTATGGCTATAATTCCTTCACCTGTTTTTGCAGCATATTCTGCTAATCCTGACCCTAGTCTGCGTTTCATGTAGAAGGTCCCTACTTGAAACTTGCCAGATGTAGTCCTGGGCTTATTGCTTCTCTTTAACTGAATTAAATGGGAACTACTTTTGCAATGTATTAGCAATCTCTTTTCCTTCTGTTTATTCAGTATCTGAGTTTAATCACAATGACCTGAGAAATGTTTGGGGGTTGAGTGTTTTTTTTTATTATTTTAATTTTTGTTTTGTTTAAACAAAGCTGAACAATTCCCATTGTATTCAGAGCTGTGATGCCCAGTTCCAGTGACAAGTGCTAGATGAATTTGTCCCATCTTGTTTCTTGGCGATGTTCAGAAATATAATTTGTGTCATCCTAAGTCCTGCGTCCGTTTCTCTCTCTCTTATTTTTCCCTACCTTTATGTTAAGAAGCCGAAAAAATTCAGGAATTTTTCTCCTCAAAGAGGTGAGTAGCTTCAAAGTGGTTTGGTGTCCAGGCACCTTTAACACTGGGAGTTCTTACAAACACATGGGATGGAGAGGGCAATGCTAGTCCTTCCCTGAATGACAATTACAGTACAATAAACTCTTCTAGTAGCCATCTTTGTTCCAGTTGATTGTGAGGACCAGACACCAAACAAATGCAGCGTAGAGAAGGATTTGAGATCTTTGCTTTTTAATAGCTACTAACCCCTAAATAATGTGACCTTCATTCTCTAAGGCAAGTCTGTTGTGAATATGACACCACAAGGGCACTCTACCCCATCTGGCCAAACTTCTCCCAGTTCCCTCTGGCCTGTTGCCACACCTGATCTCTGTTCCCAGGCTGGCTTTGGGATCTGCTCTCTAATGGAGTAGAAAGGGAGTGTTGCTGCCCTTTCACTACAGTGATCTGGGACTTAAGAGGGACAGGATTAGAGAGGTTCACAGTTCATAGCTGGCTGTTTGGGGCCCATTCTAGACGGGCTTGGCATAGCTGCACATGGGACGTTGTGTGTAAATAGCAAGTTCTGGCCAAAGGCTAGACTAGGATCTGATGGAAATCAGTGCCAGTTAGCATTTTGATTAATGGACTGCCAGAGTCCGCTTTAGCTTTAGCATGCAGGTGCTCAAGCCTCAGAGCCAGCACAGGGAGCTGACCAGGCTGTGCTCACATCATTCCTTCACTTAGTGCCTTTTACCCTCTCACCTCTATATCACTGGAATGGACCTGAATCAAGTCTTGTGGCAGAGGGGAAGAGGCAGGCTGTGCCACTGAAGCTATCACTGCAGTTGGTGACTCGGGCTCTGCCTTAGCGTGGCATGATGACTCCTAGAAGGCTGAGCCAGGCCAGCTCTGCTACAGCTGGAAGCTTGCAGGGCAAGAGCGAGACCGGGAGGCATGGAGGCTCTGTGCATGCCTTCTGTTTGCCCTTCCTCATACAGTTTCATTCCCATCACCCAGAAATACAAAGGAAACAGGGGAAGGGAGAAGATGGCCGGCCAAGGGGAAGCAGTGAACAGTTCATTGTCAGCCACCTCTGCTCAGCTGCATAATTCATTCCCAGTGATGTTTTCTTGCTCCAAACAAGCAGCACTTGGTCTCATTGGCTGTGTGCAGGCTGTGGCCTCATAAACCCTGGCAGCACATCTGGAACAGCATTAGGTTCATGGTTCCCTGGGTCCAGCCTTGAAAACCCTCACCACATTGAGGGAAGAACAGGAACACAGCTGGAGAAGGAAGTCTCTAAGATGGAGAATACACATGTGGCACCAGGTGAGGCCAGGGTGCTTGGGAGCAGGCAAGGTGGAAGCCAGGGCATTATGTGCTGTAGAGGACTGGTGGTGACTGGTGTCAGTCGCTCCATGACATCCCCACATGAAGGGAGTGGTTGGGTAGCAGGGCTGTCCTTCAGTGGCAGCCTGTGCCACCTGGGAAGACACTGTGGTGGGGAGTTTGAGCCCAAGTAGAGCTAGGAGTCATTCTGCAACCCTGGGGAGGAGATGGGAGTTTGGGGCAGCTCTTGGCAATTTCTCCAGTTTGCTGGGTGGGTGAAGCCGATACCCTCAGCAGAGCAGGATTGCTGCTTCAGCAGGTGGAGGAGCCTCTGCTGCCCGTCTGCTATGCGGCCCAATCCACAGAGCCATTAATAATGGTGCTGGAACAGGAATTCAGCAAATGCCCATGATTAATTAGCTCATCACAAGCAGTTAATGGCCAGCCTGCTCCCCTTGGCCCCGTGGTGCAGTTAATGGAGTAGGCATCACTTCTCACCGTGCAAGGCGCAGCCCCCTGCCAGGAGCAATGGGCAGAATCTGTGAGCTGTTCTGATGTACTGCTTGTAGGTGTTTGGTGAGATCGCTTTTTCTGGGGAATAGATGGGGGAATAGATCTGTAAGGGGACTTATTAGTTATCGGAGTCAGGTAGCCAACTGTCTGGCAGGGGCCCAATCTAATATCAGCTTTCCTTTTCCTAACACTGGTGGTAACTCACTTCTTGTCTGCATTTTGAAATGTTCCCTTTTACTGAGGCTGACTTCTCCATATGTACTCTGCTTGTCTCAGCACTTATTCATGAATTAATATATAGAAATTTAGGTACCATCTATGCTGCATCAGGCATGGGGGGATGACAGAGCCATGCAGTAAGGAGGACATGCAAGCAAGGCTGCTTTTTGAAATCCAAGTGAAGAGGAAGCAATCCACTCCAGAGGTGACCCTGCCCGGGAGGGGATTGAGCTCCACCAAGTGCAGGTCATCACCTCTGTCCCAGCTGCTTTGCGATAAGGTAGGAGAAAGTAAAGCTCTAGCAGGAGTGCAACATATTAAAATTAAATTGCACAAGTTCACATTGTTTGAGCAGCGTGACACAGCCCAAAGTATGAAATTAATGTGATAGTACTAGGACTGCTGCTGTGCTAGTAAGAAGTGCAAGCCTGTTGTTCTGTATCCCAAAGGGGATCCTGTTCCCCTTTAGGGCACATTCTGTAACTGTCACAATGTTCGCTACTGTAGCAGAAGTCAAGCATATTCAGTAACTCCTGTGCCACACACTGTAATTCAGAGACCCCTGAGAACCTCCTGGAGTGACTTCCCCTCTCTAATGTCCAGGATTGCCTCTGTACATCTCTATTAAAGGCTTCCAGGAGAGACATGACTATTGATTTTGCACAAAGTGCAGTATTTGCTGTAGAAGGTGATGTTGTGGTTAGGTGTGAGCTGGCCACATGGAGGCACTCGAGGCTTCTGTGAGCGCCTTACCTCAGTACAAAACATCCCTAATGTCTGAAAAACACCTTCCGTATGCCAGACTTCTGCCTGGCCCCTCTGAGGAAATCTGAGGAAAGCTCAAACTGAGAGCATCCGTGCTGGGAACAGGGTGTGTTAGTGGCTGGGCCATGGCTTTGCACTTGATGATCACATTAACCAGAGATGCTTTCAGCCCTCTAAGAACTTTCCCTATAATGCACACCAGAGGGTGGCTTTGCTCCTCTGTGACAAGTGACCACCTTCCTAAATCCTCAGCAAGTTTCACCTGGAGCCATCGTGTGAAGTGTCATGTTTGTCTTCTGCCTCCTAAGTCCTCTTTCCTGTGGGAGGCACAGGAAGGCCATGGGTCCTGCCCCACAGAGGTGGTGATGTACCAGATCAGGGATACGGGCATTTGATTTGCTTTGCTCTACTCTATCTGGCAGCTCCCAGCATTGCTCACTGTGTTTCAGGCATTCTGCTGTGTCTGAGGAATTGTTGCTCTTTCCCGTATGATACAGATGTTTTTGCAGGACTGTAAATTACTCCCATCCAGTAACTCTTTTATGAAGCACTTTTTCTCCATATGGTGAAGAAAAATGCCATTGAAGTTGGTAATTAAATGTTTACTGTTAAGTACTTTATATATTACATACTATAGATCATTCCATCCGTTAAACAATCCATTTAACTTCCTTCAACAGCATTATTGTCTATTATTAGGTTAATCAGCATTCACATCCTGTAACTCTGCATTTCTATCTAATTAGCCTTTCTTTCTTACTTCATATTTCTATTTAATTAAGCTGAGCATCAGAGCTGAATTCCCTGTGCTCAGCACTAGCAGAGGACTTGATCCTTTCAGTGCTTGGAGGGTGGAGGGGCACCGAATTTTAAGCAGTTTCCTTAGATATCTGCTAAGGTTTTCTTCCTGGAGTCAGTCCCCTCTTAACTCCTGAGAAATTTTTTGTCCACATAAGAAGCTGTAGGTTTGTCACCTTCTCGATTATCTCAGGTTATGGAAGAGCTCCCCTGTGTGTGATGGCTGCAGCTGGTGTAAGTGTGCTGCAATGATTGCGTGGAGCATCCAGCCACCACACATGGTATGTGTTGGATAGGGAGCTCCTTTACTTCATGACTGGAAGGGCAGGGAGTTTGGGTTGTAACGATCACCAGCTGGGAATAGCTGATATCTTACCTGACCAGGGCACAAAAGTACATGCTGGTGGTCTTCCACTTGCTCCCAGGCTCTAGCTGTGAGTGACGGCTGGTGGGACAGGACACAGCACCTGTCTGTGCATGGGGGCTGTCAATGTGCACCAGTTTTATGTGTAATTCTCCAGGCCCCATTTGATAAACCTTTGCAGAGTTGCTCTGAGTTTGATCTCTGGAGGGATGCACTTGTAAGTGGTGTGCCAGTGAGCTGGTGGCTCTGACCCATGGAATGGGGTGGGTATGAGGTGGCTCTGATACTGTGCACTGAAGTGCGTGAGGCTGGTCTGGGTCTGAGCGCTGCTCTGACACTGTGGCTCATATCATGCTTGCTGATAACGTGCTCTTTTGGCATAAACATTTGCTCTGTTCTTTCAATTCCTGAGCCCTAGGGTCTGCTACAGGAGGCTGTCAATTATAATCTCTCCCCATCAATGTTTTTGGGGATACCCAAGGTGCCCAATGTGACAGCATCACTGAAAAATGGATTAAATAGCAGATAGGGAACACCTTGCTTGTCACCACTTAGCAACCAAGCTGCAATGGCTTTGAGGAATTGTCTGGGCCCTTCCAGAGTCCCTGAACAGCTCTTTTTGCTAGTACCAGTCCAGAGCAATCAGCAAATTGAGTTCTTTTTATTAACTTTAAAAGAAGACATTAGCCTCAGCTAGGAGAATAAAACCAATTTATGAGGCAATTAGCTCTGCAAAAACATTTCAGTCTCCCCAGAGCAGCCATCTGAGGAGCATCTTATTCCAGCTGCACAGCTTCTTCCAGCCTTGGGTTTAGAGCACACTCCATTTATCATAAATAATAATAACGTATAAACAAATGGTTTCCTGATGAGTGTGTGACAGCCAGGAAGGTCTTCTCTGCCTGAAACTAGACTATATTGTTGGTTTCCTCCTTTCAGGTGCCATTCTTGTGGCCTGTTACTTGATTGTGATTCATTTTGATGCTCAAGCTCTTTATAAGCAGTATATGCTGGAAATTTGGGGGGAAAAAAAGAGGGGGTTCTCCTCTGCCATTATTGTCCTAATACAATAAATTTTGTGTGAATAAGGTGGTGCAGGAAGGAATGTGGATTTGAGTTGACACAGAAGTTTGATTTGCTACTTGTGGGTTAGCCTGCAACTTCCAAATTTACCTTAAAAGCAAATTGAGATAAAAAGTTAAAATTGAGTTTCAATGAGCTGATGCACAATATTGTTCTACCAATCACAGAACTCCTATTTTCTGTATTTTCCTGTTTCAGCTTTTCCATTTTTATTATACACAGTGAAAGTGAAAACTAGACAACAAAACCACTAGAACATAACGTTTTTACTACAAATATTCTACAAAACTTTACAATTCTGTTAATTCAACATCTTTTTTGATGTAAGGTGGTGCAGCTGGAGGAGTGCTGACCAGCTTTGTTTGCCTTATAAACAGAGCACTCCTCAGAAGAGCCCTGGGTTTGCACCATTTTTATCTCCAACAGCAGGAGGGAATCCTGTGGATCTTAGTGTGTGTTAGGAAACTCAAGAGGAAAAAAAGTGCAATTGCTGCGATAGTATTAAAAATATCCAGAAAAAGAAAGTGCTAAACTCCAAGCTTTTCAATATGAATCAGTATGCCCAAAAGACAGTTTTTTCTGGAGACTTTTCGGGTGTGTACTCTCTGTGCCTCTGTTTCCCTCTGATCCTTGTTTCTGAATCTCAAGAAGGATGTACCCAGCCCTGAAATACAATAGTCCTCATATTTAATAGGCTAAAGAGCATGAAAGGACAAGGGAAGACAGATGAAAGGCAATGTTTAGAGTCACAACCAGTGACACCTTTAGATTAAAGATCTTACAGGACCCCTACCTCAGGCATGCTGGCTGCAAGCCCTGGAGAGGTGAGCTGCTTGGAAGAAGGCTGTGTGAGGAACCCAGCTCACTCCAGACTTTTGCAGCAACTTCTTATACATTTACCAGTTGTGGATTTGCCTCATGCTCCACACTGCAGATTAAGTGTGGGATTTACAGCCACTCAGAAGTGCTCCTATCAGTAGCTTGACCAGCCCAAATCTATTAGAGGCTTTGAAGGAATTTTTTCTTCTTTATTTTTTAAAATCCTCTCCTGCTCCACTTATTTCTCCATCGTAGAGTTAAAAGTCTGGTTAGCATCTACTTTGGAATAGTTCTGCCTTTAAATTTTGATGACTCTATGAGTCCATCCAAGGCTTTTAAAAAGCTTTTAATTCTAAGCTTTGGGGATTTTACACAGCTGTTTAAATCTGTAATAACTTTTCTTCATTCCCACTTGAACTTTCTACTGTTCTGTTGCTCTTTAACTCCTATAAGGCCTCATTTAGGTTCTGTCAAAGTACTTGCACCGGGAGATGAACGGTTCTTCCTATGCCCCCTTTTTATTAATGTGTAGGTTTAGAAATGATGCTGCCACTGAAGGGATTAAGCATAGCCTGAAGTAGACACAACCTCCTAAAGTGTTAGCTGTCATGGCTGCATCATTCTGTATAGAGCCTGTAGCAACTGGACTGCATCCTCTCTGTGTGTGTAGTAGACCACGTATGTATAGCACTGAAGTCATTCCTGCCTCTGCCCTCCCCAGGCCTGTGCCCTTTATTGTTTATCCAAGCAGTTTTCACATCTTAGTCTGTATGACCAGGGATATGGATGCTTCAACAAGCCATTGTTGGCCTTAAAGGAAGGACTGGGCTCAGCCTAGTTTTTGAAACTGAGGGGTTGGTTTTGTGGTCAGGGCTGGTGCCAACCATCACACTTGCTTGAGCAGAAAGATCTCGAGCTGCAGAAAACAAAACTGGGCTCTCCATGGCTAAAGGTGAAGCGACTTTTTGGCACAACAATAGCGAAGAGAGCAATGTTTCAGCAGCAATTCTCTGCAGGACAGGTAGCCAGGGCAAGCCTTTGAGACAGCACTGCTGCTGACACCCATGGAATATCACACAGCAACAGCACTCCTAAAGCACGTCTACTTCACCTGTCTTCAGGTGTGAGATAGTCACTAGGCAGTTGCTTGAGTGGAGAAAAAGGGAAAAATAAGGAAAGAAAACGGGAGTAAAAAGTGAATAAATACATTGTGTTGTAGTTGGAAACTGTTATCTGTTATCTGTGTTATTACATGCATCAGCTTTGATAGGCTGCTTAGTCATCTTATGGCCAAATACTCCTGTGATGATGTACAAAAGCTGTCCCACTTTGATATTCACTCATACAAATGTAGGCACTGCTGTAGTGGAAGCAGCTGTCAGCTGGATAATTGCATGGGGGCTGCTGGTTTTCCGTGTTGATTATGAAAGAATTCAGACATTCTAGTGGGAGACTACAGTGTCATGTTGGGGCTGGATTTTCTAAGGAGTCGAGGTGCTGTAAGATTCAGATAAATGCTTGTGGGGACTGACTGAGAAGCCTCTGTGCCTAAATCTTACTCAAATCATGGGTGTTTTTGTGTCAGAACTGCCAAGATTCTTCTGAGAAGTCCCATTTTTAAGAATAAACATTAGTAACATACTCGTGTCATGGAGAGCTGGCAGTTACAAAAATACCCAATGCCGAAGTAGAGTAAACAAGATAAATATATAATTTTATGTCCTTTCCATTGATAAAGGATTGCCTCTGAAATACTAGAGATCATCTCTAAGGAAGAGTAGATGGGTCAGGAAAGGAAGTTCAGCTGAAACAGGCTTCAAGAGAGCTGGCTTTGGTCTTTGTCCTGCCCCAGACTTGCTGCATAATCACAGGAGGTTATGGAGTCCTAGGCTCTTAAGAACACAGCAACTGAGGCTGGATTAGAGGTTTCTCACCCCATGTCCTCCTTAGTCCCTGAGCAGGTTTTGATGGCCACTGTATCCAATTTTCATCAGAAACTACTAGCATATTTGTCTCCTTTAGATATTCAGATAAAATAAGATTTTCTGTCACATCTTTTCCATTGCCCTCATCTGCAGGCAGAAGCTCAGCCCATACCTGAGCAGGCAGCAACCTGAGGAGCTGTTTTGCATGTGAAAAACAGTGCCCTGAAAGGCCACATACCTGCATAAGAGCCCTGTGTAGGAAGTGGCCCCGTGGTGTGTTTCACCAGCGCATTCAGGGGTCGTGTCCCAAAGTGGATGTGGCATTCCCTATGCTGGCACCTTCTGTTGTGAGTGCCTGCTGTGGGCTGAGAGTGACGGTTGTTCTCTCTCTGCTCATTGGTGATGGGCATAGTCAGGGGCTTCCTGTGGGATGAGACGGGCTGCTTCTCCTCTCCAAAAGTAATATTATTCATGTTTCTCAGCAGGAAACTGTTACAAAAGCCTGGTATTATGCTAGGCTAGCATAATATGTCTCCTAGGCGTTGATTTTCCTTTTGGAATGGTCTGGAACGAACACATCTCTCTTGTAAAAGCCATTGCAGAAATGATATATTGTCTTTCAGTGTTACCAAAGACAGCACTGTGCGACTTTGCTTCTTCAGATTCAAGGTTACAGGGCAGCAGACCACTTTCAGCTGTCAGACATGGAGAACAAACAGTGCCCTCCTCTTCTGGCTTCTTTCAGACTTAATTCTTCCTTATGACATTCAGGTCTTGTTCTCTTGCTACAACCAAAGTCATGGCTGGCTCCTGAGCTGGGCTTTGACAGAGGTGAGTCTTTGCTTGCAAACCATTCCTTTACAGCTCTTGTAGGACTTGTCGCTACGGCATTTTGGGCTTTTGATATGACCCTGCTGCTGCCACCATGCAGCGGTTGCCTTCCTTTAGCAGAAACATCTCAAGCAGACCTCAGCTCTGCAGTGTCTCAGCCTGGCTCTGCATCTGGGGGGAAAAAAGTTGGAGCAGGAGGGAGACTGTGGAGCCCCAGCAAGAGGTAAGCTCCTTGCATGCAGCCTCATGCTGTGGCTGCAAACTGTCTTGCAAGTGTCACTGGTCCATGGGATGGGATGGAGGAAAGCTAACAGGCCTCATCTCAGCTGGAGAAAAGAGTTTTGTAATTAGGATAAAGCCTTACATCTGCCAGAGTTGTAATTTCTTTCCTACTTTTTTACTACGGGGAAGTGAGTTGTGTTGCCCACTCCTCAGAGGATAAAAGTTCTGTTGTCTGAGGCTGGATTGCACCCAGTGGTGTGGTCCAGCCGTCGGATGGAGAAGGGCAGAGCGTAATGACAGCTGGGCAGGCTTTTCATCAGAAAATAGAAGGCAAGGCCAACTTTTCTGATGAGAAACTGGGGAGTGTGTTGCAGTCATTAGCACAGACTTTAAAAGAACCAGCAGTGCCCTGTGTTTTCAAGTCTAGTCAGTAGCACTTAATAGCCCTGGATCTCTGCAAAACTCCCTCAGCCTGTTTGCAGTCACTCCCAGCAGTGAGACTGGTAGATTTATATGATTTTACAGGGGTACAAAAGACTTGCTTTGAAGCACAGCACCGTTTCCCCTTAATGGACTCTGTGACAAAGCAAATTTTGGTGGTGTAAAAGTGCCTGGGCTGCTGGACCAAAGTACTCCATTTGCAACACCCCGTGGTGAGTGAAAGCCACAGGATTGGTTATAACCATACTGAAAGGTTGTGAAAGCACTGATCACACCAGGCACTTATAAAAGCCAGATTTATAGCACTGACCTGTGCATTATAAAGAATATAATTATTTTTGCTCCTAAATTCAGCCTAATGTTAAAGAGTCAGTGTGGTGAGTGTTGCACAGGATGTTGCAGACAGGGTATCTCCATGAACCCTTCACGGAACCGCTGTGTTACTGACACGCTTGTGCAAGGGCTTATTTCTTCCTTCCAGGTGGCTCAGCTCCTGTGAGGAGGCAAAACAGTCCCCGTGAAGTGGCCAGGTCCCTTGGGAGCAGCATGACCTCTCAGCCATGGGGGAAGTTGCAGGAGGCAGGTTGTGAACAGGGAAAAATGCTTGATGGGTGGCCCTGGTAAAAGAGGAATAGCACACTGTGGAAAGAGAGAAGAAATCTTACAGTCAGAGTTGAGGCAGCCACAGTTTGCAGGTAAACACCCAGGTACAGGCCTTTATGTCACAGTGCCAAGCAAAGTCTCTGTCCCTTAAACACTTGGTATTGCATCTGTTGTGTTTGAACTGCAGAATTTCTCCCATTGATGAAGGTTGGGAGGCTCAGCAATGGGTGTGTCACAGAGAATCTGGATTGATGAACTGGTGTTATAGCTGACACCTGGCAGGCTTTTATCTACAGATCACAGATATGGGTGCCATGCCTGGTTAACATATTACTTGGACTTTAGGAATAAGATACATCTATTCCACTTTGGTAGCTTATTACAGAAGGTGCCTACAGCTAAGCTGGCTGTCCAGTGCCCAGGAGGGGAGAAGAAAAGCACCTATAGGTTACAGTACATTTTATCTGGTGGTAGATGCCAGATGTAGACCAGACAAAGCTGTCCCTGTCGACCAAAGAGGAATCAAGCCAGCTAGTTCAGGTACAGACAACATTGGCAAGTGGGCCTGGGTTAGTGTGGGGAGCTGAATTGCACCACGTGTGGATAGGAATGGTTTGAGTTTTCTCAGGAGCCTGAAGGGGGATTGAAATTTCCTATGCTCAGATGACACCTCCACACTCTCTTAAGTGCATGCATTGCCACAGAGCAGGAAAACAGTCGTGCTACTTTTGTGGACAAATGACCAAAGCAGAAGTTAGATAGACATCTGGATCAACGTCATGTCTATCCAGATATAAGCCAATTTAGACCCATTCTCCGTTCAGCCCTGTGGGGGCTTTTCTTCATCATTGAAGAAAAGTGGCTTCTAATACTCCAGTTTACAGTCCAGCCACCTGATATAAGACCAACACTTGTTGATATTGAGATGAAAACTCATTTTAAGACCCACATGAGTGATCAGCCATACACCAGTACCCTCAGAAGGCAGAGGATCAGCCTGGATGCTGGATTTGTGTCATTGGGATGACTTTGAATGAGTGTGATTATGAATAGAGGGGTATCATCCATGCTCAGGTCTCTGAAACAACCCAGTCTACAGATGCAGATGTCTGAGAGCCTGCAAACTGTGAGTAGCCAGGCTGGGAGCATTGAGTACACCCGCACTGCTGCAAGGACACGGGGTCTAGAGTCTCATTCCTGGGGTCCCACACAATCTATGGCTTCTGGGATGTAACCCAAAAGTGATGCAGAGAGGAAAGGATCTTGTTGAAGCCAGAAGCAGTCTGAGAGCTTGCTTCATGGCTACGGGAGCTGCTACCTGAACCAGTCAACACAAAGATCTTGTTGCCTTATGCAGCTAAACTTCTTGCTCTGCCTTGCTGGTGTGCACATCCACAGGAGCAGCTCAGGGTGGCAGTGCTGCCCCATGGTTTGGAGCGTTCTGTGCACTGATTTAATTTCCTTGCTGACACACAGGGAGTTGTATTCCCAGAAGGAGCATCTAGGGTTTCATAGGAAAAAGCCCACAGATGCAAACTGCAGAAATCTGTGTCCTGCCATGCTGGGTTTAATTAAGGGCACACTGAAAAAGTCACTGTTTGGTAACACCTCTTTCTCTTCAGTCATGCTGTGTTGGAATTTAAGTGGCTTTATGGCAAGACTGAGTTTGGGTTCACATCTGGCAATATTAAATCACTGCCCTGAAGGAAAAGAAGGTTATTTCAAATTTCTCTGTTTTTCTGAATTTCAAGTCACTAGATGTGCCAAGCACACATTTCTGCTACAAGTGGTAGCAATGAAAAATGTGCAACCTCTGTAGGAAGCATCAGAAAGGAACAATATAAAATGCCATGCCATTGATCGTTAGCACTGTCTAGTCCCAAAGGAAAGTGTAGCCTTTGAATGACAGCACTTTGTCTGGACATCATCTGGTTGAGAGGTAGCAGTGGCACACGTGTCTGAAACACCTTGTGGTGTGCTAGTTGCTGTTTAATTTTTGCTCTCAGCACTGACCTGTCTCCTGGGGATGATTGACAGAGTTTTATGTGTTTGAGAAACTTCAAGCAACTGATATATGGATGTAAAATCTGCCTACTAAATATATTTCATTTATTTTCCTATGCAATTTGTCATCCGTGAAATCTATTTATTTCATATAATCTACCTACCTAATTAGATAAAGTTATATAAATAGATATTAATACAAAGGAATATTACATTTTTTCCTAGGTATGTCTACTTTATCCACCCAAAAATCATTGTTCAGCTTGATTTTAAGAATTTCCATTATTTTTCCTGGATATCCATTGTAGTCTGACTTAAGGTACCTAAGCTGTATTCTTTTCCCTGACAACACATCTGCTGTGTGAATGCTCTGCGCTTTTTATGTGAAACCTGTGGCCCATGTGCTTAAAAGCACGTATATTTGTCCAGAGGCTCCCAGGCAGAAATAAGGCAGCTCTCATGATGTATAAAGAGATATAGAAATACATTTATGTATCTGGATATGAATCATAAATCCACCCCCAAGACCCTGAAATTTACAGTGGTTTCCAGTCAGCCTTGTGGTGGAGAATTTCAGGAGCCCTGGTAGGAAGGTGTCCTGTCACAGGCATCCTGCTGCGTGACACGTATAAGTGAATGCATATGTATGTTGTGTGCCTCTTCTCTGCAATGCATCACTCAGGATTATCCCAGCCTTAGAGGTAACATCCCAACCTGGTACAGTGACAGATTTAAGGCCTGAAATATCCTTGAAGCTTTGCTGATTTGGGAAGCAAGTGTCTCCACTTGTTCTAGACAGCATCAGTGCTTGCCTTGACCTTTGGCAATGCCCAAGACAGCTAACTGGCTTTTGAATTATGACTTCTGCTCCTCATCCAGCTGGAGGTTTCCCTCACCATGTTTCCCTCCTTTGCCCTTGCTGTGCTTTAGTTCTGCTCCCTGCATAGTGAAATAATAACCCTGAGCCATACAGGGGTTAGTTGTGCTTATAAAACAGTGTGTCAACAGTGCTTAGGCAGAGCAGGTCATGGTGGTGGATGACCATCTCCACTTGTTTCCAGATCTGTTTTCTGTATCTCTATGGCTATGTGGAATCAAAGCTGGTGTTGCCCAAAGGGAAAGAGCTCCATCAGAAAACAGATTTGCTTTCTGGTCCTACGCTCGCTTCCCCTAGCCATAAACCACATTTTGCCAAGGCTATGGAGACTCTTTGGCTTGAACTAGAAAAAGGCAAAGCGAAAGAATAAGGAGAAGTAGCAATGTGTAAAATGGAGTCAAACACAGTTTCCCAGGATTTGCAAACTCCACAAAATCCAGGTAGAGTATTTTATTCCTCAGAGCAGGGACAGCAGTTGCTTTTTAGGAGGATGAGATATTCTGTTGACTGTCTGCAGCACAAGTCTCTGCTGTTGTGCCTCTCCTGCTGCTGTAGAAAGGCAGCACAAAGGCTCCTGCTTAGTAGATATGGCCAAGAATTTCTCGGAAGCATCAGATGTCAAATCAACATTTTCAATCTCTTCTCTCTGCCTGTGTTGCTTTTCCTTCATGTTTCTTTCACTGTTTTCCTCCTTCTAAATCCTCCCCCTCCTTCTCCCAGATCAAACCCTTTCTCTCATGGCAAACATCACTACTGCAGCAGGCAAGATGAAATACGCCTCAGTCTACCTCAATCCCAGTGCAGACAGAAACCCAAGAGAGAAGGGCAAAGAACAGCAAATAAGGAGTTTTGCAGAATGCCAATGCAGCAATGACAGTGAGAAATACAAGACAGAGCAGTTAACCACACAAGGAAATAAATGCTCCTGTGGGAAAAATCATACACTAATGCCTATTAGCTTAATAGCCCTGTGGTTTAGACAGAGGGCTGATAGACAGGGTGTCTGTGCTCTGCGTGCTGCTGTCACCTGGGAGGCTGGATGCTTGCTCTGCCCTTGGTCATCTTTACTTTCAGCTTTGCCACTTTCCAGTATAAAATGGGATCCAGTTTCTCCTGGGGCTGTCAGACACTGGCAGAGGCCAGCAACACCTGAGAGAACCCACGTTACTGGATGAAGGACTTTACCAGATGTGTGCACTCACTTGTGCAAGGGGCAGATCTCTCCCCACGTGTGGTTCCTCCTCTCCCATCTCACTCTCTGTCCAGAAGCTGGAGGTGAGTGAAGGTCTCTAGCACTTCTCTTCAGAAAGAGATTACATGCACTGTGACCAGTCCAAACCCAAAGTGTTCTGCAACTGTTTTATTGGTTGTTGGGACTTTGGGGACTGAACCTCTGAGCAAAAACGTCAAAGCAAAAAAGGAATGAAAGCAAATGGTAGAGCCAGTCCAATGGAGAGCAGGAGATAATCAGCAGCACCAGTTTACCAGGAAGGTTTATGAGGGAAGGAGAGCAAAGATTCCCTTGGAGAAAAGATAAAGAGGCAGATTATTATATACTTTACTTCATGGTCCTTCCTGAAAAAGAGCTGAGGGCATTGTTTTCTGCTTTAATATATTGTGTTAAACATTAAAGGGATGAAGGCAAGGAGCCTGAGAAGCGATGAGTTAATCTGAAAAGAAAGATTTTTTTGGCTGGGGAGTAGAGGAACTTTATTGGTTATTATTAGACTTTTCAGCTCACAATGGACAAGTCAATATATTTTCTTTTGACTGCTGCTGTTTCCTCCTTCAATTGCTAAATCCCCTCTGCCCAAAAATATCCTCCTTTGAACAAAGTCTGCTTGTACTTAGCAAATGGCCTAAGAACACTGAGCATTGAGTCAGTGGGGCACATAACTCAGTCTGAGAATTGCAGAGGCTAGATTTGAGGAGGTACTGGGTTAATAAGAAGTAAAACCTCTCTCTAGCTCTTAACACTAGGATTTGGGGCAAGAACATATCAGGTCCCAGCACCCTTGGGAAGGACGAGACCTTAGGGACGATAAATAAGGGGATGAAATTCTGTGTTATGGGTTATGAATGTTCTGGACAAGAAATTTTAAAGGAGAGTAGTTGAATGGAGGTCCTACTACTAGTGACACAAAGTATGAGACCTTTCTCACTTTTTAGCCTTCTAAGACTGCCAGGAGTTAACACAAAAGAAATTGTTGGACAGTGGGTAGATGGTGATGGTTAAGCACCCCAGGGGAAAGAGAGGTCTTTAATGACGAGGGTGTTGCCAAACACTGCAAAAGGCTTCATCAAGCCAAATATTACTATTAGTTGTTGTTAACTATTGCTTCTTACACTACTTAAGAAGGAGGGACAAGGTTCCCTATACCTGGAAACCTCTACAAGCATGGAGATGAATTTTGAGTAGACATTTATAAAAAAAGAGTGAAATTTTATACTTTTCCTCTTATGACTATGTCATGTCAGATTTACTGCAATGGCTGGCAAGAAGCTTATTAGGAAATAATACTGCTACCTCCGAGCTGGGATATTAATTTTTAATTGATTACTTCTTTCTGATGATGATGAAAGTGGAATATCAAAGATGGGTGAATAACGTCGTACGTGCCCTGGCTGTTCTGGAAGCACACACTAAGCCCCACGCTGTTCTCAAGGCTTTCCTTTCCCAGCTGGCCCAAGTAAGATGCATCAGCCTTCTCCTGCACCCACCAGCTTGTGAACATCTCCCAGTCTCTAATGCATTTATTATCACCATGTCACCATGGGTGACAGATGAGGAAGGGAGGGCAGGGGGAAGGGTTAAACCCTTTGGTTCTAGCACAAATGAATCACTGAAAGATGGTTTATGATGTTGATGAAAATGAATAGAAATCTCTGGCAGAGGAAGAAAGCAGAATTTGCATCACTCCATCATCTGAAGTGGACAACCAAAGCGTGGCACAGGACACCCAGAATAGCTAGACTTGTCTTGGAAGGGGGCTGCTATTTGCAGCTGCCACCAGAGAGGCATGACTATGAGTCCTTGGCTCCTGCCACTGCTGCTGTGCTGACAGTCCAGTGCCTTTCACTTCTGTGTGTGACTAAGATCCAGCTCTGCCATTTGAGTCTCTTCAGGCTTTCCCACAAGGTGGGTACACAAGGCTCCAACCAGCCCCCCAAAAAATGCTCCCCAAGGACTTTTCTTGGAAACAGAGCTGCTCTTTCCCCCAGGCTGTGCTCTCTGCCTGCAAAATATGTTATTCAGTGCAAAGCAAAGCATCTGAGATTAGCTCTGTTGATTAGAGTGTGGTGCCAATTAACACCAAGGTTGCACGTTCCATCCCTGTATGGGCCATTTACTTAAGAGTTAGACTCTATGATCCTTGTGGGTCCTTTCCAAAACAGTATATTCTGTGATCTGTTGCCTACACGTGGTAAGACTGAAAAGCCAACATCTGAGGATAAAATATAAAAGGAAAAAAATTGCTCCAGTTGTAACTGCTGGCTGGGAGCAGCCTGTAATCAGAGCGCCCGAGAACCAGCCAGAGAAACACCAACCCTCAGGGCCTCTCCGTGTAATGTCTCTGGCAAACCACACTTGCCAAAAATGGTCAAATGCCTTGCTTTTTAATATTCCACCTGAGGAAATGGCCCCTCTATGCCCCCACCCCCTCAAGCTGAAACAATTTGGCCATTAATGTGAATCAGGAATGCTATTTTCCCAGAGTGAGCCATGTTTCTCCTTAGAAACTTCATGAAACAGTCAGGAAGCAACAAACTTGGGCTTTCAAAAAGCAGGTGCAATCAGAGCTTCTGGTACTGGGGGGATGTTCATGTGTAAATGACATGCACACATGTTATTTACAAACAAACTAGGGCTTGTTTACCAAATGGACTTAATTCCTGATTTCGGTGTGTTTGGCTTTGTAAACTTGACAAATCTTTTTAAGGTAACAACAAATTTTTTCACAAAAAAGCTTTCAATCCTCCTTAGTCTGAATCTATTATCTCAGCTGCATAATTGTTCACTTCAGTGTAGCCTGAGGAACATGGTCCTCAGCCTACTCTGTAAAATGCAGGAGGAAAGAGTCTACTGCAGCTGACAGATAGGGATTGATGTTTTGAGTGTGTGTGTGTGTGCACCTATGTACACTTCAGCCTCAGAAGACACAGATCTGCCATCTGTTTGATGAAAGAAGTTTGAAGCTTTGAAGCTTAAATAGAAATCAAGCAACAATGGGAAGTGTAAAACAATTTTTCCCCCCTTTTTTCTCTTTTGGCCTTTCTGATTCATAAAGAAATTCTCCAGTCAGTCCTAGTGCATTTGTAGAAGCTTAGTTGGCAAGGAAACCACAAGTTAAAAGTAATGCAGTGAGTTACTGTCTGAAGCTTGTTTCTATTCATAATGATTCTTTGAAATATCCTGGATTGTATGAATACAGTGTGTAAGGAATCACAAAGCCAGATTTGCTCCCTTATTGCAGATATGCTTTTAAGGGTCACAGGTGGAGGGGAAAGTTTGAGGAAAGTGTGCTTTCAGTCTCTCCTTCCATGGGGCTCACAGAGAGCACTAACCAAGGTTGTGTCTCCTTGTCTGTTAAACAAAGCAAGTTCTAGTGCCTCTAAAATTCTATGCAGTCACAGACTTCAGTTTCAAAATATTCCCGATGGGGTTTGTGACAGCACAGGCAAAAGGGAACAGCTCGGAGATGCAGGACAGTCTTCTCTGAAGGGTCCACCACATTTGGTTTCACCAGAAAAGGGACTATCTGAGAAGAGGAGGCAACTTGTTGCTTTCAGTTTTAAAGAAACAGAGAGATGGAAAAGGCTTCCCAGTTCCCATCAGTCTTACCTCCTTGCCTGACTACTTGGTGCTCATTGAGGGACTTAAAGAACAATGTGGAACACCTGACCCCAGTGGGAGCTGGATTTGACTGCTCTGACTTAGTTGAGTTAGAATTTATCTCCTAGAAACTGTCTGAGGGCATCATCCGTTACTGTCATGTTTGGGTTTGGGTCGATGAGCGCCATCTCTGCCCACAGGGACAAAGCTGTCACTGGTCAGTCTGGACTGAAAAAAAGAGAAGAAATCTGTAATTTCAGAGAAAAATATCTACTGGCTGGAAACTAAGTGTGTTAAGCTTTTCAAAAAGTAGCCCCTTTTTAACAATTCTTCTTTCTCTGAAGGATCAAAAGCAATTCAAGAACACAGAAAGAGGGAAAATAGAACTGGGACTTGCAAGCAGAAAGATTCTATTGTGTAACAGGACTGAACCCATCCCCTGGTTTATATTTTCCTGCTCATCTTGGGGCAAAATTCAACCCTGAGGTTTACCTTCTCCTCTACACTGAACACAGTGATTGTGTTCATCCTGTTCAGATTCCAGACTCAATTTTCCTTTTTCAAAGACTTGTCCTGTTATTCTCCATCTATCCACTCTTAGAGTTAGAAAATGTGCATTTGGGGGGCTGACTTGATTTGCTCTTTTCCCTGGGAATAATAGATGCCATGCTGTGTAGAAAAATGAAAAGAAAAAACCCCTTTCCACGCACCAAAGAGTGTGGGGACAAAACTAAATTAAAAATCTACATCCTAAATACTGTAATCTAGATCTGACAAAGAGGGTCTTGGGCTTATTTTCTTCTTCTGGCTCAACCTGCCTTTAGCCTTCTCTCCAGGGAGTATGACCAGCATTGTCTCAGGCTGTGTGCTTTTTCCACTATTAATAGGCAACATTCGTGGAAGTTCTGACTCTTTCTGTTAATATTCTAACAAAATAGATTTTCCAAACAACCACAACTCTTTTGTCCCCTTCAGTCCGGTCTGATGCCTCATTGTAGGCGTCTGTGAAAGGCAAACAGACATCTGTGGCATCTAAAGAGGAGCTCTGACAATTTTACAGAGCCCCCCACTGCCTGTCTCCATAATCTGACTATAAAATTGGATTTTTGGTATCTCTTTAACACTCCAAAAAGTAAACTCCTTTCATAACATGTATCGTTTTTCAAGGTAATTTGAAGAAAATACCTTTGACTTTCAAATTGCCCTTTGGCAGCTTTGAAACCACTGTTGTTTTGTGAAAGCTCTTGGCATTTATAACTGCTTTGTAAGGAGGGGGAGGAATAATAAAAAAAACAAACCTCCCAATCCTGGCTACTTCATGTTCCTTCTGATCTGTCCATCCCTTTTCAAGTGAACGGGAACATGCCGACAAATGCATTCTGAAGAAAATCTCATTTCAACCCTAAATGGTGCTTCACAATTTCCAATTCACGCTGTTGCCATTTTTGCAGGAATTGATGGCTGCCATTGTTATCAGAGCTGACAGGCCTCGGGTAGGTTGCACAATCAGCGCAACCTGCCCGAGCCTTTCATTATTCCCAAGTGGCAGGTTCTCATGATATCTCTCTTTTATAGGCACTGCTCATTTTTATTTTTCATTTGACATGGCTCCTCCACTTGCTCACTGCTGGAGTGCCGAGATAAAATGGCTCCTCTGAAGTTAAAGGAACAAAGCCTCGACACATGCAGAAAGTGGTTGGCAGCTTCTGCCCTTCCAGTGTGCTCCAGATCAGAAGCTGCTCTGTTTGTTGAAATTAGCAGTTGGATAATTTCCCAGCATGTGGGTCCATTCTGCTCAGCCCTGGCGTTCAGGCAGAGCTTTGCAGACATGCAAATGTCCTCTAAAAGCAAATCCAAATCAAAAGTTTGGGGAGCTTTTGTGTTTACAAAAATAAGGAGGACAGTGTTTCTGTTGAGCTGCCCTTTTTCTAAAAGTCTTCCTCTCTGTATTTCATCCGGAAGAACCTGGCAGGTTGCTGAAACACCCCCCAAATGACCAAACTGGTCAAACAGGATGAGTGAAGGAAGGTTGACCAGCTCCCCAGGAACACAAAGGAGTTGAATGGAAGATGAAGCAGCCAAGGGGGGTCTCTCTGCATAAGCACAATTCAGGCAACCTGAAAGGATGATATCTCCTTCCCATCCACATTTTCTCATCTATAAAACTCTAGCTAGAGGCTCTGACCCATGAGTTCCTTGTATGACACAGACAGCACTAAAAGGTGAAAAAAAGGAAGGCTTTTTGACTAAACCTTTATACACCTATTTTTTTCAGGATTTTACTGTATAAGGTTTGCATAATGTCTGCATAATAATGGTGATTCCTGGTATATCTGATAAGAGATCATCTGTTGTTATCCCAAAGGCTTTCTGTTTGACCCTACTGGATTCCCGTAGGATTCTTCTCTTGCCTTTGCCTTCAACCCCAGCTGTGCTTTCAGCTTGATTTTTTTTTTCTTTCTTTTTTTTAACCTGGAATTTAACTTTGAACCTGTCCTTTATGAAGGTAACCTCTCTATGAGGAAACTGCTGTGGTTGCTGGCTGTGTCTATCCTGCTCCCTGTAGTGGGTTTCTCCCAGACACTAGACTTGGGGTCAGCTTTCTGAAGGTATGGTGACATCTACACCATCAACTGGTGCATGGGACCAGCTGTATAAATGTAGTTCTGCAGCTGTTATGTGCTTGTACTTACACAATTTAGATGCAAGGTGAGGAGGGGGGATCTCTGCTTCTGCACCAGACCTGGCTTCTCTAGATTTGGTTAAGTTTAACCCAGACTCTGCTAAGTGTTGTAGGTTGAAATCCTGAAGAAGTTACATTTCTCTGTAGGAGAATGCCCAGTGAGAGATGTGGGTAGGTGCAGAGTCAGTGAACACCATAGGTATAGGGATTCAAGGGAAAGCAGGACACAAACCCGCAAAAACTACTGGACCAGAGCAAGCAAAAGTAACATCTCCCTCATCTTCTGGCCTTGCATCATTAAGGCAGCCAATAACAGGGGCTTTCATGGTGGGAGCCTTTTTTCCTGCTTCTGGTGCTTAGGATCATTGTCATAAGGGAAGATTGATTGCTATAGAAATAAAGAAGGAGGAAAAATCAGCCTTGCAGGTAAATTAAAAAAAATATTATGAACAAATAAATTTGTGATCAGATATTGACAACTAAATAACTCTACAGCCCCTAGTAGTGTAATTGCCATAAATACTTGAGATAAGATTGGCAGACAGGGATAGTATCTTTTCTTATTAGATCAAGAGCCATACTTAGAAAAAAATTAAAAATCGATGGAAGTGGTGGGGACAACAGCCTTTCTTTGGGCCTGAAACAGAAGCAGCAAACTTCCAGGTAAATAAATGTTAAGGACAATTGTCCTACTTTTATTTAATTACACGAATCAGTGAAACAATTAGAGAGAAAAGGGTTTCTAAAGTCTCAGAAGCATGTGAGAACATTCAGGTTTGATTTCCCAATATAAGCTTTCATGATGACACTGAGTCAGGTATTCAATCCCTTCCTTCCCCTTGCTGTTCCTGGTCTTATTACCTTTGCTGCACAGTCACTGTTTGTGCAAAGGTGCTGGAACAGGGTCAGAGGACTGAGTGAATTAAAAAATAATTCATGAAAAAATTATAAGTTTTTTTCTTTTAGGTCACAGGGCAGCTGCAGAGGTAGAAGGATAGGACAGTTGCTGCTAAAAATTTCAACTCATGCCACTACTGCTTCCAGAACTACTGCTATGAATAGCTGATGTGTTTTTGGCTCAGCTGGACCTGGCATCACTAGAAATTAGCAGAACGTGGGAAAGGGTTGGCTGAGCACTGTCAACCCACAGAGGACATGTAGTGTTGTATCAAGGGCATGCTGTCCAATGGCTGTTTGTTATCTACGCTGGAACCTTAGATGTGCCATAGAAAGAGCCTGAGGACAGGAAGACTTTTAATGGTAGATGATAGAGAAATAGATATATTTGGTATGTGTGGGTAGGGTTTAGGATAGATTGTTACTATTTGCTTTGTTACAGCTGAAGAATAACGGTCCTCTAAGTAACTCGGAGAGACTTAATTTTCATAAATGATCTTGATATCACTGGAGACCAGATGTGCTATGAGGATAACAGATTCTTACCATATTTGGTAAACCAAATAAACCAGATCTTGCTCTTCTGATAAAACTCAGAAGGAAGAAAAACGTCGCTGATGAAGCAAGACATTGGATATGTTTCTTTCTTAAGCACAGATGAAAGATTCAGTGTGGATCATACTATTTCTCAGCTGACAGGAAGGCATGTGGATACCAGCAACAAACACAGACTAAGAGCCTATAAACAAGCCAGGTGAACAGACAGCAGTACACCTGTATCCCCTGCCTGTTTCTCATCTACGGAGATTCTTGCTTGTAAACTTCCAAAGGACATGCTGGAGTCTCATAACCTGACAAAAACTGGTAGAGGATGCTCGTTCCAGACTCCAGCTACCCAGGGCACTCCACTCACATCCATGTTCCCTACAGTTCCTGCTGGGAGGTAGCATAAGTGATGAATTTCACACTGTTCACCATCACAGAACAAAGTGACAGATTCTTATTGGATGCATAAATTATCCTCTTTCATTATGTTGGATGTTTAAACACACTATTTGAAGATGTAGTCTTCTTTGTTATAAGATATAAGAGGTTTCACTATTTTTAATGTGACAGAGAAGCTTGTTTAGAGCATAAATCTCTTATTTAGAGGATAAATCCCCTGCAGTGCACATTTGCCTGGAAACGAGGGAAAGTATTTTTTAATGTTCAGTTATCTGAAAGCCCCCAAAGGCTATGAATACACATCCAGTATGTGATTCAAGTCCACGATCATGAGTAAAACACAGTGGCCAGAAATCTGTTGCTCTCATGGACCTTTCACAGCAGCTGCAGCAGTCACGTGGCTGTTTTTCACTTGGTAAGTTTTGGGGGAAGGACAACCTCTGTGCTTTGTGCTTTTGTCCTTCCCCAAAGTAAAGCCCTGACCCATTTTTTATCTTTAATTCATTTTGTGGTACTGCTGAGATGAAGGAAGACTTTCATGTCAGAGATTAGCTCTTCCTGTCTTGCTGAAGCCTTCTGCTATACGGGAAACATTATTTAGATAAGTGACCAAAAGCTGATTCAATGGCAGGAGTTTATCAGCTGTTAGAGGTAAGGACTCAAACAAGCTGGTGCCATGTATTCCTCCTCCTGCACTGCTGATCCTTGCTTCATTCCTGGGGATTTGCTGTCATTACTGCTTGTTTTTGCTGCTTCCTCTTACTGTTAATATGACTGATGGACAATATATGAAGCCTATTATCTCTTCCTGTGGTTTAAGCAACATAATGTCTAGGTTGAAATCACCATTGTGTGATTTTTTGAAGGAGCGTAATTTATATTGGGCTAGAGGCAGACTGTACCATGCCCTGTTGCCTGCCTTCTCCCTGATCCTGAACCAAAATGATTGCTGGTTTGCCATCAAATACCAGAGTTTTAATGGCACCTTTTGAAAGGAGAATTTTTATGGGATGAAGCAGGTGCAACGTGACATCACAGGCATTCTCAGCACATGTTGTCCCCATGAGTCTGATTTTTTTTTCCAAAGTAACCTGGAATACATTTAGATCATTTCCAACAGGATTCTGTGATTACCCTTATAGCTCTCTGGGATTTTGCCTTTGTCATCTCCAAGTACTGGAAGCTCCTGTTACTGATCATAGCTACAAAACAAATCCTGCCTGTCAAGTGCAGATCCAAGTTTGGAGAAGGTACATTTGAAATATTTTGGCCTTGAGCCCAGCCCTTAAAGCCATATCCCTTTGACCTTGTAGTCAGCCATGCTGATGAAGGTGCTGCACTTCACTTTGTGTGAAATCCAAGAGGTAGAGTGTTAGCTCATGTGAGTCTGTCCCATATCCTGCCTGATTTGGTATTTTGGGGAATGTCAGAATGGGAAATGACTTTTTAGCTTCCTCCAGGCACGTTTACACAAACCCAGGACGTGTTTTTGGAAGATGCTAAATAGCACAATTTAGCAGTGCTACTGTGTCAGTAGATTAAAAATATTAGCCCTTTGTAGTTACTGTCTTCAAAGTGACAATAAATGAGCCAGATTGTAGCATCTATAAGTCATTTGCATTTTGTGTTATTTTTGTACAATTATGTGTTTGAGGAGAGAGTGGTTTTTTCCTCTTTTCTTTTTTTTTTTTTTTTTTTTTTTTTCCCCCACCTTTCCAAAGCTCCCTTAATTACTTTCAGTTCAGGTTGACTTACCATCTTATTCTGGGTAATGAAAGTCAGATGGGAAATAGTGAAACTTAGTCTAAAGTCAATCAGTCTGTTAAGTTGAATAGAAAATGCACTTATGGTTCATTCACTCCTGGTAGGGAAAAAGAGATGCAGATGATTCCCACTGAACACCAAGAGAAGAAATGGAAAAAAAAAAATCATTAAAGCAAATATCAACACTGCAGATAGGAGAGAGAATGAACACAATGTGTGCTCTGTCTCTGAAGTGCTGCTGTGTTACAAAAGCCTGGGAAATAGTTCACATGAATTTCAGAAGTTTTTATCTTTTCTTTTTTTTCCTGCCTCCCTTCCCAAAAGCTCCATCAGGCCAGATTATGCATGATGGAGTGACACAAAGAAATGCTACTTTTTTTGCAGTTTGCATATTCCTGTGTGTGAGACTAAAGTGAAATCCCCATGACTTAACCTTTCTAGAGCTGGAAATGGCTTTGTGGAGGGGATGCAGCTCCATCCCCTCTAGTTCACAGGCTGGTGCAGAGATGAGAGAGGCTGTGATGTTTTGGGCTGTTGAAAACGACCTGTGTGCTCTTGTGCTTTCAAGTTCTCTTCCCTGCCCAGAGAGCTATAATTGATCAATAGAGGTCTTGGGCAGAGGTTGGCAGCTGCAGCTGGGCCTCAGCAGCTTGTGGGGTTGTTCTCACCATCAGCATGTACCTGCTTTTGGCAGATGGGTTTCTTGGTTATTCCTGTCTCCCAGCTCCCTCTGAAGCAGTGTGGGCTAGCAGGACTGCAGACTCTGCCTGCTTGTTCAACCCAGATCAGGTCAAAAACTGTGTATGTCCTTCCTCAAGGTGAGACTCAGAAGAGACTGATTCTAGTGTATTGTGCCTTTCCATCTGTGCTTCACTTTCCCTGGCTATAAGGTGATAAAAAGGTTTCCAAATTCCTCCAAGCAGGTAGTTCTGGACCAGCTGCATGCAATGTGCCACAATGAGGTTAACTGGGCACTGGCTTTTCTAATCTCCTTGACTCCTTAGTGGGAAAGATCTGTCTGAGCAGAGAAATCCTTATTTTCAGTTCACAGCCTGCACATTAAAGCTCCAGCAAAATTTCCAAGGTAGGGTGACATATGTAAAGTATTGTAACTGCTGATTTCTCTCTGGCTTGCAGGTGTTGGATTTGTTTTCGGCTCATTGCCATTAATTGGAATGAATTTTAATGACTTCACATGGCTCAGAATTGAGGCAGTTATAACTAATTCTATGTGTATATGCCAGATATATGTGTATGAGAAATCTCATGATCAAAGAATTATTTCCTTGTAGGAACAAAAGCTGACAGTGCCAGCAGCTACTTAGCACCAGCCTGGACTGTGCAGCCTGAATTACTCTGAGGCTGCAAAACCAGCTACAGTTACTCCTAATCCCTGAGACTAGAGGCGAGGTCCCTCACGATGATGTGCCTCAGTTCCTCCTCTCTGCAAGGATGTCAGTGCTAGGAGTCACCTTTCAAAAATGTTTTTAAGATCACTTAATAAACAGTGCAATGTGACCAAACATGGCCACAGAATCATAAAATCATTTAGGTTGGAAGTCCAATCATTAACACAGCACTGCCAAGTCCACCACTAAACCTTGTCCCTAAGTGCCACATGTAGGCAAAGTCACTCCAGGAAAGGGATGACAGCTTAGCTCTGTATGACCACAATTTAGTGGCATCTGTGAGAAACAGAGCATGGGAGAAAACTACTCATCTCAACTTCTCTCACGAAGAGGAGTACCATTTACAGTCCTGATCAGAGTATCCTTTCCTGATATGACAAGATAGGGGTGGGAAGGTGGCCTTGTGGTGATTTTTCAGGCTTCTCCTGCCCTTTCCTAGTGTTTGATTTTTCCTTTTCAGATGCATGGCTTTGTGCTAATGAAGATTAAAATGTCTCTCTGTCCTTTGTGCAGGCATAGAACAAGTCAGTTGGTGTCAGTATGGCTCTGGCTTTCCTCAGGCACTTGTGCAGGCAGCTCATGGTTTCACAGGGAAGAAGATGGGTGGCTGGTTGAAATGACCCATATGTCTCAGTAGGCAGGTGTGTGAGAGGCTCCTGAAGGATACACTGCACACATATTCTTCTTTTAGGAGCTCAAATTTAAACATCCCTTCTAATAAGGATGAGACACTTACATTTGCATAAGTGTCAGCCTTAATGGACTTTAAAATGGATAAAACAGCATAGGGATCACTCCCGTACAATTGGAGAGGTTGATGAGATGGCCTGTGAGGAGCAGTGCATGTCTTCCTGGTGTGGAGGGTAATGCCTGTGGTTGTCCCCAGCACCTGCACAGGGTGCTGTTGGGAAGCTTAAAGAACTGTGCTCCATAAGAGATGACAGAAGAGCCCTAAGCTACACAGGCTGACGTAAGAAACAGCATCCAGTATGCATATTAAAAGAGATACTATGAAATATGGAGCTTAGACAATTTTCCAAATTAAAGCAACCCATTGTGTTACTGGGAGGCAGTTGTGCACTAGTGACTGTCCTTCTGTTCACATGGTTTTACTCTGCAGCTGGTGCATCATGGTGTAACCTTTTTTTGCTGGAGATAAGCCATGCTGTATTATCTGGGATGTTACCAAGGCCTAAGGAGGAGGAGAATTAGTGTTGCTTAGCTGCTGTGTAATAGTGTACTGATCAGCAACATGATGTTCTGCTCCAGCCTGATTTTGAGCCTGAGCTTTGAATGTGGTTTGGTTTGAGTGTCCCTTGGGTGGGCTCAGATCTTGCTGTATTTTAGTAAAGGTTGAGGAGGACTTTCTAAGAAGTATCTCTTTTCTCGCTGCCCTGACTTTGTGCTGTCTTTTTCCAAACTGGAGGACATGAGAGCCTGCAGGAGAGCCACAGTGACTTTGATATAATGAACCAAGACAGGTTTCTGCAGGGACACTGTAGCTGAACACATTGTTGCTCCTTTGGCAACCCAGTGTAAGAGTTTGTCTGAGAAGATGAGAAAGTGAGTATCCACTGATGGCCAAGAGAAGAGGGTCTTAATTCAGCTACAAAACTCTTTGTAACTATTTATGTCCAATTCCAAGTGACAGCATTCTAGGATAGACTCTCTATCAGCTTTAGAAGCATGAGATGTTTACCTAGTTTATCTTAGGAAAAGGATCCCACAGAGCTGCCACAATCCCTCTGACTGGACACTGACAGAAACCTGACATTTTCTGCCGAGGGCTACTGCTGCTTTGACCTACCGCAACCTTTCTTTGGGGATCTCAGCAGGACTGAGATCTGGCTAATTCTGGCTCACCACTGAGCTAAAGCAGAGATGTGGTTGCTAAAAGGCTCCGGTAAATCAGAGGGTGGCCAGGGGTCTTGGATCCAATCCAGCTGTCAGTGTAGACACACAGCAAATAATATGTTGACCAAACTTGTTTATGTCCCTTTACAAAGATCAGATCCTGGTTCCTGCTTCACAACTACTAACACTGCTCTGACAGGAGTGACTGATGCCTTTAGATCCAAGAGTCACAGTTCAGCTCATGTGCATGACCCAGCCAATGGACTGTAGCATGGTTTTTCAGAAAACTATTTCATTGCAGTCTAGATTCAGTTTCAGACTCTTGCATGGGAATGCTAGTGCCTCAGAAAGGTTATTTTGTAGTTGCCTTTATTTCTGTCAAAGTAGCTCTATCTTTTTTCATTGAATCTGCTCTGTAACAGTAATGATTATAAATCGTATTTGATATAACTTTCCAACGTCTTAAAATGCTGCTTATCTGGCCCTTGGTTTAGCAAGGGCTGATCCCACAACACCCCTTATCCCTTCTCTTGGTGTCAGCAGTAGTCCCATTAGGGTTGGAATCTGAAAGGTTAATTGATAAAACCATAATTATTGAAAGTTTCACCTCCCTGGTGTGAGCTGGGGACATCCTACACCAGGGATGAGAAGTGAGTCCTCAGGAAAGAAAACTGGATGGCAGGAAGACGGCTCACTCGTTGGGATGGTAGCCCTCTGTGAGGTGATAGATTCCTGGTTCAGTACGTTTTCACATCCAGCAGCCTGAAGAGGTGCCACAGTCTAATCCAGTCCTGCCTAAGGTCCAGATGGCCTGCACACAACCTAGTCTTGCAGACAACCTCAAACTTTGTGTTGATACCTAGTGAGTCCTTGAGGCAGGACTTGGTAGAACCGTCCAGCCTAGGAGTGCAGGCAGTCACTGCACTTCCTTAACCCTCAGTGTGTCTCTGGAGCACTTCTGCAAGAGCATATAGAGTTATGGAGAAGGCATGGTCTCAAGTTGTGCCAGGGGAGGTTTAGGTTAGATATTAGAAAGAATTTCTTTACAGAGAGGGTGGTCAGACACTGGAATGGGCTACCCAGGGAAGTAGTGGATTCTCCGTCCCTGGAGATTTTTGAAAAGGGACTGGATGTGGCACTTAGTGCCATGGTCTAGTAACTGCAGTGGTAGTGGATCAAGGGTTGGACTTGATGATCTCAAAGGTCCCTTCCAACCCAGCTGATTCTATGATTCTATGGTGTGGGTTAGGATGTATGGGTTAGGAGCCCAGCCACCATGCTTTTTCAGATAGGCTTCCGAAGCATCAACAATTGGTACACTTGACTTTCTGGTCTTGAAATGAAAATGTCCTTGTAACCTCTCCTTCTTCAGTGACAAGGAGTAACATGGTGTGATGCTACCCTGGGATTTGTGCCCAGCTACTACAGAGAGAAATAAAGGTAACACCTTAAGCTCTGCAGCCTTTCCATGTGGAATGGAAAGGCTACAGAGTGAGGCTTGGAGGCTGCTGGTGGTAGGGGAGATGCTGTCTTCCTGCTGTGAAACTTTGGTCAGAAGTGGAAACACACGTGTCTTTTTAAAAAGAGAGTCTGTAGGGTGGGAAAAAAAGGAGCAAAAGGACTCTCTATTATTTTTCTTTTTTTTCTTTTTCCTAAGAAGAGAAAAACACCTGTCTCAGCCCAGTGAGGTACATTTGAAATGGTTTTGAAAGACACTGTGGGGAGCTGGACTTCTCTTTAACCATTTTCTTCAGCTAAATAAGAAAAAGTAACAAAACATGAAACAAAAGCGAGGAAGTCCAGAGGCCTCTCAGGAAGTTTGCTGGTGAAAGAGAAGTTTTCCCTGTGTCTGAGCAGGTAACTGCTGTCCAGGACAACCTTTCAAGCATCTGAGCGAAGAGATAAGCATATGTGTATCTGTGCATGTGTGAATCCTTCAGGCAGCTTTGAGTGAGGAAAAAAGCCTCACTGAAAGTGGCAGGAGGCAGTTTAGGAGTTAGAGTCGTCAAATGCTCCCCCTTCTTTCTTTGAACAACCACACCAGGCTGCATACTTCCCTCACAGATTAGAATGAAAATAATGGCTTTTCTAGTGAAGCCCACATGCGTACATGCATATTTTCATATGTAGGTACACAGTGATTTTACACATATAAATGTAATCATATATGTATACATGTATGTATAAGAAATATTAGACCATTTTTTAGAAGTTTCTCTTTGATCATATATTTCCCTCTGTTTCTTTTTGCTCTTTTTTATACTTTTGTTGCCCACTTTCGCATTTCCCATCTTTTCCCCAAAACAGAACCTCTGTGGCCAGGTCCTGTCTTTCTGCATTCATAGCCAAAAGTAAAGAAATACAGGGCTTTCTATGTGTGAAAGATTTTCTCTTTTCCCAGATAACTGAAAATAAATAGTGATTAGATTAAAACAAACAACCATGTGCTCCTGTACCCCACTACCAAGACTGGACCTGAGAAATGGAGGAGATTGCTGGCGTGGGACTGTAGTAATCATAGCTTGGCATGATGGAGCACCCTTCAGGCAGAGAAAATAGACCCCCAGCTTGCTTTGTGTTTTATTGTTCTGATCCTGTGGAGCTGTGTTGATCTACCACAGCAGAAAAGGCTGTGTTTTTAGACATGTGTTAGCAAAATCAATTCCCCCACTCCAGAGTGCAGACTGGTGGAGCTGAGCACAGCAGGGGCTCCATGCCCCTGGCAGCAGGTGAATGCTCAGGACAGCAAGAGAGGGACGTAGGAGGCAAACACATGTAGGTGACATGACTCAGGAGGTAACCAGGCAAGTAGGAAACCTCTGCAGCGATTTATGGTGATGACCATTTCCCTGCCCCCCTTGCCCACCTGATGAACATCAAGAGCTGCCTTCTGCATGGCCATTTCAGCCTGCCCTGACAGACTTCTTGTTGATAACATTATGACCTTGTGGACGACCTTTGGAGCTTAATGTTGTAACAAGGATTCCTTGCTAATTAACATATTCAGAGATGTTCGACATGAAGGGTCCCTAGCTCCTGTCTCATGAAGGAATGGCAGGAAAGGTATCAGAAACCAAAGTCATCAGAGGAAGCTGGGAGTGGGAAATCTGAATAAATAAGAAATTCTGTGAGCAATGGAGTGACTGAAATGTTCTCAGTCATCTCTTTCCACCTTTTCTTGTAACGCTGCAGTCTGGGCAGACTTTCAGATATCTCCTTCCACACAATAGTGTGCTATGGGTCAAGGAAGCGTTAACAAATATGGAGAGAGAGTTTTCCTGAGATGGGACCAGTGGAGTTTGCAAGTTAGCTGAAAGCACAGTGAAAATGCACCACTTAGCGAATGTATAAATAATTCCATACATTATTCTATAACACATCAAAACACAGAGCCAGCCTCACACACTTCAGCAATTTTTGCTTCTGAGTGTTTTAAATGTGCTTGAAACCCTCTCAGATGCTTTTCTTCATAGGTGAATGGCTGTCCAATGTACCAAAAGCAAAAATGTAATTAAACTTTAAGCTCTTAAAATGCCAAGTACCACTGGGATAACACATGGGTAAAACACAGTAATTGTTTATATTTACTCTACATGTAGTTACCATTTCTTTTCAGGTGCCTGCCAGAAATGCAAGCTTGGGAAAGGCAAAAAAATGTAAGAATCAGTTTGTTTTTGTAAAGTCAGAACTTCAAAGTCTTCATTGACTTTCAATGTAGTGTGATCTCATTACCTGCATGCTGAGAACAGTGCCCTACAAATTTCAAAGCCCTCCCCTTTCTCTAAAGCCCTGGTAGCACTGCATCCCATCTCAGAGGATCTGAGCATGCTGTGTGTCAGGCCTTGAGGCTTCACTTCTAAAACAGAAGAATGAATATCTGCTCTCTTTCTCTCAAGTCCTTTCCCCATGTTCCTGGGGCTGTGACCACTTAGAGACATTGGAAACTCCCATGACCTGGACATCAGACTAACATCTGTGTGCTGTATTGTTCCTTACAGGAAAAAAGGCAGAGGAAAGGGTGCCTAAATTGCCATACCAAGGAATTTTGTTGCTGCCAGGTCATATGTCAAATCATATTAAAGCTGTTATAATCAAGTGTGAAGCCCTATGTCTCAAGTGTGATGATATAGATGCATATGCAGCATCTAAATAATCCTACTAAAAGTTAAGTGATTTATTGACTTTATGAACAGACTTCAAAAAAACTCTGCTCTGGTTGAGAAGAAATGTTTATTACATTTCCAATTCTGATTTTAATATGTTAACTATAAAAAATGTGTGGGAGAGAAAAGCAAATATGAACTAAAGCCCACCTTTCTTGAACATTGCAGGTAGTTCATAGGAGAAGGTATGAACTTTGCTTGTCGAAGGGGTTACTGTGTATGTAACTGGCAGGGGCTGTGTAGGGGCTCCGAGGTTACTAAACGCTGCAGGGAATTTTTCTGTTTACAGTTTTTCCTATTGCAAAATGGACTTTTCCATGACTAATAAACCATGGTTTCCAAGTAAAGGTGTGATGCACAGGGCGCCTTTTTAACTTGCCCCCAGCTTGCTTTTGAGCAGATGTGAGTGTCCAATTTTCATACTAATTGGTGTGTTGAGCTTATAAAATATTGAAAAGAAAACTGTGATAAAACATCTTAGTAGCAATTGTGAACCTGTGTTTTTCCAGACTGCTCCAGTCTACTGATGGTTCAGGTGGTTTCCACGAGTTCCCAAAAGACCTACCTTTGCAGAGCAAGTTCTGCTATTGCTCAGATATTTTGCATTAAGCACATTATAGACTGCTACAGATTGTATCTTTCCCTTTTATGAGGCACTGAAAAGGTTGTATACCAATCCACTCTAAAGATCAGACTTGCAGTGTATTGCTGTAAACAAGATCTCTGGAGTGATCAAAAAATTGGAAAAAGCTTTTGGAAAGTTTCTGAACTTCTGTGGAGGTTTGATTAATTCTCAAGATGAAAGATTTCCTTCTGTATCTAGACAATCCCTCCCCTCGACATTCATTCTAGTTCATCTCAAAGAACTGATCACGTGGGTAAGGCAACTAAAGCAAAAATAATCCTTTTACCCCAACCCCCTCTTTTTAAAATAGCATGTGATAAAACCTTGCGGTAAAGACCAGTGTCATCAGCACTATAATGATAATAAGAGATTAAGTCCAAACAGTTATGTGTGTTTGGGCTTTTTTGGTTTGTTTGTTTAGCTTTTTGTTTGTTTTTTGTTGCTGGTGCTTTATTTTTTTGTTTGTTTGTGTTTTTTTGGTTGTTTTTTTACTTTCTCCATTTTGGAGACTCCAGAGCTCATATGGCCAATTTAGCCACCCACACTGCAGAACCTACATCAGCCTTTCTGTTTGGACTGCCTTGGCGGTGAGGGGGAGAGAGGTGCTTCCAAGGGTACTGTTTATGCTTCAGGGAGTGTTGCCGGTGGGAGGGATTAAACCAGCCCTGTTCCCTCAGCAGCTTCTGTAGGAAATATAAGACCCCAAGGTTCCCAGCTTTGTATTCTATGGACCTTAGTTTAAATTTGGTAGCAGTTTACCATTAGACACATACTGCAGAGGCTGGAGAATGTGTTTAAGTAATGTCTTTGGATGATCATAACACTCTTGTGGCAATTAGTCTTTCTAGGCGTGATCTCAGGCTATCCATGGGGAATGGGAAGCCAATTGCTCTAGAATCCTTAGTTAAATACTGTGGCACAGTCTTTTATTTCCACCTTACCATACAGATGAAAGGCCCATGTGCAAGAACAGACTTATTCCTTTTGTGAGCACTCTGCTGCAGGGTAGCCTAAAAGTCAATTGAAAACCAACCTGCAAAAAAGTGGTCAGACAAGCCAGAGAGAACTCTTTCCTTTTAGCACCAGGGAGTCTGTAGGCTTCCCATCCAATGCTGTTTGTTATTAACAGCCAAGCAGCAAGGCAGAAGCATCTCTGCTCTCTCTCCAGGCTGGGAGGTGTTAATGGATGGGTGTGAGGTGAAAGGTGAGCAATCTGAACACATCCATTAGGCTCCTTCCTGCCAGCTGCTCTGAGCCAAGTAAAGTGACATAATCATAGAGAAGGCAAACCGAGCAGATCTGAGGAGCTGTGTATCAGCTGTATGCATCCCCTCTTGTAGGGACCTGTAAGGGCTGTGGGGTTTGGACTTTTTAGGTGGAGAAGGCACCTGTTTGAGTCAGAGGTCACCACCACCTTTTCCTTAGGAACAAAATTCCTGCCATTCTGTCCCAGAAGTAAGTGGGGAAAATGCCTCATATTTTAATGACTGTTTTGACTTTTTCTCTAGGGTTATGGATGAAGCAAAAGTGGAACCTCCTGTCAAAAGCCAGAACCAACCATGAAATAAGGTGTGAATGACACAGCACGCTCCCTTGGTTTCCCAAAGGATCACATCTCCTGGGGTTTGCTGACTTTCTTTTTTTTGCACCCATTTCTTTGTTTCTGTCAGCTCTCCTTTGTTTTTCTACTGAAAGTTACTTCCCCTGTCACTTTTCAAGTCAAATTTCTTAAACCTTCTTCTTTTTTCCTTGCCTCATATTGGCTCAATCAGGCCTCTTCTATTGAAACTCTCCACTAAAACTATTCTTGTCCCATTCCATGAATACCTGCCTGCTCCTCCTCCAATCTCTCACAACCTGTCTTCTTTAGCTTTGGTTCAGTCTGTTGGAAATCCTTTTTCAGCTTCCCCATGTCCTGCTCAATCTCATACCCTTCTATATAGCTTTCTTCACCTCACAGGTGATGACTCCTCCTTATTTCTCTTTAATTTTAGGATTTCTCTCCTGCACTTCTTTTGGTTTCTGTCCCATTCTGAGTTTACCTCTCCTACATCGCTCCATTGCAGGGAGATTTTGCAGGCTTTTTATTGATCAGCTTAGTCCTGTCTTCTCAACTTCTCTGTAACAGCAGCTAATTATATTCTATGTGTAATGTGGGTTGAGTTTTCTCTTACAATGCCTTTAAACCATCAGAGGCTCCATAAAGGTATACAGCATCATTCTGTATTGTGGCTTTACAATATAATCATGTTACCCAGCAGAAAGGCTGCAAAAATCTAAGATTACACATCTTCCTGCTAGGTGGTGAATTGTGATTAGTGAACCCCATGGAAAAATTGGGTTGTTCCATTTAGTTCTGCTCTCAATTCATCAGCCTGAGAGTTAATCGCTTGCCTGCAGCATGGCAGACTGAAATAGCACCATTTGTTCTAGCAAGTGGGCAGAGAGGCCATGGCTAACCTGCTGAGCTCCTCTCTGCCAACTGGCTGCTGTTTGGAGATGTGGCCTGAAGTGAAGATCTGCTTGTTTGTGCTTTGAATTTAATTATATTTGTTGACCTTCTGACACTTTCTGTTGTGCATCAGATCCAAACCTGGGAGCAAAGTGCTATTTTGGTCCTCAGGAAAAAAGGGCTGCTCGGGTCCTACCTGTGTCTTTGTATGTCTGGGAGTAATGATAAGTGCCTTATTTTCATGAGATCACAGAATTAGCTCAAAAGGGGCACTAAAAGCTTATAGAAATATGTCTTAAACTAGATAGAATAGGATTTGGCTCTTAATTAGTTTTTGATGAGATTTCTATAATGCAAGGCAACACAGACAGATGTTTCAGGATTGTTATCATCATAGTTTATTTCATGAGGTGAAAAGGAGAGTATCTAACTTTCTCTATTTCTCCAGAACCCTAGATACATTGCTTTGTAGTCTTTTATTGAAAAAGCTAGTATGGTTACTCACCTGGCTTCTAAGAATCATCCTGGGTACATCAGCAACACATCAAACGACAAAAGTTAAAAGACGGTGTCTGGACACCCAACTTCCCAGTAGCTTTTGTGCTTTTTATCACAGTCCAAAGGTTTTTATCAGGCCTGAAATCCTGAGATATGCCTCTCTCTATCTCTGTGGCTTGCTTACTATTAGATCTGAGTGAAGTGACAATAGAATAGTGCTATGGCATGCTGTTAAAAATTCAGTATGATCCTTTTAATTTAATATGGAACTTCTATTGGGGTAAATGGAAAAAGGTTCAGATTCTTGATCTGCACAACATTTATGCCTTCTTCTTTATAGCCTGAAAATAGTGTCTTTGTTCTGCTTTCCATCACAGATGAATTGGGACCACTTCAAACTGTCTGTTGCTCTATATTTTAAAACTGTTACTAGTATGGGGTTATGTTATAATACATCCCATTTCAGTGAACTATATTGGAGGGACAGATAAAGAACTCATGACTGTCAGTTGGAAAAATACTCATTTACATATGTGAATAAATACATGAATAAATATATGTAGGTACATTTATAAAGGCACATATATACAAAATCAGAATTCCCATGTTCCATTCCTAATGGTACTGCTCTAAAGGACACTGCTTCTGCCACATGGTTAAAAGCAGAGCGGTTATTTCTGCAGTTTTTCCCTATCTCCCTGATTTTTTTTTTTGGTCATATTTCCTGATATGACCAAAAAAAAATCTACCTTGTTCGAGTTTGTTTCCTGTTAACAGTCAGTTTCCTTTTCTGTTAGCACAGCCCCTCTAAGTTTTCCGATAGTGCAGCATGAAATAACAAAAGAATAGCTATTTTCAGTTGGGATTTGATTTCTTACAATATTGTGGATGGAACGGTAATTAAACAACACTGGTTCAGAAAACCGAGCACTTAGTACTCAGACAATGAGTCCATGCAGTGTCTGAACACTCCACAGCATTAAGGTATTTATCTTCAAGACAACTTCTTCCAGGAGGTGAGAGAGCAATACCTGTTTTTACTGATGATGAATGGATGCACCGAATTATTAATTGACTTCCTAATTGACTCTTTCTTCCATGGAAGAAAGAGTCACAAGTCAAACTTAGGTCTCTTAGCTGCAGAACTTTTAACCATAAGATCAAATTCCTTTCAATAACTCATGTGTTTTATATTCACATTTAGCATACCCTCTGCTTTCTATCTGATACTGCCATCTGATACTGCTGGCAAAAATATTGGGGTGTTATATTTTAATAACTGTAAGTAGGAGGAATCTCAATTTCTAAAGGTTCTAACTATTTAGGAGTTTTGGTGTTTGGCATTACAGAAATAGGAATCAGCTACTTTTAGCCAATTACTTTTCCCCACAAATGCGAATTATATCTTTCATGCTCAAGGCTTTAGATTCACATTTGCTGTTAATTTTTTCAAGTGGAATATGTTTAGAGGATGAAAATAGGATGAGAAAATATTGATAAGATGGTTGGGAGGCTACTTGTTTAAACAATTTTTTGATAAGGTATGAATACTCTGGGTAGCTAAAAGAGGTTTGGGAAAACATATTAAAATTTATGGTGACCTTAATGATAATAAAAATTATAGAAGTGCTGATAATGTAGATTAATTTTTAATGGATGCATGAGGAACCATCATGTATATCTATGTATATAATGAACTAGTGCTTTATAGGAACTAGTTAGTCTAAGTTCTAAAAGGGCACGTGTGAGAAGTGGTTCCTTGCAGTTTTCTTTAGTATGAGATTTCTTTAATAACAACAGTTAGCCTGCTAGTCTAAGTCTGTGAATATGAAAAGATGAACAAGGTACTTGCAAGCTTTTTCTTATCAGACTATGACTTTTTAAGCATTATTTATTATTTAAATATCAAGATGGCTCTGGTCATTTTGTGGCTGGGACTTTCTGCAAGGAACTGGCAGAATCAAACCTAACCAAAGTAAAAAGTGTTAAGTTCTGCCTAATGTCATGTAATACGACTGCTACTGCTCTATTTTACTCTCTCCTCAACACTTCCCTCATCCAAGCTCAGTCATTGAGCATATTGGATGCTTCTTCTTCAAAAGTCCTAGCTAGAGTCAGATAATGAGTTAATCTGTTTTATGGGAGAAAGGCACAAAGAAACTAAACAGTTTACCAGAGATCTAAAAAGCAAAGTAGAGAAGTGAACAACTCTGCTACAAATCTCAATCCCCGAGCAGGTTACAAAACATGGATATTTGGATATTGTTTTTACACTGTTTCAAATTTTGAGTTATTCCATTCACTGAACACCATAAGATTTCAAGGATGCTGGTTTCAGGTCCCAGAGACCCCGTACCCTTCATTAGTCTAAGCTGCAATTTATCACTGTCTTACTAGAAAACAAACAAACCCAAACTCTGTGGTGAACTGACAGGCTGGAACACTTCCTTTTTCACTTGATTTCTCTTTTGTATTACAAATTACAAGCCTTTACAGCTGATGCTGAGCTTTCTGACACTGGTTTTCTGGAAGGACATGTCTACTTTCTCCCACTTGTCAGTGCATGAGCAAGGTGCGCTTGGTCTCAAGCCAAGAGGATCAGGTGCAGGTGACAGCAGTGCCAGACCTACCATGTTGTCACTGAACAGCTGATCTGCAGTGCAGGACTGTGAGTCTCAGGCTCAGTACAATTGCAAACCGTCCTGCTGGTTGGTTATGAACACATTTAGCTGTGTCAGTGGAAGAAGCTTTCAAATGGGTCCATGACCATGGATAGTGACTTGGAGGAGAGACAGTAGTGCATGAAGAGGCTGTAACACAATCTCAGATTGTAAAGGTAATGACGCTCATGAGGCAAGGTTCCCTTTGCAAAACCAGTTGTTCACTAGATGGAGTACACCTGCTTGCCCCTACTCTTGGAGGACACTCTATATGGGAGAGGCGTAAATGAGAACTGGAATAAGGTTTCTCTAGCAATGGCATGAGTTTCTACTCATTGTAAAATCAAACAGGACAAGTTGGTGCCACCACATGGGTATGGTAGTGCTCTACAATACCATCATATCTCTGTTTTCTTCCTAAAATATTAACTATTGTGTATCAGCAGAGATTTCTACGAATGTTGTATGTCTGCAAAACTCTGTTGTCATGCTGCGCTGAGATTTGTGTCTAAATAGACCTTAATTTCATGCCAAAGGGACACTGTGACTACCTGCTCTTCTGTCCTGTTGTGTAACTGGTAAGGATATTATTCTTTTTTGGAAGCTGTAGCTCAGGTGCAATTATTAGTTCAGGCAGCAACTGCTGTGAATGAAAGCTGGTGGACAGCACAAGGATGCAGTTTAAGTGAAGAAGACACCAGGAAAACAACAGACAGGTGAGCTGTGGTAGCGGTTCTGTGTTAAGCACTTTTGTATTCATGACAACCTACTCGTTTGCAAGGAGCACAGAAAATCAATCAAAATCAAAAGCAAACAAAGAAATGATAAATTAATCAATAAAGCCACGGGCTAATCAAATGGCACCCTCCTCAATTACTCTAATAGAAAAGGAACAATTGCTGGGTTTGGCTCCTGATTTAGAATGACAGTATTTGAAAACAAGCACTGATTCAGACATTAGTTAATTAAGTCAAGTGAGCTGTATGGAATAGGATTCCACTCTGCAGTTTTTTTCAGTTAATGAGATAAATGGATTCAATTTCCCAATTTCATACACCTTCACCAAAGACCGTAAAAAGCCATGTACATGAGTTTATACACAGCTGTATATCATAAGGGTAGTACTAGGACTACAGGTCACAGAAGAGCTCTGCTCCACTGCAAAACTTTACGCATTTACACTATATAATCCCTGTCATACAATCAAACTTCAGCTTCAAAACCTACTTTTCTTTTTCTTTTCTTTCTCTACTTTTCTTGTTCTAGAAATCCTCTCCTCCATCTACTAGACATAATTTCCTAGTTTCCAGATTAACTATGTCTAAACTACCTTGTATTTAGTTCTTTCAAAACCTCAGTGTCTGTGGTTGTGTTATCTTCACTTGTGCATAGTTGGGGATGCAATGGTGGGAATTTGTATCATAGAGAGAATCCACCTTGTCTGTCAAAGAGTAGGCTTTAGTCACTTCCTGATCTAAATCTTTCTGAATTTGCATGTGATACTCAGAACAAATACGACTTTTTTCATCTGCCGTAGTATATTCCCTTGTACACTGTTCAACTATTAGCACAAAAGTAGTGAGAATACTCCCATTTCAACTGATGGAAGTTGGGAAAAGGGATTGTAAGAGGATTTGTGGGTTTAGCCTTGGGCCGGTAGAATAATTTAGGGAAGGATTTTTTGCTTAGATACATGGGTGATCGTGCAATTACTTTGGCCTTCAGCCTCTCTGAGAGGGCAAAGCAATGGATTTTATTCCTTCAGACAAAGTCCCTGAGGCCTGTAGGACTGCCTGTCAGGCCTGGGCTTGTATATTCCGCGGGTGTAGGTCAATGTGGAGATGCTATTTGGGTACTGCAATAAACTGTGCTTTGATGTCCTTTGCACTCTGGGGATATTTTCAAGTAGGCAATGGGTGCTTTTACAAAGGGAGTCATCACCAGTGACGCTGTACCAGACTAATTGAAAGTGTTTCCTATTGTCTTCCCTTAAAGAATCTAAGACTGCAAACCAGCAGCAACATTTGCCTTCCATCTTGTCCAGAAACTCTGTTCCCACAGAGTTTTCCATGAGTTTTTTAGTTTTAATTTTTTTTCTTTTTTGTGAGAGTGAACCTTGAGTCAAGATAATGAGCTTCATGCATTCACATCAGTGTTTGAGTGTTAATTAGGTCACTTTTACTTGGAATGATTTATTGACTTATATTCAGTATTAGCAGTCTTAAGTTTTCGTCCATAGAGATTCAGTGAAAATCACCTTCATCAATCTTCAAGACATTGATAATCTTAATTTTTTTCTCTATCTTAGGTTTTCAGAGCAGATTAATAAATAATCTACTCTGAGGGTCTGATTGGGTAGTTTTTTAAGATGCCTCAAAAGAGAAAATAAGCCTTAATTTTTAGATTTTCAAAGCAGATTAACAAAGATCAGCTTTTGGAGACTGATTAACTACTTGAGCTGAACTGGAGGACTTTCATTGACTCTGGTAGTCACTAGACAATATAAATATATTGTACATAGAGAAAATGGCCCAGTTACTTATGTGGGAAAAGAGTTTATGAAAGTCTGCAATGCCAGAATCAAATATCTGAGATCTTTTACAGTGTAATGGATAGCTTATAGAAAGAGAGTTCAAACTGAAAACTTTTATTCCCTTACTCTCCCTTTTCTGGGTTTCAGGTTTTTTTTCAGAAGTCTTGGCGCAGGGGACAGGTAAACCAAGTATTAGTAACCTTCAGATTTGTGTGTATCTGAACATCTAGTGTGCCTAGTGAGACTCTGATGTTGGTCTCTGGAGTAGCCTGCAGGCCAGATACTTGCTTGTACTGACTGGGATGATTTCCTAAAAATCTGGTAAATTGCAACCTCATGCCCTTTTCAATATGCGGACAAGAAACTGTCATGACTTGGAGCAAACAAAAGGAAGTCATCTTCACAAAATGTATCCTTAGGCTGTGGAGTTTCTTGCTGCAGATGCTAGAAGTTTACATGTATGTAAAACATAAGTGGAAAAATCCATAGAAAAAAAATCTTTTGATGGGTATCCCCTTTGGTTTGGGAAAACCTTCAACAGGATTTCCAGTAGGCTGGAAAAATGCTTGAAGTATCATTGAATGCTTGCCATGTTCTAATATGTTTCCTAAAATAGCTGGCATTGATCAGCACTGGAGGGAAACCTTGGATCAGCTAATCCCCTGTCATGTTGTCCTTGGCTTATGTGACCATGCTTCCTGTGTCTACGAAGGCATGTTTGTTCATCTTCTGCCTGCATCAATTTTTTTAGGAGTTTGAATTATCACCAAATTTGGCAGTGGGATAGAAATCTCAAATATAGCCAGGTTCTATGTATTTTGTAAAAACAAGAGACCTGAAAGAAGTTGAAGAGAATTTTGCTTTGTTGTCAGTGCATGATCACAACTTTTGCTAGACAGCAGAATCTACATAAGAGTGCACTGTTATTACTGTCGAGACTTGGGGAAAAGCTTCAGAGCTCACAATCTATTAGACATCAGAAAATCCAACCAGAGAAAAAGCCAACCAAAAAATTCATTTCAATTACTTTTAATCTATTATTTTTCTTGTGGAAGCAAACCTGCAGAAATTTCCCTGAAAGAAAATTGACATCTTTTTCTTTGGAAAAAGATGTCTGATTCTACATGGCAGAAATGGACTCATGAGAGAAGCGAGGTCCCCTCTCCTCCTCATGAATTCAAGGATCACTAAGCATTACTAGCAATAATCGAAGATTGGTCTCTGCAGAATCTCCATGCCACAATTGTTACATAGTTTGGTTCTTTAGGTCTACAGAAAAGGCTTGCAGTGAACAGTCAAGCCCTGAAGTCCTTGCATTGGAATACCTGAATCCACAGGAAAAACATAAAGGCTTGTTCCAGCTGGTGGGTTAGGACTAACAAACACAGGCAAGGCCAGGTTGTGCATCCTTTGCTTCTTCTTAGTCACCAGGTTGCTTTACAGTCCAACTGAGTGCAATGGAATCAGTCACTGCTTAGTCAGGAGGGACAGAAGCAGCCCTGTAATGAATTTGCTATAAGGAGGCAAACTAGCTGCAGTCCTGGGACCTAAGCACAGGCTTGATGGTGTTCCATGTCCTCAACAAACCAAGCTGGGAGGACATTCCTGTGCCAACAGTTCCTCCTGGAACTGGTGCTGCTACATTACCACTGCACTCTATGTGAGCAGGGCTTAAAGGCAACATAGGATTTCCCAGGCGGGAACAGTTACTTGACAATGTGTATATATTTTCTTGTTTAAAAAAATAATAAAATCCACCCGTACCAGCCCTCCCTTATCTCCCTTCACTTTCTAGTCCCATGGTTTCCATTATAATAAGACCAAAAAGGCATCTAAAAGTAATAAAAGATTTTTTTTTCTCTACTAGTGAGCTTTCATTTCCAGCACGTTGTTGCTCCTGATAACTGACCGTGCCTTCTTATTTATTCATGAGAGTGATTCTAGCCTACAGATCCACACAGCTGATAGCGAGCAGCTCACTCTGGAGACATGACTGGACAAGAGCAACTAATTGGTACAAAGGGTTGGGAACATTTGCAGTGAAAACTCTTCTCTGGGGAGGTTAGAAATGGTGAAAGATGTCATCTGCTCAGAATCTCTGTATAACTGCATGCAGATTGGCATTTAGTTAATAAGGGAACAAGGAAGAGAGCTCAGCTCTTTCAACACCAGTATAGACTAGCACCAACTAGTTATCATAAATTGACACTGAATTTGAGCCGCAAGAACTACATGTAGTTAGTTATTATGCAGAATTGAATGTTACTGAACACAACTGAAATGCTAATGACTGCATGGAGGAAAGAAGTGCCTGGGGGAAAGTATTGCATAGGTTCACTTGACCTTCAATGGTCATCATTGATGTACTGTGGAAGGATACCAGGCTGGACACTTGTTTAAACCCAGAATGACTGTTCTTAGTTTCTGATACAACATAATAGCTAATAACTTTGACTAGAAAAATCTATTTTCCTTTCATACACTTGTGTAGTAAAGGAGAGTGAGAATGAAATGGATTGGAAAATGTGTACAAAAAAATTCACCAAAATATGGAAGGGTTTTGGCACTGGTCTTGAATTGGAGATGGAGTAATTTGATTTTGTTGATGTACTTCTAGTTTTTGGCCTTTAAAAAAAGTTTCTAATAAAAATCAAATCCCCAAAAGAGAGCAGCAATTTCTCAGAGGTGGAAAATAACATCAAAGTAGAAATGATTTTTAGAGCTGGCATTTCTGGGATGTTTAATGATAAGTCAAACTTCCCAGAACAGAGAAAAGCTGAGCTAATACACAAAAGTCAGAGATTTTTCTCTTGACTACTACATCTAATACTATCAACAAGCCTGCATATTGCTTACAAAGAGCAGGTGGGGAAGCATAAGTTAATGACCATATATACAAGCTTGGGAATTTCTCCCCTGCAAAAACGCAGATACTCCAGATAAAAGTTTTTGATTATATATATACTTATGAATAACTAGTAAGTGAAGGTCAAATTCATTGGACAGCATCCTTGCAAAGCCTCTCCTATTTATTGCATATGTTTACTTCACTGCTGTAGGAAGAAACCTTCTTCCTTCCTTCCCAATTTGGTGCTATTCAAGCATCTGAGGGAAAATGGATGCAAAATTTGGTGGTGCAGTCAGGAAGAAGAAATCTGAATTAAGAGATGTAGGATCATGTGGAAGAGGTCTGGCTTGCTGATGGATAGCAGGAGAGGACTCGCAGTTGGACCTGGTACTGCTCATAATATGTGGATCAACAGGGAGTCCCATTGAGCACTTAGGTTCATTGACAGATTTTAGAGGAAAATGGTTAAAATCTTCCTGAACTCTTTATTGCTGCGTTCAGCAGAAGTGAGTAGCCAGTAGAGTTTAAGCCCCCAACAGACTTCAAATAAGGTGTAGAATGAGAAGAAACACAGTCAGAAAGGAACTTGCAAGCATGATCTGGAGGAGGTGCATAAGGACTGCTCTGAACATATTATTTTAATGCAGGGCATGAACTGGTCCTTGTATTTGTCAGAGGAGTCTGTGTAGGCTCACAGTACCTCTACACAGAGAAAAACCCAGAGCAAAAAGAATATTGTAGATCTTTGGTTTTAATCCAAGGATTAGCAGAGACTTACCTTCTGGACCCGTCTCAGGAAACCTGTTCTCAGTCCTCACAGGTACATTTTGCTTGCTAAAAAAATAAAATCTTTTAAAAGAGAAACCTATTCATTAAAATGAGAATATGAAAATGCCAGTTGTACATGTTAACTTTAAACAGAGATTTGAGTGAGGCAATCATTATTTTTGCTCTTGCCTTTAACAGTGGTTTTAAGATTTCCTGTTAGTATTGGGATATAACACATATTAAATTTAGCAACTGCTTCTGGTTTGTGTGGAGGACATACTACTGGGTTAAGAATCTCATTAGCAATATTTGTTGAATTCATATTTATTCCCAGAATCAATACTTGTAACATACTAATTAAATCATCTGTTTTGGACAGCCCCACGCTGTACCAGAAGGAGTCTGTTCCCATCATGACACATGCAATACAGCATTTAGTTCCCATTATTATTAATGAACACCGCAGGCTTAATTCCCGATGTGAGTCTCTGAGCAGGCATGCACAGCCTCATCTGTCTGCTGAATGCTTTAAGCAGTGCTTTTTCCAGCACTCAGGGTGCATTAACCCTCCTGCCACCTTTGCTTTAGGGTTCTGAATGGACTTCAACAGCAACTCCAAAACCACTGAAGAGCTCTTCATTATTTTGGTGAACTTTGAAGGAGGGTCCAGGAGCCTTTACAAGGAGCCCCCAAAGGGATAACTTGGATATGGCGGACCTATGGAACTGCATGAAAGAGTGAGAGCATTCAGACTTCCCCACGTTCCTGGAGGCTGAGTCATTTTAAGAGGAAAGTAGTGCTTCTGGCTATTGGTTGTCTTGCCCTTATGTTAAAATAATAATGATTTTAATTATCCCCTCTTCTCAGTATTCTTTATTGTATCATGAAACATTTTATGACTTTAATTTCTTTAACTGTGTGAGGAAATTCCTGCCCTGGAATTTGGCTGCTGAACTCAGTCTTTCCTCAAGGGCTTCTCACTGTTGGAAGATGATGTGCACTGGTGTCTGTAAGTCCCAGCTTTCAGCCGCAGTTCCCTTTCACAACATGGATTTCTGCAGCACTTCTGCCAAATGCTGACCAGCAATCGCAAGGAACAGGTTCAACTTTTAGAGGTTATTAATTTATCAGCTCCAATTGCTCCCTTGCTGAAATCCAGGAAGTGGAGTCAAGCCTGTGCTATAATTGGCAGAGGTTGTGTGGGTGTAGAAATAGCTGTTGACTTGGTACTTTCTTCTCCCACTGCAATTCCGTGCTCTCTTTTGCCTTTGTCAAAGTATGTGTGTGTGTGAGAATAATTTCTTTATGGAATTTTACATTTCACAGCTGAAAGTTACTGCAGCAGGGATGAGCGGCCTCTTGCTCCAGGACATCTGGTGGCTTCAAGGTTTCACTCATTATTGCAGCAATATAAACTCCTCTGTCATGGCTAGACCTTATTTGATAGTGGGACAATTTAGGTTAGGGACAAAGTGCACGTGGTTGGCATTGTGCTCATTAGTTCCTCTTCTCCATCACTCTTTGTTTCTCTCACATGCTCAAACAGCCTCTTTGGGGCTTCCCTTACTCTGGGACTTTCTCAAAGTGGCTGAGGCTCTGTATATCTGGCAGGTACGTTCCTTAGAGCTCAGGAGAAACCATGTATTGTTGTGGGTGCTTAGGCCAGGCAGTAAGTCTGAGCTGTGCAGATGTGGAAGTGGGTGTCCAGAGAGCCAAGGAATGGCACTTCCGTGGCCACAATAGGTCTGAGAAGTACTGACTGGGATAACAGTGGTGCTGCACACGTGGGAGATGGGGACATGGTAGGACTGGCTGGAGGAGGAGGAGGTGTGTGACTTGCAGAGTCTGTGAAATAGTGAGTTTTCACTTAGACTAAGCATGGTGCAGGCAAGATTTCTCCAGTGTTATCACAGGCATGCAGTTTCTGCTCTCCAATTGGCCCAATTTAAATCAAGACTAATTTTAGAGAACTTAGTATGGGCTGTCCTGATGTAACAATTGCAAAATCCATGACTTTTGAATGATGAGCCAATGAGGAAACTTCAAAGTCAGCATTTTTCATTCTGTGTTTGTGCTGATTGCTAGAAAATCTGGAAAAACAGAAACTCGGCTAGAAGGGATACAAATACTGGGGGGTTTGTTTGTTTTGGCTTGTGAAGTGCCTTTGTACGGGGGGGTATGCTTGTGTGTTTGTGCACTGTAGTTGCTGTGTGTGCAGTCCCAAAACTCATTGTATGCTAAATGCCAAAACTACTGTTCTCTGAGGAGTTTGATCACTGCCTTTGATTAACCAGCACGACTGTCTGTCATGAGGCCAGCAAAGGAGCTATGGGCATGTGGTCATATTCTCTACTGGAATTGCTGGGATTTCTATGAAGTTCATCCTGAAGATCTCATTTCCCTATGAAGAAGGAATAGGAGGGAATGAGTGGATTTTTGGCACTTTTTCACCTTGCTTTCACTGGTTGCTTTTTCTCATTCTATCCCTCCTCCTTCTCTTCCTTCACATAATTCTTAATATGAAAAAAAATCTCCAAAACCAGCCCTGTCTGATGCAATTTGAGGCAAGGCTCGCACATTTTATTAAGCACTACAAAACACTTAGTGGCACGAGGGTTTTCATGTGTAATCAGATACAGCAATTGGCTTGATTGCAATTGCTTCTGGGTCTGTTGCTCACAAGCACCTGATTAGATTTAACAGTGCTGCCAATTCTGGAGGAACCTTCAGCCTCATGACACGAATGGGCCTGGGGGAAATCATGTACCTCGTCCTTAGTGCCGCCACCTGGAGAAGGGAGAGATGGAATGGGCAAATGAGTTAGCAAGGACATGCCCTCTAGAGAAGCTGTTGTTGAGTGGGAAAACCAGATGAATTTCCAGGTCCTCTGCCTGCCTCATTTAACATTGGGAGGTGCTTTCTTGTTCTTCCTTCAGTTTCCCAGTGGTATCAGACAACTTTAACCAGACACCCCCTCCTTGACCGCAGAGCTCTATGGACTGTTGTGTAGTGTTTCTGCTCTGCTCTAACCCACATCCTGGAGAGATGTATGAGCATTGCCAGGCAGGGAGGGACCTGAATCCTGGCTCTCCCCCTTCATGTGGATGGGTAGCAGGCAGCAGTGCTCACCTGAATGGAGAAGTGAGCAGAGGTGGCAGCATGGTGGCATCAGACAGCAGGCAAGGATGATAAAGCTGAGCCCTTCATAGCATCTCAATCATTCCGGGCCTTAGCATCCCGGTCCCATTGTCCCACCTGTAGATACTATAGGTACTATCTTTATGGCCTTATGGCTAGGGCTGTTCTGTCTACAGTCCTAAAATACAGGGGATATTTCACATCTCTTCCTCTGCCTCCCCAAAGTATGTCTCCAGTTGATCTCAGCAGATTTGGAGCTCTTCAGCTGAGGTGAGAGAGGTGAGCACTTGAGAGGGTGTTGTGTTGTTTTCAGATGTGGTGGAGTCAGGTAGTACTGCAGCTGTACTGTGGAAGTGCCCAGAAATGGGGCTGTGGCAGGTGTGTGCCTCCAAACCTCCCAGGCCATTCTGGGGACTTCTGAGACACAAGGGCAGTGGTGGATGCAGTAATTTCAACTAGAGATTGGAAAAGGTTTTTTAAAAGGTGTTTTTCAGCTGTGAGGAAAATCTAATTTTTGTTGAATGCTTTTGCTCTGGAAAATCCCAATTCTGAACTATCAGACTGATGAATAGTGACATCTTTGATCTAAACAAATGCTGATGTTCTTGGCATTTTTAAAATGTCAGTGCAAAGCTAAAATCCTCTTATTTGACTCTTCTCCACTAAAAAAAAATAGATCATCAAGTTGAAACAAAGTTTTCCTGTGAAAAATATCACCTGTAATTAAAAGAAAAAAGCAAACTCTTTTCTTTCATGAAGGAAGAACTTTATCAAAAGAATTCAACTCACTGTAGTGTGGTAAATTCAGTATTCTTCACATCAGCCACCACCCCAAGTGTTGTTTGAGGGAGCACAAATTCAACATCAGACTTTTTCTTGCCCTTGTGGAGATATTTTAAGAAGACCAGATTTATACATGTGAAATGCTCTGAAAATCACCCACCTTCTGGCTGTTTCCAGTTTGATGTTCAGAAATGCCCTGTGGCTCTGGAAACTCTTGATGATTTCCAGCCACTCAGTCCCACTCTGGGAACTCATACCTGCCCCTGCCAGTGAAACTGATGAGAATTTTGCCTGAAGAAAGTTTGCAGAATTGGACTTGCTCCAATTTATTTTCCATCATGTCTAACAAAGTGCTTACTTACTTTTTTTTCACTTTACCGAGCTTGGACAATTAAACCCCTGAGTCATTTTGCTTTTATTTCAAATAAGTTGCATTCCCTGGTTCGCTGACTTGCCCAGAGTTTTATAACACTTAGATACCAGAAGGGAAAAAATGGCATTAAAACCCCTGAAGATGTTGAAATTCATATGTTTGAATTTACAGTGCTGCAGGGACTATCCATTAATTTGATGAATTTCTTGATTTCTCCGTATGTGTGCAAGTGTGTGTTCTTATTAATATTTTTAGCAGCAGTGAGATATGTTAACAGTGGTTCACTTCTTGAGAATAAAGCTGTATCATGCAGCAGAAGTAGAAGGTGGTCTCAGCCCAGGGGACCATGAAGTTGAGCAACATGGACAGCCCTGAACCTGGGACACCAGACGAGCCCTGGTTGAGATTGCGTTGTCAAAAATGTTTGTGGGGAAATAGCACTGAGCTCATATTTAGCACTGAGGACCTGTCTCAGGCAGGTGATATATACATCTCGTTCACACCAACAGAAATAAGTGAGTGAGAATTAAAAGTTTTTGTGGGCTGGGAGCACTTTTCCTTGGACTGGATTTAGTACTTCGTGACCACAAGCATGGCAAAGATTCGTACTTTCCCCACCAATCTGGCTGCATCTGAAGAGGGCTTTAACCTCTTTCTTTCCATGGGTGGGAACATTTTCAGCACAAAGTTTTGTTACATTCAACCAGTAAGATTCTAGAACATTTAATCTGAGAATCAGATGCTGGAAAGCAGTGCCACAAAAAGGGGCCTGGAGATCCTGGTCAACGGCAAGTTGAATATGAGTCAGCAGTGCCCTGGCAGCCAGGAGGGCCAACCATATCCTGGGGGCATCAGGCAAAGCATCACCAGCCAGTCAAGGGAGGGGATTGTCCTGCTCTGCTCTGCACTGGTGTGGCCTCACCTTGAATATTGTGTGCGGTTTTGGGCACCATAATATACAGAAAGATATTAAGTTATTGGAGAGTGTCTAGAGGAGGACAACAAAGATGGTGAAGGGTGTTGAGGGGAAGCCGTATGAGGAGCAGCTGAGGGCACTTGGTCTGTTCAGCCTGGAGAAGCGGAGACTGAGGGGAGACCTTATTGCAGTTACAACTTCCTCATGAGGGGAAGGGGGGGGCAGGCAATCCTGGGGGCAGATCTCTTCTCTGTGGTGATCAGTGACAGGACTCAAGGGAATGACCTGAAGTTGTGTCAGGGGAGGTTTAGGTTGGATATTAGAAGAAGGTTCTTCACCCAGAGGATAGCTGGGCACTGGAACAGGCTCCCCAGGGAAGTGGTCACAGCACCAAGCCTGGCAGATTTTGAGAAGTGTTTAGATGATACTCTCAGGCACATGGTGTAACTCCTGGGGATAGTCCTGTACAGGGCCAGGAGTTGGACTTTGATGATCCTGGTGGGTCCCTTCCAATTTGGCATATTCTGTGAAGAGTTTATCAGAAATATGCACATGGATGTCAGAACACAAGGGTGGATTAGGTGCTCTCAGCTTTATAAATGAAAAGCATTTCCAAATAGTTGCAATTTGTTGACTTCTAAATATATCCCATGGAGACTGAAGAGACCCTCTGAAATTCTACATCTGTGGTTACTGTACAGCACACGTGACCTTCTGTTACGTTTCCTCCTTTCACAAATGCTTAGGGAGTAGCTAAACTGTGAACCTTGGGGTGACTGTGATAACTTTCAGCTTTCCTAGCTGTAGATAAGACTTAGAAACGGACCTTTTCCAGTAGGAAGCAAATGGCAATAAAATATTCCTCTATCTTTATTTTTTTTGCCAAAATCCCACATGTTTGTTGGTTTTGCTTACTCTGTTTGCAACCCTGGATCTAGAAATCCTGTTTGAGGTTTGGCCCTTTCAATCCTTGTTACAGAAAGCAGAGACAGCTGTGATAGGAATGATAGCCAGCTTTCTATGTCTAGAGAAATCATGTACTAACATAAATATTGCCATGTATTAATCTCCAGAGCACCTAGAGGCTTAGTACTGGGTTTGTTTCTTTTAGATTCATAATTTATGTATTTAAATAAATATTCTGATTGAGGGGATGCAGCGCCCTGGACCTGAATGTACAAACTCTGAACTCACGTAGAAGATGCAGGGGCAGACAGGCATGGACTAGAAGAGACAGGTAAGGACCCTGTGAACCAGCACTGAGTGTGAAAATAGCAGGTGTCATGCCATGGCATAAGTTTATTAATTCATAGGAATTCTCCCTCCTCTTCCTCTCCTATGTGTCTTTCAGTGTGACACAGAGTAGACCGAAGAGTCTGTAGGCAATTCTCATTTCCTTCGTCTAAAACTAATGCTGCTGTCAGACATCCATGGACACATCCTCCATCCCTGCTGGATTTTGAAGACAGACTATGAACAATTTTTCCCCTTTATATGTTGAGGACCACTTTTGGGGGGGAATTTTAGAGAGTGCCTCCAGTCAGTTTGATTCAGGTTGCAATTTTAAGGTTGTTCTTTCAGTATAACCTGTTACTGGAAAGGATAGACTTCAAAGCCAAGCCAATAGCGTGTAGAATAAATAACCTTTTCACCCCTAAACCACAGGAACTCAAACTCTGGGGCAGCAAAGCGTGGCCACAGGCTGTCCTGCCATGTCAGAAAGCTCACTCAGTTTGCTGTGTGGCACAAGTGTAGCTTCACCAGCTTCCAGCAGCAGAGCTGAAAGGTAGGTCAAATCCCCATGCATCAGTATTCTCATGCCAAAGGATTTTGCTCTTCCCCAGGAAGCATTCTGCCTCTTAAGAAAAAGCCACACTGTATCCACAGAGTGTTCTTGACCTTTTGACAAATAACAAAGAAATGAGTCTTGGAGTACAGCCTTGCTGTGTTACATCAGGGCCTAAGCAAGCAGTCTCAGAGGAGATGCTGCACATAGTATCCAAAGCCCATGCAATACAGTCAACCCCAGTTCTGCCTAGGTTTCAAAAAAATGGATAGTTCTTCATTCCTTTGATTTTTAGAGAGCTTTGCTTCAAATTCCTTGCTGTGAGCACAGCATTGTAAGTATTTTGGTGAAAGCTGGGTTTACAAACTACTGCCTCTTCAGTGTGAGACACTTCATTAACTGCAAGGGAAAGACAGGAATGGTACAGGATAGATGAGGGGCAGGTCTGTGTTTCACTGATGGGATTGCAATTGGCAGCTTCAGCTGTCTGTAGGAAGAGAGCTTGGCAAGTTGGGATGTTTTCGGGGCTTGGTATTAGGAGAAAAAAGCAAGAGAGAGAGATTAAAAAAAGGAATAAAAGGGAGAAGTCCAGGTCACAAATATAATAGAAGAGAACATAAAGTCAGCATTTTCCATCTAGTTGTTATACAAGTCTTGTCTGTGCCTGACAGACAGTCTGCTTCTCCACAACAGAAGTGACGCATATTAATTCTTTATTGTTTAAAAAAAGAAAATTGCCAATTAAAATATCTTGAGTTTATTTCGCCACTTTGAGCTCTGGGAGCCTCACTGATTGGAAGGGAAATCTGCTCTGCTGTGAAGAAATACAGTCTTTTCATGTACATCCTATTTGCCCAGCTTTTGTTAGGAAATGTGTCAAATCACAGATATCAAATGTATAGCAGAGACTCAATAGATCATCTAATCCTATCCCTCCATCCCAGAGGCTGTTCCAGGATGATGTTTTTCTGCATGGCTCATAACAGCCTTTGCAAGAGCTATCACACTCTTCTGAGTTACCTAGATCCTAATTCTCCTGATATCTAATTTAAATCTTCTTTACTGCAGTTTACACCCACTCTTTTTGATCTGTCTCTAATGGATACAAGGGGATGTTATAGCAGAGAGCTGGGCAGCTGTTGGATGAACAGTCTCCTGTTCAAAACAAAGCTAACTCCAAAGTCAAAGTAAGAGGCTTTCTCTCCCTTGGTGACAACTGTTAACTTATTTGAATACCATTACCAGATCTTCTCCCTTGTCCTGCAAGTGGTTTGGCATCAACTGTCTGAATCTTTTTTCATAGATCACATTTGATAGTTTGTGTTTATTAGTCATTTCTGTGTTATTAGTCATAGTTGTATAGCTGAGGGATGTTCTCATAGATATGTTAATGCACCCATACACAGCTACTTTTGGTGACTAGATCAACAAAAGCAGAAGTCTTTCCTTGGCAAAATGACTCAGTAAAGTGAACTTAATTCTGCAAGCTGGGAGTAGCAGACTGAGTTGTGCAGTGTGAAGCCAAATGAAACATTAAAGGGCAATATGCTATCCAGCCACTATAAGCAGTTACATTTTGTGCTGTGATAGATGTAGCATGGTATTGATATGGCAACAGAGCCTATACTTGGCTTTAACCATTTCTGCAGTCCCTGATGAAAGTAAGGGTCTCTCCAATCTCCTTTCAGAGTGCATTAATCTACTTGTCTGGCTGGCATTGCTGTGACTTTGACCACCAGTGTGATTTTAACCTGCTATCTCAGCTGGCTCTTCAGTATCCCTACACTCACTGGAAACATAATTTTGAGGAAATAGACTGTGAACAGGAGTTGGAGGTTTTTGCAGGATCACTGATAGGGTTGCATTTTGGAGCCTGGCTGTGAGCAACTGGGATCATTTCTATATGTCAACTGACAGGGCTGTTCAGGTATCAATGAGCAGGAGAATTGGCTCATAGTAATCCGACTGAACATAGCTCTGAAAACTCAGAGCAAAGAAGCAAGGAAGCCAAACTGTGGTGCTCATGTATTTATGTAGGAGTCACCTTATCTGTAAGGTCACCTTATCTGTAACCTTATCTGTTCATTGCCCCAGTGTGGCCCAGGAACCACGCTACAACACAGCTACTTCTAAAAGATAACAATACTTTAACATTTGCATGTTTGTAGTGTGGACGAAATCCAGATATAGACTGGACTCCATTGTGTCAAGGGCTGTAGAAGCACAGAGAAGGGAATTCAGTGATCACAAACTAAGCCCACACAAAGGATAATAGAATTATACAGGGGGACTTACTGCAATGAAGATATAGATCTTGCAAAGCAATGAAAGCTACTTAATGTTTACATAGTTTTGGGGAGCTACTGTGGCACAGGACGGTCATAAGAAGGACTCAAGGAAGGAAGATTAGGCAGCTGCCATAAATTTAGCCAGTACTGGTAGCTGCTCTGTAAGGATTGTATTTGTCACACTTAAAATTTAGATTTTAAACAAGCTCAGACACATGTGCGATTACTATACCCATGTATATACTATACTATACCTTGGTATATGGCCTGGTGTTGCCATGCTTTTGTTGGGCAGGTATTTTTACTTTTATTTTACTCATTATATTGTTATTAGAAAGTGATTGGGACGGTGATATTCTACCTGTAGCTAGTTCTGGGTCTTTTCTAGAACATTCCTGAAAAGGGAACTTAGAAAACAAAGTTGATTAGCAGTTGGCTTGAATCACTGCAGGGGGTTTCACATGCTGCCACCAGAATATGCTTAGACCCCCGCAAACTGAAAGAGGTTGAAAAATCACTAGTGTGGAATAAATAAGCAGGAAAGAGTTGAACTTCTTGTTTTGATTTTACCCAGCAGATGTTTGGTTGTTGTGGCATCAGAGCACTGGATGCTGGAAGAGGCGTTTATGAATGACCTGCTCTCCCGTATCGTTGCCTCTGGGGGTGTCACCAAGCTGGGCTGGAGGCACAGCAGCTGGTGTGTCTCGGTGGGGTACTCGGGGTAATGGCTGTCATTTGCTGGACGGGTGCAAGTCATGATGGTCTTCTGCTCAATCACCACCTGGTCCCTGTCACATACCATGGAGATTGATATAAATCAAACCCTTTCTGCAGAGGGGGCCTTGAGAAAACAAATTGATGTTTTAAAGCACAAGAAAGGAAGCATCAAAGATGCAGCCCTAGCAGTCTGCCAGTGAGCCGTGGCGTTGTCTGCTGCTTGAGCTGAATGCTGAAGGAAGGCACGAACACAGGAGAACATCTCTGAGAGCATAACTGGAAGAGTAATCAAAGGCTAGGCCATATCAGAGGACACATCTTGTGCTATTCTATATAGTGGTGGTGAGCTCTGGTCTGAAATAACAGCTAGGGAAGGTATGGTCTCTGTCTCTGAAGACATGGAGGCCAGATGTCATCCAAGAAAGTAGCTTGTAGTGAACAACCATTTAGAGGTTTCCAAGAGACAGGAGACCTTTAAGCTCAGAGCCCCCTGTCGTATGCCTCACTTTGAATTTGTGGACTTTGACAAGCAGAGGGATCAAATGGTATCCTTGGTATCCTTCATCCTGTTTTGCTGATGGCCCAGATTTGCTTCTTTTCTTCATTACTAAATATAGCCTCAAGAAGTGTCTACATTGGTAAGGTTAGTGTTTTGGGCTTTGTCTCAGTGGAGGGAGAATAGAAAACCAAGAGAGTATTGGATGTTCACACCCCTTGGCAAATTCAGGGCAGATATGGGTTCTTGTGCCCAGTATTAGGCAGGACATTCAGAACTCTGTCTTCAAATTAAAAATAAAACTCATAAGGAAGCATCCTCTATGGAGTGATTTTCTAGGACTCGCATTTTTCTGTGTGATTGCTGCTACCTGAAAACAAAATGCAAAGATTGCCTTATCCCATCCTTGGCAGGAGATTAGTCAGAGTAGTCAGTGGCTCTGCTATGGATATTTCTACAAACACTAAGAAAAGGGACCAGATCTATATTCATTTTTACCCACTCTGAAAAAACAAACAAACAAACAAAAACCACCAAACACAAACAACCCAAAAAAACAAAATAAAGAAGAAAAAAAGGAATTTCTATATTGATCAATCTGGATTATTAAATTATTGAGCAGTATAAATCACTCATGGAGCAATAATTTTTATGCCAGTCAAGGAAAATTAAGTGGCCTAGTCATATTACATGTTCACCACTTCAGGAACTGCAGAGTTTTTCCTGTATTTGGTTGGAGGCTATTCCATTTGGCTGGGTTCTTTTGATACTGCTTTGCCTATGTGTGCAATTAGAAGAATTTTTTTTTTATTAACCAGTTTTTACATTATACTCAGCGGCCCCGTCACACAACTAAATGACCCGTTTAACAAGCATGATAAAATCCTCATTAGGGCCTATTATAGGATTTAGTGGAATCTTCCTGCTTCACTACAGCACAAGTCTAATCTAATTAACTGTGCCACTTAATTCTCTCCCTCCCTCTTCTTGCTGTTTATTGGGCTTTTTGTGGAAAACAGATCCAAGGAACACAATTAACGTAATTTATCCTGGAAAATCCCCAAACATTAGCAAGCTACAAATGTAATTGGAAAAGGCCTCACAGAGTTCATGCATACTAGGCAATTACTCCAAAACTACAGCACTGCATATTATCATGTTACTTCTTATTATACTTTCCCAAGATGAGCAAGAAGGTAATTCTAACCAAGTGCTTTTAAAGCCTTAATTAAGGGTCATCTTTGGGTTTGAACAGCTTTCGTATTTAATCGAGGTAAAATGTGTGCCTTCAAGAATGAAGCATTTTGCTAGGATGTGCAGTATATAAAGGAACTGAATGTTGTGTTCTTGAACTCATTGCTATAAATGTAGAGCAGCTCTCAGTTATACAGTCTTGTGCCGTACTTTGTAGCCAGATGTACCGATCACTAGAAAACAGAATTTATCCACAAGAGATAGCTAGTTGTTGTATTTTTTTTTCATGGTAGCAAGATGTATAACCATGTTTCATGAAACACCGGAAGTGCTGAGAAACGGTCTGTTGGCCACTGAACATGGGAGGGACACTTGGGAGGAGAGCACCTTGCTGCCCTGCTCTTTTCAAAGGGTGAAACCTTGAAATTGCAACACTGTTAATCATTTTCCTAAGGGTGGAAAACTCCTAACATATCCCAAGATGTGCCAGCCTAGTTACACTAAACCTGAGGCTGCCAGCTGGTTCCAGAGGTGCTCTAAGGAGTTAGGGCCTGACTTTGCTATTCAGAACTGAAGATGTGGACAGTTGTTGGGATTCCTCGTTAGATACCTATAAGGTGAGGCTGCTGTCTGGGTGAAAAACTTCTGACATCTCTGTGTTGCCATTACCTAGTATTTCAGATAGATGTAAAAGGTGACTAAGTTTCTATAAGAAATGAGAGTAACCTCCACTGGTATGGAAACATAGTGCAAAATACATGTGGGAGAGTGTGGATGGTGGTGTAGAAATGTACCGGTCTTGTCTAGCTCTTCGTTTTACTCTAATTTCTAGTGTTTGCATGTTTGTAAGAATGAGAAAGAAGCCAAATTAACTTCTCATAGATGGACAAAAGGAGACAGGCACAAAGGATTGCCCAAGTCATCACTTACTCAGAGGGAGTTGATTTTATGGATATTTACAAATAAAGCATGTGTGGACCTCAACTTCCTCCTTCTGGAAGAAATTAACCAAATGCCCTGTCTAAACTGAGCAGAAGCCAAGTGTGACAAACAAATAATTGAAGCATAGGATGAAGGAAAATTCAGTCCACATCTCCCATCTTTCTCTGAACTGACAGAGGAGAATTTTTTAGCTTTGTATGGATTTGATCTATTTTGAAGTCATAAAATCAGGGAAAGCTGCCTTTTGGACGATGTGCTTTCTTGCCACACTGAATACAAGATGGAATTATCTCATTTACATCATGAAGGGAGTTGGACAAGATGACATGGAATTTCCAGTATTTGGTGGTGTTAACCTTTGTCATTACCTTGGGCCTTGTTTTTTGAAAGCTTTACTCCCAGGGAAGTTCAAATCTGATTTCCTTGAACGTAGCAAGCTTTTGAGAAATTTGACATAGTCTGTTGCTGCTGCTCCTTCTGGAAACCCTAGTTTCGGTCCATCTTCTCTAGTGCAGCTTGCTCTAAAAGCAGAATTTTGGAAGGAATGCAACCTGTGAATAATCAGATACTGAAACTGTAGCAGAAAGGACCAGAAGCCAAGGCTGAGCTATACAACAGCCTCCTTACCAAGGAGCAAGGGAGTTATTGTTTCTGAGCCAAATTCTTTAATGAATCAATGCATTTTGAACAATAATAATTATCCATGTGGTGAAGAAAGCCCTTAATTATTTTGCAATGATCTGAGAGGGATAGTGTGCCCCCACACAGCTGCTCTGGCATGTGTGGTTCAAATCAACAAGAATGTCTCTGGCATTTCTTTGATTCCCTGGGGGACCTGGTGCCTAGAAAGCGATTAGCTGCAGGAAAGATGCACTTCATATTGCCTGGCTTTGTGGAATCTTTGCTCAAATGGAAAAAGATTGCTCCTATCACTTCTCACAGACCATCTCAGGACAGTAACCGAGGTTTGACAGTCTGATACAAGGAGGTTGGTACACCGTGGGCAGGTGACAGGCACTTTGCTCTGCCTGGAGTTAAGCTCTGTTCTCCCCACTGATCGTCCTCCTGAGCATGGAGCACTGAATTTGCCCTGACCTGCTATTGTGTAGGCGTGCACCAGAGTCAGAACAGGCATTTTGGGGCCAAAGAAAGACACAGCTCATGTACTCAGCAGTAGGTAGGACTAGGTGACCTCCAGAGGTCCCATCCCACCAACATTTCTATGATCCTGTGTCTATTGTTTTACCAAGTGTAGGCTCCATTACAATAAAATTGATGTGTCAATCTATTGTCATTGGAACAAGTTTCAATAATTTGAAAGAAAAAATGCTTTGATATTTAAAACCATTAATGAATTTCATAAAAACGTTTTTTTTTTACTTCCAACTGTTTTGTTTTTCTGGCTAAGTAAAATAAGAGTATGATTTCACATTACAATGAAGTCACTGAAAACGCAGCTGTGGTAAGCCAATAGAATATGACAACCTGAGTACTTTTGTGCATTCATACTTGCCACATTTGCCTAATTAATAACTATGTAAATTAGACTTTTAAAAGATAAAAATAATAGCTACCTTGAGTGGTTTCCTAGGGTGATGTCATAGGAGCTGCTGTTCATCTTATTTCTACTGTACTGGGGCTGGAAATATGAGAAAGCTCACCTATCATTAGTGCTAAGGATAATTTCAGCAATAAAGAAAATTGGCTCGTATTTTGTTTGTTTTTTCCCCTTGTAAACACAATTCCCTATGATAACTGAGTGTGAGATTATTAAACAAACAGCTTAATAAAGTAAAAGAATTGGAAGCTTCCCTTAACAATAAAATGGATCTGCATTCACAATCACCCTGGGATGGAGCATCATCGGAGGAAAAACATGCCAAACTATGTGTAAGTATTAAACTAAGACAGCTTCATGCTTACAATATGGTGCTGTTTATTACCAGTAAGCAGGTGTGCTCACAATGTGATCATACCCTAGCTGATGCAAGGCCAAAAAATGTCCCAGTAATTCTTGCTGGAGTCATCTTTGAAGTGAGGAAGGAGGATGTCCTGGTTTATTATGGGTATGACTGTAGAAGAAAATTCCAAACAACACTATATCCACAGCTGGGCTCAGCAGGAGTGGGCTTTGCTGTCTCTCTGAAGTGCCTGCATGGTAATTACAGCCTGGGTTTCGAGTTGGAGGGGCATGTCTCTGAGGCCGTGTGATCCTAGTGCTTGGGCAGGGAACTTCTTGGCAAGGAACAAAAACACTGTACCAAAACATTAAGAAAAATCTGGAAGCTACAAGTAATACAGTCTTCTTATCCAGCATTCACTGAAAAAAATTTTCTGGCCAGCCCAACCAAATCCCCATGCTGCAAGTATTGTGACAGGCATCAGGTATGTGTGACAACCTGAACAACCTGGCCTAGTGGAAGGCATCCCTGCCCGTGGCACGGGAGTTGGAACTAGATGATCTTTAAGGTCTGTTCCAACTCAAACCATTCTATGGATCTATGTTATTATCAATAATTGCAATCAATTGATGGCTCTTTGGAAGGAGGTGGTCTCTGGGCTTTCTGGGATTTCATATGGAGTCAGCTTTAGGTTGTTGCAGAACAATTGATACAGGAAACCACTGAAGCAACTACAAAAAATGAGTGAGGCAGCAAGCTCGCTGACAGCTCCCATCCATGACCATCTCCCTTTAAGTGAGGTCAGCTGCAAAGCCCTGGAGAGAGTTGATGTTTGCTTCCCAGGCAGAATTTCATGTCTTACTCCAACCTTTCCTCTTTGTGCTGGGAACATGGAGGCACTCAGGTTTCAAATACAAGTGGAATGTAAGGAATTACTGCAAACCAATTTGGTATTTGCTGGTAGACACACATAATGCGATGTGATCTGCCTCTGCTGGGAGCTTTGCATCAGACAGCTGTGCTGGAGTGAATACTCTGGCTCCAGCAGGGCTGGCCTGTAGTTTGTGGATCTAGATAAGTCAGCTTGGAGAGGTTCACTGTTAACACGGACACAGGGAAATGATGTCCACACTGGGAGTAACATTGCCTTCAGCTTGGAAGACTGAACAGATGGAAACACTTGGAGCTAATGTTGTCAGAGCATGTGCTCTAAGGGGGTAATTTCCAGACTGTTTTATGTCTTTTAGTCTTCTTGTCTGGCTGTTTCTTAATTCAGAAGGTTAAAAAACCCTGCTGTAACTATCTGCTCTGATATTTTCTGTTTGGTGGACCAGACTGCTTCACTGTATTGACTCTTGTTTCATCCACAGCTTGACTGTAAAAGCTACCCCGTCTTGATTCCAGGTCTCCCAGTGGTAGAAAATCATCACAAGTGCAGGCAGTCATAGCTCTTAATTACCAGAACTGTAATGTGTTTCCTTCTTGTTATCTCACTGCAGTCACTATTTTTGGGATTGCTTTTGTACCAACCAACTGATTTGAAGAGTGCGTTAGCCAAGTATTGTTCCCCAGATAACCACTAAAAGAGAGACAGTAGCTTTTGCCTCGACCATTCAGCTCTGAAGACTGACAGCTTGTCTCTCAGGTGGGAAGACTGAAGGAGGGCAATTCAGCTGCATGGAGGAAATTAAGGGAAAAGTGGGAAACAAATTGCCCTTAAAAGGCAGGAGCCAATGGCCAGGTCTTTTGCACATGTGCTGACAGCCATCTGATGAAAATGGGTTGTGATTTGTTATTATAACTGGCAGGTAAATAAGTGTGCTCTTCATCATGCACACTAATTTTTGCAGTGCCGACTCAGCTTAATCTGCAGTTTTCTGTAGGGATAACGGGCTCAGCAGGCTTTATACACTACACTGTTTTGGAGGACTCTGTGAGTATGTTTGAGGGAGGGTAGCTCAAGGTAAACCATTTCCCTGTAAAGAAAATGAGGACTGGTCTCCTCTGATCACATTCGTTAAAAGCACAGAGCTTTCTTGGCCCTGCAGACTCAGCGTGGCAAGAAATTCCTCCACTGTGGAACCTCTTTTTGCTTTTTCTATTTCATTTTATGAAGAGAAAAATGAAATAATAAGGAATTCCATTTTAACTCATCACCCCAATCTTGGTCTGACTAATATTTTTGATTTAAGCCCTCAGAATGTTTCTGTTTTCATGATAGCTTTTTGGTTTACTGTTGGCCAGCATTATAACAGGGAATGACTCATATTCTCTGTACTGTGAAGGATCCGAGGGAGGGAATGTGCAAGGTTGTGTTCCCATTGGTAGACTGTGGAACACACAGTAATTTGAAGTTCTGTCTCCTAGAGCAAGAGTAGGCTCAGGCACTAGAAAAAAAGGCCAGTCAATTTCTCTGCTTAAAAATTAGTTTTAAAAAACAAAGGTGTCAGTTTTCTGGGGAAAAATAGTTTTTGATAAAAATGTTAGTATTGTAAAGACTGATTTCTTTTCTAAGTTAGCAATATGTCTATGGTACCTCCAGGCAGCTGTACTTCATACCCATTTTTCTCCTAGGAGAAACAAGTTCAAATACATTTCCCATGATGTGAAGTGGTGGAACAACAAGAGTTCTGGAAAACTTGCAAAAAAACCCCTCAACTTGCCTTTTTAATGAGTTTAATCTCTATAAATCATTTTGCCTAGTTGTTAAAATGGGTGCAGCCACTATGCCACTGGGGTATCCATAAGACATGGCTAGCTAAAGCTTGCATTCTGTTTTGGAGCTGAAAAATGATATTTCCTTGTCAGCAATAAGAACTGACTATGAGACTCCTCAGATTCCAGTTCCTTTATCACAGCAATCAGTGTCTTTATTTTTCTTTGACAGCTGCCTTTGTAATACCATAAATATCCTGCTAGCTGCCTAAAGCACACCACAGTTGGGAAACGTGACTAAGTCGAGGGAAGGTACCTCTAATGATTTAAACCAGCTGCTTTGAGTACCAGTGATGCTGTGACAGCAAGAACTTGCTCCAGCCATTTGCTGCTTAGCATGGGGAACAAGACCTACCAGCGCTGGTCTGTCCCTTGGTGGCTCTTTGCTGTCCTGGGACAGGGCATGAATGTGCTGTGGCTGTGGCTGTCTGGTGGGGAGGCTGGTCTGGATGTTCTCTCTGCTTGAGAGAGTATCACCCAAGAGACCTCCTCTTTGAGGCAGCCCATAATTGTGGCTACTCCATCTCTTCCACACTACGGGATGTGATTTTTCTTTCCTTCTCAGTTTGCTGCCCTACCTGACTACTGCTTTACTTTGCTGTAGCTCAGGATGAGCCTTTCCTAGGATACAGCTTGGGCTGCAAAAAGTCAGCCAGATGACATGGACACTCAGACTGATCAGGAAAATGTCACTCACCTCTCCCTCTGCAGCCCTGCAATATAGATGTATCCTTAGTGAACTTACAAATCAAATTGAATTTCTTTCTCCTGCTCAAGTAATAAAGAGATTTTGTTGTTAACTGGCAGGTGCCACTTTGAATTACAGTGGTGAAGCTCAAAATGATTTGTATGTAGGTCAAGCATGGATTACTCCACTTACAAAAGTGATTTGAAAGGGTCTCAGAAAGTTTTTCTGCATTTTGAGGTATATGTAGGCATTGCCATAAGCTAAAATGAATCAAAATGTTACCAGAAGCAGTGAAAGAGGTGTCTAGAAACTGTTTCATGACTGCAAACAGTTTTTTAGATTAAAAATAAGGGAGAGGCTTACATGTCTCCCTGCTACTTGTATTCTTCTGCAATCCCTGTAAAACTTCTGCAGCATAATGGGTCACTGTGAATTTTAACTCCCTCAGAAAGAAACAAGCAGCAGCTTTTTAATCTATCCAAGCATGAGAGAGACATATGGAAGATAGTGACCACTTTGATGGAGGAGTATCTTTTACAGAGTGCTGTTACAGAGGCAGCTCCTCGAATGAGAATACGATGAGACCAGTGGAAATTGTGATTTCACTTCACATAAAGGGTGAATTTGTTCATAAAAAATGAGAGTTTTCAGAATCACCCAAGAGATTCAGGAGTTTAAGTCTCACCAATCACCTATTGGGTTGAGGTACTAGATGCATGGGCACTTTTGAAGGTCTGAGCACAGCTGGTGAATAACAACATGAAAGGATGTGAGGGGTTTTGTATGCATGAAAGCTTGGGTTTTTTTGGCATGTGGTTTGTTTTTTTTTTTTTTTAGCTTTATGAGTTAGTCTAATAATTCTTTATATTGAATTAGTCTTCCTGAAAACTGTTCCTTGCTGAGGTATGGCATCATGTTATTAGAACTTGCAACTATTTCCAGTATACTCTATGTGTTAGTTTCTTGTCTTGAAACATTGTACCACTCTTTACCTGGAAGCACAGATGAGTATTGGGATGGATAATACGAAATAGTTGTATGTTTCTGGACCTGAAAATGTTTAAGGATGAGTGAGAAAAACCTCTCACAGGTGATGAACTATGTCTATTCTGTCCACTTAGTTGTTAAGAGGATGGAACAAGTTCTTTTGAGCTTTCAGCCATGAATTTCTAGGATCCTAGTCCTTCAGTTATGTGTTACGTTCTGTAGCATCTGCCTCATGTGTTTTACATTTTCCTTCTCCCTCTTGCTATGGGAAAGGTTAATATGAGAACTAGTATTCTTCTTATGAGTTTCACCTTTCTTTTTATTGCTTCTATCATCCCATGTCTCTTTTGGGGAAAGCAGACTGAAAACACATACTTTGCACTCTCCAAAAAACTTCAAAATTGTTCTAGATCTTGTGGGAGTCTGATCCAGTGCATGTAGTCTGGGATAATTCTTGCTTCTTGCACAGATGAGATTTGCAGCAGAGACGACTGTGGCAGGGGAAAGCCTAAGAACTCTCTTCCCAACTGAGCATCTGTTCTTTCCATGGGATACTGTTCAAGGCTTTTTGTGCTTAATATTTTCAGGAGCATTTGAAAGAATGGCAATAAAACTTTGTGTGAAACATGTGTGAAATGTGGGATTTGTAAAGCTAAGTCTGTGTGGAAGAAATACTGTTTTAAAACATTAGATTTGATTTTCTGAGTGCATGAGGCATCAGTATCCCAGGCATGGTCAAATATGTATAGATGAAGATATTAGAATCCAGCTGTTATTTTACTTTCATATTAATACTAAGAAACTTTCTAATAAGTCATTCTGGATCCAACTTCAATGTATGGAGACAAAATTTAAAGAGCAAATATCGAAAGAAAAAGATTAACTCTCTATGTATGAAGATTTTTACCTGAGTTATGTTTGTTTATTGCTTTTGGCAAAAATACTTTTCGATTCTTAAATTTGTAGCTAACAGTATCAGAGAATTATTAGACTAGAATGGATCACTTTTTTCATTCTCAAACTTTTTGTCATTCTCTCAAACATTGTGGCCACTTTGCCTGTTTTGAATTCCAGATATGAAATGTGCAACGCATCTGACTTGAAAAGCTCTTCTAACCATTGCAGAGTTGTAATTTCACTCCCAATTTATCAACTGCCAATAGACAAAAAGGTTCATTTTCAATTTGAGGAGCACTATTTAGTATCAAATTAGTCAGAAACTCTGGGTTTTACTTATTAAGGCAATGAAGGGAAACTAACCTCAGAGAAGCAGATGTGAACCTTTGAAAAACCAGATTGTGTGAAAAAGTAGTTGCACAAATTGTAAGAGGCCTCTGATGAAAATTCATTAAGTAAGAAAGGTTTTTGTGTGTCTGTGAATAGGGAAAGAAACCTGAAACTCACGAGTTTTGATTCAGCCAAAATGCATTGGGCTGCAATCCAGTGTTTTCTTTCAGTATTTGATAGACTGAGCAGAACAGAGGAAGGGGTATAACTAAAAAGGCATAAGGACAATTAAAATGAAGGAAAAAGCTCCCTCCGTGTTCACAGAGGCAGTGGCAAAGGCAGGTGATTAGGTTATTTTTGAGGGTGGTTTTGGATTGTCATAGGAAGATTAGCTCTTGTGAAAGCCTTGCTCTGATTTCTAGTTTTTAGTTTCTCCCAATCTTTCTTTACTGTTAATATGAAAAAGGTTTTGATTAGAGAACAAAAAGAGAAGTGGGAAAAGACAGAAAAGTCAGAAGACCATGTTTAAGTTTCTGCTGTTACCTAAAAAGCAATAATAAAAACCTCACTATCTGTAAGTAGGATAATTACTCACCTCTCAACTATGATGCAGATTTGCAAAGGAACTGTTTCTTCTGTGCTTGCGGGTGAATATCTGATGGAGAAAGGTCCAGATTCTGTAATAAGAAATATTTTTGGAAGCATCTATTATTCCATATCAGCCATGAAAACAACTTAATGCACTTTACAAAAGAAATCACTTCCATTGCTTCTGTTTTGCAGATGGACAGAAGTGTGAAATTAATTGACTAGGGTCATTCAGGAAGAAGCGAAGCCAAATTTTTTGGACCCTATGAAAATACAGAAATCATCAAAAAGTTCCCCTGTGCTTTGTTGGAGGCATTTATTCTCACTGGATCCCAGTGTGGTTTGGTTCTATGAGTAAAGATGGAGAGCATATTGCCCCTAAAAATGTGGTGTCTTGGCAATCTGGTGAGACAGGCTGAAACCTGATGGTGGTAGCTCAGAATGGGATTGAAGGGGACATCTGAATCACAATGTGTCATATCCAAACCCATTTTCATGTGACATATTATACATTGGTTGGTTCAATCTCATGAAGCTTAGAAATAGTCTTACATTAAAGCTTTGGAAATCAGAGGTTTTGTCAGTGGGCTAATTAATAGACACGTGGATTTTTAAGATCACTAGAGCACATTTTCCAGAATCCTGTTTAACTCAGGCTGCAGAATTATACCTGTTTTCTCCTCAAAAATGTTGAAGTAGATCAAAGTTCTTTTCTTTCTACTCAGAAACCCACTAGAGCAAGCAAGAGAATTTACCATTTAAATGTTATCTCAAATATAATATTTTTGTGGGCAATTTGTAAGATGATGGCAATTGCTGAAGTGCTAGACAGCAAAAAACCCAGACACATTGGAGAATAAAAACTTACAAAGGGATCTTAACACTGAGTAGGAAGATTTTTCCACTAACAGAGGTGAGGAAATGTAGTTTTATATTCTGTTGAATCAAAAGGATATTACCTATCTGAAATTAACTGCGCTTGACTATGTCCAGACATGGAGAGGAAAGAGATATCTGGAAATTAAAGAAGATATGAGGTTACCCAGAAGACATCTTCAGAAGAAGCAATAGCAGAGAGAATAGATGGACTAGACAAGAAGAAGAGTGAATAACTCATAGAAGTGGAGCTGCCTAGTTTCTGCCTGGAAAATTATACTAGGAAAAGAAAGAAATTCAATGAATCAAGTGTCTGTAACTTTGACATAATACCATGAAGAAATGGAGAAATTGTGACTTCCTTTGATTTGTTAGTGCTTTAACAGCCATAACAAGGTTTAGAGTGTTCTTTTTGCATCTTTTTGGAATTTGCCTGTCTTTGGGATTCTGGCACTGGTCCAGTTACCTCTCTGTCTGATGTAACTGTTGTGTGGTACTCAAGAGACTGTCCATGTATGATGTATGATGGAATGTCACTGTGCAGCTTTTCCACTGTAAACCTACAGATGATGGTCAGGCACACCTGAGTGTTTCTCAGCTATGTAATAAAATATTAGTAAACGACTTCACTCTGAATAGAGTCAATGGAACAGGATGACAATAGGGAGAATTGGAGCAATTACTGTTGCTTCTCCATCCTCTGTCATTCCAAGACAGTTACATCCTCTTTTTGTTTTTTGTCCCCAGAAGGAGTCTCATTTTAGACTTAGTCAAATGTGAGCTGATTTGAGCATCGCATTGATATGGCTGGTTGTTTGGAATGAGGCATGTATGGGAAGCAGAGGGGCTGGGCACTTACCCCATGTTAAAGTTTGAGATGTTGACGTATAAAACCCCATCCAGTGCTCTGATAAAAACTACAGAGATAGTGTTACTGGTGGAAAAGCACTCTGCAGTTGTTACAGGACCAAATAGTAGTGGCTGCTTTTGTTCTTCTGTTTATAACTAGACATAATGCACCGACCATCTCAACTCTTATCTTTGTAAAGAGCAGCTGCCAGCTTTCTGCCTCTGCTGAGTGGTCATCAAGAACCATCCCTTTGCCTCTGGATGTCTCAGCTTTCCAGTCTTTACAGAGTGGCAGCTTCCCCATCTAAAGCAGAACTATTCCTGTAGCTGCTCACTAGTCACTGCAGAGAGACTCTTAAGAGTAATTTCCATGCTTTTTGCACTGCATAACCCAAGAGGAGGGAAAATCCCCATGTGGAAATAGAAAGTGTCTCATGGGGTTTGTTGATGGACTGCTTTGCTTTTCTGTGCTGCATGAAGCAGCAGAAGCCCAATTTTGTGAGGTGAATGGAGGGGATACAGACTGAAATAATCCAGATAGTTGTAACTATTTTGATTTTAGATATAAATTGTTCTCTATCACCTAGTATGTCTTGCACAAAGAAAATGGTTCCCCAGATGGCCCAAAACTTGAAAGGATAATCTTAAGTTTTACTTTCTCAACTGAGGTAAAAATCCCACCGATTCTGCTCCATTCCAAGCTTGAGCTGATCAAACTGAGCCATGAGCCACTGTCAGACAAACCATGAACAAATGATTACTCATGCATCTCCTGTCACAGCCTATATACCACCTCAAGACCAAGAGAGAGAGAGGGACAGAAGTATACTGAAGGGAGAATTCACATCAGAGGCAACCAGTGACATTGAGCCCTTATGTAACACTGTGCCAGAGTCAGAAGAGTGGAAAGAAATTTGAGTGAGTTACACAGGACTTTCAAACACAATTTGGAGGAAAAAGTCCTAATGCAGAAAGAATCATTGCCTTTCAGACAGGGAAGACTGTTTCAGGAGAGCAAAACTTCATAGCGTGCATCATAAACAGTGTTGGATATCAGAAGAAGCACAGCAATCACCACTGAGAGTAAAGGCAAACCAAGTCATAAAAATTAAACTGGTAGGACAAGTTGTGGAAGCTGCAAAGAGGTCTCCAAGTCTGCAAGGCAGAGCAGTGGGGTGGCAATGCATGGGGAGTGCGAGGTCTGGGGGAATGTTGAGACAGGTAATCTGAGCTGTAGGAGAGGGAAATAGAGGACAAACTTGCTGTATTGCTAAATTCAAGCAAACAAACTTAGAGGATGCTTCAGAGAGCATATAGACAGATAGGAAATGTACTTTTGGGCTGTGTACCAAAGGGAAAAGTGGAATGATTCACACAGTTGAGCAGAGTTGCCTTCAGCTGCCTTGGCATGAAAAGTTTCAGAATGGGGCTGAGAACTAGGGAAACTATTAAGAAAGTCTTGAATTTGAAGGTCTGAGACGATGCCAGTACTTCTGACCTTGCTTTTACAAAGCATCCCCTGCTGAGCAAATTCTAGCCTGGATCTTCAAAGCGTAACAGTCATATAATTCCTGCTGCTCCTGATGGAGATATTCTGCTGCCTGTTCTGAAGGCAGTTCACTATCTCTGTCCTGTGGTTTCCAGTGGCATTTAGATAAATTGTTTGGTACTGGGCTCTGCAATGGCCCAGAAGTTATAGAGGGAGCCTACGGCAGTTGCACTTGGGTACCTTCACTCATTAATCTGTGTATTTTCATTACATGTCCATAGTTAGGTGAAACTGAGTCTGGCTCTTTATATACCACCTACAGAGCAATCATTCTGTCTTTGAAAAAATTTTTCCCTTTTAGGTATGTGACTTTTTCCCAGCAGTTTCCTGTATGTGCATTATCTCTTAACACTTCTGAAGTGTTTTCCAAGGAGCAGCTTGCCTTGAGACGTTTTTACCTGCTTGTTTGTTCTTTCTGGACAGCTCCTATTACATTAAACCATATATTCATTCATACAGACAACATCCCAGTAACCAGGTCAATACACACTAGTCATAAATTATTACAGAATGGGTCCAAATCCATCACTGAGGCATCCATTGATTATCCATACAGCTACTCCCTGTAAGTGAACACTTTGCATGCAAGGTCACTGTAGAATCCAGCTATTTTTAAAAGGCCGTTAATAGCAACACGGAAGCAGGCTTTGATTGAACTGGAAGTGTAATTTTCAATTAAGAGCCTTCACTCAGTCTTCCTTCCATTAGGGTCTAATTAGATTTCAGGAAGACACAAAGTTTCAGATGCTTCAGCCGTACAGCCTCTCCATTAGCTGACACCATATGCTTTGCGGTTTCCATTGTGAAGTCCCGATTAATTTTCCAACTTTAATTTTAACTCTAGCTGAGATGCTTCACCAGGGACCTGATTAATGGACTAGCTGTTACCAGCCCATCCCTGCTTCTTTCTGTCATCAGTTATACAGTAATGAGGTTAGTGAACATCAGACTGATAAGTTTTTTTCTGTACTACTCTGGGAAATGCATGTATTTCATTTGGACTATGTAAGGAAAGGAACGGTCCCACTAGTTTGTCACCTGGATTAGCTTCCTCTCTCTCAACCTACTCCTTTCTGCATTGTTTTCTCCCTGTGATATCTATAGTATCCAGACAAACCGTGGATCTGTAAAGACACCTTGGATAGTAATTCTTTAGTAAGTTTTCCTTCCTTCTGTTCCACCCTTTTCCAAATACTTTGCTTGATTCAGAATGAAGGTTTGTTAGGGCACATCTACTGTGAAGCAACTAACTTCACTTTGTCTATTCTGACATTCTTTCAACTGAAACAACTGCTTCTGGGACTCTGATTGCTGATACAAATGGAACAAGTTCTTGTCAATACTCCCAACAAATGCTGTTGGTTTATGTAAAAGTCGATCATAGCAAAAAAAAATGGACATGGGTGGTCAAAGAAGCATTAGCTGGAGACCCATCTCATGTTGGTGATGAGATACGCAAGAGACTTGAGCTTGTTAGAAGGGTTTTTGCAGCAAGACAAAATATGACAGCAGTGTAAATCAACTTTGAGTGAGGACAGGCTTTTGATGGGCACGCACCAGCAAAATTAGGACTTCAGATGATTTTTTTTTTTTTCAGACCTGTCAAATTGTAGGATTTACACCACTGTTAAGTGACTCTATTCATTAGGCTTTCATGTGTGCCAAGATATGTAAAAAAGGTGTGACATAGGCAGATGCGTGATGAGATGCCCACCAAACTGGTAATCTTTTACAGATTTTGCAGGCAGTTCTCTTCTGTACTTCAACTGTAGAGCGCATGTAATAGTTTTATTGCAGGTCTACTTGTTTGGATTTCAGCCCAAATTGCAGTAGCTCTTCAGCATAAACTGGGATGATCTGCAGTAAACAAAGAATCAAGTTAGGTAACTTTTGGCTTGAAAATAATCAAATCCACCACTGAATTATACAGTGATGTTCAATTTGTGAGGATGTTGGCTATGGCCCACAGGGAGGAGGGCATCAGGGCTCTAGCTGACACTTCCATAGCTAGTGCTGCTGTGAAAGACCATAAGATTGCCTAGGTTGTGTATCAAGTCCATTTTTATGACATTCAGATCCTGAACTGCTGCCTCAGACACACTTGGGGGATAAACACAGACCTTCTGTATTTAGGGGATTCCTACTTGTCCCCTTCTTATTTCCCTGTGTGGTCTTGGCTGCCAGGCTTTCCTTTAAAACAAAACACCACAGTAATATCTTATTGACTAGGTTTTATAGGAAAAGAAAGAGTTGTAATAACTTTTTATTGACATTGTTCTTCCAGAGAGACATAGAAATAAATCACCAGCCTGCAGAAGTCAGAATTCCTTCATGCTTTCTGGGACTACAGTCCCTGGGTTTCACAGCAGGAGCTACCCAACATAGAAACACAGAATATCCTGAATTGAAAGGGACCTCCAAAGATCAACTGGATATTTCCTGTAAAAAAACTCTCTCACCAGATGTAATTAAAATGAGCCCAAAGGATGGAAAATTGCTGGAGTTGTGACTGACCAATAGTGCTTGGGAGCTGAGGCTCCCTCTAAGACAACCAAAAAGCTAAGAAAGGGTTAAGTCAGTAATGAGATATCCCATATAGAGAACCTATGTGAAACATCATCAAATTTTTTTTTTCCAGTTGATTAGCTCTTTGCAATGTGAATCCTGGAGGGAATAAAGGAGTTGAGGGAGGGAAGAGCGGATTATATCTTGTGGGTTTAAATCAGATAAAGAGAATGATTAACAAGTGTAGGTTTTTGCTACAGTATTTTAAGAACTCTGTCAATAACCTCTCTCCCTCCTCCCTTTCCCTATCTTGATGCAAAGGCTTAAAATTAGATAGCTGATTAAGGAGAGCTGCAGGGTGATCTAAATACATCAATCTTGCTTGTAATGAGGAACATGGCTACATTTCTGCAATGATGAACCTCAGGGCCAGAGGTGGCTGGATACTGAATGTTCTCCGTATTGATCTTCCTGTGCAGCCATTACTTCCCAGTGTTTCTGAATGGCTGAATTTGATCACAAAAGCTCTCTGGAAAAGGAGGCTGCTGGGGACTGAACGGGTTTGTTTTTTGTTTTTTTTTTACCTCAGGGTGAAAGAGACTGAGCAGCTTTCCAGACTCTTGAACTTGCTTGCCAGTACAATGGGCTGTATCGTCCATTTCCCCCTTTACCTCTCAGCAGGAAACGTGTAGCAAAACCACACTGAAAGATTCACCTTGCCCTAGCAAGCCTTTACTCACAGTCTGTTACATTTAAAGCCACATCTTATGGTTCTTTTTAAAGACTAATGGCCCATTTCATGTGCCAAATGAAGAGCTTTTATTAGACAAAAAGAAGTGTCATGCAGCAGAGAAGCAGAAATTGAGGCAGAAAAAGCCTGAACCTCCTATGACAGCAAGAGGACATAAAGTTCTACTAAACAATTTGAGTTTTTTAATTATATCAAATAATATTATTGCATACGCCAAGCAAATTAAACCTCTTCTGGTCTCTAGACCCTTTCTCTTTTGAGCAGAAACCCCTCCTGAATGAAGCTGTTTTTAGGCCCCTGACACAGTTCAGTCACATCTAGTAAATCATTTTAGGAAAGGCCTATGGACTTTCCTGTCCATATGTCCGTAAATGATGATTGAAAGGACAGGTAAGTCCCAAATTAAGGAGCTGCAATGCTTATAAGTATCCACTTCAACTTCTGCCTTAACATCACAGACTTTCTTTGCCTAGAGTTGTAGTTCGTGAGAGAGCTTTTATACCCCAAGCTGAGCAACCCCTTCTCACTTAAGTCAGAAAGCTAATTTTCATCTGCTCACATTCCTGAGGGGACCAGGAAGCTGTTCAAAAACAGGTAGTCCCGTCATCACCCAAATAATGCTTAAAGAAGGAGTCGTACTCTTATGCCACCCATGGGCTCAACCCAGACTTGCTTTGCTCCCAGAATTAGACCCAAAGTATTTATCTCGTCTGTTTTATCTTCTGTTCTGCTGTTTTTGGGAGGAGCAGTTCCAGCAGACAACAGTACAAACAGGGCTAGAGAAGAACATTCCACAGCCTTTTCTGAGGGCTGAGGACTCTGTGAGACTGAAAAGTCATCCAAGAAGGGAAAAGTATGTCGGTGTAAGCTTGTTGCTACCATTTGGTTGCTCGATTTTTTCCCTGTGCTTGGAAGCTGCATAGGGGGGAAATCCAAGAAAAAGCTGCTCCTGGACATGAGTCTGACACAGCCAAACATCACAACTTGCCAGAAGACCACAAGTGAGAAGACAGAAAAGAACATCTAGCTAAGAAAGATCCCCTTTTGCATTCCCATCTCTTGGAGAATACTTATAGTCACTTCAAATTTAAGGTTGAAATCCATTTAAATCTCTGCTTTCTCCAAGAGAAAGGACATCTACTTTCTGATGCCTGTAGCAGTGCTTTCAGGCTTTAGGTGTCAGAACACATTTCCCCTGTTTGCTTGCTTTCCCCCACTCCTGACTCTCGTGGTTCAATCTGTGTTTCAGGGAGGAAATAGGGAGAAATTCTGTGAGCTTAAAGGGCTCTGTAAAGAGTAGCATGGGGAAAAGAAAAGATACAGGAATGATTCAGTTTAGTAGTTAGTCAGTTGTGTTCTTTTCACTCTTCTGTTACCAAAGGAAAGAGGGGGAAGAAAAAGAAGAGGAAAAGAAAAGCTAACAAAGAAGAAAGTGCACACATCTGTCAGTTCAGACTTAAAGCTCAAGGAAGGAATTTAGTATTCTGCACGATTGTTTCTTTCTTATTTCTTCTTGCTGCAGTTGCTTCTCCACTTGCTAATTCATCTTAATTATAGAATATTTGGACAGCTCAGAGCAAAGTTCTCTGTTGACAGTGCTTGAACAAAAGAAAGTATTCAGGCTCATGAATAGGCGCTGTGCTGAGGAAATCTAATTGGCTTGCTATGACCGACAACGCTACAGATTACACAAGGAAGGGGGGCTGGTGGTGTGCCTGGGTTTTGCACAGGTTTCCTCTATCAGTCTATTCTCTTACTGTTCTCTCGTGTTCTCCTACTCTCCCTGTCTCCCTGCATGCTGCCTCTCCCACAGGGTGAAGTAACTGGGGTAAAAAGGAGCTTCAGGTATGTTGAAGATTTTAAGGGGATATTTAGAGACCAATGGAGGGTGTCCTATTTCTGAACAAACCCATATACAGCTCTGCTTGATCTTGGAAATAGAGTATTAACATTAATATTAATAATATTAATAGCTTAGTGTCTTGATTGCTACAGAAATAAGGTCTCAAGTAAGATGATTTTAATGACTGGATAGCTAAACAGTTTTCACCTTGGATCCACAAAAACCACTGGAGGGACAAATGGTGGGTTGGGCTCAGATCACCATGAGTACAGAGCTGAGAAGCAGCACAGTCTAATGCCAAGGGAGCAATAGGGCTTCTCTGAATCTCGGTGGATATTGTGCCCCTTTGTTGGTGAAGCTGCTCTCTGCACAGGGCAGAGATGCCCTCTGCTTTGGGCTTGTACATTTTCCTTGGAGTCACATGGTTACCCTACAGAGGAGTGGGAAATATTTGATTTTAAAGAGGTTATTATCTCCCAGGACAACCAAAGTGAAATTGCCACTCTTCTTAGAAATAAGCAGTGGTGCTTGAATGCCAGGCTATTCTAATGCATCTCAGTCCTGCTGGGAGTGACCTTCCAGAAACTTCTTTTCTCTGCAAGACATCTCACCCCCAAAGCCATCCCATTTTCTTCTGCCTATCTATGCAGACCAGGAAGGAGGTTTTATTTAGGTAGCTCTCTGTTTGCACTTAAAGCCAATTACTTTTCTTGTGCAGAGAGCACAGGGTGGTCTATTTCAGCATAAGAAGATGTATCTAGATGGTTTTGAATGGTAAAAAACAAATGATACAGTTTATTAAAGAGGAGAAAATTTCAGGCACAAGTGGTCTAAAACATAGCCTGCTGCTTTATGTGATAATATGGAAAAGTTTGTATTATAGTTTGTATTATTCTTTGTATACCGCTCTCCATCTCTTACCTGGGAAGCTTGTATAAGGTGAAAAAGTTATGAACTTTTCAGTCATGACAAACTCTAGAGACAGCCATGAAATAGAGTCCGTTCACTCTTTACAGTGTCCAACTCTGTTGCTTCCTGTTTCTCCAGTAGCTTAGGAGCTGGTTATGATCCTCTGCATTTATAACCACACCCTGAGCAGGCAGAGCAAGGCCCTCCTAGACCCCTCCTAGTCACTAAGACATGCCCTTGATAAAAAGTGAACCAGAACAGAGTGTAGCCTGCTCTGTTACTTAGATAAGATGTTGTTAATATTAATGTCTTTATCACTGCAATTGCAATTTTATTTTAACAAACACAAAATCAGAAGCACTCAAAGGTCCAAATCTCACTGAAAGTCTAAGGAAGTTGAGCAACTTTAGGATCCCTTTGAAATCCCAACCTACAAAAGCAGAAAGTAGTGCTATTAAATTGGACAGTGTCTTTTGGCACTGCCAAAAAAAAAGTAATTTCCAGTGGCTGGAAATGTGTCTGAAAAAATGCTTCTAGGACATAACTTCCACCAAGGACTACCACCTTCTGAAGTAAAAAATGCAGGGGGAAGTGACAGTGACACATCACCTCACCCAGATCCATCCTCAGGGCAGAACCAGGTTTACCCAAACACTACTGAGAGATGTTAGTCTACTTCGGGCCATGACAGCTTTTTCCTGATGTTTCACTTAAATCCTCCTTATCTGCTTTTAAGCCAATACCTTCTTATATCAACAGTGGACGTGAATTTATTTATTTATGACTCACTCTGCCGCTATCTTCAGTGCATGTGAAATGTGCTATTCTAATTCCTCTCTTTTTCAATCATTAGACTTGAATCACTTAATTTCTTTTAGTCTTTCCAAATTAAGTCAGACTTTCTAGATATCCACTGACCCTTTTTGTTCTGCTGGTAATTAATTTTAGTTAGTTAGATTACATCTTTCTCAAAGAACAGTTTCCAAACCTGGATGCAGCACTGCAGCAGGGCAGAGAAGGAACATTTCACACTTATGTCCTACAGCAATTCTGTATTAACAGGTGCATTAGCACACAGTCTGATGTTTGCTTTTTGTGTTTCAACACAGCAAGACCCCAAGGCTCCACAGAGCTCTTTAAAATGTTGAGGACCAGGAGTAAATACAATATGCGGTATTTTGTTTTATTAAATTGTATAAGTATTTTTTCACTGTATTTTGGTTTTTTTTGTAATGCTTAGTGAATAAAAGAGGTGCATACCCTTTTAGGTCATAGTGCTCATATTCCTATAGGAGCCTGTGAGACAGAGACAACTTGATGTCTGGTTCAAGCCTATTCTTATCTCTAGACCCAGCAGTACTTCAAGCACTGTCAACAAAGAACTTTGTAGTAGAATTTTGTGTGTGTGCACACAAAATATATGTATGTGTGTGTAAAACGCAAAGGAGGAGTTCAATACTATATGAAATAAGATCAGTATAGATTAATAAGTATCAAAATAATAACAAGATAGAATACTTGAAAATATTATTCTGAGTTGGAAATGGACATTACCTTGTAAAGTACTTTGAACTTTATCTTATGTGACCCTTTACACACTCAACCCAAGCCACCATTTTCCCATCTGCAAGCTTGAAGGCCAGTAACATCCCCATGAAAGGCTGCTGTGCAGCAATACAAGTGCATGGGAACACTTTAATGCTTGTAAAAGACATGCACCTATACAAATATGAACATATGGAAATGTATAAATGTATATGAAATTTTGCTACGTGCTGCAATGTTTTCACACATACTATTTTTTCCACTAGTATTTAGACATCATAGAGCAGCAACTGGGTTGACTAGGAAAACATATGAGTAGGAGAGTTACCATATAGAGTTACCATACAGAAGTTAATAGCCATTTTTCTGGTTTCAGTTTTATGATAACTAAATATTAATGTCTTGCTAGTAGTATCCCAATAACAAACAAACAATAGTGTTACTTTGTATCTTACTGTTCTCATAAACCTTGGTTGTAGGATACCACAATTCAGGTCACCGTTAGGGCAGACCTAAGAGAAAGATTTTAATGATGTTTATAAAGTTCTGGTGGGATTGGATTCACATATTCCTGGGATAAGAGCTACCCATGACTGTACAACACTTTGGACCATACTGAGGTGAAAGAGAGAATAGAGGTAAGGAAGAGAACAAGGAGAGGAAATATCCACAAAAGCAAAATACATATAATCAAGTTTTGCTGAGACAGGTGGGGAGCCCAATAAAGCCTGTGTTATCTGAACCACAGATGATCTATGAGAGGCTGCTGAAAAAGGGAGGATGAGAGTGACCTTTGGAAAACCCTGGTGAATGCAGTGGCTCAGCAGCAGCTCCTTTTCACCAGATCACCTCAAGAATATTTTTCTACCTTGCCTTTTCTTTTCTTTGAAGTGAGGCACTGTCAGGATTGCTTGTACTTTTTGTTTTCAGCTGTCACCCAGTCCCGCTGCAGTCAGAATTGAATGTATCAGCCCTGTCATGAAGGTGCAGCAACTGAAATAACTGCAAATAGGAAAGGCTTTGAGTGCTGAGGCAAACAGCTCTGGCTGGATGGGTTCTCTTGAGAAACAGCATTCAGCTACAACCAGAAAGAATTAGGAAGCTACTGAGTAGGTTGGGGTATTTTCTCAGGAAAATGTGTCTTCCTTGTTTGACTTGGTTTGTGGCAGCTGTGGTTGAATGGGTGGACAGATGGATGGATGGATGGATGGATGGATGGATGGATGGATGGATGGATGGATGGATAGACAGTGCTGTGCTCTCCTTTCCTTAGTCCAGCCCTTTGACCTGGCTCAGTCAGCATCACAGTGGAGAAATGGCTGGAATGGCCACATCATCAGCATGCACCACTGGGAGGGCTTACCCTGAGCCATAGCTCAAGGAATTGCTACAGTCCTGTTTTAGGTCTCCTGGAATATGTACCTCCAAGTCTAGGCTGTAGGAGTAGAGAGAAAGCTGTTCCCTGCAATCCTGTTCATTCCACCATCTCTCTGGGGAAGCCCCTACAAAAGGAGCTCCCTTGGGTTAAGATGTCATGAGTAATTTACAATGGAGAATTCTGTGTGCCGAAACCTCTTGGTCCCAAACTTTGGCATATTGCTATCCCAAGGAAATGTTTAAATGCAGAAGTCAAACCTGCTGGCCAGACTTTCAGGGGAGATGGCTGCAATAGCTGAAGAGGCTTCTCCACCTTAAGTGTCCCCACTACTTTAGGATTGACTGACTTTTTTCTTTTTTGTCTTCGACATTTCAGGAGTCTGGAAGCTCAGTAGAAACCTTGCAACTGCCCTTTCTCTTTGGAAACTCCCACAGGGCCAGATACTAGCCCCAGCCATGCTTGGTAGGAGGGTAAAGTGCAGTGAGAAGGACATGCCCCTCCTGTTTTCCCTATCAATCTGGGTTTCTGTATCAGTCTTTTACAGTGTTCCATTTATTGACAGCAAAGCTCAGTGAGGTGTTTATTAAGACTTTTTGTGGGGGAATAGCAAACTTTTATTGAATGTCACTGCTGAAGGTGAGGAAATGGGAGCAGGTGGCAAAACAGCCCCCTCAATATATTTATTGCATGACTTGGCTGAGAAGGAGCATCCTCAGCTTTGCAACTCTTGGAGGAGCAGCAGCAGCTGCAGCTGGCCTGCAGATGTTGGCCTCTCAGAGGGACCCACTGGCCACCTGCTCCAAGTTGCTTTTGCCAGGAGTTGGCTTGAAACAGAGGTGATGATGGCTCCGATGGGATGGAGGCTTTCTCCTGATGGACACTTGACCAAATCCAGCTCAGCAGGGAGTGTTTAGAAATTATTCATGCCACTCTCCTGTCAGATGGGTGCCAAATTGTGAGAAACACTGCAGATGTCAATAGTTACCCAGGGGTAACTACGGAGCGGGGAAGCAAGCAGGGATTCATCTACCAGTCCACTTTTTCCTTTGGAGCAACAATGCTCAGGCAGGTTTGTGTGAAGGAGACTGCTCTCCTTCTATTGCTTCACTGTCATTCCTTTAGAGCTCAAAAAGTGCTGTGAGGAGATGTAAACAGAGACGAGATATGTTTTGCTGCAACAGCTTTTTATTCTTAAGATTTTTGGGGATGCAACTGTCCTTTGCTGCTTGGTAGGCCAGGATACAACACAGGAGTTGTTCTGGTTGCCTCACCTTAATGTAATTTAAAAGACACAAAAATATTTAATAAACCATATGTGTAAGTGTGTGCCTGAAACAGCAATAAAAGGAAAGTTTTCCAGGACCCATTTGGTGAAATCAGGGCACTTGAGTTGTATTTGACAGATTATAAACCTATTACACATTTACTATTTTCCTCCTGGAATGAGCTGAGCTCTGTGAACCTCATGCTGTGCAGGGTATCCCATTATGAACTGTGTGAAACCAGCAAAACAAAACCATCTTTAATCCTTTTTTTTTGCAATACCTTTGTGATTCTTGTTAGCCATGAAATACCTTGCATTTCCTGCATACTGTGGCAATAAATACAAAATGAAGTGAAAGTGGATGCTGATTATTAAACCATACTCCTTAATAGATTTGATACCATCTAATGTCTAAGTCATGCTGCATTGCTGAGACATGAACAGCACTTCTTGATACAGCAGAGCCCTTTAAATTGAGGTTCTGATGAACGAAAAGTCCCTCTATGGTAATACCTATTCAGTGTTTGACAGCATAATGCCCTATTATAATGGTAGGACACACATCTTCCTTCCCTCTATGGAACTGTGATTACCATCCTGGACTGAACTGAAATGTGCTTCAATAATTTGGACATCTCTTGCTCCTGCTGTGTTTTTCTGCTTTTAAATTGGAGTAATTTGTTGCAAATCTCTTCTATTCTTGCTGTCAGAATCCTCACATTAGAAGAGTGGCTAATTGACAATAGAGCTGATCTAAAAAATAATAATAGAAATGGTCATTTAGGAAGCTAGCAAATGTTTACCTTTTTGGTTTAGTAACAAAATTTTAGCCATGTTAGAAAAAGAGAAGGTTGTAATTGTTAAACATTTTTCTGAAATAAATCTGCAGGAGTGTGGGTAATGAGATGAATAATTGCCTTTAGAAATAAAACAGGTAGTGCCTTAGCACTCCTAAAACTCAGATGGGGAAGGACTGTGAGGACTATGTGCTGCTTGCCTGAACTATTAACTCCAGGGGGGGCTCATGAGACTCAGGAAGCTTTTATGCAATGGGCAAAGATGGGATGGTGGGATGGTCCACTCCCTGTAAGCCCTGGAGGTCTTCTCGTTGTCTCTCCCACCCCATGGCAGAGAAGGAGCTGCTCCAGGAGTCTAGCATGAGATGCAGCACCTGGGCTAGTGACCCTGCACGGTGCTAACCCAGCCATTTTATCTGGTTCTGCTCACTTCCAACTTCCCCACGCAAACAGCTTCTGACATGATGCTGCTGGGGGTGCTCCTAAGCTCTTGCCCCACTACTTTCTCCCCCTTCTTCATGGCACACTCTTGCTTCCTTGCTGCGTCTGCCCTTCCCATCCTCCTTTACTGTACCTGCTTGTGTCATGGCTTTTTCCTTGGGGCAATGGATTGCTGAGGTGACTTTTGCTACAATAGCATGTTCTGGCTCAGCTTTGTGTTAGCAGGGGACCATGGACAGTATGACAGTCTGCCTCTCTGCTGCCACTGGCTCTGGGATCTCTCTGGGTTGTACTCCATGCTGTGGTACAAACTGGACTTCAAGATAAAAACAGAAAGTCTTGAGGTTCTGGTTATAAAATTTGTGTGATCTCCAGATGCTTCATTTTTATTTGCTCACCTCCCTGTCTTCCACTGACATTTTTATGGCCATTTATATACCTTCTGGAGGGGTAAAAACCCCCTCAATAATATATTTTTCCTATACTTTTTTATTAGGCCAATATTGAATTAAGGTATATTTATTTTTATTAACAGTTAGTTTTATTGTTCTTTTCCAGAACATGGGAGGCACCAGTAAGTAAGGCTGTACATAAGCCCATGACTGTATGTGCAAGTGTCGCTGCTGCACAGAGCTCCCTCTCTTGCTTTCCTCTGTGCTATGTGTCACCTTCACACCACTGCCACCAGCTCTCAATCACTCCCTCTGACGGAGGTCAAAGAATACTTGCAAAGTCTTAAGTCTTTCTGGTGACAGTCCAAGGGGCTGCTGGAGCACTTGCAACAGGCTTCCTCTCCCTTTCTCAGCCCTCACAATGAAAGTTCCTTTTCCTGACCTTGACAAACTTAATATTTCTTTAGTCATCTGTTAGCAAAGGTGTCAGCTAACAAATTGTTGCGACACGGTTAAACTGACTTTATGTGGGCTTATTTTTTCATAGACTTGCAGCATAACAAAATCTAAATGTAATTTGCTATGTGATTCCCTCACCTTTACCATGTTTTCTGTGGGGTTATACTGGAATGACTCCTAAATTTAGCACCCTCACTGTTACTGGCTTCTGTATCACAGCAAAGGATTTCATGGTAATATACCAGATTAGCAGTTTAAATGCTTGGTGACATACTTATCTAAAAACCTTGGGTAACTCATTTAGCTATTCTTTGCTTCCACTCGTCACTCATAAAATGGACATCATGCTCTTCCTTCTTCTTGAATAATCCACAAAGCTTTTCTGATTGTTCCCTATCTACGTGCTATGCAATTTCTGTATAATTTGTGGGTTCTTTGGGACTGGGAGTACCTGGGGTCTCCAGTACAGTATCTTTGTACAAATAAAATGGCAAACTCTCTCCCTTAATCTCTGGGCAACACTCATGATTTATCCTTTCGATTATGAAAGAAAGATAATATAAACATTTAAAAAATAATATTTTCTAAAAATCTGACTGTATTTGGCACCATGACAATTTCCCTCTGCAGCTGTGAAGTCCCACTAAGAATGGAGAATTTAAAGTCCACGTCTGTGTGAGACATCCCACCCCATCTCCATGTTAGGTAGGTACTGGTCCAACCAAGTAGCCTGCTTATGGCAACCAGCTGAGTGTCTTTGTTTGCATTTTTCTGGAAAAGTGACCTCCAGCATTTTCAAAGACAGCAGGTGTGATACTTCCTTCCCAACATTAGGCATCCTGGCTGTGTCATACATAACCTTCTCCAGGTAGTGTACTCCAGCATACCTAAGATATAACTTCCACTTACAGTCTACGTGGCAGCTGGATCTGACCATAAAAGTTGTCTCAGGGCTACATTAAGATGACCCAATAGTCACACAACGCAGCACCACAGGATATCCTGAGTACACCTGCATGGCACTTTTCTCCAGCCATCTCCATCTGCATGAGTCCCATCCACAGTCCTGAGAGGTGCACTGTCCCACCATCAAATAATTTTTTCTCAGTAATTTGGGTGGTGCTTGCCTTGGCATGAAGACAGACATTCATTCCTTTCATCTGGGCAGGAAATCTATATTCTGTATTATTCTTGTGTTAATAATACAGAGGGCTAAATCAAAGGTGAATTGATTTCCTGAAGCTGAACAGACTTTTGGCGTTAGCACAGATACAGCCACAGTCAAAGATCACACCTTTCAATTTAGTTCTTCTACTGTCAATGTAAATAAAATTGCTCATGAAGCAAATTGCAGCCAGTTATTGTCTGCACTCAGAACCATTATGTTCTTTGGAAATGATCATTTATGTTAGATGCTGGATTATGTTTTTATGAAAGTATGTAAGGCAAATGCAAAGCACAATTTACCTTGAAGGTCAACTGAATATTACAACTGGCACTTACAGGTCATTATTGTGCAGCTAAAATGATCCCAGGGAAAAGACTAATATTTGTGAAATGACACAAAACCAGAGATTCTTGATTAGCTGATAGAAACCAAGAGAAAATCCAGAGGACCATGGTGGGCTACAGGTGAAGTTTCTGTATAACTGTCTGGTTTGTGTGGGCAACATATGGGTATGGAAAAATATCCCCGTAAGGACATGCCAAGGAGAGGGAGGGATCTTCCTTTGGTGCCTCGTGTCAAGAGAAGGACTTAACTCCAATGTATGCACCATTAAAAGTGGGAATTTGGGAGACAGCATGAAAGTAACCCTGGGCAGAGAGGTAGCCTTGCTGACAGAGCAAGGAGGACCCATCCGAATATTTCTGTGCATGTTTTTGTGAGCAAAGTTACTGTCATCTAAGGAAAATGATTAGCCACCCATATTGAGGCATAGCCTATTCTCCCTCCAGGGAGAAGAATGAGTTACAGCCAAGTACAGCAAAAAGGGTGCTGTGAAATACTATCATTCTGCTCAGGTACAGTCCTTGTACTGGTGCTTGTGGCTGCATAGAAGTCCAGTCACCGAAGTTCTCTTTTGCTTTGAGTACACAGAGCAGCATGAACTGGGTTACTGTGCCTCCAAGTTTCTCTTGGATATAGCCTGAGGTCAGCTGGGATTCAGGCTGCCAGACCATTTTATGTGTCTTGGTAATGGGGTGTCCTTGCAGTGTGGGTGTCCTTGCAGGAAAGCCCTGAGTTGCACAGCCTGAATGATCTCAATCACATAACATTGCTGCAGACACAGAGGGGAGATTTGGACTTTGTCAGGCAAGTACCACCGAGGAAAACAGAGCCCCTCCATGTAGAAGTGAAGTCATCCTTGGAGCACACCTAGAGGTTCCTCTTAGCTGATCAGCTGGGTTAGCTAAACTTAACCCTCACTATCCCTTTCATGTGGCTGGCCAGCAAGGAAAATAGAGCAGAGCCTCACACTCTTGGTGTGACTTCCCAGGCAGCTGATGTTGGAATGAGGAAGCTGTCAAAAGAGAGGATCTGCTATCAAGAGTGACTGACCATAGATTAGCGTGCACACAGGGAGTTCTGCTGAGAGCTGTCTCTCAGTGTGGGCACAGGGGCCAATCCCCTGGCACAACTGGCTTGTGCAGCCAGCACTCACTGGGTATGTATCCTCTGCTATGACAGGCCAGGCTCCAGCAGATTAGCAGCATTTATTGGAGATGCACAATGGCATTCTGTTCAGCAAAAATGTCTCTTTTAGAAGTGCTTTGCTACTTTGGAGAAAAATAAAAACTCCCACAGACTTCCCTCTATTGTCATTGGCTGGTTACAGACTGCCTTGTACAATCCTACATTCAGCTGCTTTATGCCTGTACAGAGAGCAAAGAAAGTCCTGAAGGCCCTGAAATGGTGCCTACAATCCTGGTGTAGGCACCCCCAGAAAATGGGAACTGAGGGACCTGGCTATCAGAAGTAATGATGTGGAAGACGTATCCTTCAGCCTTTTCTAGACTGACTGGATGAGATACTGTAATCATTTACAGTACAAATCTGATGTTTGATGGAAATAGCACAGGCATGACCTGGCAGTATTGGTGGTCCCATGCTAATGGTTTATGGGAGAGAAAAGGGACTATTAGCACAGCTTTGATGTATAAAGCCATCTTCTTTTACTTCCAAACTTACAGCAGGAGGTAGGATGGAAATTGCTTTTAAACACTGCTGTATACCAAAATAATAAAAAACCCCTGAGTACATTATGAATGAATGTCCTTTTCGATGGTGCTGTCCCTAACGAAGCACAGTTCTCCCACCTCTGTCGAAAGTTTCCTTTTCCTGTGTGTTAACATCAGACAATCAATCTCATCCCATCAGCTTCAGCAGTATGCAACTCTTCCAGCTAGCTGGGGAAAGGCTTCTGTTTTTTTTTATTTCCTCTTTAATTAAGCTCTGTGACATGCTGCTTTACTTGCAAGGCTTGAAGATGTATGCATGTTGCTTCAAACAAACCATTGGAGAGAAGAGCATTAAAGATAGCCCTCTCTAACAGTAAGAGGTCCAGAGCCACAGGTAAACTAATGCATAGGCAACAGCATCAGCAACAAAAGGAGGTAATGATAGGCAATTACTGGATTTGCAAATACTCTGCTGGGTTTTGGGCATCTAAACATACTATGCCAGGCTGCCAAAAGGTTCAAAATGATTTTTCACAACTGCAAAGCAAGAGGGAACTTAGAGGCAGCACACATGGTATGGCAGGTTCTTTGAATAGTATGAATGGCTCCATCAAGCAAATAAGAGACAGGAAAAGCTAAATATTTTCTGTCCAGTTTTGCTACTGTCTGCTTTATTGTTCCATTGTTCCTATACTGTAGTCAGAGGTGATTTTAAGCAGTTGTAAATAGGTAAAGGTTAGACTGTTCAAGTACACATTCATCAGGCACCTACCTGATGATAATCTAAGTCTCTATATATGTGAACTGGTCCCTAACCACTGTCTTCATTGCTCAAAGTCATTGCCCAGCCCATTAGCTTGCTCTTGTTATTCAAGGGACTCTGTGCCCTATTACTGCCATCTTATGCCTGTCTGTTTAATAAAGGTGGTTGGTTGCCCTTTCTCAAACAGTTCATGTTATCCTTGAAATGCTTCTCCTTTCCATGCTCTGTTGTGCTGTCCAGGCATTGCCTAGGCATTCAGCTGCTGACTATACAAGATATGTTTTTCCATGCATCTAGGCCATCATTAGAAACACTGGTAGACACAACTACCCACTGAGACTTCACAGTATTATCTGTTTTAAGACCCTGAGACATTGTTGGTGGTGTAGATAAGGCTATATAATAATAAATTGAAGGAGAGGTTAAATATGAGATGCAATGTTTTTGGCCTTCCTGACCACATGTTCTGGGTCATTTATTGATTCTCCTATGGCAGTGCTTAGAGACTCCCATGGCATGTAAGATCCTGTACATCAGCAAAGAAAGACAGATACCATTACAGAGAAATTGTCATCTAAATAGGCAAGCAAATACACTTATGAGTGTCTGAGCTCAAGGCTTGTGTCCTTGGTCATTTCCCACTTAGGTTATTTTTATTCATAATATGTCTGGGCTGGAGATTCTGTGCTTTCCTCAGAAGGACGTGTGGGGTCTTCTACCTAACTGCCTATTTTCATCCCACCAGGAACTCAGTGTCCCAGAGACTTTTATCCTTCCCTAAATTTGCTTGAAACTGGTGAAAAAAATTGAAACAATCTGCTGTGGAAGGGCTGAGTAGTGTGGAATGACTACATTGATACCATTTCATTAGAAGACTAGGCTAAATGATATGGAATAAATTACTATTTTAATCCTTGTTTTTCTGGTGAGGAATGTAAGTAAAGAGCAGTGCAGTAAAGTAGTTTGAATGGTTTGAAACATAAAAATCAGCTTGCCCTGAGAATTCTCCTGTTACTAGGCTGTTTATGAAAATTTTTTCGCACAAGAAAGTATCTGGTGGCTTCAGATTAGATTATACATACCTGTTAGGAATAAAGCAGAAGGGGATTCTGATAAAAAGACCAAAGGCATAACCCATAAATCAAGAAGTGAAACAAAAATGGAACCTGCTGCTGATGGAATTTCCATTGATTTATTTGAACAGCCCCAGTATGAATAATAACTTAATCTGTCTCAAGACTCTCTCCCCACAGCACACTGATTTACAGCAGCCATCCATCTCTTTTCATAATTAGCAGGCTCTGACAGTATTTATTCTTCTCTGCCCACCTTCATTAGCATTAAAATTTAGACTTTCTCCCTGCTCTGGAGCAGCCAGCATTCTTGCTGCCTGGTGCACTGGGATTACTCAACAGCTTGATTTGTGGAGTTGTTCTCTTATATCCCACCTCCTTTGTGCTGGCAGGTAAAGTCTGCTGCTTACAGGAGGAAACTTTTCTAGGAATTCAGCAGAAATCCACATAGCCGTGGTATTGAGTGGCAAAAAAAAGAAATGGAGCTGTAATGCTTAAAGTCCAGGCATGGAGTGACCAAGTCTCTGCCCCCTCAGTTACTCAACAGAAACAAAGGGAACCAGGCTGGCCAAATGATCAGTTAGGACAGTAAATCAGGCTTCTTTGTTATAGGTGATTTTCTTCAATGTTAGGCTCATTTCCAGTGTGAGCTTTAGGGAATCCATGTTGTCTAACACACTGCAGAAGCAGATTAAAAATTATTTGAAGCATAAAAAGCAATAATGATGCATCTTTAAAATTGGAAATATTCCTTAAGTAGTGTACTGTAAGATCAAAAGGTGATTTTCTGTGTCAGCATAATTACATTGATGATATGGCGTTATATCACTGGATAATTTGATTCCAGAGTTGATTTGGTAAAGAGAAAGCAAGACTGCCTGTCCACGATGCTATATGGCCCTCAAGTTTCATAACTAACCTGATTATACACATGTTGCTTATTAATATGGTAAATCAAAAGATGGTATTAGGCATTTAATTGACATGTAATAATGACATGAAATTAATTAAATAATTATTGGCATCTGTGTTTATGCAACTATTTTTGGTGATTAACGGAAATATAAGTTGCTTATGGAAACATGTGAAATAATCTCTGAACAAGGTTATTAGAGACACAAATGGAACCTCATGTTTGAACCAGTTATTTTGGGGTTCAGAGCTAACTTTTCTGTCTATGGAGTATCACAGTTGAGCACAGGCCTTACAGTAGATGGAAAAACCGAACTTCAGTTGCTCAAATTATTCTAGGTGAAATATTTTGCTCATTCTTCTCTCCCTTGTAAGCACTGTTGGAAGGTGACAGGGTGACCAAAGGAGGTGTCCTGGAGGATATGCACTAAGCCCATTCAGAAGTGCAAACTGTGGTCTCCTTTTTTATAAGTCAGAATGACCAAAGTCAAATACATCATTTATTGCAAATTCTTCTTTCTGCTTGAATGACTGTGTCCATTTTCTGGATATGGAGACAGAATAGAGAGGTGAAAATAAAGTGCCTGTCTCGCCCTGTGAGCATGCAGCTGACATGATGATGAAATTTCACTTTCCGTTCCCTGATTGTCCACCTTAATCACAGGCCCAAACATTCCAGCTTCATTGAGAAACTGATTGCTCATGAATGTCACCCAGCCCCTGAGTCTCCTACAGAATGTCTCATCACACCTGCTTGTTTAGATAAACAAATATTGCTGAGAGCAGCAAAATAAATGAAACCTTATTTGCACAGCTTTGTGACTTGTGACTGAACTTGCTGGTGACTAGGAAAGGACATGTTCATCCTGCTGAGTTTTTGTTTGTGAAGATACCCATAGGTTCTTCATCTCTTTTGGTGGTGCAGATTTTCATGAAACATGTAAGGTGAGCATTTGAGAGCTCTGCTCCTCTGTCAAATTTGGCTGAAGTAAAATGATGCTTTCAAAATGTATTGCTGGGGGAAGACCCAGAGTCTTGGCCTTCAGACTGATAGCAGGAGTCCATAAACCCTGTTTTCCTAGATGACATAGGTTAAAATGATCCCTTACAGGCAAACCAAAGAGTATCAAAACATCAAGACTTATTTTGTTTGTCCCGTCTCAGGTCATTATACCACAGCTTTTTAGTTCTCTTTATTATTACAAACTAAATCATGCCCGTCTAAGAAGGGCACCTCCACAGCAGTTTGTCAGCAAGTTATTTACAGGTCTAAGTGTGTCTGCTGATTTTGCTAGTCCTTCAGCATAAGAATGATTTCCAGTACCACTGGTCTTTAATTTTGTATCTGAGCTAGTTTAACACCACAGCTTCTATCTTAAACATCACTTAGATCCCTAACCTCATTATTCTACCACACTTCTATCTTTAGTTGTGTTTACCAGGAGAATTGGAATAGAAGATTAACCCCCTTGCTAATTTTTGGTTGAAGCATGAGATCTTCGCTATTTGGCACAAAGTCTTGATAAGACAACCCAGAGAAAGCTATTAAGGAGTGGTTTATAACAATGGTCAATGTCCTTTATAGTGCCACCTCTGAAAAAACTCTTCATTGAATTGCCCTGTCAGGCAGCAATAACCACTTCCACTGATTTGTGGCTAGCCAAAAGAAAGAATGAGTACTTCCTCACTTTTGGTGTGTGTGAAGGGAGTTTCAAAATGACTGTGACACATCTATGTGTTTTTGCCCAGCAGGAATTACAGAAAAGGTGCCTATGTGAAGAAAGGCCCCTCCTTGAAGTTTGCTTTTTGCAAACATGGTGCTTACAACAGCAGACAAATAGGATGGGGACTGAGGGAGGATGGACCTTTGCAGTGGCACATAGACCTGATGAAAGGAGAAGTGATAAATGCTGGATGCAGAGGGACCCAATGCAACAACTGCACACTGAAGGACCCACAGTCACCCACTCTTCAGAAAGTATTGGCAACATCTAGGTCTAAATGAATGGCATGTTTGCCTTACCTTTGAATTCTCTGACTTTTTTTTTTTTTTTGCAATGTCAGTAATAAAGGAAGTTTGAGAGGGTTTTTTATAGAACCCTTCAAAAAATGAGTCAGAGTCTGTGAAGACAGACTGTGAGTTTGGTGCAGATTTCAAGGTGCAGAACAAAACCATATGCTTCTCTTTAGCAGGCATGAAGAGGATGCTCTAGTCTGGTCTCCTGGGAACATTTTTTTTTTGTATTCCTTTGTGTCAGGCACACCAGCAGGAGGAATAAAAAGAAAAGGTGATTCAGGTGCAGAATTATGAATTCAGTTGTGAGGGGCCCTTTATGTAGTCCACATCCAAATCTTCATTTGCATGAGTGCACAACATCCACCAGCCACTTTTGGTGCAATGTTAATATGTTCCTGTAGCTGGACTACACCAGGCATGACTACAGCATTTTGTGTGTAGCAGGCAGGCATGGAAGATGCTGAAGAGAGCTGCTGGAGATAAAATCACTTCCAGAAAAGTCCACCTCTGTGCTCATACTCATGTGAACACTTGTTCAGCATTACAGCTGTCCTTCCAAAACTTTCCAGAGTAAAGGGGCCACATAGCCTTATTTTAGAGGGGTGCAAATTTCTGAATTGGTAGCCAGACAAGAAGTAGCACTGCCTTCTGCCTCCCAAAACACACATCATGAGACATTTCTATTCTAACAAGATTTAAAACCAAATCTACCAGAAAAAAAAATTAATTAAAAAAGTTTTTATTATTCTGAAAGATATTTCAGTGTTTGATCTTATTTTCTTTGGACTTTGAGGATTTTTACTAAAAGAAATTTGGAAAAGCCAGTTTGCTTTGAAGTAAACGTAGAAACTCAATGTGCAAAAAACCCCCACTGAAATACTTTGGTATTTTGTAAATTGCAAACAGTGATAAGGCAAAAAATTACAAACTCTCAAATTTTTTCAGTCAACACAATGCGCATTTTTTCCATCAAAAACCATGTTCCCCTGCTGTCTCCCTGCAGTGAAGAAGCTGTATCACTAGCCTTTCCTGACCTCTCCATAAAAACTGCTTGATTAATGGAAAGGGAAGATGAGGCAAAAGCCTTCCCTACAGATAACAGTCGTCTTCTGACAGTGACAGCATCCCTTCTTTTCTTTAGGCACAGAGACCTTTTACACTTTGGGGGAAAAGGAAATAGATTCGTTTCAAAGAACTGCATTTAGGCTCATTTAGAGTTTAACAGCCAGTGCTGTATTAATGGCTGTCATTTTCTTCCTGTGCTCATACCTGCTGACACGGGCTTACAGCATTCTCACGTTCATCAAAGTTGTTCATCTATCCCAGCCTGCTCCAAAATACACCCCAGAGTCTGGAGTGAAACTAAGCGATTCTTTAACTGCTGCTTGTCCCCGTGCAGTCAGGGATCTGTCATAAATGCAGTCTTACAAATCTGAAATTTAAAAAGTTATGTTGTAAAGGACACTTTTACTAGAAACAGGCTTGCTTCCAGCTGAGAACAGGCTCATGGGAGCTTGAAGAATTCTGTGCATATCAGAAGGTTCTGTCATTTCCTAATTATGTGAGGTCCAAACTTAGCTGCTACACTGATGAGTACAGTTTTCCTAAATTACCAGCACTATCCCCTGCTTAGCCATGTCTTACCAGCAAGTAACTTCTTAAGCATTTTGAAATGAGAGGCCTAGAAAATTGTGAGAGTGCTGACAGAAATAATGACAATGAACAGTCAGGAGAGCAGAGTATCCTGGATTAACATTCAAGACAGCAACTGCAAATTTGAAAAAGGTAGCAAAGATATTTCTAGATTTCTTGCTCAGTCTGAAGTACCAAGAGTACTGAAAGATAGAAGCTTGTGCTGAGTAAATGTATGACAGAACCTCAAGCCTGTGAATGAAGAAAATATTCATCACACCTCTGAAATCTTGTTTGATAGTTTCGAATTGTTTTTTTTAACTCTGCCCAAAGTATTTTTTGAGCAGACTAATTTTCCTTTTCAAGTGAAGATCACGGCAAAGAATGAATGAAGAGAAATGTAGTTTGTGTGAAAGACAGATAGAAAAGATTTCCAGTGAGGAATGTCAGAGGAAAATGCAGAAAATAACACTCTTCTTCACTGCAAATGATTCAATGTAAAGCATTTGAAACTCTCCAGCTGCACACTGCAGGAGGATGGAAGAGTCCTTGGAGAAAGTATTACTACTTATCCTCTTCTGTAGAGAACTGCTTTTGATTTGAGGTAAGGAGGCAGGATATGGGGCTAGATAGACTGTTGGTTCATTGTCATGCAATTTTCTGTGTCAGTTGCTCTTCAGCACATAGGGTAGTTTAGAAACACAGTGAGACTGGGAAAAAAACTATTCTGATACCACACAATAACAGTATAGATATTCTGAGTTAAAAAAAATAAAAAGGAAAGAAAAAAAAAAAAGGAAAGAAATTCTATTTGTGTATTTACCCTTTAAAATAGCAGGTTAGGAAATAGACTTGAATGTAGCTATTAGTTTAATGATAAAGCCAGGTAATTGATTTGACTCATTTAATTACCAAAGCTAAATACCCACATGTTCTACATTACACTGAAAAGAAATTTTATTGTTGCAGATGATCCCTTCACTTGCTTTTAAACCCAAGGCACAACCCCATGGTCCTGAAATTGGTCTTCATACTTCTATTCTTGGTTAATCCTAAGATTGGATCCAGATTCTGGAAATATTTGAAAGGTGAGGCCATCTCCTCTTGCTGCACCTACATGAAGGCTGCCTTCATGAAGCAATTGGACTCCTTTGGTTGCTTAGTGTTGCAGATGGGCGCATAACATTTTACTGTAACATGATTACCTTATTATTTTTCAAGGTCATTGCAAGGGGTACAATGCAGAAATGAACCCATTCAGAAAGATTGTGAGACATTGATACAGCTACAGCACCCGAGAAAAGCAGAGAGATTGCAGCATGCAGAGAAAAATACAGTGCGATAATCAAAATATTCAGGGAGGAAGGCTGCAGAGTAATTTGTAGAGCAGGCTGTCCTTTCTGTACTTGCCTTTAAGGGCTGACCTTGGGATAGCAGGTGACATCTCACATGAGGCTCATCAAGTGGGATGTACCGGACAACAGCCTGGTTCTGGCTCCAGCCATGATGGATGAGGGGCCGGAACATTTGGTGTGAACTCAGATGTGCAAATACAGGGGGTAGACATAGCTTGGAATTTGTTTCTGAGGTAATCACTACCAGCATACCCACCCTTTGCTACCTCATAATTATGACAGGTGGGAAATTTGGGTGCTATGGTCTGTATTCCAGCTTTCTTCTTGTATTTCCTAAAGTGTGAAGGAAGCCAATTCAGGATGCACAAGTATTTCCTCAGTATGCTGTGAGACCTACACACTCATGCCAGAAACATGAAAACTTGCTATACATTTTTATTACCCAAATATTTCTGCAATGGTTTTTTAGTTTTGATTTCAGACTTGAAAAGTTTTGAAAAGTGCTGAGCTTCCATTAAATAGGAGAGCGGGTAGACACAAGTGAAAACGGTGAAAGAAGGGGAAACCATCCATCATGTGAAACCTATTCTGATATTTTATTCTGAGTTATTTTACTTGTTTTATCTAGAGAATCATAAAATTGTAAGACAGAAACCTGAAAACCCATTTGTCTCCCAAATAAATTTTGCTCTGCTACAGTGGCTCAATTAGGAGCTTATTAAGTGGTTATGATAGTCTTCCATACTCCTTTTTCTTTTTTTTTTTTTTTATACTGTGAACTTCAGCCCACATTGCAAAGATTAGAGCTCTTCTGATTTTAAATAAAAGCATGGAAACTCTATGTAATGTTTCTGACTGAAACATTAAATATACAGAAGATCTAGATGCCTTTGCAGTCTCAGATGCTACTTCAGCTAATCTAGGCACTTTCCCTCTCAGCGTTTCATACCAGAGTTACTCAATAGCACTTTAGAAAGAGAATTGCCGGAGGGGTTTATGAACCAAGTGGACAGTGAAGAAACAGAGAAAAAATTAAGTTACCTTTTTGCCAAGACAGAGGTGGGCACGCTGACTTTGATTCCTGATGGAAGGCTCTTATATTTCAACATTTTGTGAGCTTTGCTCCTTGAGAAATGTTTGCTGTTTCTGCAACAAGTGGAACTCTTTACAGGGTCCAGCAAAAGGCTTATTGTTGTCCACAGTCAGCCTCCGGGGGGCTCCATGACACTGAATTTCTGACTTTGTGTTAACCTCTTTTTCCCCTTCAGGGGTTTCTTTGGGTACATCAAGACTGAAGGCACTCCCCAGCACGGGAGGGAGGCATCACTCAGCAAGCAGGGCTGTTTTGGGGATGCCAAACCCAGCTCCAGGAATCACACACACCATGAGGCTCCTGGCAGTGAACAAGAAATGAGACAAACGGTATATTCTTGTTTTTAAAGCAAATGTGCTGCTGTCCCTGCTGAGAGGCATAAGGAAGCTTGTTTTTTAACTTTTTTTTCTTTTAAAGCCATTAGCAACTGTTGTCCGTAATCACATGTTGAACAGTCTCTGCATATCATCTTTCTACCCGTCTCTCATGTTTCCTGGTGAGGCTGCCCTGCTTGTTAAGCAGCCAACACTCCCCAGCCATCGCTGATGGCCCGAAACTCATCATGGGCTTTTACAAATTGCCTCTAGAGAGCTTCACAGATCACAAAAACCTGTGTCAATTCAGAGGTGTTGGCATGCCTCCAAGGTTCAAATAAATTCTTTTTTTTTTCCATTTCTCACCAAAACTTTGGCCTGAATTATGAGAACACAGAGAAGGAAATGTAGTCCTATTACAGCAGAAGCAATGGTAATAGTTTGAAATCAGGCCACTTAAGGTGGAGTACTTTTTCCTCCACAAGCTGAGTTAATTTTCCTTTTTTTCCAGCTCAAGTCAAATATTCTTCTAGCATTGTGTTCAAATTATCTTGTTCCTCTTGTAGGCCAGAGAGTGGAGAAGGGAGAAAGAGAGTTAGTATGAAAAAAAGAGAAATGTTGGAAGAGGTTGGGTTGTTGTTCCCTGTTTGTGCTTCTGCTCCTTGCATGCAGCAACCATCCTTAACTGTCCTATCCATTTCCCTTTCTCCATATATTTATTTATCATCCTCTAATTGCAGTCACCCAATAAACAAGGGACACATTTGCAGTGTTCCCCTCATACCAGTCCACATGGCACTGTACAGACCCTTGTCACAGCTGTGCTTATAATTGTCTCTGGCAGTGTTCTAGGCCAGGTTGGATGGGGCCCTGAGCAACCTGATCTAGTGGGAGGTGTCCCTGCCCCATGGCAGGGGGTTTGGATGATCTTTAGGTTAGATGATCATTAATGTCCCTTCCAACCCGAACCATTTTATGATTCTATGAGTATATAAGCTATGGGAAAAATTTCTGTACTGCAGAGTCATATCTTGCACTCTGCAGCCATGTTAATGCCTAATACTAAAGAAGAATTATTAAAGGCATTTCATCCCTATCAATTTGCCTCCAACAACAACAACAATATGGAGACTGGGGATATTCTGAGTGTTCCAGAGTCCATATCTGATTGTCCGTGCCTGTTGATCCACTAGCAGGCTTCATTGGCACAGTTTACACCTTCCCCAGTAAACCCTACTTACCTGCAGTTAAGAGAGAGAGAATACCAGCTGAATTAGAGTTGTTTACTCTGGCTGGTAGAGGCTTTGGGAAGCCATGCAGTTGGTACTGTGCTCAAAGGCTGCTCATGTTGCCAGCCCATCTCCAGCTACCTCTCCAGAAAGGCTTGATCTGCTGCAGTACCTGTGTGATGTTTGCAGCCTTGTAGAAATGTATCATACCCTGAAGCATCTGAAATGGCTTCAAATACCTGTCTATGAGACTGAACTGAGCCTAGAAATCATACTTGTCAAATTTAAGCCAACAATCTTTTGGTTTTTATACACCTTTTATTTATTTGAAGATTGTTGTGCCTCTCCTCATTCGATTGAGAAAACTCTCAGATTTTCCTCACAGCTCATGTTTTCAAGTCCGCTGACTCCTCTTGTGTTTTTATTTCTCCTTTCTTCACTCAAATCATATTTTTTTCTTTTAAAGATGTTGTTCCAGACTGGACATGATGCAACACTCCTTGCTTTCATACTTACTCATTTTTTTTTGTCTTTCTTATGACCTTCCCTTTATATATTTATCTCAGAATAAAGTTTGTTCTTTCTGTATGACATTATTGAATTTAGCTTTGTGATCCAACCTAACTTGCAGATCCAGTTGTGACTGCTCCTACAGAAGCCCAGATTTTTTTCATTGTCTTTGAGTTATTTTTCTGCCTCTATTTCTCCACTAATTGCAAGAGAATTTTGACAGTGATCCATTCCTCCAAAGTCCTGGCAGCCCCTTCCAGCCCGATATCACTGCAAATTCAATAAGTAGCACAACTACTCCTTCAGCCAGGTCATTAAACTAGAATTGAATGGGACTGGGCTGATGTTTGACCCAAAGAGCTACTTTTCCAAAAAGTTTAGTACTTTTCCATAATTTGACCTAGACCACACCTCAACAGCTTTCTTATACAAGTATTATTTTGGGAAATCCAGAAATTAATGGCTTGCATAGGAAGGTCAGTTACATAATGAAAGCCCAGAAAGGCCAGGCCAAGCGATGTGGAAGTGGTGCTGAGGGCTCAGGCACCTGGCAAGATAACAGCTGCTTTCTCTGGCTCTGACTGGAGTAGGGGCTCTCGGGGCATCTCTTATTTTTTAATATTGAAGCAACTTCATTGGTATCTGGAGGAAAATGGAGAAGGAGCAGCTCATTCTTATCATCAATGGCTCTACTTGTGGGACTCTCCTGCCTCTCCTGGCACTTACCAGGCCTGGAGAAATCTCAAAGGAACCTCGGATAGAAGAAGAAGGTACATCAGATAGAGTTACCTGAAATTTCAGTACTTGACTGCTCAATGCCCTATTTCACTGAGTCCTAATTTGCTGTTCCTAGGTGCAAACCTTCAGTATCCTCACTGCCCAACTGATAGCACAGAGGCCCTTTGGAGTTTCCACAGTGGGGTGTTTCACTGCTGAGGTAAGGTAATACACAGAAATCCTATAACCAAAAAAGGTCACCTAAGCAAACTTTTTTTTTTGGACAACAAAAAGAAGGAAGCAATCTGCATGAAAAACAAAGCTTTCCAAAGCTGAATTTCACAAAAATTCTTCTAAAATCTTGCACTCAGACAAAAGAAAAAAAAGACCTTAAACAAATACCTTTACACAAAACACACCAGGAGGGAACGTTCCTGCTAAGTTACAAGACAGCCAGTAACATTTAACTGGATTCGCTGAGAGAAGGAAGAATGTGGGGCTGGGTTATACCCACCCTCATTCACAATAAACTGATCTCAACCACTAATTAAAATGAGAAGCTTTTGTGGCATTTAGGGCACAATCAGCTGCCTCAAAACTACACACTGTTCCTCACATATTGAGGAATATTTTTGGTGCTTGACAAGATGTTTTTTTCAGGAAAGACTTTAATCTAAATACTAGGTGTTTGGATTTTTTTTTTGTTTGTTTTTGTTGTTTTGTTTTTTTTTTATTTTTTTTTTTTAGTATTTATACTCAAAGTGACACCTGGCCTTCCAAAGTAAACTTAACTGTAGGTTTTCTACTATTTTTCCCCCTTCCTACCAAACACTTCACAAGAGAAATTTCTTTGTGCACTCAAAAAATATAAAAATCAGTAATAACAATGTTCTTAGCATCAGTTGATTTGGTTAGCATCAGTTGATTTGGACTAATTTTGGGAAAAACAAGAAAAAAACCTCTTTGTTTTGCCTCATGGATTGTTCAGGAACTGCACTCCAAGGTTCTTTCTACTGGCTGCTGCAGAAATCACACAAATTGAATTGAACCTGCCCTTTGTTTACTTGCGTGGCAGGATTCCCTGCATCTCTGCTGTATTTCACACAGTAGGAAGTCAGCGTGGACTTTCCAAGGTCAATCTTGCTGCTGAAGACCAATGGGTCTCCTGCTGGGTAGGTGTCACAAGTTGAGTTTGTAGCAATGCAAACTTGTCAACTGCTGAGGAGGCTCCGGCAGTTTAAAGGCGTTTGGCTGGTGAAGACCCTTCACTGCCTCAAATTCATTTACTTCTCTGCAGGAGGTAACGAGGGAAAAAAGGATGAGACAGATGCAAGTGAAAGAATCTGTGAAATTGTCAGTTCTCTTATCAAAAAGGCAACAGGAGCGTAAAGTGTCCCCTGGAAGTACATATTGGTGGGCTTAACCTGCAGTCTTGGATCTCTGCTCAACAAACTACTAGGGAAATTAGGATCTGACCTGAACTAATCTCCTAAGCAGATGAAAAGGCTGTATGAGGCACCTGGGGCTTGTGTTTCCACTCTGTAGTGTCTATTGCTGGTGAATTCAATAGTAGGAGAAAAACAATTAAAGTTTATTAGACCTGAGTTTCAAAATAGATGAAAAAATAACTTCAGCACTGATACATTGAGAAAAGAGTTTGGGAATAAGGATCCATGGAAACAGTCCCCTGGGAAGGGCTGTCACTGGGTGATGTGCATGAACATGGGGCACCGTGTAAGCAGCTTGAAAGTGGTAGAGCCGCATAAGAATGTCACTGTGCTGGAATCAAGAAGCCCTAGTTTGTGACTTTTTGGTGGCAATTACTTTCACCCAATCAGCCTCTTAATTAATGCAGTTATTCTGGTCATGGGACAAATTTAGATGTCTCTCTATTGACCTCCACTGCACAGCAAAGAAATGGAAAGGTGATCAGCCATGCTCATTATTGAATTTATATATATCAAAAGAGCTTTATGAAGGTGATCAGTATTTTACAGATGTGCAAACTGGTGTAGGACTTAATAAGGAGCTTATCCAAGTTTTCCAGTGGAGCAGCGTCAAAGTCAAGGCTGGAATTGAGGTCCCTATGTTCTGATGCAGCTTTATAAGAACAACTCTGTTCTATAAAAAATGAGAGAGCACAAGCACAACAGGTTCTTCCCAGATGACATTCTGCTGTAGGATGCCAGAAAGTCCCCTGGGTTCTGTTTTAAGGCTATCACAGTATGTTTCAATTCAGCATGGTAATAAGAAGTGGATTTTTTCCTGTTATTGTTATTATTTGCTTCACTGCACTTACATTTTCTGCATGTGTCCATTTTAGGTTGTTTTAGCAAAATATTTTATCATGTATTTAATTTTAAGCATATGCTCTGAATGCCCAGGAACCTTAAAAGCATTTAAACTGCATGTTCAAAGTTAAGCAGATACTTAACTGAACAGCGACAGACAACATGTGCACTAAATATTCAGTAAGTGTGTGACTGTTTTGCAGAGTAAGATGTACATAAATGAGAATAAATCTTTACATTTTAGTTCAGTAAGTATGCTACCAGTGACTGCAGAGGGTTATACCAGGAGCTGGCTTTAATCTTAAGCGTTTCTTAGACATGTGCAGTCTCAGGCACAAAGCAGGAGGTTCACCCTCTCACTGCTTGGGTGTGGATCATCTGCACTGGTTCATGCAACTCTGCATCAGCCCTGGTTCTCTGGGGCTCGAGATTTGACATTTGGTCCACTGAGTATGGCACATGTGATCCTGAAGTGGGGAAGGTCGTGATGTTGCCCTGACCACTAGTGTCACAGGGACACATCATAACCTTTTAAACCTCTTAAACTTTTAAAGAAAGCTAGGTAAACCCTAGGTTTACTACTCTCATGTGACATTAGTGTAGAAGAATCCACATTTTTTGGAAAGACATTGGATGTATATTTAACTACCAAAGCTGCCTCTGTGGGAAAGGGAAGAGCTAAGCAACCCCAACCAGGCATTGCATCCCAAATTCCAAATGGAGAAGGGACTAATTGCCTCCAGTTATTATGGTTTTGGCTCAGGATTGTGTGGCCACCTGCAGCCTAGATGGGTGAATTTTTCTCTCCAGGTAAACACAGGCTCTGAAGAACCCTTTTTCTAAAGGTCTCATTTGAGGCTGTAGTCAATAAGTGGGTGAAATATGTGTCTACTTAATGATGGTGAAAATTGAAGGTGTCCAGTAAAGCAGTTGTAATTGTGTTTAATGCTGAGACAATGAACCTAGTTAAGATTCAATTTGGTCTTTCCCTTTGTTCCCCACTTCCAGTAATAAATGGTTAATTACCAGTTTCAAAGGTTCAGTGTAATTTGTCAGCTTGCAGAAATCACAGTGATCACCATACTGTCAGGAAGAAGTGTGACCCCTTTATTTTTCCAGATGAAAATATTTATTCTTTTACAGAAAATGCTAAGCAATCTCCTGGCTTGAACTATCAAGCCATCGCCTTTCCCCTCATGTTTGGCAGGAGTGGGAACTGATAGGATGTGCCCATCTGCTGAGTGCCATGAACACAGGCCTCCCACATTGCAGCCACAACCTCTGTGTTGATGTCTGTGTGACCCTTTCTGCTCTGCCACCACAAGGTACCTGGCAGGGCAAAGGCCAGCGCTGACTTGTCCCATCACCACGAGATAGTGCAGCCCCTCAGTAAGATCCCACATTCAAGCCTCATTTGAGCTAACTTGTAGCTAAATTTGCTCTCTAAACATTTCTATGCCAAAAGCCTCGAAACCTGCAAACCCAAACCCACTCAACTCCTGCCTGATCCATATTTGCTTGTCTTAGAGGAAGGACAAATATTGCCATTGGTGACTGGGCTGAGATGCTCCCTTTGCTCAAAGCAGTGACCCCTACATTAAAGAAGTGGGGTATTTTAAAAAGTCATTGCAAACCCACTATTCATTAGTTATTGCCTATGTTTAAATTGTTCAGTGGATCCTGGGGGAACCTCATCCTGAAATTTTCACAGCTTGGGGCAGAAGCTGTCAAGTAAGCTAGTTGCATATATGGTTGTTGACTAGTATATATTGTAGTCCCAATTAATTCGAGCATTACGGTTAGGATTTTTTGTTGCTTTATTTATTAGGGATTGCTGAAACAGACTGAATTTGCACAATCAGGCACAGGATATCAGTGTTGTACTTTTGTTGCCTATGACATTCATTGAGATTTCCTGCAAACAGCAGTAACTACTGGTTCTCTGAGCCAAAGACACTGTGAGCAAAAAATTAACAGCACCTTGCTATGGAAAAGCTGAGTGCATCTTAGATAGAGAGTAGTACTCATCTATTTTGTTTTACTATATGTTTTACTTCAAAACTCCAGGTGCTTTAAATATGTGGATGAAAAAAATAATGATTAAAAAAGAAAAAGTCTGAGGAGACATAATGGAGCGTAGAAAAAACAGAGTACAATTTCCATTTTGTAGCCTGTTCTTTTCATGCTCCAAGTTTCCTCAAGGAAGTAATCTGCTGACTGGGATTTTTACCCAAGATAGCTTTCTCAAACTTAACAATCTTCTCGCTGCAGGACAAAGAAAGGGAAGGTTGTATCCCAGTAACTGGGAAATGTGTGGCAGGGTCAGGGTAGATACTAATCTGCTAGTCCTGCACTTTACTGCACAAAACCCATGTGTGCAAAAGGCATTTGCATATTTTCTCTGTCCCCGGCCAAATCATGCTAATAAGACAATTACAATTGCACCTTCTCCCTTGCAGCTGAAAAAGAAAGAAACTCAGAGCTGCTTCCTTCCCTTTACAAGTGTTCCTCTAACTTTCAGAAACACTGACAAGCACCATCAAGGTCAACAAATTTAGGAAGACTCATAATTAGGATGCCGTGTCACTGAGCTGTGTTCTCAGAATTTAACAAAACAGATTACAACTTACATAGTTCTTGCAAGTTGCTTTTAAGAGCGAACAATAGGGCTACTCAGTGTTGCTGGTTTTTCTCAGTCGTTTCATCTCTTAATCTGTCCTTCTACTTATTTCCTGTTCAGCATAATAATTGAAGTTGGTATAACAGATATTCTGTAACTGACTCATAAGCAAGTAAGCAAGGGGTGTTTCTCTTAGGGAATATATTTGATTTATAATCCTTTTTCATCATTAAACCCCCTAAAAAGTCCCTAATTGCACCCATTTCTCTTAAACTTTTGGTACCTCCTTGTACTACAGGGTCTCCATTCTGGCTCATCTTCTCTCTGTAAGGCAGAATGCTTCCACAAACCTTAACTAATTACCAAAATGAGAGCTGAAAAGCAAAACAAGAAGTATCATTACAATCTTGAAGGCATGGTGCAGGATCTGTCTGCAATCTAATGACTTTTGCAATTACACCTTGATTGAACCTGGCGATGAAGCTGCAGCCCCTTTCTTGAGTACTATTTACCGATGACTAACAGGTGCTCATCAACATGCTGTGACCCAGACCTGACTGAGGATTATAGTTTGCACTGCTGAGAAAGGAGAAGCCAAGACTGGGGGAGCGTTTGCCTAGACTCTAAGGTTCTTTGATAAGGTTCTTTGATTTTCCTCGTACTCTTTTCATCAAGTGTCTTGCATTGGACTTGCAGTCTACCAGTAGGGAGTGAGGAAAGTTATCCAACATTTTTGCTTAAACAAATACTGCTTTGGTAGAGCGCCTAGAAGTCTTTGCCAGGAACAGGTCCCAAGAAAAAGCATTTTCTGTATTCCAGAGTAAGCTAAAGAGCTACTCAAAGAAACAGTCAGGAAAACATCTCATTAAGACCCTCTTCGCTTTGAAGAAAAATTGAGGCCTGGGAGCAAAAATGTCACAGAGAAGATCCTGAACAAGAGCTGAAAGGAGAACCCACTTTTTTCTGGTTTTAGATGAACTCCATGTGGTGTGTGAATTTGGCAGGGAGGACTGATTTATGAATCTTGACACATACCAATTCCAGATCCTGGCTCCGTTTGCTATCTGTGGCCTATGGCTGCCTTTAACCCTATTTTAGGTGTGTTATGATTTTTTTTCCTCCCACAGCTATAGATGATTCTGAGTCCTCAGAGCCCTTAATGGGCTGAGATGCTTATTGCTTTCTTGAGATCTGATAGCAGGTCCAGTCATACAAGACAGTGTAAAAATAACTCATGGCTACTAGAACTCCTTTGCCTCTCAGGCCTGAATCTGGGTCTGCTGGAGATCATGGATTATTTTTCATTTACTGTGATGGCCTTTGGATTAGGCATTAAACTGCTGCCATTTCTGCTCTCCTCTTTCTGCTGTCCGTGTTACTTTGTCAAACATGTGGAAACATCATGTTTTTAAAAATCAATAGCTTTTAGAGAAGTAATGAAGGAAACTTAAGTTACCAGTTTGGAGAGATGGAGAAAGGATTTAAAGGTGTGAAGATACTGACTAACAAATCAGTCCTTCCCTCCGGTCTGCTGTCACTGAAGTCCAGATGGTACTTGAGCATCTCAAAGGCTGAAGCCAAAGACCCCCCAGTTCAGACAGACGGTTCATTATGGTGCAGAGCGAGGACCAGCTGCACAGAGGAGGGTGTCTATTACCTTGTTGCTCAGCTGCTTCCTGCTGAAGTCTGCTACATGCCCATTGCTTTGGTAAAGGTTAACTCGTGCTGTGGAGTTTTAATTGTCTATTATCTGCCCAGAAGGAACTAATTATCATAAAAAGAGCAAGGCAAAAATCTCCTTTTTCTGGCTATTTTTTGTTGAGTATTTTTGAAAGAAACATGTACATTTGTCAAACTCATGAATGACCAAAAGAAAGATAACGGCGGTAATGTGTTCATTGAGGGAGGAGACCTTGGGTCACGCAGATCCACCAGCAATGAATCTAAATAAATTCAGGGAGAGTATCACTGACTACTGCAATTATTATTGCAGTGATTGATAATGTAGTTGATAAGCTAATGTGGCGATGTGCGTGGTCTGAAGGTCAGCAGCACAGCTGGTGAGGTGGAAAACCATGCTGTTGTGATGGGATGGGCTGATGCTTCATGGTCTGATACACAGTTCTTGTAAATCAAGATTGATTTGGATTACAGTGCCCTGGTCCTGTGCTGTCCTGTATGTGGTAGCTCTGCAGGATTGGTCAGAAGTTTGTCCAACTTCAGCTTTTTCAAGTTTGGTTACTAACTTTTATTGATTCCTTCCTTTAGTTTTAGATGGAATTTAGGTTTCAGAAGAGAAATAGAATGGATTTATCTATTTCTGTAAAAAAAAAGAGTGACATAAGAAATCCTTTTGTAGGGATATGACTAGTTTTACTTACTTCCAAGGAATACAAAGAGATTTAATAAGTGATTTGGAGAGGAGAGTAGTGTAGTGAAATTTCTGGTAGTTCACTCACTCATGGGCAAAACAGAAAGAGGTGGGAGACCTGAGGTGAATGCTAGATAACCCATAACAATGAAGAAAAGAGTACAGAATATTAAAACATAAATTGTGCTAAGGACACCTTTCAGTGCAGATTTATATATGTTTTATTCCAGAAGTTCAAAACACTTAAGATTACAGATTAAGTCAGTGATTTAGAAGGCCAGAGTTATGAACATATGACATAATTGAAGAACAGAAAACTGCTGAAGGAATATAAAGGACCTCTATGCTTTTCTGTTCCCACAGCCATGACTCTCACATCCAGGTGTAACCCATTGCTGTAGTTCAAACTGAGAAGAGCAGGAGAGACATGGGCATTTTGTTGCAACTGCTGAATGCAGGGCAGAGCAAGGCACTCAGAAAGAATGAAGAACTGGAAACTCTTGCCACAGTAACAACTGTAATTAACATTTTCTTATTTATTATACATAATCAACAACAGAGACACGAAGTAAGGTTTGTCCCTGAGTTATGACCCGACTTGGTAAAATGTCTGGATGTGCCAAATGTAGTTACATTGCACAAATTAACATTTTCTTTTGCTTCTCAAATTTCCTTTCTGGACATTTTGAGACCTCATATGTTTGGGACAAGCTTTCTTCTGGTACTAAATTATTCAGACTGAAATCACATAAAAATAGAAGATTAGACAGTTTTAAAGGCAACTAGAAATCTGAATACCATCTTTATTTATTATCAAATAGGGAACAAATTTGAAGCTGCTTTACTGCATTGTTCTATAAATATTGACTAAAGTATTACTGTACAAAGAAGAGTGTAAGTTATTACTCAGCCCTCTAAAAACAGAAAGGCAGAATGTTTCATTCATTTCATTGTATTGCCAGAGTCTTAGAAGTCATTCATTCTAGGAAGAAAAGACGTCTTACAGGTAATTTACTGTATTTGTGCCTTCTATCCCATGGGTTATAATGCAAGATAAAGTGTCAGCTTGTGCTTCCAGTCTTCATTTGTCTTAGATTATTCCATCCTCTTTCTCTGAGGTACTCTTCAATGTAATCATTATACTCCAGTTTGGCTCCCTGAAGAAAGACTGAATGGTATTATTGCAATTAAGGCTTTGGTCGGCTCCTTCACGTAAGGGTCTTTTCTCTTCCTGGAAATAAATAGTGAAGCCAAGAGAATATTTGCTGTTACGGTGGAGACAGTGTTCTGAGATCCGTTTGTACTCTCAGGAAGGAGAGGGGGACTGTGGTGGCAGTTCCTCATCATCACAGGCTGTTGCTGTACATGGAGAAGGGCCAATGGAATAAAGACATAGTTTTTGAATTTGAGATGCAGACAAGTCTTTTCCTGTAAAAAGTCAAGAAGTATGTCTTTGTAGACACTTCGTTTTATATGTAGGATTCAATACCACATGCAAGGTTGTGGCAGTAAACCATCATGGAGACCACTATCTCTTATGAAGCAAAGAAGAAAACCTTAGTGGAAACACAAAAGTGGTGCCCAACATCCTCTTAAGGTTCTGCCACTCAATTGCTATATGTTGTACTGACATTCAGCTTTTCACATACTGGAAATATAAAGCTCATGAAGTATCAGTCCTGCATACCCTGGAACATGGGCACCTTTTGGAGAAACCTGGTGGCTATTTGAAATTATGATTGCAGATGTTATGATATTTGTGTTATTTTCAGTTAAAGCAGTGAGTGCCTTTGGCCCAAGAGAGAAGAATCCCATTTATGGACTGGATTCACAGGTGAGTGTGTAAAACCCAGCTGACAAACCATTCACGACTTTCCTCAGTGAACCTGTCAGCAGGACAGATGTTGTAAACTCCCTCTACGTTAAAAAAACCCATTAAAACAGCCCTCTCATGCTCTTTATGTGGACAGATGTTATTTCTCTACTGAGGGCTCAAAAATGTGCCGGGTGTTGGCCTATAGACAAAGGTCCTTGTCTCCCAAAGGTGGGAGACAGAAATCAAACGTGTGATGTTTCTGGAGGGATCTGTGGAAAGTGGGGGGCATCTCCTCCCTGGACAGACAGGGCCAATGAATGCTTTTTTTCCTCAGTACTTAGAAGTATGACTGAAAAGATGCTGTTCAAGGGAAATCTTTGGTCACCAGGGAACTACCTTTTTGGCAGTACTGGCCACAGACTGCCACAGGAAGGGTCCAGCCCCCTCCAGAGGGCTGTTGGGTTTTTTTCTTTGAAGAGGGAAGAATCCACAGCACAGCATTATATGGATCAGGCTGTGGGATCGTCTGCTCATGGCTCTCACTCTAACTCTCCCGTGCCTCTGTTCACCATGTAAAAAGAGGAGCTAACAGTCATGTTGTACCTGTTTTATAGTAAAAGCATCTCTAGCTGTAGGCACACAGCACAAGAGGATCCCACCACTGGCCAAAAATCCTTGCTGCTTCTCAAACATTAGAGGGGAATCAATGGTTAACACATCTATGACCTTCCCCTCAAAAGAAATGTAAAGTTTTTCTATGTGCATGGAAAAAACAATCTTCTGCACTGAGAGAGCAGAGAAAGACAGATAGAAGGCAAAAGAAAAGCATTGGTGGGGTATGGCGTGAGCTCATAGCAATAATTCCATTCTAAAATGGAAGTAGGAACTGTCTGAGGGAGTTCAGTGCCCCCATTTCTTACCTCCCTGGAGCCCTGACGTTGTAACCCCAGTTTGCAACCTTGTGTCTCTGCCACAGCCTTGTAGAGTTTGGGCATATCTCTCAGCATAGTCCTAACAATTCACACACCACTCAGTTAAGCCACACAGCTGTTTTAACATTCTCCTGAACTATTTTCTAGGGCAAAGTTAAGTTTTTTGGGATGTCTAAAGGAGTAAAGTTATAATATTTTATAAATGTAATGTGTGTATATATAAATATGTTTATAATAATTTTTCTTACTGGAATATTCCTCCTGAAATAGTTTATTTGGAATGTATGGGATAATTTCTCTACCTTTGGAGAAATGTAATTTTTTTATCTTCTTTCTGTGAATACAATGCTATTCTATTCTATTCCTTATGCCAGGGTTACCCCTGGAGGTACCATTACCTCCAGTGCCAGCCGATATTAAATGCCCTGTCTAAGCCCAGAGACAGAAATTAAAGTGGAACTAAAGAGTGATATGACACGTACCCAACTTCAGCTCAGGGTATTCTGTCCCTCCCACTCAGCAGCTTCTCACCCTGTCCTCTTCCCCCAGAAAGGTGTAAGACCTCAGTAAGTCTAACTGAACTCTGCAGGTATGGAGCCCTGGAGACTGAGCTCACAGTTAAATCAGGACTTTGTTGTCAAGAGATGTCAGCATGAGGTCATGCCGTGTTACAGCAAGAAGGTTCATGATGCCACCTTAACAAGGTAGCCCTAAGCTCTGTTTCAGGGCATAAAAGGATTGGAACAACTAGGAGGAAATCCATCAAATAAGATTAAAGAACATCACACACACATGCACACACACACACACACAAAAAAGGAATGAAAACCCCACTGTGATGTACTGGACTATTAAGCACAAAAGAAACAATGAAAGTAGTAACTTCAGAGAGTGCTATTCCTTGTTCAGGCCTGCCTTTGATCTTTCTTTTTGATTCCCACAAGGGTGTCTTCACAGCTCTTGGATGTGGAATTACTGGTACTGAATCTTCACCCATTTGATGGCCAAACAGACCTCCCTGCCTGTATGATGTATTTTTGCTATGGCACGTCTGCATCACGCAGCCCCCGAGTCAGCCACAGCCCCTGTAGTGCACACAGAGTGCAGGTAGATGCTGAGTTTCAGAAAGGGAGGGCTGCCCTTGCCCAGCCTTGGAATACAGGTAGTTTATAAACTCTTCCCCTTTCCTGTGCTATTGCTGCAGGCTGGTCATGGTGTCTGTGCTCAACATCTTCTGGGTCTCTTTTCCTAGGGCAAGCTCATGTGCATCTTCATAGACCTCCCATGTGCTACCTGCAATGGGACTCCCACAGGAACATCTGCATCTACTGAGTAGACAAGCCCAGAGTTTGGTCCTTTTGGAGAAACAGCCTTTGGGATTGTTTCTGATATGGTTTTAGAAAGAAAAGGTCAGAATAATCCTTAATACTTAAAATATAGTATTGATCGTGGATTCTACTGTCTCTTCCTTGTTTGCTGTTTACTGAGGAGAAGGACTCAGAGAGTAAGTCATCCCAGATTGTAAAATGAAACCACTGTAGTAGGAAGGTGAGCACCTCTGTCCCATGACCATGACACTAGTGCATGGGGGACTCTGGTGATGGGCTGTGTTGAGCACAGTGAGGCCTGGAGAGACAGTGAGGCCATCCTGATGGATTTCAGCCTTAAGAGTCAGTAATGAAGCCAAACCTCTCTGTTTCCATTCCTGTCCCCTGCATGACTCAGTTATTGCATATTCCAGATTTATTGTCTTTCATAAAATTTCCCTGGGATTTAATGGAATCACAGAATTCTTTAGGTTGGAAAAGATTTTTAAGATCATCAAGTCCAACAGTTAATCTAGCACAGGTGTTTAGCCTGGAGAAAAGGAGGGTCAGGGGAGACCTTATCACTCTCTACTCTGAAAGGAGGATGTAGCCAGGCGGGGGTTGGTCTCTTCTCCCAAGTAGCAAGTGCCAGGACAAGATGAAATGGCTTCCAGTTGCATCATTGGAGATTTTGATTAAGTATTAGGGAAAAATTCTTCATAAAAAGAGTTGTCAAATATTGGAACAGGCTCCCCAGGGAAATGGTTGATTCACCATCCTTGGAGGTATTTGAAACACAGGTAGAAGGGCTGCTTAGGGACATGCTTTAGTGGTGTATTTGATAGTGTCAGGTTTATGGTTGGACTTGAGGTTCTTTTCCAACCTAAATACTTCTGTGATTCTATGTCTTTTATTTTCAATCAGTTCTGCTAAATCATTTTGCCTGTCATTCATTTAACAGCCGCGAAAGGAGAGTATTTGAACAATCAGCTGAGCTTTCTCTGAGCAAGAAAGAAAGTTAGAGCAGAACCAGGAGCACTCTGAAAACCCTGTTTGATTAATTTCAGCTGGCTTTAATTAAGAAGAATTCCCTCCTTAGTTAATTATGTGTTTTATGAGAAGTGGGCGTGGTTATCTGAAATCAAGAAAGGGATGGTGTTTCTGTCATCTCATTAATAGAGAGTATACCAGCTCTGGAAAGTAAGGCAGTGTTAACAAGTATATAGAGGGAAACACACCCCCACCAGATACTAATAGGATCCACCTTTAAATTAATATTTGAATTTGCTCTAATGTACTACATGCTGTAATGTACCCTCTTTCATATTAAATGCTTTCCGTTGATTGTATTTTAGTTTTATTGTAATGCTCTGTGCAGAAAAGAGGATTATTCTGAAGTAAGGTAGGGCTCAAACTTGAAATTTCTGGAAGAGACATGCTTTTATATGCATTATTTTCAAAGCACTAAAACATTCAGCTTCCAGTCTCTGAAAGTTTCTCTCTTTTCTTTTTTTAACCCAAGAAGTGCTCAATCTTTCCTTCCTTTGCTGATCAGGATCTTTTAAAACAGGTCAGAAAGGCATTCAGATACCAAGCCTTCTAAATCAACTGTAATTCCTGAAAATGTATACCATGCTTAGGATAGGATAATAATATATATGCTCTTCATCTGCAGCAAATGCATATGCACAAGTTGATGCTGTTAGTGATTTGATTATGATACAGAATTATCAAACCCAAATTTTTTGGTCCTGTGAGTTTTCAACCTGACAGACAAAGAGAATGCAACAGGTGAATGACAGAACAAAACAGGACAGTATAAGAGGTTGGCATAAAATGTGATCACCAGGACAGCAGGAATCACATGGACCACTGCCTGTTTATCCTCCCTAGACTCTCTAAACATGTCTTTCAGAAACAAATGCGGACTGTAGAAAACTACAAATCTCCACTTTTATGGCTTTTAATCTTAGCTGTGAATTGAATAATTTACATTACTCGACAGTGAAATGGTGCAAAGTTGTTTGAACATGGAGGTAAATACAAGTCCTTTATAAGAGAAACACTTTGCAAAAGAAAGGTGTAGGAAAGTCAAGATGTGTAAGCAAGACACAGAATAACCTCAAGGGTGATGTGCTTAAGCTTCACTGAATAAACAACAGAATGATTTGATATCCTTCCCAATAAGCTTTACAAATAGTACTGCACTGTCTGAACGTATTTCATACTTGCAAGCTAACAGTGTGTCAGAAGTGGCAGCATTCACGCCAGCACTCCACTCTGCCACGTTCCCTAGTTAAGTGCAGGGACAGTAAATTTCACAGCATCTTTAATCTTTGTCTCAAGTGTAAACAACTTCACATGGGGTTTACCAAAAAAAATAAAAAATTGAAGTCCTTGCCTTTTTGATGGTTTAATCTCAGTGCTGATGCTTGTTGATGGATCAAACACTCAGTCCCCTATTTTTAAATCATTTAACTGGTTCAATAACTGTCTTAGCCTTTGCGTTGATAGTTAAATCAATTCTTAGGAAAGAAAATAAGCTTGTCAGTGAATCATACCCAAAGGTCTACCTTTCCGTAGAGCCAGTTGCAGTTTATATAAAATAAATCAACTCTGAACTTTCTTAGAAATGAAAGGGAGTGAAGAGAGCAAATGCAAGAATTGCAAACTTGAAACAGTAATGGGTTAATTGTTGCCATCACATTACCACAGAGTAGATTGCCACAGACAGTTGTATCTCTGCCATTTACAATGAGTGGCTGCCATCACCACGCCTGTCCATTTAAGTATCTTTGCAAGCAAAGCACAATTATATGAAGTAACATTGGACAATTCTCATGAAAAGTTAAAATGTTTAGAGATTCCTTGGACCCAAGCTGGACATCCTTCCTCAGGAGAAACCTCCATGGGATTTGAATCTGCAGAAGGACCTCAGCACTGGAAAATGTGTCTGTGTCCTGGGCAACACTGTGATGGACATCAAAGAAGCCCTGGATCTGCTTGATAAGACAATAGAATAGACTGTACCTTTCTCCCTTTCCTACATTGCTCAATAATTGTGGCTTTTGGTCTTTTCCTAAAAGTCTACTCTGTCATGAGTTGCCAGGGGGAAGTTTAAGAAGGGGTGCCTGAAAGACACTTTCAGATGAAACTTCTATTACAGTGGTTCCTGGAATTGCAGGGCATTGGACTTGAGGACATAATTGTAGATACAAACTGAGCTAGAAACAGAATACAGAGAAATGGTCCTTTGTCCTCTAAAATAAGACATGTTAATCACTTAGTGTCAGAATGAAGAAAAGACAACAGAATAAGATTTAAAAGTGCATCTTTCTGCTGTCACTTTTGCTGCCAGATACTAAGTATCTTTATGTCTCACTTTTTCAGTTGCAAAATGAAGGGTTTTCTTTCAAAACTTTAACTTCCCCTGCAAATGTTCTCAATTTTCCTTTCTTTTGGGGAAAGAGATTGAAATAATTTGACAATTTATTTCTTTTCTTCAGAATTGAACTATAAAGGTTTATTTCTATGGTTGTCTTCCTTGGTCTCTACAATTTTTTACAGATTAGCAAAAAGAAGTTTTGTGGCTTTATCTTGTTTGCAAAGTTTAAAAAAGTTTAACAGTGGAGAAATAAAAAAAAATATGGAACATAGCATTAGAAGGAGAACACAAGAAGACAGTCTCAACTAATCCCTTGATAAGGGAGACACTCTGAAAATGTAGTTTTTCTAAGATTAGGAAGAAAATTTATATTCTACAATTAGAAATATTGTTTGCATGCTTCTTTCTGTGAAAGTAAATATACACATCTGAAGTCAGAATTTGGGCCATAATACTTTTCCTGTTGGAACATCCGTTTCTGAAATGAGTCCCACAGTGCTTTCCAATGACATCCTCTGGTTCTGTGTTATAGCCATGCTTGGAAACAGACCTCTTTAATAATATAAGCATTCCCAGAAAAATCCTTGAGTTATATATATTTATTAAGCATTTGAACAGCATTATTTGCTTTTAAATGAAGATGGATTTTAACTTGCTGCTTCCAATTAGAATAATAATAAACATTTTCCCTGATGATAATGACATGCAATAGTGTTAAATTGGAAATGCAAAGGCTTTTTCTGTTGGTACAGTATAAGTTACAGTATCATTAAATATATAATCAGCCATTTATGGCTTGTGTTATTTTTGAGACGCTTAAATTAAAAGTTGATTTGTCTCTTATTAGACCTCAATAAATGTTCCTGTAATAGTCATAGGGTGTTTTAATGCTTTACAGAATCATTGTCATTAAATTGAATGCAAGACATTGGACTTAAATAAAAGAAAAATGGAAAAACTCAATAAATCAGGATAATAAAAGCTTTTCTTGGTGCTGTTTGAATTGTGCTGAAATGGATCTGTCTCTTAAACTGCCTTACAAAGGCCAAAGTAGCTTAATTGCTCTAGGGCTTGATTATGCCTGCATGAGTCAGCTGTGGCAGTAAAAAAACACATTTCACCACAGAAACTTGAGGATGAATTTTGCTTCTATGTTGGTAGACTTCTCTCTGAAACAATGGTCAGGTAAGAAAAACATACTGCAATGACTTCTGCATTATGGGAATCCTACTTCTATATCAGGGACTGATGGAGAAAGCGGAAGGCACAACAGTTGGGAATAATTCCTTGCCAGTTTATATTGATTTTCTTCAGCTCCTATGGTTTACTCTGGCATCCACTGCCAATACACAAAGTGACTCTCAAGCACATCATGAAATATGTCTTACAAAGTATATAAAGTACATATATGACATGAGGGATATCTTAAAATGTATTGGTCAGCATTATTCTGAAAAACACCTCGATGCTAATAGGTGTGTCTTAAACATCTCAGAAGTGTTCTCTTTGAATGAACTTCTTCAGTGTAACTTTATTACTGAATTTGTTTGTGTATTTGATTAAAAAAAAAAAAAAGTCATACTTTCTTGGCTAGCTAAGTTACCCAGATGAAAAGTAGAATTTTGTGATTCAAATCATTAATGCTCAGTCTTGTCAAGATTTGACAGCTAGTGACTCAAACGAGTTTACAGAGGCCTGATCTGTTCTGAAGGGAGCTGATTTACATAATGAGCTCGAGCCAGGGAGGTGGGAAAAGTGTGACAATTCAAGATTGTCTGAATGCAAGAATTAAAACTGCTTGGAATTGCTGCAGCCCTCCAGGTACTTTTCAAGCTGACTAACATGGTATCATGCATCAAAAGCCCTGTACACATCCTGCTGCTCTGAAATCTCTTGTGGGTTTTTTTTTTTATTAGTAAAGTTAGAAACCTCTAGACTTGAAAGTCCTCTTCTTGGTAGCCAGTCAGCATTCAAATGAGCTGAAGATGAGGACACGTGGAACACTTGTCTTCATACTTTCCTCTGTATTATTCTATATTTAATTGGTTAGCAGAATTTCTTGATTGGGAATGCAAAAGGGAGGACAAATTTAAAAAGGGCTCAGTAGTTATGGCAACAGAAAATATTTCATTTAGTCACAGCATATGTATGTAGAGTTGGGAAAAAGAAGCCTTCTAGAATGGCTGCAAACTCACCCTGTAAATAGAGAAATAAATACAGAGGCATAAAACTCCCCGAACAGTGACATGGCCCTTTGCAGCTGGTTTAGCTTCAGATCAGAACTGTCTATCATGTCTAGGGATTGTTTACTTTCTTCTGACCCATTATGTAAATATTGCTCTTAAAAGTGTGCTTCCCCTTATTTCATGATTGAACCAGTTTCCATATATGGAGAGCTTCCTCCCATAGAAATTTGATAGGCTTGTATATTACTATGTAAAATAAAATATTATAGACAGATAACCACTGATGTCATGCTCTAGAGATTTTCCAGGTCAGGGTTCTGACATGGAGACTCACAATTGCTTGAAAAATTATCTCAGATTCAAATAAATCTGGCACATAGTGGTCCACAAAGTCATCCTGTGACTGTAAAGAACAACCACATTTAATAAAGCCTGGTAGTGTTGCATATTTTGGAGCTCATGGCATTGTGATGCACAGCTGTGCATCACAGACACAAAGTTTAAAAAAATCATAAAAAATATAAAAACTGAAGATATTGGGGTCAAAAATTTTGCAGAATCAAGAGAATCAGAAGGGACACCTGATGGTCACACTATTAATTCATCCTTCTGCTTCCCATGCAGGAATTTTCTGTTTAAACTTCATTGCCCATTGACTGTCTCTCTTTGTCTTAAAAAAGACCTCCAGTGCAGCAAACCTCAAGCAATCAAAACCAACTCTTCATTGTCCTTGTTGTTAGAATATTTTTTCTTATGCATAGCATGATCCCCTCGCTGCAATTTAGTCTGGCTACTTCTTGTCTTATTTCAATGGCCATGGAGAGAATTCTTTCTTTGGAGTTGCTTTTCCTTTCTGCCTTTTATACTGAGGAGAGGAGAAGGAGAGGAGAGGGAGAAGAGAAGGAGAGGAGAGGGAGAAGAGAGGGAGAGGAGGCTTCTAGCAAAGTTCACTGGGGCAAAACCTCCATTCATGTTTGTACAAGTAACCGGGATATTTTTGTTTACTAATTGAATTTAAAACAGACTACAAGGAGAGTTGAGGAGCAGGACAGTTGTCTGATGGTAATAGCTATAGGGAGATAAGTCTTCATCTCAGTTATGTGAGTGCAAAACCAATTAATTTTTCTAGTTTTTTCATGGTGCAAGAAGAAAATTAAATTTGGATTAATTGCATTAAATTAATTAAGTTAAAATCAACCCAACCACATTGTGAATTAATAATTCTAAACTAAACCACCCTACCAGTTTCAGGGGGATTACATAGGTGTCCTAGGAGATAGAATACAGATACTTTTTTCTGGGACTACAGAACAATTTTTCTTCAGTCATCTGAACCCAATTATTTATTTTTATTACACTTCATTCACTTCTTCTTTCCTTTCTTTTTTTTTTTTTTTTTTTTTTTTTTTTTTTGGTGAGGAACAGTGATCAAATAAAAAGCAACAAAGACAAAACACCAAAACACTAAAAAAAGGAATTTAACAAAAGACATAGTAGTTTGAAAGATCCTTCTCAGGTGGTTTGGAAGATCCTTCTCATGATGAATGTCAAAGACTCATCAACATTCAAAAATTTGCAGAATATCTTATCATCTCTGCTTGTCTATGGCAAATGTGATATGCAAGTTAAATTCTGTGCTTTTTGAATTTTCAGTTTTAAGTACAGAAAAGACATGATAAAAGGAGTAATGTACTAAGAAAGAGCTGAAAAGAATTTAGATTAAGAGATAAATAGACCTTCTGCTAAATTATGTCTGACTTCCAAGGAAGAAAAGTTAGTTGCCTCATAAGTGATGACACGGTGCTGAACAAAAACTTTCACAAAGGCATTTTACCTAAATAATGGCTTGTTACCAAATAGTGTGGGAGTGGGGTGATTGGAGGACTTAATGAAACTTTTTATGTGATTCTCCTCCACTGTATGTAACAGTCAGGTTGGACAAATCATTTTAGTAATGCACATTGTAGGCTAAAAACAGGCAATGCAATTCCAAATTAAGGTCACGATTCCCACAAAGGTAGCAGGTTATACCAGGGCTGAAGGTATAAAATTCTGGGGGGAATGCTCAGTATGTGGACACTGTAAACTTCAGATCATTTAGCCTTGGAGGAAGATTTAGGGTACACAAACTTATTAACTCAAAGCCCAACCTTACACCCAGGACTAGATTAATTTACCATCTATAGTGAACCCTCACACTCACATCCTAAAATGAACACAAAGCTTAGCACATTAGTCTGTCTATAATCTCTTGTATGTGGTAAAGACAGATTAAGCACAAGTAAAGTCTGTTTTACCTGTTAACTAGTTATTACCATGGTGGGTTTGCATGCTCAAACAAGAAATCTGCTGGGTTGGAAAATATTCACTTTGACATTTCTTCTTGATTTTTTCTCTCCTTTTTGAGGTTCACTTGATTGAATTTGCTGTCACTTTCAGTGGTAAAAATAAAGCTTCATGTGAACTCTCTTCGAGCCTCTCTGTAGTGATTATGTTATGCACTTGTTCACTCTACTAACTGTAAGTCAACTGAGGCTGAACTGAGCTATATCCCAGGCCATTCAGAGTAATACTGGAAAAAGTATTGAATAAGAAAAACAAAAAGAACCAGACCCAGGTTAATAACAGCAGGACTAACTAGTCTTCAGTAGTCTTGAATACAATTTTTTTCCCAGTGGAAACATTGAAACATTGTTGAGACGTTTGCCTCCTCAACTACACAATTTCTGAATATGTTTATCAGCACAGAGCTTTTACTAGTACAGATATTTGTGGAACTCCACTGTTGACTCCCATCACTTACTACTATATTTTTTCCAAATAAAAAAATATTTTGAGAGGAAAAATTGAAAATTCACCGAAGTAGATGTATTTCTGCATGGGTAGACATTTTGTATAGCATTTCAAAACTATTTTGTGGTGAAAAGACACATGTTCCATGACTTAAGCTTGCTTGAGATTCTAACTAATAGGTAGAGAAAAAAAAACGCTGGTAATCTTACAAGTCAATGGATTCCAGGGATCATTTGTGAAGCTCTATATGGTATTGAAGCAAGTGATTTCCATTAACAATTATAGATGCCGGTCATACATCTCAAAGAGACAATTTGGGAAGTCTCGGCCCTGCTGTAAAGTGTGACATTATAAATATTTGCCTGAATATATCAATAGCTCTTTATATTCAGAGGATCTGGAGAAAGCCCCTGAAGAGAGATTAAAAGCCTGAAGGATTTAGAGCCTCATAGCAATATCAAGGATTATCAAAACATCTCTGTGTGGGAGAGCAGAATTGTTGTGTCAGACCATCCCTATCTCTGTGAGGGAGATTGGTCAAATCTCTTTGTAGGGAAGGATTGCTCAGTCTCTGTTAGGATTATACCCAGCAGGAGACAGTTTAGCTCCTTTCTAAAGAGGAGCTTTAAAAGATTTCACTTGAGAATCAGTCAGTCAGCTCAGAAAACATCGTATTACAATTGAGGACAATTAACATCTAACAAGAAATGCATGGAGTTCGTGCTTAGTTTATGCTTCTCCATCTGGGGGGTCTCCTTTGTGCTCTCTCTGCCAGTTTCCATCAGCTTGGATTACACTAAACTTAAAACATCCATGCAAGCGAAAGGTAATTACTTGAGGAGCAGAAAAATCCAAGGGAGAGTCTCAAGGATGCTCCTATACTTTATCTGATACTTACCAATGTGTTGCCTGTGTCTGTTACAGAAATGGACAGTCAAGTCATGTTAAGAACTTTAAAAAAGTACAAAGTTTTTTCAGAGGAGATGAGTAGTTTTACAAAGTATATATAGGACATCAGCATGATTATTGTAACAAAGTGGAAAGCCAGGCTGAGATCACTGAAAGCTTTCAGGGACTCTGCTCCTCCAGTGTAGGTCCTCCTTCAATTCTCAAGACCAGTTCACCTGCCTTCCTGAAAAAAAAAATAATACAGTTTAGTAAAAGGGGATGAAAATGCCATGTATTTCTCTTCACATAACCTCCTCTTTCCACTTCTCCAGTCCTGGGAAAGGTATTTGGCCCTTGGGATGGTCCTGTCTAGGTGGCAGATCTTGTCTTTGAGAAACACATGTGGATTTCAGTTTAGCACCAAGGTACAAGACTCTTTAGTGGCTCTGTGATCCCTGTTATGTTTCTATTATAATCCAACCATGCTGATATGATAGTCTGCACTCAAGTTCAATGCCTGAACTTCAACAAAATGCTCAAGTAAGGGTTCATGGAAGAGGGATGCTTTGAGTGAAGTCACCATGATCAGCTCTCCTGAAACCATGGCTGTTGTGTGCCAAGGGCTGCTGCTTCTCTCCAGCTGGGCCAGGTAACTGAGGGAACACTTTTCACACTCATCTCTTTATTTGTAAATGAGATGGACATGGCAACTTTTTTGTTATAAGAAATATTATCATCGCAGCAAATCACAACTATAGGCACACGCTATGTCAGCAGTAAACAAATGCATGATTTCGCTCTCAGTAACTACTGAAGATCTTTAATTAAGTCAACATCTGCTATAAATATGCAAGATACAGTTAGGTGAGATTTGATTAGATTGAGTGTATCTCTAGAAGAGTTTGGGTTATTGTGCTGTTTCTCACGTACTTCTATTGTATCTCGGTGTTGTGCTGTTCCTTGATGTTCTAGGCTCAGTGTTATCTTTCTTTTACTATTTTTCTGCTCCACTCATTCCATAGTCACTCCTTGTAGACTCCTGGCACTTATAGGGACTATGGAGAATGAGTACTTCCATTCAGTCAGAAGCTTTCTAAAGTTTTCCATCTACTTGCTGCAGTCTTCAAAATGCCTCAACCAAGTTCAGTTTCCAGTTTACATAATATAAGTAAGGTTATATGCAAGTAGCGCAGTCTTTGTTTTGGGGTCGACCTTTATTAATTTCCTTGCCTGGCAAATACGTGACTACTCTGTTTTGTCACCAAAAATGCTGTCTGACACAACACCTCTTCCTGATTAAGTAAATGGTGTGTTTGCAGCTTTTGATGTGCTGCTGAAGGCTTTTACCCATCTCTTAAAGTCTCTCCTGAAAAGCTCAGTTGCCTTGCCCTCTCCACCTCACCAGGGTCTAGAATTACTGTGGTAGTTTGAGATGATGCTAGTCCTTCCTCATAACTGAAGGGACAGGTCCTTTGCAGATCTCCCACATCCAGAGAGGGACAGATGTTGTCCACAGTCCCAGCTCTTACTCTTTCTTGAGAAACCTTTACCACACTGCCTTTCCTCGCAGCCATCTCCCACCCTTCAGAACCACAGGCCCTTTCTTGCTCTGCCCCTGGAATTTCTCCAGGGCCCAGTCACCCACTTCTTGATAGGTCAGAAATGGCTAATAAAAAAAGTATGCTATTGAGATTGCTGACAATTAAAGACATTAAATAAAACTGTATGGAAATATTATATTTTAGTGTGTAAAAGGTTGAATGACAATGATTTTAAAGTGTTATTTTAAAGTGATTAATTTTCCCAACCGAAAACCTCGAAATTCATGGCATCACATCACCATAGAATGGGTAAGGTTGGAAGGGAGCACTGGAGGTCATATAGTCCAACTTCCCTGCTGAAACAGTGTCCCCTAGGACACATTATTGCTGTTGGCGGTCATAAAGACAACAAGCAAACTTTTGTAATTTTCTAAAGAAAGTCAACATTTTTCATAAAGGGCAAATATTTGGCTCACTTTGACAGCACAAAATGTTTGATTTCAGTTTTGCTGGTTCTACTGTGAACATAAGACTGATCACATTTTCCAATCTATTATACAGCCTGCCTGGAAAATTAAATTAAAACATGTTTTGGAGAAAGATTTGAAGATGGCCACCTGTGTCTCTTGTATTGTACTGTTCCATGTCAGTATAATAGTTATATAATATTCTAAAATATCAAAGCTTTAATAGAGCTACTCATGGGAAACTAAAAATGTATCCTGTAAGAATTATCTGGAACTGTATCTCCTCCTTACTCTGTCTCCTTCCAGGCAAGTGAAAATGGAGAAGTGATAACAGAGAGAAGGAGGGAGTCTGCAGCTGCTGTTAATGACTGATGACTAATTATTTCTCTCAGAAATGGAGCAGAACAGATATACTTAGATGTGTATTCTCTTCTACTTTGCTTGCCTGACAGATTTCTTCTTCCTGAGGTTTATGTGGTGCTTTTTTATTTTATTTTATTATTAATAATTGAAAGGAGCTAATTAACACAGAAGTCACTAAAATGACTTCTTGGTTGCTATAGTTGGTACCATAGCCTATAAACACTGGTCAGTCACTCGGGATAGGAACAAAGCTCTGCACTTAATCTCTTCTCCACTATAACTGTAAGTAACAGAACAGAATAAGATTTTTTGAGGCAACACTTAAAAAGTTTGTTAGAATATTCATGAGGATATTTATTCACTGTTCATAAATTCAAATATTGCTTTTGAATCAAAATTTATCCTTCTGACTAAGCAGAAGGAGATAGAAGAGTTCAGTGGTGGGAATTCTGTTTCTCCCTTGAAATCTAATCTGATGGGTAATTCCAGAACCTGAACTTACTGAAGGCAGTAACACAGAATTACAACTTCCTTTCCTAACGGATGAAGGAGTGCAGTTGAGCTTGCTCACGAAAAGTAGAAATGGCAAAGCTGGGACAAAGTGATGCTGGGAAGCCCTGGAAATGTGGCTTTACATATCACCTTGCCACTGGGAGGGCTCAGGAAGGTACTATCCTTATCCCAGACCCCCAGGAGGGACAGCAGCCCCCGCCTACTGCCTCCTTAGAGCTGTGGCATGGACCAGCAAGTTGTGGGGCCAGCATTGCTTTGTTTTGCGGAACACTGTTTGCAGTGAGCTGCATCAAGTACTGAGCATGTGTTGTGTTGCTTTTATGAAATGTGTTGATCTGTGTCCAGTTCTCAGTGAAAAGGTTTCCATCTTACCACTGGTGCTCCTTTCATGTCTCTCTTGTCATTGCATTATCTTCTGAGCTCAGAAATGGGGAGATAGGCACAAGGAAACTAGACCTCAGATTCTTAGAGGAGGGAGCTATTCCTCCTGCTGCTTGGGTTACAACCCTGGTTGTAACCTCTGGTTACCTCTCTGGTTGGGTTACAACCCCTTTGTTCCCAGACCCAAGAGCTGGGAGAATGAAATCTGAGAAGCAGCACAGCTGTCTCCCTGAGCTCAAAAGAGCACTTGGTTTAGAGCACTCTAGTCTAGTGAAATCCTTAAGAATGTCCCCAAACAAGGATGAGGATAACCTGTATTTCCTTGGAAAGAAAATAAGACATAATGTACTCCTTATGAGAAATGTTTTTTTTTCTAGGAGTCTGTCCTTGGAATGGAAACTTTGAGGATGCAAGGAAAGCAGGCTTTTTTCCTTCCTACAGAATGTGTACCGGTGCTAATTATGTTGATAAAAAGACAAGTTACAGGCCAATTGAGTGTCCAATCTATTAGGGTGTACATTGGAAAAGTAATAACATCACAGGGGAGACCTTTCAAGGGATAAATTCAGAAAAAAATCCAGAGTTGGAATGGGATGTTGAAGGAAAAGGGTTAGGAGCAGTGGTGGTGATGAAAAGGCAGTGTGTCAGTCATATAAACACAGCATGACGTCTTAAGCAGCCTATTGATCTCCTGTTCCGAATTCATGCAGGGCGACTCCCTGTCATAAAACATTCAGCAGCCAAGATCAATAAGAGATGTGGAGCACTGAAACTTGCTGCTTCAAAGTCATACTTGAAAACAACAAAAAAGTATCTCTGCTACTCAAATGTCGCCAGGGCATCAGCTTGGTTTGGACTCAGCTCAGCAATTTCAATGATGAGAGTTTGCTTCCTGTTTTTCCAAGGGGGAGTCCAGCTAGAAGGTGACAGGAACTGGATTTGGCTATGTGACAGGGAGTCTGTTTTCTACCCCTCTCTGTTTACAGAGGAGGTTCAACAAGAAAGATAAACCCAGATAACATGAAACGCTGAGGTAGAGCTTGTCTTGTGCTGTGAATTTGCCAACATTTAGCAGTTCCCTGGCTAGGATCATATCCTCCAGATGCATGGCAAAATGCAAGGGTACTAGAAATACATTACATCACAAAAAGATGACATTGTCTTTAGAGACATACCCTCCCCACCGTGATATATATCTAAATGGTCAATATGCCCATTTCTTTGTTACCAATGTTCAAATATAACAGCTAACTTAGAAAGGTCTGACACTACATTTCAAAAGTAGTGACTTTCAAATCAGTGACTTTTATCTGCAGATCCTGATCTCAGAGATACCTGTGTTCTCTTCATCCAGAGGGAGAAATAATAAGTAGGTGCATGTAGACAGCCTCAACTTTCTCCACAGAAGCACCTGGACCAGAGGTTTCACATGGATATCCATGTTACAGATATGCCACCCCTTCCTCCCCTCTTTCACACTGTGTCATCCTAGAAATCTAGAAGACACTATTGAAAGAGCTTTTCCTCGGTCATTCAGTCCTGTTTGCTGCCCCTGAGCAATAATAGCTTGACTTGAACCAGAAACAAGAACCAGAACCAAGAAATGCTTGTCTGACAGGTGGTTCAGGAAGCCTTGCACAGTCTTCTATCTATTCCCAGTGCTTCCCTAGCCTTACATTGAGAAAAATTTGCCAAATACCCCATTTAAACCTCCCTTGTTACCCTTCAAACTCAATACTTCCTGTTGTATCTCAAATGGCTTCTGGTGAATAGATTGCCCACTGAAGTTAACTTTTAGGTATTTGAATGTTACTATCATATATCTCATTACTCTCTGTTAGACTAAACAATGCAATTCTTTCAGTCTCTCCTTTTAGGTCATATTTTCCATATGTTTCTGCTTCAATAAAGGTCATTGGTATCTGACATAGCCTTATGGCACAAAAGATTAATTCTGCTCTTGCATGGCTTTGAGCCCGATGGTTGTCATCACCTCATTCACTGTGAAGGGGATGATTGCTTCTAAAAGTCAACAAAACCCTTGGATTTTTGTTCCATTTCTAGTGATTTCTGGACTAACTGATGCTGCTAGAGATGAATACTTTAGAAAAGCATAAATTGGACAGCCAGACAAAGTGACAAGCAGTGATTCAAGTGGGAATTTGCTTCGCTAAGAGTAGCTCAGAAAGCATCCCTCTGTGGCAGATAAAGAAGCACAAAAAAACCTGGATGCAGAAGCAATAAATATAGGCATCAACGAAAATCTAGCATTTGACTTTAATAGGCATGAATGTCTGTACTGTAGGAGCTCTGTCTTGGGATGGTACCATGTGGCAGCTTGTTCTATGGCAATGTCTACACTGCAGTGCTTGAGATGGTTATAAGCAAAGAAGACAAATTGAAAAGCCACTGAGGAATAAAATCACCTTGCTTATGTAAGGCTCCATATGATTACAAACAGCATAGTTTTGATGTCAAAACTAACCTGTTCAGAGCTCTGGTGGCTCATCTATTACTTACATGTTGATTTTAGTGTCTGTGTTTGTTAGGATAGAGGGTTAGTATTGCATGGACAAGCAATGAACCAAACTTCTATAATGCTTCACTAGTTAGACTGGGAGCACGGCTAAATATTTTGACAAACCACAATGTCAATAAATACTTTTCAAGTCATTAAGCTGTTGATTCCCATTCCTATTCATAGCAAACATAGATGAGGCTTTGATGCTGCATTCTGCTCTGTTTTTCTTTTCCAAGAATGATGACTCTGTTCCTGACTGTTTCTGAAGGAAAGTTTTTGAAGGGTGTTCTTGTAGGTGACATTCTAATTTATGATTCTGAAGGAGGTGGGGGGAATTAAGTGACATGATGGAAAGTTTGTTAAGTGTAATCAACAGTGAGGATAAATGCTGTTAGAGATTTCTGCATATTAATCTGGCTTTGTTTTGAGCTACTGCAGCACCTGTGACAAAACCAAAGGTTATGAATTTGGAATCATAAGCTTTGTCTCTCTGACTCAGTATAATAAAGATCTCTAATCAATAATCTGATTAATAAAAATAACTGGATGTATCTCCTGGACACACAGGGTATACTGTGGGTATTTCAATCCTGCACTGCACAGCACAGTGCAATGTCATGTACAACCTGCCTGATTTACCACCCGTATCCAGAACAGTATGACTTTCCTATAGGTGCTGAGCCATCTCTGGCAGCCCTGATGGATGTCTCAAATAGCACTAGACATACCATTGGATAACTGAAAGCTGTCCCTGTGGGATTCATCTCCAAGTTGAACTTCTAGATATAAATATTCAGTGGTAAATGTTTGCATGTGAGACAGGGACTGGGTTCAATTGCTTAAGTCAGAAACCCAGAGCCACCTGGGACATGTTTGAGATTCTATATGGGGCAGGCAGTGATGGCACAAGGGACCTGTGCCAGCCTCGACACTAGAGGCTAGTGTGGCTAGAAAGGAGTCACAACAATACTTAAACACCTGTTCATTGAAAGTATAGGGACAGATGGCATTTCTATCTAGTAGAAAAAAGATGGAAATTAAGGACTCATGTGCAGGACACCAATGTTTGATTCTGTTGGCTGGAGACATCTTAATTTAGAGGATCATGATTTTTTTAGTAATGAATTCTATATTTGTCCTGCATCTTTGCTCTCACATAAATAATTTCCATCTTTTCCCTTTTCCAAGATTTAGTTATTCTGTTTTAGACTATTTATCTTGTCTACAAGTTCTCTAAAGCATTCATTAAAATTCTACTTTATAAATATTAAGTTTTCAAAAATATGAAGAGAAAAAATGCATCTTCATGAAAAAAAAAATTCCATAGAAAAGATTGTCATTACCTGAAAGTGTCCCTGATCAGATACAGGAGTCATGGTTCACCCTTACAGTTCAGACAAGAAGTAAATAGTTTTTCTAATTGTTAGGGCAAGTAGTCATGAAACTAAACTACTAAAGGTTACATTGGATTCTTCAGTGCTAGACATTGTTTTTTTTCAAGATGTGATGTATTTTTGAAAGAGATTTTCATCTTCATCATATATAAATATATCTACAAAACTATGAAGACCTATATGTCTTGTTAACAGATGAGTCAGGTTCAGCTTTGGAATGAATACATAAAGAAGCCAGGTCTTTCATAGTCATGACACCAAGTTGGGAGGAGAGTGTTGATCTGCTGGAAGGTAAGAAGGCTCTTCAGAGGGACCTGGACAAGCTGGAGAGATGGTTTGATTCAATGGGATGAGGTTCAACAAGGCCAAATGCCGGGTCCTGCACTTTGGCCACAACAACCCCATGCAGTGCTACAGGCTGGGGACAGAGTGGCTGGAGAGCAGCCAAGGCAGAAAGGGACCTGGGAGTTTGGATTGACAGGAAGCTGAACAGGAGCCAGAGTGTGCCCAGGTGGACAAGAAGGCTGATGGTATCCTGGCCTGTATCAGGAACAGTGTGGGCAGCAGGACCAGGGAAGTGATTCTTCCCCTGTACTCAGTGCTGGTGAGGCCACACCTGGAGTACTGTGTCCAGTTTGGGCCCCTCAGTTCAGGAAGGATATTGAGGTCCTGGAGCAGGTCCAGAGAAGAGCAACGAGGCTGGTGAAGGGACTGGAGCACAAGTCCAATGAGGAGAGGCTGAGGGAGCTGGGGCTGTTCAGCCTGGAGAAGAGGAGGCTCAGGAGAGACCTCATCACTCTCTACAACTCCCTGAAAGGAGGTTGTAGCCAGGTGGGGGTTGGTCTCTTCTCCCAGGCAACCAGCAGTAGGACAAGAGGGCATGGTCTTAAGCTGTGCCAGGGGAGGTTTAGGTTGAATATTAGGAAGAAATTTTTTACAGAGAGGGAGTAATCAGCCATTGGAATGGGCTGCCCAGGGAAGTGGTGAATTCACTGTCCCTGGAGGTTTTTAAGATGAGACTGGATGTGGCACTTAGTGCCATGGTTTAGTAACCACAGTGGTGTTGGATCAAAGGTTGGACTTGATGATCTCAGAGGTCTTTTCCAACCCAGCTGATTCTATGATTCTATGAAATCATCAGATCTCCTATATTTATAATTTTTTTTGCCTGACGCTTTGGACTTCCCTCTATCCCCTCTTCCTCTTTGTGGGAATATTTTCTGTGCTTACAATGATACCTGCAAGTTTAGGCACAGACAGAGTAGTACTTTTTGCTGCTCACGAATATTTTTTCCTGCCCCTAAAATGACCGTCTCCCTGGACTCCTGGTCATTCCTGTTCAAACTGCTTCCATTGAAGGATCCACAGATGTTCTGTAAGTACAGAGGGATGCTGCCCCATGTCCTGGGCTCCGACTGATGCATTCTGACACACACATAATTATTGTGGTCTGTCTCTCTTTGCAGAGAGGTTTTTTTCTTGGGCGCATGCATAAAGGGAGAGACACAATTCTGTCCTGTTTATGGTGAAAACATTTTTTCATATGTGAGAAACAGTGCAAATCCTTGTTTTCAGATAAAAGATCCTGTTCTGCTACCACAGAAGTTTTCATGATCATTTACTCCCTGCACTTGGTTTACCAAGCATCAAACAACATACGTGTTTTGTTCTTCCATCAGTCTCCAAAGGATGAATAATGACTGAGAAAAGACTCTTCTACTGTCTCAAACTTTTCCACTCCCTCTTACAGGAAGTATTGATGTTATTTTTGGGAAGTATTGACTCTTTGACAGAATAGGGGGCTCATTAAATCAAAATAACAGCAACATTTTCAGCTGCTTCATTGTTACCACTGCTATTGTTGCAAGCCACTGCTGGAAGCTGGGAAAAAAAGAAGGGAGAAATAAAGCCAATAGAATAGATACCCCAAAATATCTGGGCTGGAGATAAAGTGCAACACATCTTTTTTTATGGCTTTTAAGTAGCTGGTAGTCTACTACTGAGTTCATAATCATCCTAAAGAGACAGCAGTACCACTGAGGAGGACAGGGGAGCTAAAATTTATAGAAAGAATTATGGACTGGAAATGACAGAGTCACACAAAAAAGAAAATGCTGTGTCGAGGTTGTATTAATAAAAGTGTAATGTATTACAAGCAAAAAGAGGGACTTTATTCCACTTGATCACAAACTTACCCACAGCCAGTTTGGGGGTGAAACGTGTTGGGTCTTGTGTTTGGGTGTTTTGTTTTTTTTTTTTTTTTTTGTTTTGTTCTGTTCTGTTTGTTTGTTTGTTTTAAACAGAGAGGTCAAATTGTAACAAGTGAGAGGGAAATCAAGGAAAAAAGTAAAAGAGATGGAAAATGAGTCGTGGAATGCAGAGTGACTGGTGCTCGGGAGAAATGAAGCTGAAGGGTGACCAAATACAAAGCACAGCAGGGAACTCCTCTGTGTTTGCTGCGAACTCTGCAAGAAATTGTGAAAATAGAAGGATTTATCAGTAGTCTGGAAATCTATTCTGAGAAAGAAGCAGCATGAGCAGGAAACTGGAGATTTTTTACTGTACAAATTTATGATTTTAAGACATGCAGCAGAGAGTAAATGCAGCAATCCAGGAAATCCATTTAATTTGTTTGTTGTCCTGAAGCAGCAAAAATCTGTGTTTCTAACTATTATTCCTGGTATTTGGAATACTAATAGTAACCCTTTTGCTGGTCACCTCAGAGCCTCAGAAGTAACCAAATCCTGAAACAAAAAATGAGAAGTTTCAGACAAGGATTGACTTTTGGGTCCCCACCCAATATTTTAGAGAGGTTTATCCAGGAGAGTCATGAAAACCTGCAAAATATCTCAAGCTGAACACCCAAAGTTGTGTCAAGCGGCTTTTGAAATTCTTGGTCAAGGCAATCTGCTTTACAGAACAAAGAGTTTACAGATGTAATTTTTTGTTCTTGGTTGTCATGGCTTAACCCCATCCAGCAACTAAGCCACATACAACTGCTTGCTCACTCCCCCACCAGTGGGATTAGGGAGAACATCAGAAGGGTAAAAGCTGCAAAGCTTGTGGGTTGAGACAGTTAAACAGTGAAAGTAAAAGGTGTGCCTAAAATATACATCTATAGATTAGATATAAACAAATGCCATCACTCCAAATGTCTCCTCTTCCTCCTTCTTCCTCACACTTTATGTACTGAGCATGGTGTTATATGATCTGGAATATCCCTTTGGTCAGTTTGGGTCACCTGTCCTGTTTGTGACTCCTAACTTCCATTGCTAGTGTAGCAGTTACAAAAGCCAGAAAAGGCCTTGGGTCTGCTCAGCAATAGCAAAAACATCTCTGTATTATCAGCCCTGCTTTCAGCACAAATGCAAAACACAGCCCGATACTAACTGATGAGAAGAAAATTAACCCCATCCCAGCCAAAACGAGAACACTGACCAGGATCACAAATGGGTAAATAGGAGGATAACAAAAATGATGAAAAAGCATATATGTAGCTGACACAAGTTAAAATGTTGCCTTCATTAGAAATATATTCACCTTTTCAAGAGAGTTCCACAAAAGTAAGATCTCTGTAGATATAGACTGTGGCATATAGACATGTAGGGAGCATGGCAGGTATGCAGCCTTCAGGAAAAATCAGAAGGGTAGCAACCCATTTTAATAGCCCCTTTCCAGAGCTTGTTTCATACTTTGCTGTTTTTATATATTTTTTTTTATTTATTTTTCTCTTTTTTCTGATTTTATACCTTGGCAAATCAGTGGCAGTGGTTGACTGAAGGATGCACTGGGGGAATGAAAGTTACAAGAGGACATTCAGTGAACAAGGCAGCATAGAGAAGTTGACAAGAATATGACTGACAGCTATTATTTCCAAGGAACTCTTTTTGAAATTGAACACAAGTGTTACTGCTGGACCTGCATAAAATTTAAAATGTCCAACCTATGAGAAAGCTCTGGATTCTCAGCACTTTTATTGTCACCCAGAACTGGGAAAAAAAAAAAAATTACTTGGATTTGACTTTGTTTTTCACTGACACTCCAGAAAAGGTCAGGAGATGAATTCCTTTAAACAAGCTCAGGGTGAGAGAAGTCTGTTAGAGCTGTATTTTTCCAGGCTTGACCTACCCACCCTTTAGAAGTCATGGAGTGACCATCTGAGTTTTTCCAACTGCAGAGCAAACTCAGGGACCCTGCTGCCTTCAGTTACCTTGCTTGTCCTCCACACTGGACCTTGAGCAAGAATGTTGGTGTGGGGTTTCCTTTTGGCTGGGTTTGACACCTGCAGTATCAAGGTGCCAAGTAAACACATTGCCTGTGGTCCTTGGGGGTTAGCCAGCAGTCAGGATGTTGTGACACCTGTCAAATGGATTTTCACTTTCTGGATGGCTAAAAAGCAAACCCTCTCTTATCCATTTTCAGTTGTATTGGGGATTTCTCAGGTTTCAAGGTCATGAAAAGAGTGATGTTTATCCCTTTCAAGGTTTCAGGATAGTTTTGACTGCTTTTGCACTTTGCACAGATCTGATGCCCTCTCCTTCCTTATTTCCCTAGAGATTAATTGGGATTATTCATGCATCAGTTGGAAATGCCTGTTGGAAATGTCACCAACACAACATGTTGAAATGCAGGACTGGGTAAAAACTTTTTAGTTGCCCAGCCTGGGTAAAAACAGGCACCGTATTTTTAAACACAGAAGTGGAGTATAACAATAACAAATATTGTGGAAGTGCCAGTAGAAATGTAAGAAGATTCCCATATTTCCTTTTGAGAACTTTTATAGGACATTGGAAAAGTCAAGTTACTAAATAGGTCATAGTATATTGGTGCTAGTATGTAAGCTCTATCCTGCCTTGCAAAACACATTAAATGGCTGCTCATTGGGATCGCTTGCATGAGAAAAGAAAAAGGTGAGCAACACTGTTCCTTTAGTTATGAGAAGGTAGTTAAAAATGGTCCTCTTTGTAGCACTCTACAACAGTTTTGAAGGCTTCATTTTTTGTAAATACCACTGCATATTATTCTGTGCCTACACAGCATTTTCTCCTATAAATGACTCAGGAACATAGCTTTACTGCTTATTTTGTAGTAAGGAGCTTTGCTCTTCTACCCCCTGCAAATACTCAGAGCAAAAAAGACAGTCATCACTCTACAAATATCTCTGGTTTCTACTGTTAGCAAAACATTGTTTTTCCAGCAAGTGAAATTATATGTGGTTAATTCATAACACAGTTTAGAAATTTCTAGGTGACTCGCCTGCAGAACTCACTTACATGGTTTTATTTTGACTTAGGAATTTAATAACCATCAAGATCTTCTTTGCAATATGAAGCCTCTTGTATTGGCTGCACTCAGTCAGTAGCCAGGCTACTAATGGCGGTGTTTTAAAAATGGATTCAAGCCTGTTCTTGTGATCAGTTCCTATAGCTGATCTGATTTAATGCCTTTGGAGTGGATGAAGAGTCTTGTTGGCTGCATTCCTCCAGCAATATGAAGTTCTTTGTCAAACAGTGCTGACCCTTGAAGGATTTGGGAGGCATATAAGCATGGAGCAGACTCTCATCAGCTGCATCATGCATTGCCATTTACAAGAAACAAGGTGTATTAATGCATAGACAAAGTTGTATAGAGTAACCTTCAAAGATGATAATTAAGATCTTTTGTTCGCATCATAAGTCAATGTTTTAGGCTCTAATAGAGCAGTTACCCAGAAATCTGACCTTCTCAAGAGGTGAAGAGGCTATGACTCTGAAACCTCCTTGGTTCCTCTAACAGTTGAGGTCTTCCTGAGCTGTGCCTGGCCCCTCTGTGTACCTCCCTCTACTCCCATACTGGTACTGAGCATGTCTGCCAGACTCACCTCAGGCAGTGCAGGATTGACAACCAGAGGAAGAGGGATTCTGGAGGGTCAGTAAACCTCCACATTCTTTGAGAAGTGGTAGAGGCAGGTGGAGAACTGTAAGACTGTATTACCTTCTACCAGAGATAAGATCTTGGTAGTCTAATGACCCAGAGACCCTCAAGGAAGATGAAGCCCAGGGTATCCATCATTGCACAGCTGTTGTTGGGTAGCCCAGATGGTCTCCTTCCTTCATGCTTGCTTCTTCTAGCCCTTAATAATCTGCCACTGTAGACAGCTGCCTACTCTGTCTCTATGTAAAACACAGTGTGGTATACAAATTAGTTATAAATCAGCTGTTCCAATCCAATGGCTTGTACCCTGGTAGGCCCAAATGGTGCTATGAGTTGTGAGAGCATGGAGGTTCAAGATCCTAGTCTTAAGTGTAATGCCTGAAAAAAGAACAATAAATACAAGAGGCAGCAACAGCATGACCAAAATAGGAGAAGTATAAATCATGCTGTGGAATGAAGTGCAGTGATTCACCTGCTATGCTGGGTGCTTCTGCGCTGCAGACAGTCTGACAGCACAGCAAAGAAATGCAACACACAAGAAATAAATACTCACCCTCGACAGACACAATTCTATTCATTTTGTGTTAATATATTTCTTCTTGAAATTCAGCAGAAACCCATGGCACACAAATAATCCCAGCATCAGTACAAGGTAAATGTGTGTGATTAAAGAAGGAAGGAGGGACATCAGCACAGTTGCAACCCATAAAAGTTAACTATTATTGGGTTTCCTCTGCATGAGCACATGGATCCTTTTTAATAGTCCACATATGCTTGCTTCTTTTTCATTCAACCTTAGGCCTTCTTTCTACATTATTGGTCATTTAAAAAATTGCCAGTTCCCTTTTACAATATTGTCACCAGCATGGCCAGTATCAAGGTACAGCAAAGACAAACTTAGAAAGTGTTGCAGGTGAGTTCTCATAAAGTTGAAAGTAAAGAGCCAAGGTACCTTGAGACACAGCCACTGAAAGGTGAAGGTCCCTGAATCTGACTCTCAGGGTTGAAGAGGCAAGGCCAAGCAGGTCAGTTGATATTGGGAGCAACGTCTCCTGCTTTCTGTAGCAAGCATCATTGAGTGGGACGGATTCTCAGCATACCCTAGGAGCTGCTTGCCAGTTCCCAGAATCTGACTCCTAATTAGTAGAAATGGAGGAAAGCAGCATTGCAAATGCAATGGTGACCACCTGCTGCCAAACTGAGCCCTTTCTCAAGAGGACATCCACCATTTGCTATGAGCGTCCATGGTCTGTGGGCTGCTCAGGGAGAGAGCTGCTGAGGAAGAAAGACACAGTAAGGCTAAGAGGTTATCCCAGTGCTTAGAGTGAGGAAGTCAGAACTCTTGACCATTACCACCGGCTCTGGAAAGAAGTGTGTTCAGGACCAAGCAGTACAGTGTTCACAGTCAAGTAGGAAGGCTCTTAGGTTTTGTTTGTTAATCAGCAAAAACTAAGGGAGATATACATCCTTCCATTTCAGAAAGGGTTTTATAAACCTATCGCTAATTTGCTGTAAGAATCTCAGTTAATCTCTGCATCACCCAGTAACTTGTGTCATCATCATCACAGCTAAGCTTCGCAAACGAAGATTTGGGAAGGGCTCTACCCACATTTGCTACAAGCACACTGGTGGCTAAAAAGATCAATACGAGATAGACAAGTCTGGTTGCCAGAGGTACAGCAGAAAGACTCCTTAGGTGGTATTGGCGTTACCTTTTCTCTCCCCGAGAGTGAAGTAACTTGTGTAGCCACATGCTAAACATAGAAAGTGCTATTAACCTACCTGGAAGACTGTGAAGGTTGATTAATACATTGTAAAACTCCATGAGATTATTTGGAAAAAGTAACTGTCACCTTCCCAGTATGTAGCAGAGGATTTTTCTGCCGACAGCTAAAACAAGAAGTGATTTGTCTCCTTTCACCTCCCTGTTCCTCCTTCCTTTTACCTGGTCTTAGTAAATGCTTTCTTGCTCTTGGTTTTCTCTGGCAGAAAAGGGACTTACCAGACCTGGAGGCCAACAAGAACTTATCTTCCATTTTCCAAATTACTCTCTGGTCACTGCCTCTCACAAGAGCGCAGCAGCAGAAAAAGAGTTCCTTGGGTTTTCCAGTCTCGAAGACAGGATGCTACATTTAACTTATAATTTGTACAGTGTTATTTTGTACTCTATATGCCTAGCTATAGTTATATCCTTACAATCTTCTAATCACCAGTATTATCTGTAAAAAACCCCCAAACTCTAAAAGAATTGTGATATAGCAGAAACATGAGCATACTATGACAACATCAGGGGGAATTTACCTTACAATCTTCTCTCCTTCAGCCCTTTCTTTGGTCCTTCAGTTCCCCTGCTATTTTTCCTTAAAAGAGCCTCTGCTCTTGATTTTGTGTAGATTTTTTGAAATGTGGCTACCTAAAGATTAATTTTCAGGGAGAAATGCCCTTGGAAGTGTTCTGTTTGCCTAATTGTGTAAATTCATGCATGCAAATGTGTGCGGGTATTCTTGTACAGCAATGGCATCTCTGGGTTCCAGTTAAGGATTGGTGCTGCATTCACCCCACAGACACAGAAGCACTCTGCTAACTTGCAATCCCTGCCCCAAGGATTTTATTGCCCATCCACATAGTGAGAGAAACAGTAAAGGAAACACAACACAACACTGCTAAAAAGCAGAGGTCCTGGCATATTGATCACAAAAACAGTTTTGTCCAATATTTTGTGGGCACCAGAGGTAAATTGAAAGGAGAGAGGCAGAAAGTGGCAGGTTACCAGTGCTGTAGAGATTTACAGGTAATGTGTTGCTACAGATGAGACAGTGATGGAGCCAGAGAGAAAACTGGACAGATGGGTTGAGCTTCTCCAGAGCAGGTGTGAACTGAAGCCTCTTCAGCAAATAAAAACATAGGAGATGACAAAGACGTACTTGAAAACCCAGTTGAGTAATCCACCCTACTGTGAGTTGGGTATCTCTGACTCAATAGAGGCTTGTTGCAGGGGGAAGCCTTGCTTTTTGGGTTTGGAACTTTCTGGAACTGGGTGTATGAAGGTAGCTGTGCTGACCTGTGGCCAGGGCACTGCACAGACCTTGCTCTCTCATGTGTGACTTCGTCTGGAGAGATGCCTTGGACGAAATGATTCTGTAAGAAGTTTCCTGAATCTGAATCCAGGCAGATGTTTTCTGTGCAGCAGAAAGATTCCTGCAGTGTTTTGTCAGTGCTCAGCTAATGAGGGAGAGAGCATGTTTTATCTTTGTTACCACAGAAAGTTAACCACAGTCCAAGCAGTGATTTATAGGTAATGAGTCCTGTCACACTTACAATTCATGCCTCACATGAAAGTCATCAGCATACCTACCGCTGATCAGAAATCCAGGTATATTTCTCTATGCTTTATTCACAGTCTAATGATCTGCCAAGGCAAAGGCTGGATCTAAAGCTGATTGCTATCAACATTTACATCTGGGAATGCATCTGAATGCCAAAGAACATTTAGGAAATCGGCTGCAGATGATTGCAGCAGAAGATACTTCCATAAAGTGAGGTAGAAAGAAACCTTGGGGGCTCAGGGGTCACTTGGAAAGAGTGAGGAGAAGAGGAGCAGAAAATAGTAAGTATCTTTCATGGACACTATGACCATAGGACTGGTGGTGAACAACAGTGTGCTGTGGCTCCCACTTGCCTACAGCAGGATGGGGTAAGTATTGCACACATGCAGTTGCTTTAGAGATATTTTTGTCAAGAGATGGAGTAAAATATCCGTGGCCTCATAAGAAAGCTTACTCTTGTCTGTGGAGGGTCAGATGGACATAAACACTCAAGGGGACATATTCCCAAGCACTAGGCACACTGGCTCCAGCCCCCGATGTGGGCTTCCCTGGGCTTGGCTGTGCAAATAGGTGTGTGGGAAGGGTGAAGAACCCCCTCTGTGTGGGGCAAGCAAAGGGAAATGTGCCCACAGCAAGGTCCTGTTGGCTCCAGTGGCAAGACAAGGAAGGAGGTGGCCGTGTGGAGCTTGTGTGTACAAGTAATTAGTTTCTAGTCTGCGCTGCTCTGCAGATGCTCTTTGGAGAGCAATCCTTCCTAGGAGTAAGTGCTCTGCTGGCAAATATGGTATCTTAAATCCCATGAATTAGCTCATGTTTATTTATTTAGTGCCCTATCAGGACCTATCAAAGTCACTGAAACTATCGTCATTTGAACGGAAACAGAAACAAGTTTTGTTTTATTTTATTATTTTTTTACTCTTTAAGAGAGAGGACAGGTTATGAATTTATTAGCAGAGCTGTGCTAACAACTACTTTACTTTTGCACCCGGGGGAAAAAGACAAAGCAAAGCAGGACAAGAGATATGTAACTTTCCTTTACATTTTCGCTGGACATGTGTGATGAACAGAATACATTTTTCACACTTCATATGAAAAGTTGTCCCACATCTTATTTTTCACCCTCATGAACAATATATTTAACAAAGATAAACACATGTGTATTTCCAAAATACAGCACACTTTACAAATAAATAAATAAGTATAACATTGCAAGAAGAAAATGCAAAAAAGAGAGTGAATTTTCCTTATTTTTCTGTTTTTGTGATTATTTAATTCTATGCTATTTAATGTTACACTAATTTTAAAAACTCCCTTTAAATTTTAAAATAATAAAATGTAGTTATAAAAATGTTTTCCCTCACTTGTCTTCTGCAATATATACTGGCGATGTTCTCAACATTTAACTAAACATATATGCAATATGCAGTGAATAGACTAAAATATTCTTCAAATAAGTTGTATTACTTGAAAAGCAAAGAGTCAAAATTTCTTCACTAGGATTTACTGAAAAATATCCCATCTAAATTATTTTTGACAGAAAATTGGATTGCAAACATTTTTTGTGTGTTGTGAATGTCAGTTTTCTACACTAATCTGTAGATGTATTTGCAAAAAAAAGAAAAGAACCCAAATGTAAGCAAAACTCAGAATTTTTTTTTTTAATAAAATATTAAAATGTCTCAGAGAGACCGGCAATGATTTCTTTAATGACATTTTCCATGGAAAAATTAAATTTCTCTCTGATTCATCACACTCACAATGTTATACATAGCATACAATTTGTGTAATAGAAAATACCACCTCTCCTTCAGCAAAGAAAATGCATTCATACAGAATAATATTCAATTAAAGGCCTGCAAGCTCTCTGATTTAAAACTGATGTAGCTACTGCATTCTAAAAAATTAAGGTCCTTTTTTTCAGGAGAAATAATGTTCTTTAATGTTACTCTCCAAGTGTTTTAAAGCGTTCTTTAAATGATACATGTCCAACCCCATTTTGTTTAAAGGTGATGAAAAGCTCATTTAAAGAAATAGGCACTGATTTATTGTGGGGATCATTAGCCATTTGCAGAGTGTGGGATTGTAGCATGGTAGCTTTACTGAGAATTCAAGATTTTTGTTTTTTATTTTTTTGTCTATGGTTTATCAGTAAACATTTACAGTATTTTCAATGGATTTTTTATTTTCCATGGGAAAATGTAGACATTATTTTCTTGGACAAAAAGAAATAAGTGTCAGAAAACGAGGATGAAATGCTGTTTCAGATTGCCTTCAGGTCAGCTAGTGCTTGCCTGAGATGCCACAATGCCAGTGTGAATTTTTTTCAGGTACCTCAAGACTGTGCTGCCTGCTGCTGTAGGAACGTGGTTGATGGCCATGGGGGCATGGGCCACACAGGCTGCTCTTCTCTGGCGGCCCAAACAGACATAACTTAGAGTCAAGCTGAGCCAAAGTGTTGCAAATGACATTTCTTTTTGAAATGTTTGCTGCAGAAAAAAATTCACCATTTCAGCTTCTTACTTTAAGGCTGAAAGACACTGATGGAGTTGCACTTTTCTTTTTCCTTCATCTTTCATGAGGCAAAGGAAGTAATGGAGGTGATGGAAAAGAGAGGATATAGCTGAGACTGTGAGAAATTGGGGTTTACAAAGTGCAATTGCCTAAGCTGCAGTTTAGCTAATTGCATGGACTAGGTCTAACTCATAAAAGGTATTTCCAGGTTGGCAGAGACCAATTCCAATCAGCCCTTGATTTTTTAAATATGACATTTGAAAGATCATGAAGGGTATGAGGAAATTGTTTAGATTCTTTGGGAATTCACAGTCCATACTGCCCTGAAGAAAGCCACAAATTATTTATCTAAGTGCTCAGCACTTTGCAGTATCATCTGCTCTAGAGGGTATTTCGTCGGGCAGTATGTGATCATTTAAGCTTGCAAGTTGGAAGAAAATATATTGAATTCAAAAATATCAAAGGAAACCAGACGAGTCAGAAGGCTGTAATGCGAAATACTTTAGCCTAATTGACTGATGGTTCACTTTTGGGCTGTTTTTGTTATTTATTTGTTGTTGTTGTTTTTGTCTCTTTATTGAGGAAATTAGTTAAAAGAAATCAATCAACATTTATTTTTCAGTTGGAAGCAATATGTTTTAAAAAACTCAAACCAACCAAGCAGCCAATCAAAAAACAACAGAAAAGTAGCATTTTTGATTGAGCAAACCAGAAAATATCACCTGAAAGAAAGGTGGAGGAATTTCTAAAATATTTTTGGCATTTTCTAGCCTGCAAAAGGATAATTATATGGAAACTGGTCTCTCTTTTGGGTCTTGTTTGCAATACGTCTCCCCAGTGTGTGTCCCGGGGGCAGATCTGAGAGGGAAAGGACAACTGGGCTGGTACAGGGACACGGAATGAAGTTTGCTGAAGTCTCTATGTCTATTTTGGTAATCCTGTCTGGATGTTGGTCTGAAAAATGACATAGATGAGGGACCCACCTCACTCTTTAGTAGCCTGTGTATCATACTGAAATGTTTACAATGATGAAAAAGTATAGCTGATGGTTCGATTTTAAGAAAGATTTAAGAATCACACATCGGAGAGAGCTTAAAAAGCAAGACTAAAAAATGACAATGCTTTTTTTTTGGTAGATCCTTGCCTTGTAATATATACTAGGATACATTGTATTATATGGGAAAAAGAAGGAAGAATGTGGTGTGGTGGGTCATGAAATTTGATTGAAAAGCCAAAATGAGACTGATAAATGTGACAGGAGCTGAAGAAAATCTGGAGCACAAAATTATTTGCAGCATGCTGGGATCCCAGGAGGGCAGAAGGCCGGAGGGAATATTAAAGCGACATGATGTCAATTAGAAATTGGTTTTATTATGGGATAAGCATTCTTCCAAAAGCAGCATTAATCGGCACCTCTAAAATACTGAAGAGGGTGATAACATGCAAATATGATATTTTAGTTTCAGTTGGTATCCTGGGTGGAGGGGAATAATAATAGTAATGATGATTGAAGCAATAACTGTAATTACAATAAATATGACCCTGTATCATTCTCATTATTTTTGTTTATGCTTCTCAGAAAGTTTTGAGACTAAGCAAAAAAAGGAGGATTGTCAGACTTTGATTAATAGGACTATTACTCTGCATTTTCAGCAAACTGCTTCACAAATTGGAAGCTTTGAAAACAGCTTGAGTTTGCTGCAGAACACGCTGTACTTGAGGCCTCTGATGTCCCCTACACTACAAATTTGCATTGTACTCAACAGATAAACACCATTATTAGTCTGAGCATTTAGGTGATGAGATGCAGTCAGTTTTGCTTCATGCCAAGTTTCAGTCAGCCTCTCATAGTTTCAGTAAATGGCTTCTTAATGGGATGTTAAATCCCTGCTTTTCTGCAAATCTCACCTCTCTGGAACACGAATAGCTTGGCAACTCTGAATGAGCACACAAAACCCAGCAGCATGTGAGCAAGGACAGGCAATGTGCCATGGGTATTGCCTCTCATTGCCCAGGGGTTGAGATTTGGGCTCTGCTCTCACATGCTCTCTGATTGTCATCCAAGAGAGGTTGGTTAAACTGTGTTTCCTCTCTTGCAGTGCTGTCTCACTGTCCAAGTCCTCCAGACATCCACACTGCCTCTGTGGTAGCTCTTATACGGACTCTGCATCCCAGCAGGGGATACAAGTGTGAATTAAGGCTGGGGTGACCTCATGTCATGTCCTTTGTTTTCAGCACAGGCAGAACCATGTTGCCCTGAAGAGCCCTGAAATCCCTCAAAGTGGAGGCAGGCAAGATAGGCTCCACCTGTGACTCCCACCCAAGATTCTGTCTCTCTGTGACTCCTTCTCTCAGCAGCAGAATGGAGATGAAGATTTCCCTTAGCTGTCATGTCAGACAAGAGCATGGGCTCTGGGGTCATATTACCGCCAGATATACTTCATTAACATCAGCTTCACCTTCCACCTCTTCTCACTTAGAGCCTGTCACTTCAACCATGCAGCAAATAGACATTTTGCTCTCCTATCACTCAAGTACTATATTCCTGTCAGAAAAAACCCCCAATGCTGAACATATTAGTAACTTTCAAGAAAATTCCTGCTCAATTTTGCTCTCACTGAGTCAGTTTTGAGCAAGTGGCGATCACTCATTACATTTTATTTTCTAGAAATTATTAGAGAGGAAGAGCTAATGAAATATATTAAGAATGCAGAATGTGGGTGGAGGATCAATTTAATGTTAAAGAAAGCCGTTATAGATAGTGACTTAGTAAGTACCTGGCACGAAAAGGCTCAAGCATGCCTACTAAACATAGATCATGAAGTTAGCAGATAACATTAAGTAACACCATCTTTTTCAATCTTCACAAACATGGCATGCGCATCTTTTGGTAATTTATCATCCTTCTTGATCTAATGTCATACTTTGCCCCTGAATGCTTTCAGGGATAAGACAAATTGCTTATTAATATAGTTTCATAGGAAGAAGATGAGGGCAAACCAGGTCTAGGATACCATTCTGCTCTTCTGGTTATATGCTGCTGTGATTTCAAGGCACACTGAAGTTCAAAAATTTCAATGGAAGCAAACCAGCCCCTCTAGATGAGGAGGGTTAATTTAGGAATCTCTGTTGATGGAACCCCTTCAACAAGGATCTGGTAGAGAGCTATGCATTTATCTAACTTATGCAGCTACATAGCCTTTAGTGCCACATCATATAATTACACGACATGAAATTAGCTGCAAAGGAGAGACGAACTGCTTTGATAATCTTTTTTCATTGCCAAAATTCTTTTAACAAAACCAAACCTTCAAAGCTTCTAATTTCTTTACCAGGAGGTAGGTTCTATAAAACATGAAACAGAGGGACATCCAGGAAAAATACTGACCAAAATGCATTCCCCACCTATATTGATCATGGCAGATCAAACATTTCAGCTCTTTCTCAAAATAGATTTTGAGAGCTGAACAAGAACTGTCTCTAACCTTCTTATGGTTAATGCCTGCCTGTTGAGAAATTTGCGATATGTATATGTTTCTCCACAATTACCCAAGGTGCTTAAAATACATTAAGCTTTGCAAAAGGCCTAAAAGAAATAAAGAATATGCTTCTCATATTATTTATTCACTTATTGCTGAAGTAAGCATCAGTCTTCTACCCAAAAAGCATGAAATGTTCTGTTTTTATTTTGTGGGGAGGGATTGTAAATGTCCGTCAGCAAATGAATTCACAACCTTGCCACTGATTCCCAGTATGTACATAAAGAGAACTTAGAATTCCATTAACTCTCATCAGAACTTTGCTGTACATGAAGACTGAATTATGAGTTTCCATATAGAGACTGTAAAGCAGAAAACTGAAGGCTTATTCTCTCATGCGCTTAGTAGAGATGAGCTGGGACCTAAACTGCCCTGCAAACAATATATGAAATTGGGTATGTTGTAAGGAATCAGCTAGTGCTGAATTGAAGAAAAAAAATTAAAATAAATAAATCTGGTATTTTTGCTTGGCCCTTTAATGGAAGATGTCTGTAGGAGCTTACTCTCTGTGACAAGTTCCCTTACACCTTCCATTACAACACATAGAATCATGGAGTCATAGAATGGTTTTTGTTGGAAGGGGCCTTAAAGATCATCTAGTTCCAAATCGCATGCTACAGGCAGGGAACCTTCCACTAGACCAGGTTGCTCAGAGCTCCAGCCAACCCAGCCTTGAATACTTCCAGAAATGGGCATTCAAGACCTCCCTGGGCAGTCCGTTCCAGTGCCTCACTACCCTCTGAGTAAAGAATTTCTTCCTAACACCTAATCTAAATATCTCATCTTTTAGTTTAAAACTCTTACCCCTTGTTCTATCACTATCTGCCCCTGTAAAAAGTCACTCTCCCTCTTTTTTATAAGCCCCCTTTAACAGCATCACCAAGTATGTATATTTTTGGCCCAAAATTGGGAGTGCTCCTTTTTTCCATACAAACTGCCCACTTCAGTCTGAATTTAACTTGTGGTGTTTTTAGAGAAAGAACCAAGCACTTTCCAAGAAAGCTGTCCTGGCTACAGGAGGCATCTACCACTGACAAACTGCTCATGCAAGAATTGTGTCATATGGTCTCAGCCAGCTGGCATGGGGCAGGAAGCTGCAGGTGGACCAGCCGTGTACTTCAGTTGGTTTTGACTTCACCCTCCGGTGTTAGGCTGTGCTCAGTGCCTTGAGAAGGTGGGTATGATGCCAGGTGGTCCTTTGGGAATGGTAGCAGATTGTCAGGGCTGGCAAAAGAGGTGCAGTCCTGCAGCTGGCTTTGCCCAGAACTGGTAGCTATTGCTACCATACAGGGAGAGCCTGAAATACCTGGGGAACTGCTGATGGTGCAGGAGGTCTCCCAGAAAGGCAGCTGTCCATGTCCTAACTCAGCCAGGATATCCCATTTTTCTGACTTATCCTCCTATACTACTGTGATCTTCTGACTTTGGGGTTGAATTTTGTTTTTTCTTTGGAATAATCCTTTCTTTCCATGGAGAAATTCTCTGCATATTTCCACTGTGGGGAGAGACGGACTCTTCCCAGGTACCTGGGGCTGAAAGGAAAGATCAAAACACAGAATCAAGGTGAGAGGAGTTGGACCTTTGACAGATCTATCTCACATCATGGGAAGCCTGAAGCAGGAGAAGAGGGAATTCACCAAAACACAAGAGCATCCAGTAGAACAGTCAAGCAACGGGGGTAAAACAAAGCTACAGAATAGCATAGTTCAGCTATGGAACAATAATTGCACCCACTACAGGTTTTACCAATTAGTAATGGGTCAACCCCCTCAAACAGTTGAACACATTCATCCATCCAAGGCTGGATACAGAGACAGGCACAGTCTTTGGTTCAGGAAATTTCTGCCAAGCAGACTGCAAAACCCAGGGCTACATGGCAGGGAAGGGATTGTTTGCTTTGTCCAGTGCTTTCATACCATTATCTCTTTCATACCAAAGCACTTTATCCAGTGCTTTCATGAACCTCTGAGCCAACTTCTCCCCCAAAAGGCATGCATGCAGGATGAACAGCTTGTTTCTGCTCATGTGCATAGTTCACAGGGTTCTCAAGCACAGGTTAACAAGCATATGCAGGAGATGATTTGCATTACTTCTTAATCTAGACTTGTCCTCATATTACCTAGGACCTGGGCAATTTTATTCTAAAAGCAGCAATACCTCATGATATGGAATTGTTAGAAAGAAAGGAAACAAACAAACAAACAAAAATCCAAGATGAAAACCTTCCCTATTGGTGGTGTCCTTTTATTCCAAACTGCAAGATACCAAGGGAATCAGACAGTATGACTCCCCAGCATTCTTTGCAGAAGTCATGCAGAGACATACTGCACAACATAACTTCAATCTGCTTTCCCACACCTACACTTGCTTTCAGTTGTCTTGGAATGAGCAAGTACTAAATTTGACTGGCAAAGACAACTTTAAATCAGGAGCAAAAGATGTGGGCAGGTATCTCTTGCCTGGGAAAAAAAAAACAAAACCAAACCTACCAAAACAACAACAAAAAGAGGGCCAAGAATCTACTCTAGGTACTAAAGATGCAATCATAAATTTGCAATAAACCATCTTGGATTAAGCTGAGAAAAACCAAAAGTTGTAACATGTGTGCTGAGTATTTATGTTTCTGGAGAACACGAACCTTTTTTTCCTATAACTCATCCCCTTGTTGCAATTTTTCTCTGTGTCCTGTAGAGTGCAGAGTGGTGTTTTGAAATCGAGGATCTATTAGTCTGAAAAGAGGATGAAGACTAAGCCTGCTTGAAATTCTCTTTGGTAAAAGCAAGGAGGGCAGGCTGATCTGAGTTATGAATGTGGCCTTTTAAAAATGGAAATAAACAGACAGAGAGAGCAGATGATTTTAATGAACAACTGCCTGTGTCTTTTTGGATCTCCAATTCTATTACCAAATGGAGACTGAAAAACAAGAGCAGTTCTGTCAGCAACAACCGGCCGCTCCTCTGCACCTGAGCTGTCCCCAAACACACACACCTGTCACTGCAGAGAAAGCCTGAAATGACAAAAGACATTTGCCTGCAAAGCTCAGCCTAGCAACAGCCTCATTAAGGCTATGAAAACATTTGAGAGATTCATCCTAAGCTGAAGGGGTCTGAGGAGTCAATTCTGGATGCCTGACTGCACCTATCTTTGGTTTTGTTTTTGGTTGTGGGTTCCAGGAGCCTCCAGATATCCTAAATGCCCCAGTTTGGGGAAATTGAATGTTTCATGCGAAGTACTAAACACAATCCCCTTTTCTGGTGTCTTGAACAGCACTATTGCACCTAATTCTCCTGATATGAACTGTACCAGTTGAAGGGACAGACAAAATGTCCCTGAGTGTCCTAGGTGAGCAGCTCTTGGGCATGTGTTGGGGTAGTGGCAGAGGCATCAATCATTATTCTGTGCTGCTCTTTGTGAACACTGCAATAGTCTCCCCAGGGAAGTGCTCATGGCACTACACCTGCCGGAGTTTGACAAGCCTTTGGACAGCACCCTCAGGGATGTGGTGTGATTCTTGGAGTGGTCCTGAGCTGGGTCAGGAGTTGGAGTTTGATAATCATTGTGGGTCCCTTCCAACTCAGCATATTCTGTGATTCTGTATGATTTCTTGCATTGTAATACTACTCAAGGAGCCATGCAGGGCATAGATGTAACCACAGTAGCCTGAAAACAAGGATAGCATTAGACTGTGACAGGCTGCAACAATATGGAGCCTTTTTTGCCATTTCAGAACAAGCTGATGTTCTTCATTTTCTACCAAACCAGTACCGTCCTGCACCCAGAAATTGCTGATCTCAACTCACATCATCCTCAAAATATCCTTTGCTGCTGTGAACAAATGAGCAAAGGAAAACCTAAAGGAGGGATCCAGGATAAGGTTTTTTTTTAACCATCTGAGCAGTTCACAAGGTATTGCTCTGGAAGTGGAATGGTGACGAATTGCAGCAGGATCCTGAATGCCAGTGCTGAATCATGCAGGCAGCACTCATGTTCCCCCATTATCATCTCCAAATGCTGCAGCATAGAGTACATAGGAAAATAAAGCCCATAAATAACCAAGGAAGATGGGGAAAAGGGCAGCCTGGATCCTACTGAGTAGCAATTCTATCTCAGATCTGAAACACTTGGCAATGGAGATGAAGTTAATTCACACTCGTCAGCCAGCTGCAGGAGGCTCAGGGACCTCTTGCTTCCTCACGGCCATGCATGCAGAGCTGTACCTGTCACAGATACTGGATGAGACAGATCTTATATTATTCTCATAGCTTTAGGGCAACTGAAGGGAGAAGGAGGGGAGAAAATCGAATCAAACACAGAGAAAGAACACAAACAAAAACTTCCCAAATATCTTCTGCTTGACAGGGACCACCAGTGACATTGTCTGTTCTGGGAGCCATTGTCAATTATTTATTACCACCTTGAACACAGCAGAGTAGCTGAGCATGTTGTGATTTGGGGTTTCTCTGCATGTGTGTGACTGAAGTTCTTGCAAATCAGGGCAGAGACCAGAAGAGAGACTCTGTTCTATGAGTGAAGACATGTGTCTTTGCAATTCTGCATGTGGCACAATAGGGGCAAATTCCTTTTCCTCCCTCTCTCCCCCATGCAGTGACTGTCTCTGAAGCCCACATTAGACTTACTCTTTTGGTTACTGAAAAGAAAAGCTACCCTCCTTATAGCAGTGTCATCCCCTTTCAGCAAGTCAGACCTCTTGGATGGCATCAGAAATTGAATTCCTTGTTGAGATGTGGCAAGGTTATGCCTGTGCCTTCCAGAGAGTCCCCTCTTAGCTGAGAACAGTCAATACCTTGATCTTGGTGCGTGCAGACACTTCTCTTTCTCTCCTTGCATTTTAGGTTCTTCAGGAAAAGCTGCCTTTCTAATTTCTAGCCCAACAACCCATCAGTAGCGGCAAATAATGAACCTGAGCTCTGTTGGTAGTAGTCTGGGCAGTCCTAGAAGTCCTGTTCCAAAAATACCTTCCTCTGTCGATCTCCTTTCTCTTCCACGCCCTCTGTAAGTCTTGGGGATGAAATGTTAAGTAACTGTGTGTGCATCATTGATTTTGACAATCATTTGATTGTAGGATGTGTGATAGAAGAAATACATTGTTATGAGAGCCTCTTGCTGGGTGGATCTGTTTTCTCTCTAATTGTTTTCTTTCTTTCCTGTGTTTTATCAACAAGAGACAGAGGAGCATGTAAAAGAAGGATTTGGCTACACTGGCAGTTGTGAGATTGTGAGCAGTGCAGTAAGGAATCTCTTTTCATCATGAGAGTGCGTGTTGGGACAGTGACAAAAAGCTAGGTTTGGAGAACTATATAGTTCAATGAGATGAAACATTTTCTCAGTACCAAGGTCATTCTTGAAAGACGGACTTAGTTATTCATATTGCTTAGATCTTACAGGAAAAAGCAGAGTAACATTCAGATAGACCTATGAAGGCAGTCCTTGGAAGTCCCAGTACCACTGGAAGGCAATTGATTTTCAGCTTCCAGCTGCTAAATCACCTTAAAAATACTATTCTTTCATTTGTTTGAGGGAATGTTGCCCTCTATTTAATGCTTGTTGCAAAGATTACAGCATCAGCTTTATAAACTATCTTATGTGTTTCTGCTGCTGGAGTCTGCACATTGGACTGTTCTGGTCAAAGTTCCTTATCTATATTCCCTTTGCTGTCAAAGGAGAGATGTGAGTTCTGTCAGGAAGACAATTTCTCTCCCACTCCCTTACAAACACCTTTAAGTTGGGTGAAATGCCAAGGAGAGCTTAACTTTCTATTCCCAGAACTCGGAGGCCGTCTCGGTAGTGTGGTTGGCCTTCATGTTGACTCTTAGACGTAGATACAGGTATTCCTTACATTTGGGCTGCTAAGGTTTCCAAAGCAGCTCTAGTGATTTCAGTGGGACAAAATGCATTGCAGAGCATGGGTTTCAGTGCCTAAACACTTTTTGAAAATGGTGCTTATGTTTGAAGATACTGCTTAAAATGCACTTAAAAACAAAAGGCAAAACGTCATACCTTCCTAATAAAGGAGATTTTATGTAAAGCTGACATAAAAAGGTAGGTTTACAAATGCAGGAGTATTAAATCACTTCTAGAATTAATAGTGGGTTTTTAATTTGAGAAGCCTCAGCTTGGAGACATCCACATCACCACAGGAAGGAAAGATGATACCATGCAGTGAGGTCAGTGTTCCATGTGGAAAAATTATTAAATAGTAATTTTGATCAATTCCCACAAATCTTTCATAGTTGAAATGAATTTGGTACCAAGGGACATCTTAATTGATGATTCCCTGAGATATTGGGATGGGTGATGAACATCTAGGTAGATTTTAGAACCCATAAATTATCAAGACAGTGATATATCAGTATCGGAATGAATAATGTAGAGATCAACATGCCTTATTTAAATTTAGCTTAACCTTTTCTTCCATGGGAGAGCAAAAGAAGAATAATTGCCTCAATTAAATTTTAATCTTGGATATGTTGATCTGTAGCTAGGTTTGCCACAGACTAGGTTTCCCTTTCCCACCTAGATGAGGCAAGGTATCTAAGGCTGAAGTCTCCATACTAATATTGACTCTAATATGTTCAGAAATTTTACAAGGTAGACATTTTTGTGTAGCAGTACGTACATCAGATAATCCCAGGGGATTAGTTTTGTGCTCTTATTTTCCAAAGACATTGTGTGTGTAGAATGGAGATTATTTATTTTTTTTAATACAGCACATCAACACCCCCCTCAAAAAAAGGAAAAAAAATCAAAAGGAGGTGGGGAAAGAAAGACTCTTCACCTGAAGAACATTTTCATTCAGGTCTCTGCTGTACCTGGTAAAGCAATAAGAGATGACTTAACTTTAATTAAAACAGAAACTATTATAAATAATGTAAATGTTGCAATTGACTGAAAGTAAGGGGTGTTTCATGAGGTTACCTGAATTGACAAAAAGCATATTCCCTGGTGGTCAGCTGAGCTATCTGTGAGCATTAAAATTTCTCGCTTGTTATTTTGTACAAGTGTAAAACTGAAATTAGGTCTCACAGTTTGCATATTGTTATTTCAGTATTTTTTTCTTTTTTTAAAGCTAAGTAACCCATATCCGGTGGACAACTCAGAGACCACTTTAAATCAACAGAGCCAAATGACCAAAGCTTTATGTGCTGTGACTGATGTTGCACGCTCAGTATTGCCAGCAATGAGGTCCCTGAACAAGAAATACTTTTGGGCTGAGAGAGTCTCTACTTTGCCAGATCCTATTCTACTGTATTAGCAGGGATAAAATGCAAGTCTTTTATTGAACTACAGAGAGGAAAAAGCTAGGAAAGATATGTATGAGGTCCATCCAAGAGTTTAGGACTCAACTGACAATAAAAAGATAAGAAGACTGTTCTGAGATGACAGAAGTGGAGACGGGTAGCAAGTTACTTGATTGTGCTGTGCTCTGGCTGAGTCAGTGAGAAAGAGAATTCCCTCAGGCATATATGTCTGAAAAGAGGTGGGGGACAACTACAAGTTCTCCAGAGCAGTAAAGGAGTTATTTTGCCCATCAGGAGAACTGAAGCATGGCTCACCAAAGACTCCTACATTCAAAACTGCTTGCTTGAAAAGTTTACATATGCTCCTCTTTAGATGTCAGTCTGTGTTTGCAAAATAAGGATGCCTCTGGATGCAGGTTTGTTGCCTGGAGAAAAAGGTGCACAGCACCACACATTTCAAGTACAGATTGACACAAAGAATCTGTGTGAGTTCCGAAATTGCAACCTAAAATGGCATCTCAATTATTTTGCACAGAAAACAAAACCTCACTCAAACATCAATAGAAATAATAATGTGGTGTCGAGACACTTGGTATGTATATCTTCATAAACTTTATCAAAATATAGTACTACACCTTCAGCTCTAATTGTTCTTCTAATGCAGAATAACTTATTCTTTCTTTCTGGGATCTCATTTCATTAACTAGCCTTTAAGAGTTACAGCCTCCTTTGAGGAAGCCATAGTTTATTAACACCAGTAGCACAGGTAAGGCAAGTCATAGGACAGCTATGTAAAAGTATTTAGACTGGGCAGAGATCAGCCTTTATGGTATCATACTTCATTAACCTCTGATCTTGGCTGGGACAGCAAGGATGACTGGATAGTTGCTTATAAAGCCTTGGCTGAAGACATAACTAGGAAAAAACTGTAAAGTTTTCTTTTCTTAGACCTCTGACTCAAACGCATGGTCATCGTGTATTATGATTTGGTTAATAAAATTATTAGAGATGCCTCTGCCTGAATTTAGGTGCAAACAAGACCATATCCTGAAGTCAATAGTACAGATTTTTATTTAACAGTAAAATGCGAAGTAGAGGGAAATAGAAAGAAATCGGAAAAAGAAAGAGGAGGGTGAGAGAGAGTGACAGAGAGATAGATAAGTAGAAAAAATATTACCATTCCATGGATTCTGACAGTTTCCCATTGATCCTCTTCTTGTAGTCTTCTTGGTGGTGAGAGTCCCAGTCTTATTGAAGTGATGGCTGTAGTCTGGATCTGTGTCGGGAAAGCCCTTGAAACATGGAGTCCGTATGGGTTTTGTTATGCTTAGGCTGGGGCATGGAGTTTTACATTGGATGATGTAATACTGGATCCTGGGACATTTCAGGTGTCTTTGACACCTTCTAAGATGATACAGCCGCCTTTTATGTCAGCTCAGTTGAGTCAACTATGGCCCATTATGGACTATCAGCAAAGGTGAACACCTTTGGCTACTTGTGAATGTTCTGACACTTCCTCGGAGGAGAGGGGAGTTATCACAGCTGAATCACTTGTGTAAGGACAAAGAAACACTATCCTTCCTGCAGGATTTGCCTCGCTCCTTACCTTGTTCAACACCTAGCTTGTAGCCTGAGGTGGCTGGTGTGCATGCCCTCAGCACCTGGGTGGTTACTTTGCACATCATCAGCTTGCACCTTGACTGTCTGAGCCATTAGCATACAGTCTCTCTTGTGGATGCATCCTTCTGCTGGGACAACTGGACAATAGTATCACCTTTATCTTGTCTCAAATTCCCATCACAGTCTGAATTAGTAGGCATATTTGGGTAAGAGTGGGCTTCTGTAAGCAGTTTCTTCTTTGCACAGTTTTCTACAGTGGACAAAAGTATTTCAGTGATTTTAACAATGTTTAAGACATTAACCATTTCAGTCTCTCACATCCTGCCACCCAAAGAACATTCTGTCACTTTACAAAGGGTAATTCTGTTCAAAGACAGATAAAGTAAAAATACTGTAGGGGAAAGAGGAAAGCATGAGAAGCAGGGAAGCAGACTTAAGTGGATATTATAAATGAAGCATTATTATGTAAGGCCAGTAACAGATTTTCACTATAATTAAGATGGATTACTCTAATAATCCTTAAGGGCTTGATTCAGAGCTGCATTACAAACCATTTATGTGGAGCTTATGCACTCACTGCCTCTGTGAGGAAATCGCAGGTGTTTAAATAAGGAAAGGGAAATTCAGGGTTTTTCTATTTCTTCAGGCAGCCTCCTCAGGTTTGGGGAGATATGTGGCTGCCTCAGATTTATGTGCTGAGGAGAGTGCCTGAGCTTTGATAGCACTCTTGGAAAGTAATTACTTTTTGCGGATTTTACACCTGAACATATATATAGGGCATGGCAATTTAACTAGGGAAAAAAAAATCACACAAAACCTTTTGCGCACAGAAGAGCTGCTGTTTGGATTAATGAACTGCAGAACTAACTTTCTTCCCTCCACAGATGTCAGATGTGCCTTAAAAATATATTCACTTCCCTTGCAAACACACAAGTGTTGGAAGATACTGTGCTCAACAAGTGAGATCAGGACTATCGGGGAAACCAGAAGGCAACGTTTCCATTTTCACAAGAACATCTTAATGTGAGAATGAGAAAAATGATAAAAAATGCTAAAACTTAGAAGAAATATTTAAGGTTATGGTGTTTCAGTGTAAGGTTATAAACTTTTGCACTTTTGTCTTAGTTGTGTCTGAGTTCACAAGTATTAAAAAAATTAGGAATGTTTTGGTTTTTTGTGAGTGGGAGATGGTGGGATATCACACCATCTGTTCCAAGTGTTTGGAGTCAGAATAATTTCTCAGCCCAAGGACAAAGATCTTCCTGGTGAATATGTAGGCCTTGTGAATGTGAGAGGTAACATTCACTTCCCCTCCAGGAAATGTATCCAGGTTATTCCCAAAGAGAAGCTGGTGTGGGGTTTGCTCTATACTGCTATGAGCCGAACACCTCCTGCAACATCCCTTCTGTGAGGAATCTGAGGAGAAAACCCTGTTCTTGAAAAAGCTGATGAGTGCCAGCTCATTGATCTAGGGCAACAAAGACCATCTGTGGAACCATCAGTTCTGTAGGGGTTGACAAATCCTCAGGCGAGGATTTGGCATCTCCTTTGGGAGATGCCAAACTGCCCACAGTGTGGACTAGAACTAGGCAAATCAGGACTATGTGGGAAGCTATGACTGACTGTACAATTGTGATCTCCCAAGGGATATGACTTGACTGTTTTCCCAGTAATGCCCAGGATGGAAACCTGACCACAGAAATAAGAATGTCTATGGCCCTGTTTCCTTTTGGTCTTCTTGTTTCTTAGTGGTAGTGCTGCATTACAAGTATTTGATCTCTTTGTGCTTCACTTTCTCACTTGGAGAGGTTGTGTGGGGAGAAGAATCAGAGCATTGTTTATCAGTCTTGAGCTTTCTGTTCCTGGAATATTCACTGCTGCATTCAATCATAATTGATGAAATGATGAAATCATCATTTAGTAGAATCTGACCAAGTCTGACAAAACAGAATTGGTCATTCTCAGACAGGTATATTTATTACTTTTGCCATTTACCTTATCACAATATTTTCCTCCTGGTTGGCCAGAGTGTGCTACAGAGGTATTTAGGCTCCAAACTACTGAGGTCAAACCCAACCTCCCCACCTACTCCCCCAACTCACTGCATTGCAGACCCATGGCCACTCTGAGCATCTGAGCAGCTGTGGAGAGTAAAAGGCTACAGGGTTTGTCTTCAGTAGTGGAGGTAGCAAGAGTAAGAACAGAGGAAGTTCATATGACAATTACATTGAATATTATTCAAGTATTTATTAATAAGTGACTTCCTAATGGTAAAACTCAATCAACTTGCCTTTCATTAGTTTTTCTGTTCTCCTCTTGAACTCGATTAAACTGTGTGCATCTCTAGCACCCTGAGTTTCTCAGCCTGATAACACACTTATAGAGGAACTACACACTTGTTTTAAGCTTATCTCCTTCTAGTTCAATTTAAATCTCCTTAATTCTTGTACTGGAATATATATGCCTTCCTCTGATACATCTATTCATCATCCACAAAAGTGCAGTATTAGACTACTTTAGCTGTAGAATTCAGCTGATCATTAGTATCAATAATTCCTGATGGGCCTCTCCTCCCTGAATTTGTCTAATTTCTTTTTGAATATATTTATATTTTCACCTCAAAGAGATTCACACTGCAAATATGTACTGACTGAAAAATCTTTCTTTTGTTTGCTCTGAAGCCACTGCCTGATTGTTTCCTTGGTTGTCATGTGCTGGGAAATACCAAATGCATTATTTGCTATTTGTCTTGTCTGTGCCACTTGTGATTTTATAGACCTCTGCTCCATTCTTCTGAGTCATCTTTTCCCAGGCTGAAGAGTCACAGATTAGTAATTTTGCTTCCTGAAGAAGCTGTTTCAAACCACAGAGTGTCATGTATCTCTACTCCTCCTCTTTGTTCTTTCTCTGTTTCCCTTCCAATGGGTGACTGAAAGTGCATGCGGCATCCAAAAGACGAACAGAGAACTAATGTATTCACATTATTAAGTTACTGTCTCACAGGGCACAAAACAAGTGTAAATGAGTTAGGGGTCAAGACTGGCAGCACTGAAGGTGCACTGATTTCACAATGTCACTCAATTTCATATGTATGTGTGTTTCATACATATATGTATGCTTTCCTTTTCTTTTTGCAAGCTGTTTCCATTGTGTTTTCTTATTTTTAAAATAAAAATATTTATACTACCCAGTTGTATTTTTCAGAAAACTGACGCTTTTAACTTGTGTTTCAATTTGCTGTGGCCAAGGAAATTCAAGAGAGCACAAGAGATTCAGATGCTCAGTTCAAAGGGATCTCAGTCTTTGGAAAATCAATTCTTGATGATTTGATAGGTTGAAAATGGGATCTGACACATTTCCTCACCATGACCGAACTCCACCGAAGTCCAGTAATAACGGAAAATTAACACCTACCATTTCCTCTGATGCCTCCATGGTTTTCAGTTTCTTTTCCACCAGATGAATATTTGCATCAGAAAAACAGAATAAATTCTTCCTGACATGCAGAGTCTCTTTTCATTCTTATCTGTGTTGTCTTTAAGGAGAGAAACTCAAGGTGTGCATTCCCTTCACCTTGGGGTGACACTTAAAACTTTGACACATACTGCTCAATGTCCACACCTTGCTGTTATTCTTCTCCAGGTCCACAGACTATGCCCCAGTGAGAGGAATCTGTGATTTACTCAATGAATTATCATGACAAATCTGTAGCCTTATGAATAATACATAGAAGGAACAGGGGATATCTTCTGCCATTTCGGTGGATGCTACTAATGCCCTGCAAAGCTCCTCCTTTGGGAATGCTGTTGTAAAAGAGCACAGGGCTAAGGTTGCAGAGCATCTTGCTTGGCATGTAGAATTGCTGTTTACAATGCAGATTGAATTTGCCAGCACACATACACACAAAGAAAAAAAAAAAGGTGGGAAGAGGCAGCAGATCTCGCATTGCTGAGAAGCACAAACAGCCTTTGTGCTGGGAGGTGGAAGAAAAAATGATGGTCCTGTAGTATGCTTCTCGGAAAATAATAATTTAGGAGACATTACAGAAATAAGTACAGTATGAAATAGAAGTGGCACTTTTTTGCCCTAAAGGGGATGCCTCTTATTTCGCAATGCTGCTGAATAAAATATGAACCATACAGAATTTTGTTTTGAACTTATGTATTTTTATTAAAAAGTTTAGGTTTTACAGCTTAATAAATTGCCCAAAGAAGAAAATAATCTGGAGATGGTGTTGTTTCCATCCAATCCAGATTTATTTAATATATAGCATGCAAAGTGAGTTTTCAGAAAATGGGTTTTAATTTAAAAAGACTTCTGGGCTTTCAGTTATTTTCACCCAAGCAATCCACAGCTGATATACTGCTTTCTGATCAGTTCTTCTCCATCTTCTGCTATTTTTGATGAAAACTGGTTAGATTTCAAATCTATCTGAAGCTTGTGTCAGACAAAGAAACAGGTTTGGTCATTAAAACTTAGTTACTCTTTGTGCCTATTGAATACAAAATTGACAATGGTGAGTACCACACAGCCTTTTGGTCAGTACTTTGGTTAAGCTGGATATGGGTGAAACCAATGGAAAAAATACGTCTCATACAAAAATGGATTCTGCACTTAAAACCACTTTATATTGCCTATTGATCTAAACAAAGATAAAGGAAACAAAATGCTTGCAACCTCCCCCAGCATCAAAAGAATGGTAAGAAAGGTTCTTGGCAAGTCTGACTGTAGATCACAATGGTAGGGCAGGGAAGTAAAAATGACTTCTCAATAAGCAATAGTAAGTTTTGCTTCATTTCCAAAGCCATGAAGTGTCTGTTCAGGACAAACTTTCCTGTACTCAGAAATGAGAAAGATAACCTGCTGTGGGCAGATTTTTCTGGTAGAAGAGAAGTTATCATGCTTGAAAAAACCCTTGCAACACTAACATGCTTAAGCAGCCATTTTAACATCTCAGTTGCACAGAGACATTTATTTTACTCCAGAGCAGGTGGGCATAAAATAAGCTTGGATCTTCTTCTGCTACAACTTCTTTTCTAATATCTTCCAGCCTCCTCCCATATTCTTGGCCACCTGTCAGTTGCATTCCAAGAATCCCAGTGGCTTTGCCACAACCTGCCTTTCACAGCAGTTTTCTTTATTCTCCTTTTCCCCTTGTGTGCCATTTAGCTTTAGCACTTGACCAAGGTTCATTCTAGCTGTTTGCTATGACAGCACTGATCAAATGTCCTGCATGTGTGTACGTACGAACATAACGTAAAAATACTTGCTTAAAAATTAAGAAAGAATTATGTAGTTGTCAAAATACAAGTGCTCAAAAGCCATTTGCTAATCCCTTTCCCTTTCATTCCCCCTACAAAGGTAAAGAGATTAGCTTTAATATGAAAGGATGTTTCAAGCTGGACAGCACGTCAATAGGTCACCCATTCAACTTCCGGCTAAAAGCAGGATCTGCTCTAATGTCATAAAACTTTTTTCTCATGCAGCAAATTTCATTGTGCTTGTTTCTGAGTCTACAGGATAAATTTAAGAAAAAAAAAGGAGCGTTCACGCTTTCTCTGGTATCCCAGGACTGCCAGCCACGTGCTGCTCCAGAACAGATCTGCAGACTCCTGGCCATCGTTGGCTGGGCTAGCACCACAGATGCTTCATGTAAGGATTGAACCTTTCAATGCCTCTGAAAGACACCATGAAAAGTAGTACTCAGCCCTTCTGTGTTCAGAAAGATTTTATTTTGTGAGAGTTTGAACTTCCTCCATAACTAATATGAAGAAAAACCTTCAGACAATTCCAGCATTTCTCCAGATTGTTTTGAAGGGAAGGGAGCAAAATTGCTGAACCTTTGACATCAAGTAGCCTAATGAAGCCTAAGGGCATAATTAGCCCAAGCAAAATCATTTGAGACAGACAATACTTCTTAATATATGTGGGCAAATTTGTGATAAGATTAAATCAAAATGATAAGTGGACTCATCCAGATATCTACATCTCTGCCTTTTGCCCAACACTAGCTGCTGAGAACATAATTCTATTTACAGTCTAATCATCCATGTGTTTACTAAGGGAGGGGAGTAGTTTTAAGTATCTAGAGAGTAAATTTATCAAAGACACACATAAATCCAAACCCAGAATCTGCTCACACCCAGGCTGAACAAGGTCAGATACATTAAAGGTATTAGAAGCATTAAATGTGCTAGCAGACAGAGAGCCTAGTAGAGTTTTATTAAGATTGAGAGAGATGAATATTATTAAGCCTGATGATCATACATGTCATTTTGGGAGAGAGGGTAGTAGAAATGGAAGCAAACATCCTTAACAGCAACTAGAAAAACAGTTTCATCTGCATACATAAATATTTCAACTCTCGCTCTTCCTCTGGATAGGTCATTAGAGAAATGTTAGAGAAAAAATAATAATAAAAAAGAGCATTGACCCTGAAGGCATTCAACTGAAAAAATGAGTATAAGTTTAAGGAATGTAGGGAGAAATAAGAGCGAAGGGCCTGGCTATGAGCACTTTAAAAGCAGAGTAACATTTGCAACATTTGTACCGACAAGACTAGAATCTGGGCCTGCCAGAGGTTTTACAGTAGCAACATGTAGATGAGTTTTTTTTTACTGCCTTGTGAAGTTGGATGACTGGAAATGTGTTATATCCGGGCCTTTAACTTCAATGGGTGACTGGGAGCATGTCTCTGAGGATGTGATTTTCATAGGTAATTTCCCAGAGGTCTCCTCATTGTAGCTTTTGCCTTCGAGAAGCACCAAGCAGCTATTTGAACTGAATGGAGATGTAATGTGGAAAGTTTGGGCTTGGTACCAATGCATGAGAAAAAACATGCTGATGAGATTTGCATGGGCTATGTCATGCCATAACATAGCATCACTTGTGCCCAAATCCATTCAAGGTACTATCCTGTTGAGCTTCTTTCCAGAACTAGTAATGGAGAAGTCTCAAATTAGTCTCCTTGATGTGTCAGTTTAAAGGCACTGCTTTATAACTGTTTTAAAGCTTGAAAAGGAGGATTGTCTTTGCTATAGTGAAATGCAAATCAGCTTTCCCAGGTACATATCCACAGCAACACGGCTTTTGAAAGTGGCAATAAACTGTTTCCTGAGAAGACCCACCTTCTCTTTTCCCTGTCATGGACGAATATCACTTCAGCGTGATGCCGGTCTATCTCTGGAGTTAAAGTCGGCAGGTAATTCATCATCCTGCTCCAAGTTGACTCATTAGAAAACCAGGAAACTAGATATTAACTAGCTCCTTCAGTATCTTTTCCTGTATTCTCATTTCACAAAGTTTCCTGTCCCTCTGTTTTGTCCTTTGTTGCTAAATTGCAATTATCATGGAACTTTGATCTCTTCACCTGTAGATGACCCGCTCATCCATCACCACAGAGACTTTTTTAAACACTAAAAATCCAAGACGTTCTGCAGGTTTAAAAAACCTTTAAAGTCAGCTCTTGCCTGTAAAACAACCATGCAGACTGCATCAAATGAGGGGAAAGGAGACAGGGCTTTACCAACTCAAAGCAGTAAAAGATCATTCATGACTTTAAAATCAGATTTTATTTCAAGGAGAAATGTATATTTGCTTTTTTTTTTTAATTTTCCTTTACTTTTCAAGATTTTGTTTTCATCTTTTTTTCTCTTTCTGATAAGTAGCAGTGACCTGATGGTCAGAAATGAGGGTTCTAGAGAAAATGCCAAAAATCATAAATAACCTCTGCCATGGGTTGTTAGAATCTCTCATTCTAAATTGGAGATGCTACTGGACTTTGTCCTGATTATCTGGAGCATGTGTAATCTATCTAGGGCTTTCAGATGGATTTACTGTGTGTAAACTGAATAGCTACATAGCATGAATACAGTATGTCTGTTCAGCATTTCTGAACAGTGCGATACTTATTACAGATCCAGGGTACAGCTGATTTGCAAAGGTATTATGAGCCTGCCTAGATTTTTCTGAATGTGGATCAGATCTGTTGAAACTATTGTGCCAGCTGGATATATAGAAATCCCAGGGAAAAAAAAAGTAAAAGATATCCAATATTTACTTGGGCTCACATCTACACTGGAAAAACAGAACTTGTCTCGAGTAATGGCTGTTTTTCCCTCAATATAAGATTCAACAATTCTATTTCAAGACCACATTCATTTTCAGAACTCATTTTTACCTGTAGTGAGTTGTGTTTGGATTTACATCTTATAAAAGATTTTGTTTTAAAAAGAAAGATAACGCAAAAACCAATGATGAATTCTTCTCTCTTCCAAATAGAGGGCACATTTCTATCCTTATGAGAGATTTTTAATTTATTTTTTCCTTCATGTTTTATATTTTTTAATTAAAACTTCATTTTTGCACCAGCAATACCCAGTGATATCTCTTCAGCATTTTAATCGAACATGAGGGTTGATTGTCATTCCCATTTTACCATCCCAAGGGGCAAAAGAGAGGCACATCAGAGATTACCATATTTATGGCGCATTGCCAATGAATGTGAGATGCCATCCTCTGTCAATTCTCTTCAGCTCTATGCTCTGCCTTGGCCATTTCCAAGGTATTCCATGGGATTAGACCTGCGTTGCTGCAGTGCCAGCACCAGCCAGATTCATAGAATTATAGAATCACACAATATGCTGAGTTGGAAGAGATAAATTGTGGTGTTCCCTGAGGTAGCTCAGTCATTTGGAAACTCAGAATTTCCAATTGAAAATATTTTGTGCCTGGATATGATATACAGAACATTCATATCTCATGAGAAGAGTGGGGAAATCCTACAATGAGGACACAAAATGTTTCATACAATTGTATGGGAACCTGTACCCAAAGTTGTGTGTTGATTATTGACGTGGGAAATCCAGCCCTGGTGCACCTTGGAAATGCCCACTGAATCTAATGAGGGATAATTTGACCCAAGCAACATGCAGCCAGTTCTTATTATCAGATAGAAGCCTCAGCACTGATAATGGCAGGAGTTTTCTAAAGCAGCATGCTTGGGAGGGAGCACTTCTAAAGTGACACTCCACAGAGGTCTAGGTTTAATAAGGGCTCCAGGGTCTTCTAAGCATTACTCCCTCTCTTTAAAGCTCCTAAAACTGAAGAGTTTATAGTATTTCTAGGGGTAGGATACCTTTGTGAACGTTGTACTGCCTGACCTCTGTCTACACACAGGTCATTGTCATACTGGTCTCCCTGGCTTTGGATGCCTCTCCTGCTTTAGTTATCATTGATATTCACCTGACTGGGCAGTTATCAGTCAAAACATGTTTTTTTCTCCTTAGTTTCCATCATGTCCTTTAACCATACCACTACACAGTCACATATGTGAGTTGCACAGCAGCACAGTGTTGGGGGCAGGACTGTGCAGCCAGAGATGGGGGACAAGATCTGTCCAGATTTGCTGTTCTTCTCATTACACTGTTCAGTCTGGAGCCAGCCTAGCACTCCTGTCTCCACAATCTGGAGTACTGATACTGTCTTCAGGCCTGGAAAGACATGTAAAGGCAGAAGGAGACCTGCAGAGGTTGGTTTGGGTCCATGAGTTGCCTGTAAATGTTGATCAACTTAGACAAAAGCCCACTGGGCTTCTGTGGTGATCGTGTCTGGTAGAATCACTTACTAGAGGGGACAACAAAAATTTCACACTTTGCTTGAAAATGTAATTCATAACTATCGATCCTCTGGAAATGCCAACAGGTACAAGGATGAGGCAGATTTTTCGGTTGTTTGTTTTAAGGCAGATATTGTAAGGCACCCACCATCAGCCCTACTATTTAGGCCGTTTTTGTTAAGCTGCACTCTCTACACAATAATACCACTTTGTACTTCATGACTTTGGGCAGACTTATGTTGTAAGGGCTGTAATAAGGTGTGAAATAAAGATTTAGTAGCACAGCATTGCAAATGCAGTCTAGCAAAGGAGTTCATTACAGTTCCATTAAGATTGCAGAGTTAACATTAAAAACAGCCAAGAAACACAAAACCCTTAAGGTATTAAGGTTCCTGTGGCAGCATTAAGTCAGTTACATTTTAAAACCAACATGTTCTGTTTCTTGCTCTGGACCCGATTGTATATGAGATAACTTTAATCACAGCTGTTTGATGATAGCCATAGGATCCAAAGGTCCCAGGAACCACCAGTCCATAGGATTAGGAGTTCTGTCTAAGCTGAAGAGCCTTTGCTCACTTTGATGAACCCCATCCATCTTGCACAGTCCCCCAGCACACAGCACAGCTGGGTGGTGCCAAGTAGAAGGCCAAATCAGGTCAAATATTTCAATTTGCATCAGAAATGAATTTAAAAATGGGAAAGAGCTGCCCATGCATCGCTGAGGGCAGCTTCTTTGCTCCCATTAGCTCTGGCTACCCTATTAATTTTAAAGTGTTTTCAGTCTTGGCGTCCAACAGAATTGGAGAAGAATTGTTTTCAAGGAGATGTGATTTTGTTTTCCACATCAACATCATGATTTGTCTGAAGCTAGTATGGGTTTTTAATATTTAGTTCCCCTTGAAATATTTTAGACAAAATGTTTTAAAATACTGAAAGTGTTTCATTTGTGCATTTTCTGAGCTGAGAAATATTTTCAGAACCAAAATGCTGAAATGTAACTAGTTTTAGATGTCAATTTAGAGATATGAATCCATTCATAAATTTCTTCCCTGGATTTCCACATGTAAATCTTTTGAAATGTCAAATTTTCATCCAGAACTGGAATGGGAAACATTTTCCCTTTTGCAACAGATTTCATAGACTGGGAAACCTGTTTGCAGACCATCAAGCTTTTCCAGATAAAAATCTATGTCAAATTTTAAGAAATAGCTGGAAATTTGGCTGTGATAAACTATGCATCGCTCCTGTTCTGTTTCATTTTCCAGTCTGTTTCTGTCTGTCTGTCCTTGCCATACCATAAATCTGAAAGAGGAGTTCATTTGTGTGTTCAAATAAATGTCTAAACATAATTATCACATTTAAGCAATTTATTCACTTATGTGACAACCTTTTAAATATCAATCTGTCTTCTTTTTCCTTATATAAGATCTCTCACAGGAGAGACTTATCCCTAAATATAGGAGACTAAAAGCATTTGCAGCAATGCTTCTCATGTGGGAAAAACACAGCCAGACTGCCCAAGAGAATTTAGCTGATTTCTGGTTCTGTCACAGATCCTCCTTTTGTCTTTGGGCAAGTTCTTTGACCTCTGCTCTCCACTCTTTCCTAAAAGAGACGCACAGCTTTTGTGTTGGCTCCTGAGGTTTTAGATCTGTTGCCTGTGAACAGGATAGATATTACAGCTTCAGTTTCTGATATTGAGGGGCTGGGGGTGTCTCTAAGTCCCATGTGGATAAAAGCCACAATCATAACTATTGCTTGTTAAGAGAATTGTCAAGTAAAATGTGTGCAATCTTCACTCTCTGAAGTGAAGGCTGCCAAACCAAGGCTATAGAGATTTAATGTATTCAAACATTGCAGTGCTGTGTGTAAGTGGATATGATTTAAGGTAATGCATTTTAACGGAGCATTATGCACTTGCCAGAGTGATTTTCTGTATCGTTATAGTCCTGGTTTTAAATGACAGTACATCAAGACACATCTTGAATTAACTTGACCAAAAGCTTTTTGTGATAAATAGCTGGTGCAGTTAGTACAGGATAAAACTGACCCAGGCTCTGCAGGGACAGTGTGTCTGCCTTGAATTTTGGAGATTACTCTGGGCTGGTGAAGATGATGGCTTGAGCCATGAGTAGTGTTTTGGGCTGCACATTGTTTCTCACTGCACTGGTGCACAAGAAGGGAGAAAGTATCCACCTTTCCAGCTCCACTGGTGATGTTTTGAGATATACTGGGGAGAGAGATGCAGACTTGGAAGCTCTGTAAGCAGGAGCAGGGGAAAGGAGTTGCCCTCTTTGATACTAGCTGCCCTAGAAATATCATAAAAATGAAATGCAGACTTCCGGGAAGTGCATCCCTAAGTCACTGCCAACATCGTGACTTTCTGAGCCACAGCAGATAAATTTGGCAGGGAAGTGATTGAGAGGCTATGGAATCTCTTGCCTGGCAGTTCTGGGTGCTCAGCCTGAGCTGCCCTAAAGCAGCCCCAGTTTAGGGGGAAACTTCCCCTGCAGCAGTGCTCATCCAGAGTGTTCCCTTTAGCTACACTAAATAGGGAACACTTTTAGGGGTGGCATCAGGGCTCAGACACTGGCTTTCTGGCCTCTAAAGACTAGAGAAATCTGCTTTCTGCAGAGAGCATATAAACCCCAGCAAAAGCAAATTAACAGTCTTCACAGCTTGCATGCAAATTCAATGGAATATTAATTATGACCAAAAGTACAAATATAACAAATAGCTCCTTTGGATAAAAATGGTTTATCTGTCCAAGCAACATTATGAATTATCAGTTTATCAGAAGCTCAACATAAAAGACATAATTATATCAGTGAATCATTTAATAATTAGGGCACAAGTTAATTGACATTATTCACCAGCTGAATAAAATCTCCACGAGGCAAACAACAGGACCCAGTGGGGTAGAGGTAATTTTAACACTGTTCTTCAATTAATAAATGAAATATATAAATATATAAATATAAATATATTATTGCAGTGGTTGACAAGAGTGTGTATGTAATTGTAGGGGGGAATAAGAGTTTTGACAAACTAGGAGTAGTAAAGTAGCAAAATTTAATGATTTCCCCAAATACTCATGTTCTGAAGAAAACTCTAGTCTGGAAAAAAAAAAAAGAAAAATTAAGGGGAGAATAAACAATTGGAATGGAATAGAAATAATGGTATCACTGAGTTATTCTGAGCAAATCTGTGGAGAAATGAATGTCTGGTATTTATGAGCTTTCATAGGGACAAAAAGACTTTATTTGTGATCATAGCAGGGGTGAAACAGTAAATGAAATATATGGTTTTTAGAAGCTTTTTTTTCCTAACTGCTGTCATTGCAACACATTGTCTGGATGGGGAGTTTAGACATTGAACCACTCCTCCAACCGATGGTGTTGGGAACTACACATAACACCTGTTGCTACAATTTAAGTCCATTACCTCTAGTCCTTTTCACAATGAATGAAGAGAGCAATTTTCTCCCTTCTTCCTTGTAGCAGACTGCTTAGATACATACCTGCCTTCAGCTATCTCTTCCCCAGGCAAATCACACTCTTTTTCTTTCAGCTTTCCAGGTAGAAGCTTTCATGTTTTCAGCACTTTCTAGGCTCTCAACATCTGCACCACCTGAAATACAGTGATAAGACTCAAGTTCTGATATCCCAGAAAGCCTTTTCTGAGTCCTGAGAACAGTTATCTCAAACAGCCTGCAAGAAACCTTCCTAGTCTATATCCTGGAATGAGAACTGCATTATTTGCAAGGTCTGAAACTACCTTATTTGTTTTCCTGCTACCACTGTTCTCCTCCATAAAATATTACCTGGCAAGCATGTTTTTCCTCCCTATTTCCACTGCAGGTAATCCCTGTCAAGCAGGGCACCTTACATCAACCTTACTATTTCCTTTTCCAAATCATGTCTCCATCCTGGTTCTCCAGCACATTTGCAGTCTCTCCTTATTCAACACTAACCACAGCTGTATTTTTATTCTATCAAAAAATGCTTATGTTGAATAATTTATGGGCAGCATCTTGTGAGATCGCTCTTAATAGACACTTCCAATGTAGCTACAGATAGCTGTTTTCTTTGTATGTTTTTTTCAGTCTGTTTTTCATTCAGAGTACAATACTTTCAGCAAGACTACTCTTCTCTAGCCTATTTATCCACACTGTGCTCAAGCTTTTCCTTGAGTGAGCCCAGGGAACCTAACCCACAGTTCCACATACTTGTTGCAGTATCATCACTGTTCTCCCATCTCATTTAAGAGCAAGCAACAAATCTCACTCAAACTGCTCTTTAAATCTTCAGTGTCATCACAAAATGACCATAACTTCCAACACCAGCTTATTTAGATACCCTGGCTGTTAGTCACTGGTGTTAACATCATTGTTATTAAAGGTAACACTCAGAAAGTAAGTTCCACCTGAGGATGGGTGATTTAACAGCTCCAAGCCAGCTGGTTCCTGTGGCTCATTAACTTCCAGTTCTCACAGCCATTACCTCTGCAAAGGGTCTGCTGAGGGATTTTATAAAGAAATTTATTTTCTAAACCAGGTTGACCCAACCCGGTTTTTAGTACTGTGATTTTAATATTAAGGCCAATATTAGATTATTAAAATTCTATCTGTGTTTCACATTTATCTCTCTTACCTAAAATATCAGGAAATATTCTAATTGGACCCAGCCTCTATAACTTCTACTGTTAGAGTCTCTTTCCTTCTGTCTCTTTCTTTCTATTTATTTACAGAAGATAGAAGAAAATTATCAGATTTTCCAGGAACAGTCCAGCTAGTAATGATGGATTCTGCCATCTCCACTTACAAGACTTTCACATTGTTTAAGTATATGAATGCACTTGGAACAGGGTAGAGGTGTGTACTCATCCAAGCACCGTCCCAGGCAGGTAATTTCAAAAGCAGGTGCCTCTTTCATCTGCTTTGTCTCTCTCTGTTATCCCTCATCCTGTGTTTGTACAGCATCTTACGTGACGAGTCCCCAGTTTCGCTTGGGGTAGAAGCACAAGCGATACACAGTAGAAGAATGAGGAGAAGTAGAGTAGCCCATGATTTAGCAAAGGTGGTATGACAAAACTCCGTTACTGATGAACATACTAGTCTTACCTTTCCAAATTGGTGTTGGTGGATTCCACCAGATCTAGATCCTACTGTTTGGGTTCAGTCCCCAAAACCTTGCACTTGGCCAAACATCATAAGCAGCCTGACCATATTCTTCAACCAGCATAAATGACAGACTACTGTGATTCCACATGAGTTCTCTGTGACTGCCTGCATCTCACATTGAGTACAGGCATGGGAGTGCTCTCATTCTCATGTTAAATACTGAGAGATAAATCAAGTAAATCTAAATAATTTTCTTTTCTTTTCTGCCTATCCAGAATGGGTGTGTAGTCGGTGGAAAGCAAATATATATACTCCTATATATATATATATATACTCCTATAATCTTTTCTGAATATCTAGTTCAGCTGAGGCTACCTGGTTGTGTCATTACCTAATGTCAGCTAAAACCAAAGCCAATGGGGATGCAGGGAATTAGGTGTGACACAGAAGTGATCTGGAAGAACACCACTTCCTGATGTATTTTTGTTACTGAGGTCTCAGAGAACTAGGTAAGCTTATGTGAGTCTGATGTGCAGTAGGGAAATAATTGGCAGAGCAGGGATAGAACTTGCAGCTCTCTCAGGCTCCTTTCCTTCCTCTTCCTCTGCAATTCAATCATCCAGCACGCATGTCAATTCTGAAAATTTTAGGAAAAAGTTCTTCCTACAGAGATTGTGGTCCCTGTTTTGCACATCTAAAGGCTACAACCTCAGCTCTTGTACATTCATTCCAGAGCTGAATTCCCAAAAATTCCTTTGCTGGCAAAGATTTGTCAAGTGTCCATGTATAGGTGGGAAAATTAACAAGGTAATTAACAGACAGTCACAAATAGTTTGAAGGAGCACAGAAATCAACCACCTCGGAAAAGCACAGAGATTCAGGCTCATACATTAACGTTCCCTTGGGGACCATTTTGTCAGTGTTGGCACAGAGCAGAGCAAGCCAGTTGGAGGCATCCTGTGCAAGACATGTGGGTTTACTCCTCCAAAGCAGAACAAACATACAAAGAAGCTGTATTTTCTGTGTCTATTGTGCAGAAGATTAAAATCTCCCAGAGAACCATATACCTAAACATTCTTTCAGAGAAGAGCATCCACAGCTTATTAAGCCCTCATCCAGCCATGTATGATTTCTCCAGGAGGGGGAACATACCAACTCCTTGTCTGTCTGAAAGATAATCAGTGTTTTCCCTAAAGACTTTCTCATCTGTCATTCAGGTTGTGTATTTAGAGGATGGTAATTAAGCGCTATTAATATGAAAACTCACTGATCTGATCATTGCTTGTGCATGATTTGCACAGGCATTAACCTAGTCTAGCTTGGTCCATGAGGATGATACAGTTGTGTATATAATGATGGTAATGAGAGTAAAAATAATAAAGTGAGCAGGTATTTCTTGAGCAATATGTATCTGTTTATAAATGTATATTACGATTTGTTAGAAATGTTTCAAAAATTTTTTTCCTCAATTCTTTCACATCCTTTTTCTACTTCAGATTTAAAAATATTTTTCCCTTTTTTTTTATGTTTTCCAAGGTTCTCTTTTTTTGCAGCTATTTATACAGGAAATTATCTTGAAAATTATTATGATTAAAAGGAGGTAAAACAGTATAAAATTACAGGGAAAGACAAAAATGCAAATAATACATACAAATTATTTTTTGAGGGAAGGTGAAAACCAGACAAGATAAGGCAGGAAATGTCGTGTGTTAGAAGAGTCAATTAAAAATCTCAAATTACTAGTGAAAATATGACTAGTCCTATAAATTCTGGACATGATTTCTCCTTTATATACTTGGAAGTTAGAAGAACCCAAAACTGTTTCCTATGGTGTTGGAAAGTATATTTTTCAGGAGTGGAACTTAGCAGTCTCCAACTGTGTATTATTCTGCTCTGATTTAAGATTAGAAGATGATACCACCAACTTGAAAATGCAAGACTATATAGGAAAAAAACTAAAATGTTATCTGGTGGTACAACACCACCTGATCTGCAAAAGTAAAACCAGAGGCCTCCCCACCTCCTACTCCCCTCTCCCAAGTACTTTAATCACTGCTTTAAGTAATTAAAATCCATTATCTCTTTCCATCTCTCAGAAGTCCTTGCTCTGAATCAATAACCAATGATTACTCCCCAGACATAAAATTTTGCAGGTGCTTCTGTGCTTTACTGAACTGAAGTCATAATGAGTATTTGATGTCTAGGACTATTTCTGCAGTTAATAACAATATGTGATATGCTATATCCATCTTACTTGGGTAGAAGACAAAGCAAGCTCAGGGGACAGAAATATTAATACAGTAATATCTTGGGTAGTGGCAGAGTAAAGTAGTGAAAAATACCAGCACAGCTAATGCCTCCTTGTGCAATTATTCCCACTTTTATAAGTTTGCCCCAGTGTGAAAGTTTTCTCCTTTAAAATGGGCTGGCAAAGATAATCCATTAATTCAACAGCACTGGAAAGTTAACATTTTTTCCCTTCATTAGCAAGTTCAAAATTGCATTTTATTTCCATTTTGATGAGATTTTTATGAGTTAGAAGAGATGAAGTTGAACCCCAGGAGCTTAATGGACCCAGAAAGATCGCAGATACAGGATTGAATTCAATGAACCATGAGGAGTTTAGTAAATTAATTAAATTTAAGAAAATAATGATTTTTTTTGTCTGCTGGATTAAAAATGCTAAAATGCAATGAAAAGTTAATTTAATGCTAAAACTTTTTCCCTTAAATTTATTTTGCATTGTTATTAAATAACTTCTTCAAAGCTTAAAAAAAAGAGAAAAAAAGAGGGGAGAAGAGTCCTAGAAAAATTAAACTATTATTTAAATAGTTTCTGATTCCCTAGTGTATCCTGAAATAATTTCATTCTGAGGACTGTCCTTCAGAGTTGTGAATAGCTTGCTCAGGTGTGCTGATAGCATTTCCAGACTCATATTTTCCCTCTAGCCCTTTTTTGCTTGGTCTTGTTGCAGGAGCAGCTCAGCAGTTGAGAAGTGGCTGCTGATCTTGTGGAGTTTGTAGCCCAATATGTTCACATGTGTCTGTGATGCAAAGCCCTAAGTGGCTTGTAGAGTTACAGGACCATCTAGGGTCAGAAACTCTGGTTTTCCTTTTCAAGTGAAAAGGCTGAAGGATTTAAATGCACCTGTCAAGCTCTTTGTGTCCCACCAGTAGGCCGGCTTGTAATGTGTGGTACAAATTTCTTCTCTGCTCAGTTCCACCCAGAGTTAGCCCTTGGTAGCATTTATTATCCAATATTTCAGACAGATGAAAAAATCCAGTCTCAAGGACTGTCTCCCAGTACTTTTTGGAGGTAAAATCAAAGAGAAGGCAGCTCCCCAGAATAAATATCAAACTGCTGAATGAAGCTTGCTGTCACCTTATAATACTCGACCCAACCAGATGTCTGAACCTAACAGATCAGTGAACGTGTTGGAACAAGAACTACTTTAATTCTCGGAACCTTGGTGCTTTTCTTTCTATCTTTCCTTTTCACACACGATGTCAGACACTGCAGAGGCAGCTTTTCCCATTTCAGCAATTAGTGATGGTGGGGTGGGAGGTGTATTAGTGTCACTGTGGAAACAGGCCCAAGAAAAACTTCCAGAATGAAAAGTAAAAAACCATAATTTTGAAAAACCAGAATAAAGTCACTTTATCTTCCTGCTTTTCTCCCTCAAGGGAATCCTGTTACAAGGAATGACATTTCAGAAGTCTGTCATTATTGATGATATGACAGATTTAGATGCAGTCATTGGAGGAATATGATTTTATTCTATATTCAAAAACAATGTGTAAATTTCCTTTAAGAGAGCAATTGGCTTTGTCCTGTGATTAATGAGTTGCCACTCAACAGCAGCTAACCAGTCTCCAAGGCATGGCATCCAACAGAAAATTAATCAGTTACTGAGAACAGGTGTGACCAAAACCAGAGAAGAAACCTCCTAAAACCTATCAGCAGAGTTATGAGTTGAAATCAATCATATGGTATCTTCAACTCTCATTCACATTATGCAAACAGCATTGCTTTTCAGTGGAGCTCAAGTAGGGAGATGGACTCCAAGGTCATTTGATTTTGCTGAAATCCTACAGAAACCACCTAGGAATTACAGTAGTTGTCCATGAACACCAGGTACCACTGAAATCATAATGTTCAAGGGCTGTGAGTTCATATGCCATGAGGAGCTGCTGCTGCTGCTGACTGGAGGTGTGCTTAGGCTTCTGGAGAAGAAAAAATGATTGCTCAGTCTAAAATGCATGCAAGAGGTGTGGTAGAAGATGACAATATGAATCACACAAGACACAAGCAGTACGGACTAATTATAACCAGAACTTGAGAACTTGCTCTCATTTTCTTGTTATGGAATACCTTCTTATCGTGTTATTCACTCACAAGCAGGCAGCTGCCGTGCTCTTCTGCCCTTCCTGGGAAGGTAAACAGCCACATCTTATGCAAAGGAGAGAGATTCACAAGACAGATGCTCTGTTGTACGTTGGTGGCTCCTGTGCCTGAGGTCTATCCTGAGACAGAGAGTAAGGCAGTGGGCAGGGAGCCAGATGTGAGTCAGTAGTGATTTAATCGCCTATACAGGGACAAGAGAGGGTCCTCCTAGGCTCTCCCTTGCTCTATCCTACAGCAGTGGCACCGCTGTCCAGCCCTTTCAGTGCATGCAATAGCCAGTTCTGGGGTAAGAACCTACTCTTTAGAGGGGAATCAGCAGGACAAGTCTGTCCCTCTCCCCATTCTCCTTGTCTGCCTGTAGACCCATGGCTGTGTCAGGGAAGAGCACGGGAAACTCATGTCCCGTGGCCGAGGGGACCCTGTCTGTCCTTGGGCAGTGAGAAACTAGGCCCTGAGGAGAGGGAAATGAGTTGTTAAGTTACATGCAGCACACTTGTGACTGCTCTTTATATTCCATACCCCAGTGCTTTATCCAAAGTAATTTAAATGTCTCAAGCTCTGGTGCCCCCATCACTTTTCCTGGCATATTATTTTGCAGGCTAACTCATCTCACAATTTGCATTTTTCCACATGAAATTAAGAAGAAATTTCCTCTCCCTTTCAATCCTTTAATTTCATGGAATACTTTGCTACATACTCCTCTTTCCTTCCAATGCCTCCTACCTCTCACTCTGGCTCCTCTCCTTCTCCTTTGTATCTCCCAAAGAGGACATGGCACCCAGAATATTCAAAATGCTGGAGAAAAGACAGGGTGGGTTACTTAATTAAAGTTAGGTCTTGGTGACATATAAATGGTTAGTGCACAAATCCAGAATAGAAGGCCACAAACTGCCCTGCCCCAGGCTTCCTGCATCCCACTACTCACTTCCCTGTTCCTTACCACCTTTATCATCCATGAAGTATTTCAGAAGTGAATTGAGGACCCCATTCACACCATTTAGCCAAGAACCTCTCTTCTCTTTTTATCTAGAAAGGTATCCCAGACATTACAATTTTTGTGCACACAATAAATGTTTTTTTGGGTCTGATTCGGTCATTAGAGAAGCTACTGTTTAAATAGGATTTGTACGAGTCTCTTAAGCAAAAGTCAACATAGAAAGCATGTCCATGTAATTTTGGCATGCACATTTTTAAAGGTCTAAAGGAAACAATCAAGGCAATCTTTAGGAATCATGGAAATGTTGTTGGGCAACAGGGACTATTGCTTTCAATACTGTTTTATGGAAATGAGAAAGGCCTATATGCAACCTGCGACAACGAAACAAATTAGTGTTATCTACAAACCATAATGGTATCCAAATGTTAGGGGTTTTTTTATTAGGATCTCTTGAAACAGAGATTGCAGTGGGTTTAGGACTATGAACATTTTAGGTGTGCTATAACCTATGGGTTTAATAACAATAAGTCGTTTTCTCTGGCTGATTTAAAACCTACTTGTCCCATAAATGTATGGTGGATGGTTTTAATTAGCACCTCAACAAAAGCAATTTTTCAGATGGGGGATTGAAGTGTGGGCTGCATTTAAAATTATATCCAGTAAAAGGAAATCTTTTTTACACTTGCTCTTCTAGAACATAATTTGTCACTGGAACTCATTGACACTAGACATCACCCACAAGAAGAATTTAGTAGGAAGGACAGCAGCATTTTGACAACTTATAGACCCTCTATTGCACATCTATAGAGTGGAAAAAGATGTTAGGATATCAATCCTCATGCTTTAGGGCATAATACCTCTCATTAATGAAAGCTTGGCCAGAAATTGCCCTTATATTATTTTAGTTTTAATTTACAGGGCTTCAAGAAACTTCCTTTGAAGGTGCCAGTGTTTCAGAGATAGAAACCCAGGTCACAAGGAGCCCTTCTCTAAGCCAGATGTCCATTTGCATTTCAAGGAATCTCCATTTCCTTTGGGAAAAATATAGAGAAATTAGGATTTTTGTGGTAATCCATATGATGCAATCTAGCCTAAGCTATAGCCAGTGCTGTGGCATCCATTGAACTTGTACATCCTACTGAGAGACATAGTCTTGAAGAATGAGTGTTTGAATTAAGTTACTTGTTTCTGAAATGACTCCAGGAAAGGATGTACCATGTAGAGGCTTGGAAAAAACATGTCTGAAATGAGTTTCTTTCTATACGCAAGAACCAGATGTAAGATTTCCTTTGATATATTTTCTTGTCCCCCTCCCCAAGCTAGTTATAAACTTTTTATTTGCCCGTCCTTGTGAAAGTGTGTTGCAAAACATGACCAATTTTTAGAATTTCCTTCTAGCTTATTGCCTTTTTTTTTTTTGCCTATGACTAATGTTGTTCTGAATCATAAACAGCTATTTTCTTTGCAGTCCTAATTTCCTGAGAGAATCTGTAATGAGCAAGTGTTTTTTCTTGGCTTTCACAATTTTTGGTCAAACCAGTAAAATTTCACGAAAGATGATCTCCGAAACCTGTGTTTTAGACATGTTTCTGGGTCATTGTTTTGAACATACCCAGAGAACATAGTGACCTTTCTATTTCAGTTATCTCCCTATTGTCATTGGCTATTAAAATCCAAGTCATAAGAGAAAGGTACTTAATTACTTTCAATGAGAAAACTCTTGTTAGACACCTTTTGGCTGCTAGACCCTCCTGGGGTGCTTAGTGAAACCATGTATGTCAGGTTGAAGAGAGAAGTGAAGCAAGTGCAAACCATCTGTCTGGAGAGTTTATAAATGATTACTTGCTCTTGATAAATGAAACAAACAAAATCATCTTCTAAATCAGCATCTTAAAAAAAAAAAGAAAGAAGGATTTGGCTCATAACAGTCTCTACAACTAGAGGATTGAATACCATTGGGATGCACTAATGATACCCAGAAACAGGAAAGACACAAATGGGATAACTTCAAGAAACAAGGGAAAGGAAATTTTGCTTGTATTTGTGGATATTCTCTTTCCTGACATCTGTTTTATCTATTACCTTAATGCAGAAAACTGCATCATCTGGACAAGGGAAGGCAATTTGGGTGAGTACAGGAAATGCTGAAGGCAAAACAGGTGTGAAGAAACCTGCACAGTCCTGAGAGTCCATTTGAAATTTCTGATACTCTAGAACAGGATATAGAGCAAAGGATGATAAATGGGTGGATTTATCGTGATGTTAGCATCTGCAAATACAAATTGACCAGGAAACTCTAATTACATTAAAAAAACCCAAACAACAAGGAAGTCTATTGTCAGAATTTCTGTCTTTTTAAACTTGCTTATTACCAGCTTCCTGTCATGGAGCAGTTCAGTGTTACTCTGGCACCCAGGAGAGTTCAGTCCAGTTCATAGCTGGCTCTCACTTCTGTGGTTTGGTCAATTTACTTTTCATTTTCTTATTAAGGAGATAATACCAATATTTCTTCTGTCTTTACCATTTAAATGGCAATTCTTTGAGTGCATTATGTATCTTATTATTTCTCTACTTAGAGCTGGGCATGAGGGGAGTCTGACTTTGGATAGGACATAGATTTTCTCCTTTATTGGTTTCTTACAGAAGCACTGCTTTGGAACTTCCCAGAGATTTTTGACACCTCTTTCTGCTAAAAATGTAGTGTTATCACATTGTTTTTATACTAACTTAACAAAACAATTATTAGTGAAAACATTATATATTTGTACAACTCAATTTAAAATATACTTCTTTAAATTACAGCTGTATCATGCCAAGAAAGACAATGTGATTTCTCTTCACATGGAATAATCAGACCCATTTGCTTTGTATAGTTTCACCCTTTTACAGGGACAAAGTAGATGTAGATGTGCCAAAATCAAAATGGAGATACTGTTTCAAGGGACATCCAACGAACAGGCAGAAGTGAAGGAAAACTCTATTCAGTGGAAACTGGAAAGAGAATTTATACAGGAATACACAGGATACATATATTTCAACTTGCAAAAATAACTCTACAGGAGTCATAATGACCACCAGTCATGAAGACCATGGGTTTATGAGCCATATCTCCATTTTATTCTAGTGTGAACAGCGATTCAACTTGTGTCCAATTGCAAGTTGTTGTTTTTAGATATTGCCAACAGAGAACAATGTGAGTATGTATTGTATGTGCATGTCAATAAAATCTATTTAGAATATGGTTTCCTTTCCTTACTGCCACCTACTAGGAAATAACTACCAGGTATGAAGTTTAACAGCTGTCCCCATGATCAGAAACTGATTTTCATAAGGTTTTGAAGAAACGCACAGAGAAAACATTGATTCATGTTCAGCCTTGTAGCAAGCATACAGGGAGCCTAGATTGATAAGGACCTAAGACTGGTAAATCATAATGTAAATAAAAGCACTATTTTTCATGCAGTTTATTTACAATGGCTTTAGTATGCTACATTTCCAGGGAAATATATGTTCTTGTCAGGAAACTTCAGGGGAAGTAAATGACTTTGAATCACATGAATAGGTTTAAATGCCATGGCTGAAATTTAGTAAACTATTTTGTGCTATCTCTTCTTCTTCATTAAAAGTGGAACATTTTTCTCTGTCTCTTAACATACTCAATAATAAGGCTGGATTACCCAGTGGGACACTGGGTAGGAGCAGCATCCTTTAGCTTTTCTGAAAAATCTCCCGCTTTAGCATTAATTCCTCACCATGAGTCAGAATCTAACTCTGAATCAATATATAGTGGAGTTTGGATCCATGCATATTCTTGCTGGTTTCTATTACTTAGTTTGGGATCCAACTATCAATGCAGAATCTGAACAATTTAAAAAAAAATTAAAACCTTGCATATGCAAGCTGCTTATGGAGTCTCTAACTTTCTCTCAGCTTGGGATCCAAATTTTGGTTTTGGGAGGAAAATATCAGAAAGAATTTGGGAGTGGCAAAAGACATTTGCTTTATGACCCAAAGGGATGAATGTTAGGGTTTCACAGGGATAGCATGTTTATACATTCCTGATTTCTGCTGTCACACAGAAGTGACGGGGTTATAGGATTGTGTGGGAGACATGACTATAACCGCATTTCTGGCTTTTCATTGCACTTCAGACATGTGCAACTGGACACAGCCTGCACAAGTCACTACATTCTTCTGACTGCAAGACAGTAGAATAAACTACAAAAATTAGGTCATCATCTGACAGGTATTTGCACAAGTTTTTAAATACTTTTCAAGAAAGGAATCTCACAACTTTCCTAAGGAAAAGTGAACGGCTTCCCTAATATCCACATGATAAGGTCTTTTCTGTTTTTGGAAATATTTCCTGAATTTTGGTGCAACACAATTATCTCATTTGGCCCTGCATTTCACACAGGAGTTTTTGGAGTTGGGATCTCATGAGTTACCAGACCTTGAGAACCACAGGACCTTGATCAGTTCCAGAACCTATAGTCCAAATTTTTTCTTTATTATTTTTTTCCAGTTATACAGCATATTAATGCATCAAGTTGTCAAAATCCACACTCAGCATTGGAGCCCTGGTGATAAACAAATCTAGGAAGCAGATGTCCACGGGAGAAATCTCTCTATGTCTTAAAGATAAGAGAATAGATAGCAGCTGGGAAATGAGATAAAATGAACAAGGCAATGCTTATGGAGTTTAGGCAATTTCAAACTTTTTTTTGTGTTCTTTTTTTTTTTTTTGGTAGGTTCAAATCATAAAAGAGGTACAAATATGTGAGGTAAAACTAGGAATGGATGGTCTTTTAGATTTCAGATCAGGAAAACCTGTCATGTGCTTACCAACTGTACAGATCAGTTGAAATTTGGAAATCCTTATATTTTGATAAAATCTTTCTACCTGGGCAGGAATGGCTCTTATACTCCTCACCACAAGATTATCTCAGATACACTAAAGATCTGAAGCAAGTAAATGAGATAAAGAAACCAAATCAGATGTGAAACATTCTTAATTCATTGTGAAGACATATTGTGCATGTTCCAGACAAATCGTGATTGCCAATTAACTTTATGTGGAAGGTACTAGGATTTTATTAAGATCAATGACATAATAAAATCTGTACTGTAACTTAGGATGGGTGGATGGTTTCTGAGTCTTCAATAGACTCCAGTGCTAACTGAGTCTGACTAGCTGTACAATTACTCACCAAACGTTGTCATCTGCAATTTTCAGCAAGGAATCATTGTGGATTCAGTGATATTAAAATTTTCCTTTAACTAATATTACTTGCACACTCTGCTTCATTTTCCAGGCTGGTTTTTTTCATAAAAGTTGTGGGCAGCACAGACAGAGGTGTTCCTTGTCACTTGCAGGAGATGGAAGAGGGGCAGAGAGAGAGGAAGAGAGCAAGTCAGGGAGAGCAAAGAAAAAGAGAAGAGTGTAAAGAAAAGTAGGGGTGTGATGATCTTCCTTTTGTATACTTCTGGAAACAATGAATATCTTTCTCAAATCGTGTTTAAATTGGCCAAGAAGTGAAAAGTTCTTTGGGAAACAGGACACTGACCAATAGAGATGCACAACTACACCCCCTCCCCCAATATAGCCATGCAAGTCTTTTTCCCTAGAGACTTTCCTGATAAGAAGGAGGCAAAAGGGAAGCACAGAAAGAGATATTCCTGAATTATCACCCTTCTCAGTAGCCAATAGCTTCACCATTCTTTGAAGTTGAAACTATATTTGTTACATATTTAGTCTTTCTCTCAGAGGAATCCTTCCCTATGAGAACCCACTTGCACCCAAGGATTAATAAATATTTCACTACACAGGAACCCAAGAAATGTGTATATATTCCTTAGCTAGAGCTTGAAAAAGAGACAGTATTTTCAGGTGAGTGACTGGAAGGACCAGGAGGTAATGGCTATCTGCACAACTAGTCTCTCTCTGTCTTAGTTGAAAGTCATTGACCTCATTTGTAAACAATAAAAATTAATGACTTTTTGTAGTGGCTCTAGGGTGAAACAGACACTAGAGAGTTCAAGCAATCTTTCACTGAGTGATAAGTTTTCAGGATCAGGCACAAATTAAGAAATAAAATGCAGGTTTAAGCCAGTTTTTCTTTAGGTGATCAAAAGTGTGGACATACAGGACGGTATGAGCCAACGCCCACCCTATTTTTGATTCCATTTTAGCTGATCCTTCACAAAGGACTGTGAAGTCCATGTTGAGGGTTATGAATGTGAAAATGAGGTGAAAATGAGGGTGTCTTGTTTGAGAATGTGAAAGTGGAGGAACACGCATGAGGAAGGTGATGTAGGGAAGTGAAAAGGAAAATGGTCTTTGTCACAGGATAAGAATTTTTTATTCTAATTGATATGAGTCTAGTTATAATGAGGTGTTGAATTATGCCTGAGATGTCTTGATTATTCCAAAACAAACAAGCAAACAAAGTTAGTCATCTGAGGGGTTAAAAAAAAGAATTACTATTTCCAATGCCTGTAATAAAAGTATGCAATTCATTGCTTCAAGTGCAAATGAAATACATATAAGTTCTTTACATAGTTTTCAAAATTATATAAATTGATGCATAAAAGTGAAAAATAAGTAGAAAAGTTTATGAATCATGATGTAAGCCTGCATTTAATGGGTAAGATTTAGATAAAGTAATGCATAATTGTCAATTGTGAATTCTCTTACATTTTCCTCTTGAGAATTTGGTACTGGATTTTGTGCCAGGGACAGGATACTGTACTAAATCATCCATAACTTTCTCCAGCAAGATGATTTCTATGTTTCCAGTGATGTCTATCAATGAACAAAAAGCATGTCTTTCTAAATCTTGCATGAAGTGGGAACTAGTTGCTTGCTGAAGTACAGTGTAAGTGCAGCACAAAATAATTCAGTTTCCAAAATGCACAATATTTAATAAGCAGTGTGATGCAGAATGCAATAACTATTAATAAAGCCACTCCACTGAATTGATTTTAGCATGATTAAACTTTTCTTTACCTTATTTCACAGTCCATTTAAAATGTTCTATTTTTCTTTTAATGGCAAAGGAAAATCTGAGCTTTAACAAAACACAGCAGCATAAATTCAAGGCAGCATATGGTACAGGTGAACAGAAAGCTTTATCAGGAAAAAAGCAACAGCACCAAAATCAGAAATCCAAGCTGTGACACCACGTAATTGATTTAGGTAGAAGAGCATCTATATGCAGTGAGCAATGAAAAACTGTCAACAGTGGGCCAAGTTACAATTTTTCAAGGTTTTAGAGAATATAGTCATGCAAATAAATGCATCTTACTGGGAGGCAGGAAAAGAAGAGAGTTTGCAAGAGGTTTTTAGCAGCTGGAGCAGTAGCTGATATGTTCAGCTTTGGTGTCTTTCTTTTTGGGTAAAGCCTGGATCAGTTCAGTATTCTTCCTCCTTCACTCACCATGGAAAGACTCCTGTTTCAGGACAAACACCCCACTTAATGCAGGCCAAGTTTTACAGTATTGCTCTGGGTGAGGTGTTGCCCATTTGCTGAAAACACTGCCAGGACCAGGACTGTTGTGTTTTCTCAGGGCAGCAATACAAACCTTGTTTCTTACAGAAAAACATATTGGCAGAAAAGGGTCAGTGGATGACAACTGTGTGGGTGAAGAGCAGATCCAGATTTTTAACCTAAGGTTCAGTTTAGAAGACCACCTTCCTCCATACAGGAGCCTTCTTCCTCCCTCCTGTGAGCTGAAGAGTTACACAGCACTTGCCAAATAAGTGAGAGCTGTGGCCATGAGGATTCTCATTGAATGAGATAGGAACTTCTCTGCTAGACTTTTGCAAAACAACGTAAGTTGTCACAGCATGTTGTGCCTGTGGTCCAAGGCCATCTGTATCAGATGCAGTTAATGCCCTCTGCCATTGACATTTGTGATTATGCACATCCAGTCATGTGTCAACTGTAGACTTATGCTTCAATGACTGTGTTGGAAATTGCGCAGGCAGTGCTTTCTAAAAACTTAAATATTAGTGAATTAATAGTGCTCAGATTGTAGTACAAGGTGAAAGTGTGTGATATACAGGCTTAATTTTCTCTGAAGAGGGATGGTTTTGTAGGTGTTGGATATGACCTCTTTAGGAAATGAAAATTATCAGGTATAGGGCACAATAGCTTTGATAAATGATAGATGGACTGAAACTGAGGACAAAAGTACACCATGGAAGGCATTTACCATGCATCATACCATACATTTACCATGTATCAAGTCCTTGTCTATCAGCAGACCCAGTGCGACTGACTGAGCACACATTCATGCTTGGCTGTAAAATGTAATGTATTAACTTAAACCACCATGGTTTGTATTCTGTTTTCCTTTCTAATGGGGGCAGGTTAGGAGTGTTCACAAGGTCACTCCTGGTGCCTCAACATCTTCACTGGCAGATGGCAACTTGATGAGCTGTAGTAATGTCATCATTTCCACTCATGTGCATGTATCCCAAGGAGTCCTGAGCATTTGCAGCTCAATAAAATCCAGGATCTTACTGTGCCTCAAGAGAAACAATTACAAAGGACACCACTTCCCACCCCATGGGACCACAGTGAGCCGGCTGCCTGAGTTTTCCAGTGTACCAGAATCCCTTTTGCAATTCATTGCCATTGATGTTTTCAAACCTGTCTATCTGACAGCTCCTGTTACAGCAGACAGACTGCCTGGGAGGTGACAGTTTTATCTGTATCCTTTTCACACCTCTTTAGGGATAATTTTTGATGTAAGGTAGGATTTGATCAGCTGCCTCGTCTCTTATATGCTCAGCCAAACAAGGTATTTGATTTTTTTTTTTATATTGTGATGGGTAAATATGTCACTCATGTTGTTGAACATGCTGGCAACAGGAGATGTAAATATGTCATAGCCGATGGTTACAAGCCTCAGTGATCATAGTGGGCTTGAATTAAGGGTTATTTTTGTACTCCCTTTGCAGACACTGGCAGCCAATTCTGCTGTCTTTGAAATCCAAGAAAAAGCTTTGGGACCACACGAAATGAGCCACTTTACATAAATGTAAATCACACTGGTATTTTTCACATTCTTATGTGTTTTTTGCTCATGGGAATAAATAGGATCAGAGAGAAGCAAGTAAGAATAGCTCTTTAGTATGATTCTTGAATCAGCCAAGAGAAAAGGCATTATGGAAATTTACCTAGAAGTTCTTGTTGCCCCTACTATCACTTGGGCAACCCAAGTAGTCCTGCAGGAGTCAACAACAGAACATGGCTTTCCCAAGAGTCATGTTTAATGAAGAAACACTTTTTATGCTCCTGTCCTCAGTTCACAGGGAGGGGTGTGTGACAGCATGTAGATGTGTGTAGACAGCATGGTCACAGACCTGCTGTCCCTTAAATGTTACTCTGTTCCTTAAATGTCAGAGGGATAAGGGCAAAGTAGGGCTGCTGTGTTGAAAGGAATCAGATTTTCTTCTAGGCACAGGCTTCATGCAGTCTGTGGCTTGCCTATAAATCTTTGGGTCCTTCTGCCTGTTAAGTGCTATAGGTTACAAATGCCACATTTTACCTTCCTCCACCTCTCCATCACCATCTTACGATATGAGCACTGCACACCAAGTCCTTCATGTCCAGGTCTGTTCCTTTGTACATACAATATAGTCCCAACTGAACCGCACGACTGTAAAATTATTGCTAACCAGCGTCTGTCTTTATCTGACTCCAGTACACCTTTTATTTTATTTCAAGATCAAAACTGGGAAGTTAGACTGAATCTTTAGTCTTTCTTCCACTTAAGTGATTCTAAGAACGACTCCTACAGAGTTTTCTGCTTTACTTTATTTTATGTATTTTTTTCCTTTCCCTCTTCTCTTTTGATTTTTTTTTTAAATGTGGTTTTTGTACTAAAGCAGTGGTTGAAAATCCACATGCAAGCAAATGTCAAGAATCAAGATTTACAGTCTGTTAATGTTCCTTCAAAATGTCTTCTGCTGTAAGAAATGGAAAAACAACTCTCTCTTTTCAAGTTGATCACCAGCCTTTGTTCTGGCCAGACAGTTTCCTTGCTGATAGGGTTATGTTTTGTGGCCATGTAAACTCCATACGCGTGTGTTTTTGACAAGCTGTCAGGACTAACCATCTGGAGTGATATCTTGGCATATTTTTATTCACACTTAAAACACCACCCAGAGACAAACAATATAATAATCTTGTAAAGCGATGTTTTAGAATCATATCAGCAGGGAAATGAATGTGCTAAGAATGCTGTTACACGTTTCTGAGACGTAGAATAATTGAAGGTGTTTATTGGGGATTTGTCATGAAAACAATAACTGACTTAAGACAGTGCTGCTCTGAGAAAAAGAAAAGGTTTCAAACTTCATTAGCACAAAATTTTTAGATCTGGCAGAATTAGCTAGAGTTCTTTTCTAAAATTAACAAACTAGGATGGCCCTTTCTGACCATGAAATATTCCTGAGAAAGCCAAATACAGATTTCTTCTAAATGAGTACGAAAGTATCCTGTAATGGATTCTGAATTCAGGAAGATGCAAGGGCTTTTCTCAGAGACAAGGTATTTCCCCCACACTTCTCTCTGCAAGGATGTAATATTGTGGGGTTTTTGTTTGTTTGTTTGTTTGGTTTGGTTTTGGTTTTAGTTTTTTTTTGTTTTGTTTTGTTTTTCTCTTAAATACTGGTTACCACCACCGTGGGGCTACTCTCCTCAGAATTAAACCATAGCTTTGGGCGCCTTTGGGGACTGACTGTTACTTGGAAATGCTTAATAACCAATGGCAGCAAGGAATACCCATTTTTATCTGAAGCTGTCCAAGGACCGGTGATTTGTCTATCAGTAAGTTTTAATTAAGAGATGCTACTGCACTAACTAATTGGCCATTGCACTATCAAGACCCATGTCAGTGAATTCATGTCTTCAATGAAGAACAGTAAATTTTTCACAGTGGGGACTCATTGTTCTCACTTCATGTTTGCATAGCATCTATCACAACAAGGTCTTGGTTTCACTTTGTGGTCTGTTACTGTAGCATAAGTATTACTATAAAAATTAAAACACTATAATTATTTGCCACCATAATTTTCTGTGAATGTCTGCTAATTTTACCAAATAGACTTTGCAGTATGTATCAAAGAAATAAAAAAAATCAATTATATTTTTTCTACAGTTTTTTGAAATTGTCCCTTAAATTATGTCTGTTTAACATCTAACAGTCAGGCTCTGTTTAGCCTGGGAAAGTCCCTCAGAGAAAGGGGCCGGCCGAGCAGCTGAGATATGTAAAAAAAAAAAGTACTGTGGGAATTGCTTCCATTCATGGTTAATACCCCTCCCAAAGGCTGAATGAACAGGTATCTGTTCAGAAGAGGTCTGCTAAGAGCTGGGGATGTTCAGTTCCTTGTAGAAGTAATCCAAAAATTCACGCAGCTGGGCTAAAAATGAGTCAAAAAGAGGAGTCCTGAGATCAGACCAGAGCAGAAGTCTGCAGTCTTGGAGATTTCCACCTGCATCCTTGAAGGGCAGTGAGTCCTGGGGACTGGGAAGAAGTCCTAAGACTAGCATGTGAGTTTGACCAGTCACCCAAGTTCCTCACAGTGCCTTCTGCAGATGTTACTGAAGGGATACATCCTATAGCTCCTGCTGTGCTCATACTGAGTTTACCTTCCAAGTGATGTTGCAATCCCTCAAGCCTTTCAATGGATCAGAATAAAGGACCATGCAGCTTTTTAGTATTTTAGATTGCAAACTACAGAAGCAATTAATTGAATATATCTCAGACAAATGTTTGTAGCAGAGACCTCTCCTCAGTATCTATAGCCCTGTTGGCTATTTCTTTTATGCAATGTGCATCTTATTTTAACAGTCTTCTTATTTTTATGGCACATTTTTCATCTCCTGTACCCACATTTATTCCATATATTACAAGCTTCTGTGTTGTGCTTTACTGGTAGATCTGAACTTTTAAATTGTTGAAACTAAAGCCCTATTGCCATAGTTTATATTTCCAATTTCTTGTATTTATTTTCATTAATCATGGCTTTCTTCACAGGTGGTTTCCTTTATTACCTTGTTATTGATGCAAGAAAAACATAGGCTATTTTCCCCTCTCGTACATTTATTTTCCCCATTTGAATTATGCCTGTTGCATTTATAAATGGCCATGCCTGCAAGGCATTTGGACACTTAGATGAGAAATGCTGATGCTGAAGCCAGAGCTTTGAGACACTTGTGTCCATCTGTGGTTAATTTAGGCAGCATCCACAGCTCATGGATTTCTACCTATCTGCATCCAAATCTCTGGGTAGTTGTGTTCTGCTTCCTGCATTGCATATAGAAAAAAAAAGAAAAAGAAAGAAAGAGAGTAATATACAAGAGTATAATAAGAAAACAAGTCAAGGGTCAAAACGGTCTAGATGTAGCACTTTTTCTGCATATTCTGAAAGAACAACGTTTGTTCAACTTTGGGGGAAGATATATTACAAGCCTTTGATAAATGGACATAAAATAAGGTACATATATAGGAAGCAAAACTGGCATTATTCTTTGTCTTTTTTACTGGTGCAAGTCACTGCAGAGTAATGAGTAGAGAAATGTTTAAAAACAGAATTTTTTTTGCCCCCTCCCCTCAAGGTTGCAGTAATGAAACTCATTGCCTTGTCTTCCATATTTCAGACACACATGAGGCCTTTAAAGGCACCTATTTACTTATTGCACTAATGAGAATTATAACACTAATAAAGTATATAACAGAACATCTTTGTCCTCTTGATGTTGAGCAAAAGGTCTAGAAAAATGCAAGGGGATCGTACTGTACTTTAACAGAGTTCATCTAGAAGGATTCTTCTCATCATCTTTGGTGATGGGGAAAAAGAGGACACACACTCACAAGAGAGAAGTAAAGGGCTATGCTTGCATCAACAGAGCTCACAGCCAGAACTCCAGCCCATGGTTTCTGCAAACTGCCCAAGTCCTTCAACTAAACTTGCTGGAAGCTGACAAGACAGGGCTGAACACAAAGTTTTTTCATTAATAATACTCTTGTACTGCCTTAAATATCTAAGAGTCAGCATATAAATCTAAGTCTAATATAAGTCAAAACTCAGATCCCCTATACTGAGCTCTCCTTACAGCCCATGTGACAAATTAATGACCTGCATGTCCTTCATCTTCCACTCCCAGATCTCTGCTCTGTTTGTTTTGATCTCCTATCAACATTGTTGCACCCCTTCTGTTACAATTGAATTCTGGTTTTGATCTGTTAAAAATTAAATAAATTCTACTTTTTCTTAAGTAGGTTTGGATCAGTGTCTCTGGGACTGACAATTTAATCCGAGTCTTTGGCTTGGGAAAGAGAGAAAAGACAAAAACACAGTTCCTAATAAACCTGGACTTTCTCAACTCATGGCTATTGTGGGAGTGTATATAGGACCCCTTCCTGTCACTGTCTCCTTCCTTTTTCCTCTCCAGTCCAACTTGAGAAAAGCAGATATTTTTATCTTGATGCAGGAAGTTGCACATTTTCACCTTGTAGCAGCAAACAAACCAAAGCCATTAAAATATCCAAAGACCATTCAAAGGCAGCATGGCAGGACCATAAAAATGAGTCCACCTCTGCCCGGGAAATGGCCCATTTTTATTTTCCACCTGCCATGTTGCCATAACAAATAGGAACACCTTTGACCACATCTGTGGACCTGTGGGAATGACATCCCTTATTTCTCCACCCAGGTTCAGCAAAAAAATTGAGCTCAACCTCTATGCAGTCCCTTTCATCCTCCTTGTCCATTATTAATCCAGAGATTTACTATTGCTTGGGTTGTATTTTTACTGCATTAGCTACTTGGGGTCAGCTCTCACCTCAGCTTGCAGAGTCTGTAGTACAGCACCTGGGTAAAGCACCTGCCTTGTCTGCTAGAGGTAAAAATCTCATGAATAAACATATTTACTTCTCTCCTAATTCTTACTGTATTTATTGTGAACAATTTCATGAATGCTGGAGGATATAAAATTGGCTTGAGAGCAGTCAGAAACTGGGTTTTGGTAGATACAAATTCCAATTCCTAACCATATTTTCTTCAGATTTCTTCAGTCAGAAAAACAGGGGTGTTAACACATCATTAAAGTGCAATCTCTGTGCAAGGCACAGAGTAACACAATATTTTACTGAGGTGTACCACTTAGGAAATGTGTCTACAGGTTTTGATAGAAATGTATTCAACATGACTAACACAAATGCCATCTCAAATGAATAGTTAAAAACTTTGCATGGGCATTTTGCTGGCATTCTAGTCTGCACTGAAGCAAACTGGGCTGTATCCTGCCATTGCTCCAGGGTGACCTAAAGGCACTCTGTGTCCTTTTCCTCTCCTGGCTTTTTGCTACTTCCACTTGTATGCATGCTGGGATGTGATGGGACTCTGATTAGGCTCTGCTGTAACAGAAATAGCAGGCTGATTTAAAAAAAATATTTTTACTTGCGGAACCTTGTAATGCTCATGACTTTGGAGAAAAGTTTATAAGTCCTTGAGCCCAAAATCTAACATTCAGAAGTCAAATCAGGAAAAGTTCTCCCCACTTCCTTTTTGAAATCAGTCCTGGGGTTTGGAGAGCCTTGATTTTCAGTTTTACTAAAACTACAGTCCAAGAAACTGAAGCGAAAATCATTTATAGTTTATCTTAAAGAAAGACTGGTCTATACATGTAAGACAAGTCCAGACATCTCTGCACTCTTCTGCAAAGCTTGGACATCCAAGACGTTAACTTTGCACTGCCTGCTCTGTCTTAGATAAACTTCCTATCTACTGGACAAGCAAGTGAAAACCCACTTGGGAAGGGTACCAGTCCATCAGCCAAAAACCAGACTGACATGGTCAGCCTTTTGGGAGCTGCCAATGTGCAGAAGTGGGATTTTTGCAGCACCAGTCTCCCTCGTGGGACTGCATTTGGCTGGAGATTCAGTTTCCCAGATGCCTTGGGTGTGCTGATGATTTATGCCAATGGCATATTTCAGCTTTGTAAAGGGAAAATTCCTCTAGGCTATCTCTTAGCATTTCAAAGAGCACAGGATTATTCTGCAATTCTAGAGTTGGTGTGAGAAATCTCAGCACAGGGATGGATCTCTGTTGCTGGCAGTGGCAAGAGCTGGGTCTTCCACAGGCAATCCGCATGAGCCCTGCTGCAAACAGCTGCCTCTACCCTGCCCTTCCCCCGGCCAAGCAAAGGCTGGCTGCAACCAGAGATTAGGTTTTATGTTTTATGGTTCTCCAACCAACCTAGGAAGACCTGACATAACACAGTTGTCAGCCAGATTGTCCCTGACAAGTATCGTATGCTTTCCCACATCCGTTAACAGCCTGCTTTTCTCACCAGCCTGGCTGTCATTCAGCCCAAAGAGCAGGTGCATTAGCATCTCTATATAACAGCATAAGAGGTAATAAATAATCAGATTTGCCAGGTATGAGTGTCATTCAGCAAAGCCAGGGATAGACATCCTTGTCTTTACACAGACTGCTCTGGCCCCTTTCCTTCCCATGGCCTGTCCCCAGTGTGTCATACAATGGCTATTGAGCACTTCTGTTAAATATTTCCCTGCAGCTGGAAGATGCCCCAGTGCTCACATTACTCACAGTTGTCAAAACTGAGCAAAGATAGTAGAACATCCCTTTGGTATCCTGAGGCTTTGGGCTGTCTTTCCACATGCTGAACTTGGCTTAAAGTACTCTCTGACTCTGTATTTCAGGATGAAGAGCATGTTTGCATGCCTGAGTGAGGAATACTGTCCGGACAGTATTCCTGAACCCCGTTCCTGCTCCTCCAAGTTGCGAGGAACTTGTAGGATAGATCAAATTAGCTTTTTGACTGCCACATAGTCTTGCACCAGTTAACACCAGCCTGTGATACCGACTTTTCATTATTGACCTAGTTTACCCTGGTGCTCACTTGGAATCTACTCTCTAGTGTAATATCCTTACATGGGATAACTTTCCATTTCTTTATTTTACCAAAGTACAAGTATTAAGATATTTGGAGCCTTAGATGTCTACATAGAAGCCAAAGGCAATTGTTGCGTGCCTGTGTTGAATTAGGTGCCTAAATAGTTGGGGAGCATCTAAGATGTAAGCTTCTTCATGTTCCTAAACTGCATAATTACATAGCATCTGGTCCCAAATAATCTGATTAAAAAGAGCCTTGCGAGAGAAGGCATGGGTAGTACCCCTGTTGTTGTCTGCCAATCACATTGTGTAATTAATAAATGCCCTTCCTCTCACAAGGCTATAAAGTAGCTATTTCTGAGTCTGATCCGGAGTCAGGACATGCAATTTAAGGGCAAAGTGCTATTATTGCTAAACATTAATGTAGAGATTACCTTTCCAAAAAGTAATCTCACCACTGCCCCCAGTAAGGAATCTCAGTAAAGTACTGCACATCACTCATCAAATAGGCCAACCCCATACAGAGGGGTTTTCTTTACCCTGGTACCCTTGTTCCCTTGTTGTTTTTATTTTGAAATGACTCTCATACAGCTCAGCCTTATCTCAGGTAATGTTTGAGTTTCACTTAATGTACTGCTGAAGCATAGGTTCAGTCTGACTCCTTCAGCTCATCCAAACGCTTTTCTCAGAGTAACAATACCTCTTGGGGGAGTGCAAATCGGGCTCCCACAGCCACTGGGCAAAAAAATGAGAGCCCTGTGTGACAGTCCGGCACTGCTTGGAGTCAAACATTCCTTTTAGCTACAGGAGAGGATCTCACTCAAATGGGAAATGCCTCAGCAAGGAATCCTGTACGAAGAGGCTATAGATCAATCTCTTTGTGTGTAAATTGGTGCAAGAAATTAACACTTCACTACTACCTCTGTTTCTCCTGATGAGACATAATGTACATTACACAAAGTCTGCAGGGAATCTGCCACTGTCCCACATCAGGACAGTGATGTTTACAGCTCTAGCAATTTCAGTGAATGTTGCTGCTTCATTGTCTCATAATGACAGACCCAGTCGTTTGGCTCTGCAGTCCTACCACAGTGCCAAGAAAAAGACATGAGATTTTTTACCAGCTGGACTGACCAGCTGCTTTCTGTTAATCCTCCTGTGATTCTGGGAAAAGCGCTAGTTAAATCCAAAGCAATGCCATTATTTATGGTAATTTTGTTATAAGTCATAGTAACTTTCTCTGTAATGTAAAGTATCATTTTCACTAAATTAGATATTTGAGATGGAAGAGCTCAGTACTCACAGCAATTAACAGCCAGCGAGATATGCCTGAGGTGGGCAACCATCCCTGCTACTGGCTGCCATCAGGGGATGGTGTAACACACGCTGTAGAGAGCTTTGGCTCAGGTGATGGTATTGGCATATACATTGAAGACATCTAGGTTAATATAGTGGGAGGTTGACATGTCGCTGGTGTTGGGCTGAAACTGCCCCTGTTGAGTTCCTTATGAAAGGTGAGATTGACAGGGTGTCTGTGGAGCTGAGGTTGCTCTGAGCCATTGGCAGCACCTCATGTCACTGGCAAAATTGCTCAGGCAGGAGAGGTCTTCTGGCAGGGCTGATGTGAGTTGGTGCCTGCGGGCACACTTGCTTCCCTTGCATTGCTCAAATGTGTGCACCATGGTGGGTCCAAAGGCTAATGTTTCTGGTTTTCCCAAGGACTATTTGGTAATATGGTTTCTACAGCAAGAATTTTAAGTGCTGTAGATAAAGCAGACAGGCCATGTTTTATTACTATTCATTTGTAGATATTCCAGCAACCAGCTTTTCACTGTATGAGTCCACAGCAGTGGTTTATGCTAAGCAGGGAAAACTAACCCCCAAGTTCACCTTCAGCATTGAGGACAAGAATGAGAAGAGAAAACCAAATTGGAAAAAATGAGGCTAGGAATTTCTTCCAAATGCGTGTAGATGAATTTTCACCAGCAAGGAAGAAAGCATAGGAATGGGTCATATCAGGGATGGAAACAAAAGTTCATGAGCATCTGTCCCTTTTTATTGTGTGTAAAGCCTGTGTGAGGTTGGTAAAAGTGTCCATCACTGAGGCAGTGTGGGGCTTTGCATAAAGGTTGCTGGGAAATTCCCTGTTGATTTCCCCAAGCTCCAGGTGTTACTCTGTGGCATACAATTCCATCCGCTTTCCTATCTCTCTGGTAGTCATTTCTTCCCCTACACACTGCAGTCAAATTCACAGCCTCCTTGTGTGTTACCATAACCCCCTCTTTCTCCTACCTGTGTATCTTCATAAATGTCCTGTTTCTGAGGTAATGGGGATAACGGTTGACTTGAACAAATATTCCCAGAAAGAGTCCTAGGAACATCTGTGTTCACGTGTCTAGGTGCACTAGGGCAAGGAGGGAAATGAGTGGAAGAAGACAAGGAAAAAAGGTAAAGAGACCAGACCATGCTTGATTGCCATCCTTAGTTCCCAAACTTGCTATGCAGAGGTGAGTTTGGCCTTTCACTATGCTCTTGGTATCGTGTTTCACTTCTGCTGCCTGAAACAGTGTATTTCAGTAATCAACAAACATGATTTCTAGGCACTACCACAGAAGAAATGGTATTAACAGAAAGGGTGAGACTTCAGATCAGATCAGCTTAAAATTGCTAGTACCTAACACTGAATGTAAAAACCCCCTTGCTACCATGAAGGATTTGTTTGGGTGGGTAATCCACCTGTGGCACGCCACTGATGGCTGCCTTGTTCCAACTGTGTACCTCCAGCTAAGAAGCTGTAAATTATTTACTGAGGCAGCAAATTAAAGCTAAGCAGCAGCACCTTAGTGCTCAGTGAGTCATACATAAAACATGCTTCTTTCTGTGAGGGTATGGTATGTTGGTGGAAAGCAGATGGAGCAGACAGATGAGTTTGGGATGGCAGGGATAGGAATCTTCAAAAAAGCTGAATAAGAGGAGGGGTTACAGTGATTCAAAGTCAAGCTTGTCAGGTGCCATGTGAGGTAACATGATGGTAGGAAAAGACAGAAAGTGTAAGAAAAGAAACAGCATCCCTTTTAAGATTTGGCTGGGATTATTAGAGGTGATTTGGAAAGAATGGCTTATTTTATTGCTCTCTCTCAGGTACATTTCTATGCATATGGAGTATGATTGTAAAAGTTTTTGCCTTTCTGAAAAAAAACACCTGGAGCATTAAGCAGCCCTGGAGTGAAACGTGCTCCCAGATCCACAGCTCCCTGCTGTGCTTGCCTCTTCCTGAAGACTCTGGTTTTAAGTGTGCTGAGCTCTAAGGCACCTCTGCTCTAAAGGCAGTCACCTCACACAGCAGTTCCCAGCTGTGCTAGGAAAGACCTGAAGATCTTGCTCATCCCCTAATGAAATTCCCTTCAGGGTCAGTAACATGAAGATCTTAATCTTTTTGGTCTGATGAAGCCTTAAGGAGTTGCTGGCTTTTTGAAATCCTGTAGCCTGGAAGAAGTCACTGAATCTTCAGCTGAGTTTGAAGACAGAAGCAACTCCTGAAATTATTTCTTGACATAAGAAGTGAAACGTCTTTTCATTTCAGTAAGGTTTCTCATGGTCCTCAGTTCTTCATAGTCCTCAGATTTTCATGAAAAAAGTATTTCAATGAAAGATTTTTCTAAATAAATCTGTCTTGGTGCTGGGCAGATGCTGGAATGAAGAATGGAAGCCACTTTGAAAAAGAGCAAAAAATTTCTGTTGAATATCTAGCAGGCTGTGGATCAGCATGAAAGGTCTGGTCTGTGCCACTAATGGGTTGCCTTGTGACTAGTGCAATATTGCCCTAGGGTTTGTCTTCCTGTCCCTTTGTTCAGGGAGGACTGCCTATAACAAGGAGCTAAAACCCCACAGCAGGGTGTAAGCATCTAAGAGTGGTGAATTTGCTCTGTGGTCTCCAAGTGCAGGTACCACTGACTGGGGCAGCCAGGCTCCTTCCCACGGTTGCTCAGAATAATCCAAATTGTCCACGTGATAGTAGTTGAGGAAGGCAGTTCCCTGCAACGCACACATGTTGTGTGTAACTTTGTGACAGTAATCTAACGAGATTTCTAAGTGTCTGGAGGCATCCCACAGATGTTACAGGCTGGGAAAAGTTTCATAGAGATAAAAAGAATAGCGAAACACCTCTAATGGCAGAAAGAGTACAGAGGAGACTTCCACCAAGTTCTGCATGTTCAGAGCGCTTTAGAAGTATATTTTCTGTTAGACAATTCTGAAATACTATGGTCAGTGCAGCTCAGTCAGGTTTTGAGGGCCCATTTTTCTTTGCCATCAAATCAAGCTCTTGCAGGAATACTTGAGCATTAAGTAGTTAATTAAGTCTGACGCTGTCTTCACAGATAGAATTAGAAGGATACCACTTCAGAACCCTAATCTGTAGCTGAGGTTTATGTGGGTAGATAATTCCTCTTGCCCTGCCCTGGCATGATTTTCCACAAGTTCTCTGGGTTGTAATGAGGTTGATTGCTGGTGCCTTTGCCCATTTAATAAATTAGTGGTAATGACAAATACCTATGCATACTTCATTAAGTGATATGGAAATTACTTTACTCTGAAGCTGAGATTGCTGGAGCATGGCAGCTTTGCTGGATGGGTGGACATGGGGGTTAGTTAGTCAGTTTATTATATGTGCAGCACAGAATTTTTCCTCTTGCCTCCTGGAACTCTCAACCTTGTGAGTATTCACAGCTAACTTTTCCCAGCAATAAAGCAGAAAAAGGTAAAATTCCAATGAAACAAAAATAGCCATTGCATTGGAAAGGAGTGAGATAATGTCACAGAATCACAGAATATGCTGAGTTGGAAAGGACTCATAAGGATCATTGCTTCTAACCCTTAGCCCGGCACAGAATCATCCCCAGGAGTCCCACCATGTGCCTGAGAGTATCGTTCAATCACTTCTTGAACTCTGTCAGGCTTGGTACTGTGACCACTTCCCTGGGGAGCCTGTTCCAGCGCCCAGCCACCCTCTGGGTGAAGAACCTTTTTCTAATATCCAACCTAAACCTCCCCTGACACAATTTTAGGTCATTCCCTCAGTTTCTGTCACTGGTCACCCCAGAGAAAAGATCAATGCTTGCCCCTCCTCTTCCCCTCACAAGGAAGTTGTAACTGCAATGAGATGTCCCCTTAGTCTCCTTTTCTCCAGGCTGAACACACCAAGTGACCTCAGCCACTCCTCATACGGCTTCCCCTCAAAGCCCTTCACCATCTTTGCTGCCTGCCTTTGGACACTCTACAGTAGCTTAATATCTTTTTTTTTATTGTGGTGCCCAAAACTGCACACAATATTCAAGGTGAGGCCACACCAGTGCAGAGCAGAGCGGGACAATCCCATCCCTTGACTGGCTGGAAATGCTTTGCCTGATGCCCCCAGGACATATATTCATATTCAACTTACCATCGACCAGGACCCCCAGGTCCCTTTCTGTGGCACTGCTTTCCAGCATCTCGTTCCCCAGTCTGTACGTACATCTGGGTTTGCCCCATCCAAGGTGCAGAATCCGGCACTTTCTTTTGTTGAGCTCCATATGGTTGGTGATTTCCCAGTGCTCTAATTCGTCAAAGTCTCTCTGCAGGACCTCCGTGACTTCCAGGGAGACAACAGCTCCTCCCAGTTGTGTATTGTCTGCAAACTTGCTCAGTATCCCTTCCAGTCCTGCTTCCGAGTCATTTATGAAGATGTTGAAGAGCACAGGGCCTAAGATGGAGCCCTGTGGAACCCCATTAGTGACAGATTGACAGCCTGATGTCACCCCATCCACTGTTACCCTCTGTGCTCAACCTGTGAGCCAATTGCTCACCCACCACATGATCTATTTATCCAACTGTGTGTTGGACATTTTGTCCAGAAGGGTCCCGTGAGAGACAGTATCAAAAGCTTTACTGAAATCCAAAAAGATTACATCAACTGGCTTCCCTTGACCATCTAGGTGAGTTACCTTTTCATAGAAGGAAATCAGGTTGGATGAGCAGGACTTTGCTCTCATGAAGCTGTGCTGGCTCTGACTGATGACAATGTTGTCTTTCAGGTGTTTTTCAATACTTCCCAGATTAATCTTCTCCATAACTTTACCAGGCACTGAAGTGAGACTGACAGGCCTGTAGTTTCTGGGGTCCTCCTACTTGAAAATCAGGACAACATTTATCAGCTTTCAGTCATCTGGGATCCCTCTGGATTCCCAAGACTGCTCAAAAATCATTAAGAGAGGTTTTGTAATGACATCAGCCAGCTCTTTGAGGATTCTGGGATTAATTCCATCAGGCCCCATAGATTTGTAGGCATCAAGCTTGAGCAGCAGATCCTGCACAATTTCAGGGTTGACTAGGATTGTTTTCACCCTTCTAGAATCAAAGGAAACACAGAAACCTGTTCAGTGACACTTCTTGTTTTAGGAATGCATTTGCTATCTCTGGTACAAGCATTTGGCAGGGTGATGGCTGGAGACTTATTTAACTAGTAACTGCCTAGGAAAATCTCAGAGGATCTGTAAGACTTTCATTATTCAAATCCAGCATGAAGGTACAGTTCTGACTTTTTCTGAAAGGGAATAGAGGAAAACAAGGGAAGAATAATGAGGATTTTGAATTCTCTTTTATTGATAATTTTGCACCAGGTTCTTCTGGGCAGTTCAGTACATTTGGAGCTCTCAGATTTATGAGGAAAAGACTTCAGATATTTTTCTCTAGATTTGCAAGTATCCCAAATTTCCACAACTGAAGATGCTGCTGTGGTTCTGAGTGACCACCTGAGCAGAACAGGAATTACCATTTGTGATTGCTGGATGTCTTCATTTTTTCCCCAAAATTCCTTAGTCAAAACTCACTGGAAAAAAAGGAGTGAGAATTTAAACATTCCTGTTTAATCCTCTATCTTCCTTCCTATAATTTTGCGCAGTGAACTTACCTACACTCCAAGTCTACTATATCCCACCTTCAGACCTGAGTCCAAGCTATCTCCAGGAGACTATCTAATACTTGATTGGACACAGAAGTATAGGTAGCATCCCAGTATTCTCCACAAGTTTTTCTGTTGCTCTTAAAGAAATATTAACATATTTCTTAAAGAAATACTCTCCTGAACTATTCGATGTCACTAGGATTATTCCAGACTCAAGTAGTTGGAGCCCTAAGCTAATGTTTGCATTGGGTTATGTTCAGAATCAGTGTTTTTTGGCTGCAGAAATGCAGAGCTAGCAGAGTCCATAAAAGATCACTGCCTGCAAAATACCTTGATATTCTCCATACTCGAGTTTCATCCCTTTTTGATGTTCTACGAGTTCTTGAGTTCTTGAGTTCCCTGTCCTGTAATAAAACTTGTGTCCTGAATCACCTGATCAACATTATAACATCTATAAATATGTTCTGTACCCAGGATGTATCAAATAGGCAGGTGTTAAATCCATCATGACTGCTGCCTTATCCATCCTACACCAATTGATATTTGGCAGTAACTTGTGACAATCTAATAACATCCCACTCATTGCTAGTCTTTGCACTTTAGCAAAAGAGGAATGTGAGATAAATGTGGCACCAAGGTTTAACAATTATAATTAGAGTCAAATTATTAGTATTGCTGTGTTGCTTTTTGCTTACTGTTTAGCGATATGGGCACTAAGCTGTGTTTTCATCTCTCCTTCATTTTGGAGACCAAGTGCACATAGGGTAGTTCTGAAATATTTTGAAGAGGGCAGAGAGGGGCTTCTGCAGCTGCATTGCTCTCTTTCTTCTGATATAAAAATACTCAGCCTCTTTGCCCTGTTGTAATCTTAATGGTTGTCCAGTCTAGGTCTCCTGTTGTACTTTTATGAGCCAGAAGAATTATAGTTTAGTTTGATAGACCATTATTTCTAATGGTTCCTTCCATTTTCAAGGCAATATATGTGCTGTGTAAATGCAGCTGCTGACTGAATAGCCTGGTATTAGCCTCTGAGTTGGTCCTTTGCTCATAGGAAACAGATCTTTTAGAAACTATGAAACCAATCTGATTGTTTCTTCTCCTTGTCCTTAACATAGGAAATTAGTCATGAAATACAGAAAAGTGATGGAAGGATAGTAAGTATTCTGCCTTGAAGAATATCCTTATTTCTTAGTCTCTAGAAGGTCTGAGATTGGACCAGGAGAACAATGTAGAAGCTGAATTTTCAGTCTGCTCCTTTTATATCCTATTAATGCTACTCTGCTTTCAACCACACAAACCCTCAGCAATGTCTTTTTTATGATCTGGTTAGCAAACACATGGAAAGGAAGAGTTGCCCACAGCTGCAACATTGATGGGCTTCACATGGACAAATGTGTAATTTCTCCTGCGTAGCTGAGAAATTAAAATGGTCCTTTCCCCCTGCTCTCAATTTTATGGTGTGTTGCTCCATCGTAAAAAAATCAATTATCTTGCAGCTGATGGGTTCTGGCCCAGAGAGTTGCCTCTATTTGTGTCACCCCAGGCAGGTACTGGCAGCAGTGCCAGAATGCAGGAGGGCCGTGGAGCTCAGCCAACACACAAATGGGATATTCTACTACAGGAACCCAGCCTACCGTATGGCAGCAGCTCTGCTTTCTCTGGGGAATCCTTAAAACTGTGACTCTGCTCTATCCTAATTAGCCCAGAGGAGGGATTGTCTGGCATTATTATCTCCAAAAATGAGTGACCATATCCTTGTTGTGGCTGCTATTCTGCTCAGAGGACAGAAATAGTATCAACATTGGCAGCTAAAACGGAGAACACCAAGTGCCCTGTGCATTTAGCATTCAGTCATTCTCTAAGACTGAGAAATTTGAGGTAGGTAGAGGTGTAGCATTTTGTATCTGCTTTCTCATTGTCTATATTGCCTATAGCATGAATTAAATTTTTGTATTCTTTGATTTTCATGGTAGCTGTCCAATAATGTGTTCTTCCTCCTTATAAGCCTATATGATTGCTTAGAGAATACGAAATAAAAAAGACTTAGAGTGGTAGTCTGGTTTGTTTTAAACAAACCGCCCTGGGACTCATTTCCTTCTCTTAAAAATTCTTTCAGCACTTTTACAAGGAAGTTTTTTTAGCAATGCTTTATTGCCCCATTTCATTTTTCTCCACGGGTCATTGCAAATCCTGGAAATCCTTTGAAATCTGGGCTAGGCTATTGCATGAATAAAAGAGACATGTTAGGGAGAAGATAACATCTGAAATATAAAATATAGTCTTTGCTACTGTTGTATTACCTATTACCCTGTCTTTATCTCAACCCAGGAGTTTTCTCCCTTTTACTGTTTTGATCCTCTCCCCCATCCCACTGGGGCAGAGCAAGTGGCTGTCTGGGGCTGAGTTTCTGGCTAGTGTTAAAAGATGACAATGCAGCATGATATAGAAACAGGATCCAAGAGAATGCTTGTACCTGCTGTGAAGTGGTTGATGTATTGTTGTGGGTTTTTTTCTGTTGTTGTACAGTCTTCTCATTAGTTTGTGCCTCCAAAACACATTCAGTAGTGCACTTTGGTCAGACAGATTTTTTAAATTGGATGGAGTCCATCTTTATTTTGCAGAAGTGATTAATAACTTTTTTTTTGAGCAACATTTGTTTGCTTGCCATCAATCTTTTTAGGTTTTAGAAGCCATATATTGCCACATGTTTTCAACATGAGCACTGCATTTAAAGATTTATGTTAGAAGCCCAGCTTTTCAATACCATCATTTTCTGAACCTAACTCAGGGGACATGATGGTTAGTCCAAGTGCTAACTGTTCTCTAGAACCATTCCTCAAGTATGTTGCGTGCTGCTGTTACAACCTCTTGCATCTTCCCCAAGGTGGCTGGTCAACAAACAAATCCATCCAGCCTTTATCTAAAGAAGCTTTTAATGTCACCCTTGACATGTATCTCTGACAACCCTCCCATTACAGATTCATAATTAATTTGCCTCAGTACATTTGAGGCTGAGTCTTCCAAAACTTTTACTTCCTTTTCATGTTGGGGATAGATGTGCAGTGTGGGAAAGAAGATACTTATCAGATGCAAAGAGATAAGGAAAACCTTAGTCTTCAATTCCTCCTCTAGTAGGTATTTTATCATTTAGCTTGAACCTTACTCTTGTGAACCAACCTGTCTCTTTTTGAGAATGCATGACACTGTTTCTGAATTGCCTTTGCTTTGATTTAAGCAGTAGTTAATCACATCAAGAAAAAAAGTTGTGGTATTTTGTTTTTTAAAAAAAAGAATTGTTAATGAATGCTAATAAATAATCTTATATTGAGTGTCTGATCAACCCGAAGTGAGGATTTTGTTTCTTCCTACATTCCATAACAGAGGCATGAGTATTTAAACCAATTTAAATGGCTAATGTGGAGAAGCAGGATTTACTAAATAAATACAACTTTCAGTAGTCTGCTTTTCTCTATGTTCACATATTTTGAGTCACAAGTTAACAATACCTGCAATGCGAAGGTAAAGCTGGCCTACGAATAAATAAGAGGCTGTTTTTAAGTTTAATAATACAGTTGATATTTGTGAGACCACAGCATACAGGTCAGCAAACTGAAAGAGTGCTGAACTGCAGAAGTAGGAGCAGAAACTAGGAGAGAGGAATGGGATGGGGTAGGATTGCCCTGTGCTCTTCTGTAGAGTTAGCATCTTGTGAAACAACAACCTGAAGAAACCGTGCAGAGTAAATTAGACTCACTACAGAGCCCAGGGTATACATTGGCCTGGCTGCTTTGAAGCTTCCTGTACTTTTGAGCTGAAACTTCTTCCTGCCAGAAATCTGGCATTTCTGAAGATGAAGAAAGGCAAAGAACTTGCATCTGGCCTCAAACACAGACACAGAGATCTGAAGGGATGTTACAACAGTATTCGTTCTGCTGCTGCTTCTGAGCTTGGTTTTTTTCCCCTCATTAGGAGCAAGAGTGGAGACAAAGCACCTATGGTAAACAGAAATAAATCAGAAAGGGATGTAATACGTCACATTTCAGCTATTGCAAAAAATGCTCTTGTCATTTTGAGTGGTTGCAGAAAAGCTGACATCATAAGATGATACCTTTTTTCTTACTACTAGTAATTGAATTAGTCCCAAGCAGTTTGAATAAACATTGATTTTTAAATTTAAAAACTCCACATACTGTTTTGAATATTGATCCTTCACCTTTTCCAGCTGGGAGGTAAAAAAAGATTTGCTGCAGAGGCTCTGAAACATTCTTAATGATTTTCCTTCCAACTTAGCTAGTAATAAAATCCATATTTATATACTATGCAAGCAAAGTTAAAAAAAAAAAAAAGCCATTGAAGAAATACTCTAGCCTCTGTATTACACTGATTGTAGTTAACCACTGCTTACTGCTGCAGTTGCTTTGAGATTTCTGTTTTAAGTCCCAGGGGCAAAAGAGAAGTTAGTGAGACTATGGGTTGGACAGTACATTGAGAATAAAGCTGCTGACAAGAGAAGTGATATTTTTACTGCTATTACTAGTTGTAGCATCATAAGAATATGTCCAAAATTGGAGCTAACAGGATTCCTTTGTGACAGCCACTAGGTATGCACATGATGGGAGAAAATTCCTTTCCAAGTGAGTTTGCAATAAAAATAGCCAAGGTGAGCAGAGTAAATGCATTTCTAGGTACAATGAACTAAGGCAAAGAACAACTGAGTTGATGGAGGTGGTGCTTTCCTGCTTCGCAGGGAATATAGTTTTGTGTTTTTGTTGTGCATCCTGCTCAGTTGTCTCAACCATAAGGTTCCCTTTCTCACCTGGAAATGACATAGATGGGTGCAATTCTGCACAGTCCAGCACTTGGCATCTCACTCTAACTGCACAGTGCTACAAGTGCAGCTTAATGAGAAAGGGCATTTTTACCATCAGGAAGGGAATCCAAGATGTTATAAGCTTCCTGATCAGAACAATTTTATGAGGCTGCTCTTTTTAACTTGTGGTAATTTTGTTTAAAAAGTCCACCAATCAGTCCCAGGCCTCCAGACATCAGACAACTCACCCAAAGTAGAAATGCAGACCAGCCTATTTGTAGCAACCAGGTCATTTTCTGCAGAGGCAGAAAAAACATCAGCGTCTTTTGAATGCCGTGAACTGACACGGCATTTATAATAATTTTCATAGCAGTGATCTGCAGGTCTGCTACAACTGAGGTGACCTGGGATGACTCAGATACTTGTGATAATGTGAAAATATCCTTAAATACTGGCACCTGTGAGTGCACAGCTATTCTGTAACCTATCTCTTTCTATTTACAAAAACATGGTAGTTTAGGCCCCTAGGAAAAATGAGGTCTGACAGAAGGCTACCGTATTAGAGCAGTTTTTTCAACCCATGTGTTGTCTTAAAAAGTCTCCAGGAATGGACTAAAACCTCAAGGAGCTGTCCTTGGCTTGCACAGAGTTTTCAGGTTAAAGGTTGTGAATCTGGCCTTTGCAGAATAGTCCTGAATTCTCCATGTGCAGAAAAATTTTCGAAACTCTTTTTCATGAGCTCTAAAACTAGGAGCATCTTTTCAGCTGCCTTTTGTTTTTTTTTCCCCAGTGCTGTAGTATTATTCCAAGAGAATGGATGGCATTTGCTTTAGAAGCAGTTTGGTGCATAATGTTCTAAAGCCCCAGAACTGTGGAGAAAACTTACACTGCAGCATTTTTGATTGGAGGCAGCAGGCTATGCCAGTAGAATTAATTAAGGGTGTTAATTTCCTGTATTAGTCCTTGGGTTCTGTGGCTTCTCTTCACCTGTACTAACTGTAATTTGTGCAACTTCCTTTCGCTTTGCTTTAAAAGCTATTTAAGCCCTAAGCATCTCAGAAACCTGCTGCAGAATATAGATATACTTTGTGGAATTGTTATCCTGTCTCTCAGTAAGAGAGCTTTGTGCTGTTAATTGCAGCCTCAAGCTATTGAATGCTACTGCTGTGTTAAAGCAAGTGGAAGGAATGCTCTATGTCTCTGAACATAGGCCAGTGAACACGATGGGTTCTTTATAATCTTGGTAATTCTTTTTTTTGAGTGATAATTTCACAATTCTTAAGAAATATTTTGTCATATTAAGTGATGTGGTTGAAAGTCCTGCTTAATTATTGATGCATTGAGAGCACCAGTATGAATCTAACCTACTATCAGATGGTGACTCTTTTCTTGCACAATGAGAGTTTAAGCTTCAGGAATGGTGCGTTGATTAATTGATGCAGAGTTCATTGCCAACATTCTCTTGCATATTTTATGAGGCAAGGAAATGATGGGAAAGATGGCTAATTTTCCTCCTGGAAGTTTCACCTTTTAACAAAGACCGAGGCTAAAGGTAAGCTCTCTTATCCCTAAGAGAAAGTTTTCATGTAAAGACCAGTTTTTACTCTACTGTGTATGACATTTAGCATTGAGAGAATGAATCTGTCCTTTTCAAAGGATATGTCTGACTATTTTCCTAACTTAGTGAAAGTTATGATGACTGACAATCTCGATCCCACTCTTCTCTGTGTTGGCATATAGAAAGAACTGCTGATATTCGTCCAGAGCTTTTCATGGCTTTGCTGCATAAAGTCATACTGAAGATGATCTGACCTCACTATAAGTAAGGCTTGAAAAATAAATGGATGGGTGTCCAAAGTGGTCATCTGCCAATTTGGTGCACAGAAAGATAATTTCAGGGCTTTGGAAGGCAGTCTTTCCCTGGTCCAGTTGAGCTTTAAGACAGTGAAGAAAACTGGAAAATCTTTGAGAAACTGAGGAGCTTCTCCCACGAGGTATGCCATGTCTTGATGTTTACATTACCCTTTTTCTACTGAGTGCAAAGAATTTGAAGACAAAACTCAGAGTAATGGATTCTTTAGCTGGGGTTATCCCCTAAAAACCGAACATTAAAGCATTTGTTGTGAATTTCTGTGAACCTCAGTTTTCCATTTGTTTCCTTTCTGTGCATGTTGGCAATGGATCTGGCCACTTGATGGCTGTGCTATTGTTTCTTTCCATAGGACAATTTAAAAATTATATTGCTCTACAGGCTACAGTAAACAAAGACATATCCTTCAGAGGAGTCCTTCAGAGGTCAGAGGCACCATGGGCTAGATGGCTGTCAGCCATCTCATCTGAGGCTTTCTTGAGTTGACACTGCATCATGCAGCCTTTAGTCTTGGCATGGTGTCCTATGATCTGCAGTTTGGATGGCATCATGAAGCCCAGCAGTTGACAACAGTATATTTTTTCTTTGACTGTCTGAACATTTTCATATTGATACCTACTCTGAGAAAAATGCACCGAAGATGAGGAGATTATTTATTCTCATGTGCTCCTAATGGCAGAAGGGCAGCACAAATCCCTTCTGTTATAACCTGTCTCTCTCGAACCTGGTAACAAAGCCTATAAACTTGGAACAGCTTCCAGCGAATATGTCATTAAATTGTCAACAGAAACAAGAAAGCCCTATAGAGACTCCAGGTCAGCTGTAGCCTGGTTTAGACCTGTATTAGACCAAGGTAGTTTTATTCATGCGCACACCAAGTGTTATTTTAACATGATTTTGTGCTAGTTCTGGCTTGTGACACAGGACTTCAAAACTCTGCTTGATTGATAATACCCAGTATAGATATGTCTGATAAGGGGTTAGGGGTCTGAGCTCTTCAACTAATGTGCAGAGTAGAATCATCGAAAATTACAGCAATTTGCAAATTGAGAGGTTCCTCTCTATACTAAGTCACACAACACCAATTCAAGAACACTATCACAACAACAACAAAACCCCTCAAACATAGAGATATCCATCCTCTTGAATAATATCATCCTGAAATTTGGACACAAAAAATTTTCTCATTATCCACCCCCTCACCTCAGTACCCCCTGTGAGGAGAATAGCTGGGAATGTGAGAGAACAAAAAGGCTAAGAGATCACAGTAAGCACATGCTTGTGGTTTGTTGAGGCTGTTCACACTCAAATTGGGTAATAGGCTTTGTATTACATTTTAAAAACATTTTAACCCATTCCATATATCAAATTTCATAATGTACGATTCAAGTCCAATTCACACTCAGAGTGGCTACAGATTTTCATTTCACTTTCAACTGTGCTATGATTGTTATATATTCAACACTGTGCCTTATTGGATTTATAGATAAATGCTGCTATATTTTTTTATTAATAATTTAACTTCAATCCCTCCGGTTGCTGTTCCTTTGTAGAGACAATATTGTATCTCTCTATACTTTCATAGTGACAAACTTGATTTAGAAATCAAGAAAGGAAACAGTTGCAGAATATTTATTCTACCACGGAGTGTAAATGCAGGTCTGCTTCTCCAAGTTAATTTAAATCTTAAGTCACAAAGCTTAAGTCTGATTTCTGTTTATGAGTTTTTCAGCTTGTGTGTCCCCAAAAGAGCAAGTGCAGGGCAAGAAGGCCATATCATGACGTGTTTGGCATCATTGTCGTGCTCAGACCTTAATGTCATATCCTAAAGTTAGAACTGGAGATGGCAACACAGGAGTAGTTGCAGTGACTCAGTTGGACATAAGAGCAGTGGCTAGACTGGAGCTCTTCCTCACCATCTGTGCAAACCTTTGTGCCTGAGAAAAGGCAGTTTTGAGAGTGCTGGAATCTGAAGCTTAATGGTAGATGCAGTTGAAGGGGTAGGGAAGGGAAATGCAAGAAAATTTGGACTAGATGATCACTGTAGGTCCCTTTCAACTGAAATACTCTATTCTACAGTACAGGTAATGAGCAGTAGATTCATGCATTCTACATCTTGTTCCTCATGTCACCTCCTTTATAACCAGGAAGTGAGGAGACTGACCTACTTTGGAAGCCAACATGACAAACTCTTGCTTGAGCACTATTACATATGTATCTATAAAAATGTAAACAAGAAAAATGAATGCTTCAAAGCAAAGTGTTTGATTATATTTAAATTCCATCTCTGTGTAAAGGAGATTAATTTAAAGTCTGTCCTTTTGAAGGAAAACAAACAAATATCCTCACTGAATCACTGCAGGAATCTGGATGGCTGAGATTCCCAATAAATGAAATGGTATTTTCGTTTGACAAATCTGAGATTTGTTCTGGGTCTGTCCCCTATCAAGAGTTTAGCTTGACTTGAAGCAGAACTTTTCCAGTGCCATAACCTTGAAACCATGTCAGACACTTTGATGGGCCTCAAATGGATGGGTAAGAACAAACCACAAATGTATGACTCGTCTTTAACCACTTGTTGCAGGAGCGAAACCTTTTTATGTCTGGAGCACGCAAAGGTAATAGAGTAATCCTGAGACTGGGATGCGGGAACATCACTCTTGTTAGAATCACCTCGGTTCCTGAAGGATGTTTCTTTTGGGCATATTTAGCTTAGGTAGTGAACTGGACTGTTTTTTTCAAACTAACTAGCCTAATGCTCTGCTACAGCTTGGCACATCACATGGTGAGAGCTCCAAATGACTGTTTTCAGCTGGCAGTAGCCTTGCTCTCCCTGTCACTCATGCAACAGCAACAAGTGAATATTGACCTTCCTAAAATGGGCTTAGTGCTGGAACACGAAACTCTTCAGCATGTGTCACCAGCCATGTTTACCTTCATCTGTCTCTCCAAGCTGCTGTGTCAGAGCTGAGATGAACAAAAAGAAACCCCAATAGTCTGAATATCATGATCCTTAAAGCATTGCCTTAATCAGTTCACTTTAAAATATGTAAAAGTCAGAAAAAAAAAGAAAGAGAATGTGGAATTAACTTTTATCAACTTGTTTTGATATTAAGGAGTTATTACTGACTTGTACTTCTACTGGTTAGCCCAGGTACTTTTTTTTTATTACTTTTAAGTCATACTGAAAGTGTCTCAAATAGATAGGTTTTCCTTTTTTCCTGAGTATGGTATTAATCTAAATAAATTATATATTTAAACTGTCACCAATATAAGTGCATATGAATCTAGATTAAAAGTATTGTGAATATATGTCAAAGAATGGAATTGAAGTTGTTATTGGAATGTGTACAGTGAAGTATCATATGTCAATATTGTCTGTAACAAAATGTGTGAAATATAAAGGCAATAGAATATTTATGTAGAGCACTTTGCTTCTTTTTCATGATTCAATTTTTCTAACTGCTGTGTCTTTTTCATGTTGGGTTTTTTATTTCTTGTCTAAGGATGACACTACTTACAACCTTAGCTAACTGTAAATTAACAGTGTCATTTGTGGGGGAATTGAGATAAGCTTTCCAAAGTCTGAAGGTTTAGCTGATCATTTTCATTTTAGAAACTGGGCTGGGTATCTGGTGTGATTACCTTTTTAAAGAGATGTCAGCAAAGAAGGCATTATGGGAAGAAGGATTAAATTTTTAAATATGAAGATGGATGTTTATTGTCTATTTTCTTGTGTTTTAAACACATGATAATGAAATATTGTGGGAGGTTAAAATAGAGAGCTTCATTTAACATTTATTACGAAGATTCATTATGGTCAAACCTCATTTTAGTTAAAATTATTTCCAATTTGCAGAAGTTACAGTGTTCCCTCTATTAAAAACCAATAAAATCTCCTAACCTTTAAAAGTTTTAAAAGGCCAATTCTGCTTGTACATGTGCTACAAATTGTATTGCCTTTTTAAATTTTTTAAAAACTATTATGATTAATTTTATTATTTCAGTGTGTTTCCATCACCTACCTTGCTGTGGGTGAAAACATATTTTTCCCAGAAAATATGTGCAGGATTAGAACGCTGCAGAAGAAGTTGTATTGCTCCCCATTAACTGTTTTCCCTTAATTTTAAGGGAATATGCATAAAATTAACGCCGGAGAAAAGTGTTAGTAACTGAAAGACTACCAGACTTTTGCTGAAATAGGAGACTATCACAAAGAGAAGGGCCCATTTCTTTCATCACTAGTTGACAAGATTGGTGCGCAGCGACAGACATAGATTCAAACATTAGTTTGTAGAAAATAAGGTTATAGAGCTCCTGTCAATAGTAATAGCCAAGTGCATTTTATCTTCAAACAAATAGCACTTTTTAAAATTCAAATATTCTACTGAAAAATTAGAAACCAAAGGATGATAATGATGTTAAATGATGATAATGATGTTAATCAATAATTAAAGAAGTGATGGGAAACCACTACTTCTTATGATCACTATTATCAGTAAGCCTGCCTTTCTACTTAAAACTGGTGAAATTGAAGCTGGAGTAAAAAAATTTGGTAAAGAAAAAAGCTGGGGCCTGGACTGTGTTTTCTGCCCCTTTGTTTGTTAATTACAGCAGTAAATTCACCTTTTGAGCCATCATGCTTACATCTGGTTTATGTGTTTGAAGTGACAGCTCTGAGCCCTGTGGGATGAAGAGACACAGGTCTCTGGGGTAGAACATTCTCATCTCGCTCTTTGGAATGAGCACCCAAGGGTCGTGTTTACAACTTATGGATTGAAACTGGGGAGCAGACGTGCAGCAGTAATGGCAGAGATACTGAGGCAATGGAGAGGAGCAGCAAGCTGACAAATTGGTGGTATTAATGCTCCTTGAGAGCAGAAGGGAACACAAACAAATTACCACTGATTTTTGAAAAGGATCTCATGAATTCATCCAGTGGGAGGGGTTGTTGGTGTGTGTGCATTGCTACAGTGTGTGGAGACCTCTTGACCTGCAGAGTTCAGTTTATGGTTTTTGAAATTCACTGGCTGCATGTTCTTAGGTAAGTGGCTTTACCTCTGAGCCTTGGGCTGTCTGCTAAAATACGTTGTAAGACTAAAGCTGTAAATGTAGTTTTGCAATCAGAATGTGCTTTGAAATCCACAGAGGATAACTGCACTAGTAACAGAAAGTGCTGCAAGGTGAAGGAAACTCAGCTCCTCTCTTTGCTGTAGCTTTCTCCAGGTGAGCTTGATCCTGGGCTGGAATAGGTCTGTGGGTATTTTTTTTTGGTTGGTTGGTTGGGGTGTTTTTAGTCTGCTTTTCCACCTCAGACCTAGAATTTGTTAGATTAGCCAACTGGTTTCACCTTTCCTTTTCTGGAATCTTTTGAGGTCCCTGACTGTCTTTGGGGCACTGTGACATGTTGAGTTAAAAATTACTATAATTACCATGATCCCTGTGGAATTTGAAGTGTGCACAGTTTATGCCTCAAGGGGCTTGAATCCTTGGAGAGCCTATTTTCTGGGACAGCAAGAGCTGTGAAATATACAGCTCTTGATTTGCACTCAGGATCAGAGTCTGATTTGTATGGTTAAATAAAAAAGTGCTGATTTATACAATTTGTTCATGGGTCATAATTATGGTTTAGAATTTATTGAATAGCCTGGAGGTTCACTACTGTACATGGTAATGATTACTAAAAATTGATTCTCTCCTATATTTCTTTATTAACTTATCTGAAAATGACATATCGTGAAGAACAGCTTTAAATATTGCTGTGCTGAGCAACTTTGCAAATTGCTATTCAGCTGTTCATGGTGATTTTTTTTTTCCTTCATTGACTTTTTAGGTGATTTATTATTCTAGAAGTGCCTGAGATATATGTTTACCAAGAAACACAATGGTGGGTGTGTTCATGATTCTGACACAGTACATTGCTCTCTTAGCCTTCAGGAACAAAATATATGTCTTCCAGACAGATAAGCTGGCTCACACCCTCCAGACATGAGGATCTTGCACCCCAGTTGATTTCTGTGCCACACAGCATGCCTGGGCTAGCTAAGCATGGACTATGTACACACAAGAACAGCTGAGATGCAACAACCCACCTTTGGCCACCTTGCAGCTGGATTTTTCAACATATTTGGTCTCTGCATGAAGTGAATTTAATATATAGCTATAGAAATTGCTACTTTTTAACCTTTATTAATTTTGTATTATTCATTATTATTACCTCAGTGGGCTTCTCTGGCCAGGTTCCTAAATACGGGCTCTATATTTGCCTGGTTCAATTGGCAGTTCTGCAAATGATATCTCCTGTCTGCTCATCCAAGTGGTCCCATTGGGAAAACATGGGAGGGCTTGACTCCTGTTAATGAAGGATTTGAAAACCTCCAAAAGAGGTAGAATCACTCTGAGGTTAAGGTGATTACATGGAAATTCCCTGGTAGAAGAAAAAAAATAGCTGTGAGGGTAAGACCAGTTGCTCTGAAATCGTAAAGCAAACAGTAAAGACGGAAGTAATGTTATTACTATCCTTTTGTTACTATTATCATATATGTATAAGTTTTATTGCTGACATTATAGATATTTTTTCTCATGCTCTGAAAAATATATTCTTAAAAGGTTTCACTCCAAGTTTGTCCAAATGTTTAATTTAGATAAAAGTTGACCATGGCAAAAAGATAGTATTATAAACCTATCTTCTATAGTATTATTTCAAGCATGTCTATAACTTTTGGAGGGATGGAAAATGAGACATTTGACCTTACACAGGCAAAAGTTCTCCAGTGAAACTTCCCAATCAAGTTATTACTATAAAATTTTACATTTTATCAGATCAGCACTTTCCAGAAGACTTTTGTTTTACTGGGAAGTTTTCATCCAGTTCTTCATTTGCATTGAATATTGTGAGTCTAATTCCTAAGAAAAAATGAAAGCATTTGAATTGTGCATGTTCTAAATTTCAGAAAAGGATAAGGAATGAGAGAAGTAGTCTGTTTTTTTTCTTATGCACTGGAATAACAATTATAATTCATCAATTTCTGAGTTTCTCTGGTTTAACAATGAAAGAAACACCCGGTTTGTGACCTCAGTGGGATTTGCTTTGGCTGCCTCTCAAAGGTGATGAACTTGCTGCCTTCTTTACCTCCAAAAGCCAGTGAGACTTGGCACTTGTTGGTGTCTGTCGCTCAAGACTTACTGTGCTCAGGTCTGTCATAGCAAAAAGGGCAGATAAGAGGCTGGCACAGTACTCCCCCTCCTTATCAGCTGCCAAAATGATGGACAACTAATAATGGTCATTTGTCAGTTTTTCTTAAAGTGGGAAGAGTTGAGCCTGGTGCAGGATATCTCCTCTGTGACAGTAAAACCCTTACAGCTATGCCCATAATATCCATGGTATCTGATGATACCACTGAGGTCTGGCATTTTCATCCCTTGACACGCCTATATTTTCACAAATTCCAGCTCCAGTCAGAGGATTTTACTTTACATCTTGATAGCAGCCTCACTGTCTGTGTGTTGCTCACCACATGGCACTTGCAGACTGGTGTTTCCGTGGCTTGGTGACTTGGATCTGCTTGTGAATGTCCTTCTTTTATTTTGTAATAGGCTGTTCTGAAAAGAAATGATCTGGGTCAAAGTTAAAGATGCTGCTCATCGCTATTGCAAGCACTGACTTTCATCAAAGTAATTTGCAATTGCTTTGGAGAGAAAGGGTCAAATGTGAAGGATCATGGATTTAAAGAGAATATGGATGTCTTCACCAGTGGCTGCAGAAACCCAGCACCATTTTTCTGACTCTTTAGGACAGAGGGAGGAACAAAATATGGTGTACATTGATGTAAACCCCAATCTCCCTTCTGCATTCTCAGTCTAGCAAAATGCCTTGATGGAGATGTGAGAAACCTTTCTTCCCTTTTACACCAGAAAAGGAGGAACATGGCAGAAAAACCCTTTTTTGCATAGCAAAAATAAAATGAGACTCAATTCCTCTTGGGATGTTCACAGAAAATTAGCTCAGTTTGTCTTTCTGACATGAAGTGAGTCTTCACACCAATTACTTATACTTCCCCATATCAATGCCATCTCTTCTCTTTCCTCTTTCTAACCCCTGTTAAGTGCTGCAGATTTCCTGGCTCTTGAGATCCATAGGAAAGGCATAGCAATAGAATATTTTTTCCTCTGTTATTGTTACCTCTGTTTTGTTGTATATAAATATACAAGGATATCTGACTCTTTATCGATGTAAATGCTCTGGGCAATGTTAGCATTCAAGCTATCAAACTATTGAGGATCTGATTCTGCAGAATGTCTTCTAACAGATATTGAGATATTTCTGTGTTTTTTGATGGACTCGGATGGGTGTGGAGGACATTCATCCCTTCAGGCAGAGCTGAGGACCAGGCCCTAATTGCTGTTAAATTTAGGACAAACAGCCGCCAGTGTTTAGCAAGGATGTGTGTTTGTTGGAGAAGAAGGAGCTTCATGCTGTGTTGATTGATGCTGATTTCCATTCCATTATTTCAGGATGTGCACTACATGCTACCGAGAGGCCAATTATCAAAGGTTGTTTAAAAGACACATCTCTGAGTACTGGGATTCATCATTAATTCAGGGGGTTATGCTTCTGCCTTTCCTGAGTTCCCTATTTCACCCACAACAAAAGCACTTTTTCTACATATAGTTACAAGTTTCCACCTCTGAATATTGTGCTTGGCTTCCCGTGGAACTTACTTCTGTTCTTTGTGAAGAATCACATTGTGTTTGAGAGAGTTTTGTCCTATGCAGCATCACTGGTCCCAGCATATTAGACGTGGCAAAAGAGGTAGCAGCAAAACAACAGCTCATCCCAGTAGTTTATAGAGTAGGTAATGCTCCCAGAGAAAACAGAGTGCATACAGACATTTGGCTCAGTTCAAAAGGGACCGATGACTACAGAATTATTAATAAAACCTTAGCAGCAAAAAACCATCCAACTAAACAATCTGGGGAGAGAGGAAGGCCAAGAGAGTGGTCCCAAGGGAGGCAACAAATGGTTTGTGATGCTAAGATGCAAACTCTTGGCACAATTCCACTCATGCCATTCCACCAATTTCCTTCAGCTGGCATAGAAGAAATGCTGACCATCTGATTTAATCATACACTTTCAAAATACTGTGTGGAACCAAATCCTACTTTTAATCCCTGTGAACATCTGGCAGCAAGAAATTTAGCAAGATTATGGGGTAATACGAATGCCTGGTTGCTGTTGTTCCAAACTATATTCTTCCAAGTGGAAGACACTTGGAGCAACCCTTCACCAGACACAAGTCATATCAGCCAGGAAGGCCAAAGGTATCATGAATCAGATGTCCAAACAACCACACTGACAGCTAGATTTGCCACCTGGAAGAGTGTGAGGAGGGAGACTGTTGGTGGGACAATGCCATTGACATCGTCCTGAGACAAGCAGATGGGATCAGTAAGACTTGCTCTTCCACACTCTGTCCAGACCCTGCTGCATTCTCCAGGCTCATCAAGACCTGATTAAAACTTACATTTATCCAGGTTTCTGCACATGCAAAGTAATTAATAGTCACGATACCATGGTGAGGAAGATGAAAGCAACATTATTATCCTAATTTTACACATGGGGGCACAGAGGCAGAGGGGAATGCTGAGCTAGTACTAAATGTGTCAAGTTCCCACACTCACAGTCTGCCCCTGCTGTACTCTTTATTACATGATATGGACATATATATATATAATGAGCTATCCATGTGTTTTTCAAGATGCTGACTTTGCTGTAAGCCTTGGTTGCAGTCCACAAATGTGGACATGTTCACTTAGTTTGAGAATAACTCCATCTTTTCCAATTTCAGCCTATCCCTAGTGCATCCCCTTTCATTCAATTTCATTTATGCTTTTAAATGCAACCCTATCATTATGTAGCCAAAATCCATTCAGATTCCTTCTGAGAAGGTCCCTGGTTCTGATCTGAATCCACAAGGAAGACGTTTACTCAGTTACAGCAATTCCCTCGAAAGGTACTTCCAGTATGATTGAAAGGAATTTTAAAGCTTATTTAATAAGATGTTAGTTGAAAGAAATTAATTCTGTTCTGTTCTGTAGGATTTTATAAAGCAAACTTAAAAAATAGCACATTTTCTAATAACTTTTTGTGTTAACAGAACTTGCTCTGCTCTGTGTCAGTCTGTCTTTCTAGCTGTCACTGTCACTCTGAATGTGCCTTATGCTTCTATTGCAGTCAGTAGACAGAAATAGACATTTTCAGAGCAAAAATAACTCCAAACAAATATGTCAGGTGGATTACAATTAAAGAGTCCTGTTTTCATCCATCAGCAAAAGGACATGAGTTCAGCTAGATCTGTCTACATTACAGATGTAGAAAATTAAATTAGATGAAACCTACCCTCTCTTCTCCCTTTCTCTCTCACTACACTGTTGCCAATTTCCTGTATAATGTCAAGGACTGACCCAGTCAGAGTCAATCCTTCCATGGACTCTGCACCAGGTGCTCTAGATCCTTCTAGAGCACCACATCACACACATTAGATCTAGGCCTTATCCTTCCTCTTTTAAAAGATCTGCTCCCATGCAGGAATATTCCCAAGATCTGTTTTCTATTTCTTTCTCTATTGCTACATTTATAAATTGCTGAGGTATCCTCAGAGTTCACAGTTCCAGCAGTGCAGGGATGTGATCCTTGTGATAACACCACTGTGAAGTTCTGAGTAGCTAATGGTCACATCCTACAGAGAGATTGCAGGCTCACCTGGCTTTCTGGTGGTACTTTATGAGTCTCCAGTAATTGTCTTATTGCCAAATAAGTAAGAATCCCCTGAGAGTGCAGAGGGCATTGCCGTGTTAGGTCTCCAGGTCTTTATAATACAGTTTTATTACCTTGCTAAATATAACTGCTTGCTTCTTATTTGCCCAAGAGAAAAAACATATTATTTAAGGGCTATTTTTTTTTTTGCTTTGCCAGACAGACTGTATGTGCGTATGTGAGTGTATGTTTATGTTTATACAGTATATTGAGCAATTTTGGTGGCTACTTGCCAAAAGAGATAATAATGTTGTAGTTTTAGTGTCTGTTTATTTCCCTGATCTCTTCTCCAAACCTGTCTCTTGCCTCCCTATTGATTTAGTGCAGCCAGTGAAGTTTTACAGCCTGCATTTAAGGAGGCTGCTGTTTAAAATCCATGAGGGGCTGCTAATCAGAACTAACTGCAAGCATCAGGTGCAGTGGGTGACTGTTCCTGGCCTATTGGCTTAAGAGAGCATGAAGGGCTAATTTCATGGCTGATAAAGCTTTCTGTCAAGGAGGCTTCCCAAACAAATGAACATTGACTTTTCTTTACAATGGAAATAAAAATGGTCTTTTATCACAACTGCCCGCTTGAGCAAGGTAAGAAGTCACATCCCTGTGGGCTATCGCTGGCTACTTGGGAGCTTGCTAAGTCACCCAGACAAGATTTCCAAATGAATTTTGGAACCTAATTCCTCTTCGGTCGCTTTCCCCCTCTGATTTCCTGGATTGTTTTGGTTTTAGATGATAAAAAACAGTGGCAGATCTTCTGCAGGCTTTGCAACACTTCCTTAGGCATTTGCTAAGAAATAGGAAATAGGTGTCTAAATCTCTTTAAGAATCTAGATCTTTATTTCTTCTCTTTTGGTTTGCCAGTTTAGTGTCTCCTCCCTGTTTCATCAGACTGATCTCTTGATATTGCCTACACTCTTAGGACAACTCTTCTGTTTCCTTGCTCTGCCAGGGATATGGGATTTGATTTCTGCTTGAAGGGAACACCCATTTCTTGCACAGTATTGATTATTTCAAAGCACATGGCTCAAGGGCCTTTCTATGAGAGGGAGTGAGGCAAACTTGATATCATTCAGGTGTCCTTTATCACCTTCACCTTGATGTCCTTCAGGTGTCATTCATTAAGAGTTTTCACCACAGGAAGCTCCTTTTTCTATTCTATTTTTCTAGTAAATTACATTTATTCTTTTTCTACTTCTGTTTCTTAGAAGTATGATGTAGCAAATAGTTAAGTGTGCAGTTGAAGACTGATACTTTCAAGAAAACCATTTACTTGCATAAAATTAAAAAAGCCCTCACATACTTCATGGAATATGGCCCATGAAGGTTTCAAAAATGCTATAATTTTTCTTTCATTCTTTCATGTTTTGATGAAATGTGATTTCAGCCAGAAATGCAGACATTTCAAGGACACAGTCCCTGCCTTTAATACTAAGATCACCAAGTTTCCCCAGAGACAAAAATTCCCCTCCTGATCTGATCCTGATCTCTGCTAATCTTAAAATCATCATTCTTTTATGAGTGTTTTTAAACGATCCTCTTAGGTCTGGTTTGCACTACAAAGCTTATACTGGGAGAGAGGTGTTGGCTAAGGTTCCTAGTGTAGGCCTGATTTATTTTGGTAAAAGGACTTTTGCATTTATAAATTACCTGTTTGAACAATAGACACTTTTCTATCAAAATGTTTATCTTGCCTGTGTTACTTCATTTACACAGTGGGGTTTGCCAAAAGAATTATGTCTATACATGTTGCAATTTTTCTTTCCTACAATTCATCAGTACACCTTAATGTTATTACATGGACTTGGCTTTCAAATTAGGCTGTTGAACAACTCAACCAGTCAGCAGTAAAATGGTTTAAGTCATTCACTATAAATCCACAGAATTTACTCTGGTCTTGTACTTACAACAAGTAGGTAGGTCCAGCTGCACACCAGCTTGTTGAGTGATGGCAATCAAAGGCTGGATGTGATGCAGACAGGTGTATATCATTGGTATTAGAAACTGTTGTGCTGTGCCGTCATCCTGCCAACCTCTGAGTCACCTGGCACCGGCTGGAGCTTGTACCTAATTGTCTACATGTTATTTTTCTTGCCACCCCTCTTGAATGATAAGCGTAGATTGAGACTTTTTCCCAGTGCTGTCTGCATACCAGTGGTGGTGTTTTCATATCTGTTCCTCAACACAGACAGAAAAATTCATGTCACAGAGACAGATAGTTCTCTCAGGACCAGATGCAGACTTTGCCAAGACCTTTGGGATGAGGTGGAAGAACACACAGCAATGCATTTAAAAATCACATATTGACAGCTTTTTGATTATTATATATATTTAGGAAAAGTGGTGCTGAAACAAGCTTGCATTTCTACTGCATTACATGCTATCCTTAATGGGGGATAAAGTCACAGGTAGTAATTATAGTTTGTGCTATCAAACAGGGCTAACTTCAGACAGAATTATGCCCTGAGGTTTTCATTGTTCCCCCCATGGCCTGTCTAAAGACTTTATTTGCAGGTTTCTTGCACTATAGTACAACTCTTTTCTTTGTGATACACATTTGCTTTCCAGTTAAATCAACAAACTTCCCACTTAGGCAAAAGACATTCTTTTGGTTGTGGGCTGTTTACTGCTTCCCTTGCTTTATGTTATGCCTGAGAATTGAAGGCTACCCTGCAGCCAGGCAGATCAACACAGCTCCAGTGAAATAAATGAGTCTTTGGAGGACAATCAATAGTAATAATGTGCCTGGATAACTACAGTGACACCTCTAAAAATGTCAGATAGAGATACTGGTTCTTTGCAGACGTGATCTGCCGAATAGACAAGTTTAATACAGGGTTTGGCATTTCCATTTTAACCACTGAGTTCAAACATATTTACAAGTTTCCCTTCTTTTCATCACCTTTATGACCTTATTTTTTTTCTTTAATCCTTTGCAAAATCATAAAACCAGTTGAAGCCTAAAATGCTTCATGGTGAGAAGATGGATATGATTACAAATGAGAATACACCATCCCCCAAGGAAGACCTGGTTTCCTCTTTCATCATGATTAAAGAACACTACATATGAGAATATTTATGTCAGAGTTTATGTCACTGGATATTGTTTATGAATATGTAGTATACACTGTGTCCTTTTGGCTTCTTCACTTTATCCTCTGTTATGTTTCCTATAATATGTTATTGCAAGGTGACTCTTAGGGCTTGCCTTGAAAGAAGAATAATATATTGCTTTGGCTAAAAAAAAACAAACAAAAAAACTATCTTTGACTTTTAGAAAGATGATAGGAAATATAAATTGGAAGATTAATAAGTTCTAATAGATAATTTTTATTTAAAGTGCATTCTTCCAAAATGTACTCTGTGAAGTTAGAGGCTGTACAATTCGCACTTTACAGATTTTGTTTTCTCACTTGAACACCATTTCATGAGTGCTGCAATCATTGTTATTTCTGGTTATTTGTTCTGGAAGCAAAGCTGGAATCTGCAGAGACAATGTGAGACTTGCAGCATGTTTCCTTCCTAGGCTAATGAATATGTGCTAGAGAGGGGTGGAAAAGAGTGATAGTTCCTATGGTACCCAGGCCATACTTGCCTGGGATGGATACCAGACTCTAGGGTTTAAATTTAAGAGCCACAATAGATTTAAACCACCTGGGCTGAAGGACACTCAGACACTGGCTCCCAGGACAGTCAAGAAAGAAAAGCTGATGTAACCTGACAGGCACTGAAGAGGAGGGTCCGGTACAACACCAAGTGGGAGCTGTGATTTGTCAGCCTTAGAAATTAGTGATTCATTCATCACTTCCTCTAATGCAAGTACCTGACTCTCTCTAAAGTGCTGTAAAAGGTGGTGATGTGGTGTGAATAGAGTCCTTGCTCCTGACAGCCAGTGCTAACCTAACAGCATTGACTTCACAACCCCCACTGACAAAGGAATGAATTATTGAACCTACTCATCATCCCATTTCAGACTTCAGTCCATCTTAAGTACCCATGTGCTTAAGCACCTTGATGAACTAGGGTTTTAGGCAGCAGTTTAAACTTGAGAGTAGGTTCACTGGTGTTTTCTGTGCTCAAAGACAGAGCTGAGCTGTATTGCCCATGTGAATATACACACATATCGAATGAGTCTTTACTCTTCTTTGGACCTTAAACTTCGTCATGGTGAAGATTCCAAGAGCCACGAGCTACTCAACAGGGTCTTTTCAGGATATGCCAAGGGAGAACTACAAGGCAAATGCAAATTCAAGTGTAGGCTGCTCAGCTTTTTGCCAAGTCCTGCTCAGAGAGGCAGCAAATGCTGTGTCCAGTGCTCTTAGAAAGCAGATGAATCCATCTGATGTGCTCTCACTGATTTTGGTGCATCACTACAGCATTTTGTGCAACAAACAAGAAAATGATAAAGCGGTATTTGAATTTCTTGACAGTTGTAACCTGCCACGTGCCAAACTTAAAAACGTGCTTTTGTGGGTTATATGTGCTGTCTTCTCTTCTTGGCAATCATGGCCGTTTTAATGTTTTGAGACTTTCCCATTTTCCATCTTGTGGATTTACCCCTTTTTGCAATGAAATTGTGTTTTAGCTGACTGGCAGCTTCTGCAATTTGCCTATGCAATGCAGAGGTCAGCAGCAGAGAGTAACAATCCTCTGCAATGCCTCAAGGTCCTCTCTCTCAAAGGGACAAATGCAAAGCAATACAAGTCCAGCCTTTTCTCAGCAACATCTGTAAACTGCAAATATGCTCAGTCCAATCTATTTTCAAGTGCTCCTCTGAGAATTCCCAACTTTTACATTGTTCATGTGTCAGTTAGATACGATTTGATAAAAAGAAACAGCTTGGTAATACCTACAGGGTTATTTCCAGCACACAGCAGTGACCAGCCAGGTGCACACTGAAAAGAATATTTTATTCTCTTTGTTCTGTCTGCCGGGTTACCCTGACTGAGACACATTTGAATTTTTTAAATGCAAAAGCCCAAGTTTTGCTTCTAAAAAAATTTAGCAAAGCCTAGAATGAATTACTGGCCAATTTGTCATCCTAGCATAGAAAGCATTTTCCATCTCTCCTCCTGAAGCTGTGCCACTTAGTATAAATAATGAAATATTCAGTGAGCCACAGAAAATGACTGGCTTTGTAGCCTGGGGGGCTCCATGGAGTATGAGAAGTCCAGGTGAGTAGCTTTATCATAAGTATATTTGCTATACTGGGTATGATCTGAGAGAATTTCCATAAAGCATTTTGGCTTAGATCCAGTCAGCCTTTTGTAACACAAAGAAAGAAATACTGTGGAAAATTTCTCATCAGCTATATTATAGATGTGCAATACAAATGACAGTTTGTAAGGAAACGGGAATCAGAAGAAAAAGCACTGTGTGTGCTATCACCTTGCACAATATACTTCTCACAGAGCTGGGCATTGCTGGGGGAAAAAAATTTAGAAATTTAGTCTGAACTGTAACAGGCTTGAGATTTTCTGAACTGGAAGAGGGTCCAGAACACTCCCAAACCTGTAAATTATTATATGCCAGAGCAACTTACACCACTAGTAGCCAGAAAGGGAAATTGCATATAAATGAAAACTGAGGTAGACTAGGTTAATGCTACTCTCCTGAACTTCAGCAAGTACAAATTGGAAAATCATACATAGGATGAAAACTATTCATTCAAAATATGTATTTTGTATAAATAATATATAAAGACTACTTTTATTACTTTTTTATAGCTAATTAATTTTTTTGAAAGAACAAAAGATCTAAAAAATTAAAATATAATATGCCAGAATTACTCTGTTCCTAAATATGCACAAATTAAATTGTCATCGCAGGCTTTAGAGATGTTCAGCAGAAAAATATTTAGCCTTGTATCTTCAATTGTAATAAATCTTAAATTAATGTGGTATCAGAGATTCTGGAATAAAAGAGAAGTTGAAGAATTTTCTATTAGTCTAGGTTTAGAGACACATCATATCTCCTCAGCTAAGGCATTTGTACTTTCTTTGCAATGATCATTACAGCTAATTAACAGCAAATGTTCACATTTACTAGCTATACTTAAGAGGTGACGATACCAAAGAGGAGCGAAGAGGGAGAGGGATGTAAATTTTTAATATACCTTATTTGCCTTAAGTCCACATGGGAATCATGAATAATTGATGGTAATGGTGGTTAACCCTGAGTCCATCAAAAGGATCTTTACATGTTATCCATTCCCCAGCCTCCTCCGTAACAACTCTCCCTGACACAGAAGGTGGCTTTTTGAGGCACTGAGCTCTGATGAAGAGTTGTTACTACCAATTAAGGACGTTGATTGGCAGCTGATCTCTATACAGAGGCTTCTGGAAAATGATGTGGCTCCCACTCCTTCTCCAGCTTCTTGTCACAAGGACTGGAGATTTGCCACTTGATCTGCTCAGGGGTAGGCTGTAACTTGCTTCAGTGGCAATCAACCAGATGACCTTAACCGGTGTCAGTAGCAGGTCTTTGCCATCTCTGGTGACTGTAACTGGAACAGGTTGGGGATTGATGGCTCAGGCTACTCAACTGGCTGGTGATCTTCTGCATGGGGTTGCCTAGATGTTTCTTCCAGTTGGACAAAGACATACCAAAGAAGACATTGCCCAGAATCTAGTGAAGCCAGCTAGACTCTCAGGTTCCATTTGTACAAAAATAAAATGAGAAAGGAACTGTTCTCTTGCCGTAGGGGTAAAATGCCAAAACACCTTCTCTTCCCTCCAAACTAGTGTTGCCCACTGGGCTTAACAGACACAATTTCTGTTCAGTCTGTTTCCTAAACTGTAGCAAAAGCTCTTTGGCACATGCAAAAACTGTGCTAGAGAACATGGTGAAAAAAAACCCCTAAACAAAACCAGAGTGGTCTATCGTGAGCCTTGTCCAATCCGCTGGTATTGGAATAGCCACTGTGGCACCTGAGCTGGCTAATGCATAGCTGGTAAAAGTTGTCCTGTTTGTCTGTAGTCTCTTCTAGAGGATACTGGAATAGGGTAGATCACCTGTCGCACAATTTAACAATCTTGTTCAATTTTTTTTCTGAACATCATGGGATGTCCTGGAACTATCAGGGAGCTTCCAGAGTTTGATAGCAGAACTAGGTCAGATTTACCTGTTTTACTGCGGAGCTGTGGACCTGTGATAACATTCTGGTTTAGGAAAGTCAAAGGCTGGGACACTGGCTGTGTTGGATTGTTTTTCTAGCTGAAAGTGGAAAGGACAGTGTGCTGTGGGGCTGAGGAACTGTATATTTTGACCAACTCAGGAAAATGCCTATTTACTCTGTCTGTTTTTGGTAGAGGTTCCAAAATTATCTGTTAAAAAGGCTCCATCTTGGTGCTAAAACTCCATGAAGCTGGTTGACTATATTCTGCTCCTAACACTCTTCAGTAACACGAGAGATCTGGAGGAGTTCCTCTCTTCGCTCCAAAATAATCCTTATCTGATGGGCTTGACACGTTGGTTAGCCTCCCACACAAGTGTAGAGATGGAGAATCCCCATAGTCCATCCTCCCTGATTTGTCCAGCTGGAGCTGGATTTCAGTGCATTTCTCAAAAAGCTTGTGCGCTGTCTAAACTTTATGCAAGTAAAGAGCAAACTAGGAGCTATTAGTACACAATGAATTGACTGCATCTGCTGATGGTCAGGAAGAACCAGATGTTTGGCTCCACTTTTCCACCAAAGTGTCTTAGTTCCTAGTCACTAACAAAATAAACCTCAGACTGTGGACAAGTGGACAATGGGGAGCATGCTGGCATTTTTGGGGCAGGCACAGCCACTGCACTTTCTGCTCCTTTTGCATGAACCCAAAGTTGTACCTGTTTTGTGCATTGTATTCCAATGAAGCATGAGATTTGGGGCTGATTAAGAACCTCAGGTGAAACATTTTTCTCTGAAACACTTGGTGTAGTCTGGCTTCATGAAGCACTTCTGCTCAGCATCACAGCAGAGTGGCCGACCCTCACTGCATCAGTCGGTCAAACACGGAGCTATTGAAACAGAAGGGCAGGTTCACCCAGCGAAGTATCTTCTGCCCTTATTTCCCCCTTACTGGGGGCAAAGCTCACTGCTAGTGTTTGATGTTCTCTCTGGGGAGAGGGGGAATAGAACTAAGACCTTCACTGCTGTGTTTTTTCACATTTTCACATTTTTCAAATTTGGATGCATGGGTATCTTCTTGAATTAACCAACCTCACTCAATTTCAACCCTCTTCTGGCCTTTGAAAACCCCCAAAAGGAGCAATTTATAACTCAAGTCTCTGTATTGTACCTCTGCTCTCTGTCTATGCACCTTTTGCTCTCTGGAAAGCTTACAGAGCTGTGGTTGCTGACATGAGTATTGACCCCCGTGGCAGCTGTAGCGCAGCACTCCACTGGAGTTTGGTGCTTTGAAGTGAAGACACGAATGGAGAGGCCTGATTTGAAGGAGTCAGTGGGATAAATCTCCTTCGTGCATTCCACAAACTAGACAAGCAGCATCCCGGTGAGATGGGCAAGAAAAGACAGTGAAAATGTGACAAACTGAATTAAATAGCATGTTTACTCTCTACTCCAACACCCAGCTGTCTTGTACAAACAGTTTTTTTTCTTTCTGCTGCCTGTTTTTTTTTCTAGAAAGTTACTGAGATAGAGCACAATTATTTTCCTTTTTGTGTTTGTTTTTCCCCTTGCAGGGCTTCTTGCCAAATGGGGAAGGGAAGGAAACCCATATACACACATAAGTATAGCCAGTCAGGAAAAAGGATGTGGATTCAAGAGTATGTGTTCAACCCAGAGTCTTGGATGCAAAAGTTCAAGTTTCCAGGGCTAATCAGAGAGAAACACATTTCTCTTTTGTGAGAGATGCTGGTCTGGAAACACTTGTTGGGATGGCTTCATTTCAGATCTCTTCTTATGTGACAGTACTGTTCACTGCTGAGACTTTCCCCAGAGGGTGGTGAGGGCATGGGCAGGTAGGGATGGATGTGGGGCTTCTCTGGTGCCTCCATGGAGCTGATTACTTCATTTTCTGTTTCTGAAAAAACAATTCTGCTTCCTAGAACAACGTTGAGGGGTTACAGGAAGGCTACCAGGGATGGGTGGATGGTAGAAAAACACCCCTGAGACCCATAGTGCCTGCTAGCATTAGTCTCATTTAAACAGTTTGAGTCTGCATCAGTGGAGATGCTGGAGAAGAAAGTTGTCACTGGTGAACACAAATCCTGCTGTATTTGAAGAAGAAGCATTTAGTGGCTTAGGTGATAGCTGGGGACTCCAGTGGGAATAAAGTCCCCCTCACAGTTTACAGTCTCCTCCTTGGCACAGTCTGCAGAAAAAGAAAACTTTCCACCTCTCTTCTAGACCCATCCTTGGAAGGCTCTGTTGTGCTTTGGGCTGTGAAAACTGACAGCGAGTCAGGACAGGTGTTTCTGAGGGGAAGGAAAAAAGGTTTCCCTTCTCCTGCACACCAGCATGGCTGTTGCAGCATCTATCCTCCAACACAGGCACAAGGGAGACTTTCACCTTGCAGCTACACTGATGTCTGAGAGAAACCTCTGTGTCTGGAGAAGTTTACTTGGCGGTAGAAAAAACAGCAGGTAAGAGAGAAAAGAAACTTGAAGGAAATACTGTGTCTAATCTGGTATCCTCTGCAGCTCAGTGGTGATAAACCTTTCTTCTACTCCATCTAAATATCGCTGTAATTGGCAGTTGCTTTCTAGTGACTGTTTTTTGATTTCCCAGGTGTACCAGAAGATACTCCTCCTCTTTCTTGAGGACTAGGTTTCATCTCAGCTTTATTTGGTGTGAGGCAAATCTTTAGCACATAGCACATTGCATAGCCTGCAGCAGTTTTGGTTGTAATGTGGGGGCTGCAGTACTGTGCTGAGCTAGGTGGATCAGCTTTCCTGTTCAGGGCTTCAATGAAGACAGGCTGATAAGGCATCGAGGGACACATCCACACAAGTGGGAGGGATGTAGGATGGAGCTGGGCAGAGGAAAAGGGATCAGATGCTTTCTGTTGTTGAAACTGATGTGTTAGACAAAGGGAGTACTTTCCTCTATGGTGTTAGAACAAATGCTAAACCAAAGGCTGGACCAGTTGGAGAGAAGACTTGCTTTGGACTGATCTGCTGAGCAGGAGTTAGATGTTGCCTTGGAGGCATGGCCCAGGGAATATTCAAATCTTTTGGTAATTTCTGGCACTATGAGGAAAATCTATGTGACAAATAAACTCAGGGAAAAATAAGAGTTTCCAGGAAGTGTCCATCAACGTGCAAGGGCTGTCTAATTTCAATGGTCATGGCCATTAGATTAAAGCATACACTTACTTTCAAGGACCCATCAAAGGCTTTTATCAAGAACTCCGGCACACCCGCGCCACTGCTCAGCCACCTTGGGTTTAAGTTGGATGTTTTCCTTCTGCCACCTCCATCTCTTCAGTGGACATAGCTGGGAGAAGTGGAGTTGACACTACTCCCTCTGCAGAAAAATCATGCTGGCATTTCATCTTTTTTGATGAGATGCTAACTGTCTTCAGAGTGTCTGGAGCTGTATGGAGAACAGGCTACAGGCTATGGTGAGTTGCCTGAGTTAGCTTTAAACTAACTGGATTGTGGGCTGCAAAAAGCTCAAACAAATTACAAATTCTAGGTAAGGATTTATCAGGCCCTTTTTCATTATCCTTTCTTAAGTGGATTAGACCATGCTGGCAGAAAGAGAACAGTCATGGAATAAGCATAAACCCATGCCACATCTGAATAGATTTGTCAAGTTATTATACACAGAGCAATAAGAGGCAGCAGGATTCCAGTAATAGTCAACTTAATGTGTTGTTAGTTTCAAGTGATTGTACATCTCTTCCCTGCAGAAAAATTGTTTGCTACACAAGCACATTACATTTACGAAAAAATAAAAACACAGTCTAAATCATAGCAGTAGTGTGGCCTTGTTTTCTGTCTCCTGGGGCAGTACAGATCCAGTGAACTGATTCTGGATGAATGGGACACTCTATGTAGTCCAGGTGCATCTGTAAATGCATTTAGAATGCATTAAATATCGTTAACAAAGATCTACAGCTATCCTGGGTACCTTTTCTCCAAAAAGACAGTGAATTTCTGGCCAACTTTCTATTGCAGGCTCCATTTTCTCTTTCCCATTTCAGGAGATACACTTTTAAAAAAAATCACCATGACCCCCTGCCTAAAGAAAAAGGCTCATGTTGAGTAGAAGATTGCATGCCAAAACCTGAACTGTTTTGAGACTACTATTTTTGAACTGTGAATCCTAGGAATAAAATTAAGAAGAGCACAAACAAGAAGAAAGGTACTGATGACTCTGAGTATTTAGGGAACATCTTCCCCAACTTTATGTCTGAAGTTCAAAGCAATTTGCCTTAGAAACTCCATATGAAGTGATAATGAGATGAACTATGTTCACTAGGAAGGGAATCAACTTTGCTAATAAGTACATGGAGTTTACTGTCCTAGCAGTGAAAGGAACATTTGTCAAGTTGCTCTCCAATGATCTGGATCCCCTAAAGGACCCATCATAAAGCATGAGAGATGTATAAACATCTCAAAAAACAATTTAAACCCTTCTTTTTTATTAAAAATAGGAAAAAAAATTATGTCCTTTTTCCTTATGGAAATTGCCTTAAAAATATTACCCTATTTCTGGGACTGACAAGTCTGTGAGTTAAAATAAATAGGTAAAATCACAGCTTGCCTGAAACCTCACCAGCTGTGCTGCTACCTGATGCCTCCCCAGCTACCACACAACAGCTCCTAAGTCAATTAGGCTCCTGGCAGAGCTGTGCATGCAGTTGATGGGAGCTGCCACATTTTTGGAAACTTGGACTCTTTTTTATATATAAACTTTCACTCTGAATTTCTTGGGGCTCTGATGGATGTTTGCAGAAATAAGCACGTTCTCTTTAATGGTGTTATCTATAAGGAAAGATTTTTTTGCCTGTTTCCCTCACCCTTTAAATTGTTGACATCTACACTAAGTGTCTCAGTGTACATATATTTACCATTAAAAATGAAAACACAACCCTCATCTTATTTTACAAGAATGTTTCATGATCTTTCCTTAATCATTTAGTTCCACTGATTTAGACACTTTCCTTTGTTTTTCATAATTAGTCCTGGAAATTAGGAGCATACCAATTTGTGCAAAGGCCTATTAATTATTGGCAATAATTATCATCAGCAGAACTTCAGATGCTTTTAGTCTAACTTTGTGGAGGAAGGGAGGAGGGAAGGATTGGCTGACTTTCTCTCTCTCCCTCTCCCAGTCTGATATACCCTGTAATATGAAACATTAAACAACAGCTTAGTTTTCACCAGAAACTTCAGTGTGTTCTCCTTTACTATAACTTCCATCTAATCTCTAATCAGTTACAAGCAGTTACCTCCTCTTTGCAACCTTGTATTTTGCTTCCTTTCCCCAATTTCCATTTTGCTATGGCAATTTGGCCCCTCTACAAACATTGTTCTCTCGCACTCCTTTTTTATTGTCCCCTCTATATCATTTAAATGGATAAAATCCTATCATTGCCTTGTCTGAGACCCAGAACTCCAGCAAGGGACCTGTTTTTTGATGGCACATCAGTGTCACTGATAGACCTCTCAAGCAAGACAGTCAGAGGAGCCTGTACTGTCTACAAGAGGAGAAACCCCTCCTTCACCTGTGTTAGGTGCTCTCCAAGGCTGCTGTGTGTAGATATATTCTGTTTTATAAAAACAATGTGAGGAGGGCAAGGAGAAACTTTATAGAACATGACATTCTGGGAGATGAAGCACAAAGTCCTCAGAAATAAAGTGAAGACTCATTTTACATCAAGCAAAAAAAGCTACATTTGCAGAAAAATGTACTTCAGACTCCCCTTGGGATAAATGTAGTTAAAGATAATATATGCCAAGAAGTGAGGTAAAGACCATTCAGAGGAAGCCATTTGTCATGCAGAACAATGACACTCTATTTTAATTGGTCTCACAAAACCTAGTAACTAGGCCATGTATTTTAACATCCATCTACTGACACCTTCTTAATCAGTCACCTGTTTGAATATGTGCAGATATCATTCTCAAACAATGGGAACTCCATAGCCTTTTTACAATGTGGATCTGAAGGTGTTATTTTAAGAGGGAAAGCCACTTTCCCTTGGTGTGAAGGGTGTGGGAATCAGGTTGTTGAAGAGCTGCCAGCTCTGTAACACATGCTGAGTGTGCAGAGGACAGTGGTTCCGTGTGAGGACAGGAGTGCAAGGAGGGGAAAGGAAAATACTTCATATTTGCTGAAGACCCTGATTCCCTTTACAAACATACACACATTTTTTTTTTCCTGAAAAGCAGTGATCAGCCATTGCACAAGTGAAGTCTTGTGGTGTGGTTCATGAGATGAAGTGACATGCACAGGCTTGAGGCTGCTGGAGCACTTGGCATCAACCATGCTTATAGAGTTTTCTGGTGTCATCCCCTATCTGACAGGGGAGAAGAAAAGCTGTGGGGTTGTTTTGTTTGTTTGTTTGTTTGGTTTTTTTCTTTCCCAAGGGACTGCCACTATTTGTATTATTTAAAAATTTCATTTTTAATTACAAATAGTCTCTCGAGAACAAAATGTATCCTTTGGCTGTTAACATCCCATTCACAGTGCCTTCTCTGTATTAATTTCTTCTTTAGAAACCTTGCTGGCAAAGTGAAGTACATGAAGTAGCAACAGCCATTTGATATCCCTTTGGAGATTCATCCAGAAATAAGTGTTAGGACTTTTATGTCTGATGATCACTAAAATCTACAACTGTGCTGGTGCCTCAGTGCCTGCTGGCAAGAGAAATGACATCCCATATTTGGATCAGCAAACTGGGGAATTGAGAAACAGCAGCAAGGGGAATGAAAGGTTCGGAAAATCTTCAGAATTCCCTATGGAAGGATATGGTGAGAAAGCTCTTCTGACTCACTGTACCAACCTGCAGTATCTGGCATAAGAGTAGGTAATGCAAATAACACATTGACTAAGTTCTTGTTTAAAGGTGGTGTTACAATATATGCCTCACTTTAAGTAAATATAGACATTGAGTAGATATTTGAGACAGAAATATTTGAAGAACATCCAAGGATATTTTCTGTCAAGATTAGAGAGCCCCACTTTATCATTTAACAAGTAGATTTTGAAAATATGTGCTTTGGCTTCAGTAGATAAAGTCCTAATCTGAGAGTAATATATATAGGTTTAATTATATTTAAAAATCAAGGTTTCAGAAAAAATATATGGTGATTACAATGGACAAGACAGCTGGTGTTACTGTGTCCAGCTTCCTGGTACTGTGGGCAAGTTTCACATAATTTTTCATACACTGAATCATATTTCTTCCTACTCCAGTCAGGAAGTCAGGCTTCCCTATGGCTGGCTGTTATTTCCAGCTTCACTGCTCTCTTGGACAGAGAAGATTTTTTAAAATTTTTTCAGCCTAAGTATTTTACTGTAGAGGCCAAACTGTTGCATGTCACTAAGATCAGATTCAGAGGCTTGAAATTGCTAAGCTCTCTTTTTGCTTCCCTCCTTAACTCTCTTTCCTCCATACAGGTAGTATATTTGTTGCTGCCAAAGCATATAGCCCTGTTTGTAAAAACTTGAAGGATTTATTAAAAATCCTTGTACCTGCAATTTCCAAATGGTGGGGTGAAGACAGTCTGACTTCTTTAGTTTTATCTCATTTAGTTCCAAATGTTCCTTTTGTCTCAGATATAGTCATGTATTCTCTGCTCTCTTGTACTCACCCTACATTTCTCCCCATAGCTGATACCACTACCCTTATTGAACATGGAGACAAAGTATTCAGGGACCATGCTGAGATTCTCTTTCATACTATATTCTCCCTGCTTAGTGGCCCAGTTTGTTGCCTGTCACCTGTAGGAGTATCTGAGCCTTAGGATTATTGGTCACATTTATTTTTCAACATATGTCTGGAAGCCAGTCTACCTTAATGACACCATTCTTGCTAGTCTGTCTCTTCCTCTAATAACATTATAGAAATTGCTATTCATATCCAACTCTGAAGCTGGAGGGGGAAGCATCTATAACAAACTCCCAGCACTTCTCAATAGAATCTCTTATTAACCTTTCTGTAAGCAATTTCACACAAATGTAGTCTATTTTATCCATTCTACTCCTTCTCATTCTGCTGCATCAAGTGAGACCACTCAGCCATCTTTGCCTTATAATGGTTTCCAAAACAATTATAACTATGGTCATTTTTGTTATGTTTATGTTATCCCATTTATTTCTCATTTGACATGTAGCATCAGTTGTTCTAGGACTCCTGCTTTATTGCCCATGTACCATGCCTTGGATTAAAATATGAAGTTTCACTGATAATCCTCAGTGTCTTGACTTGACCAAGCAAGGTCATTTTAACAACTTCATTGTCATCCTGACAACTGGGGAGTCTCAGTATGTGTTTGTCTAATAACACAGCTCTGTTATTATGTGCTGATGGAGCCAATGTAGATCACTGTGCAGTGAGGACCTGTGTTGTAGTACAGTGCCAGTCTCAGCAGTATCAGGCTTCCTTTCTCTTTGCTGTTCATTTTCCTGTTTACTTCTATTCCCTTCATTTCTATTTTCTTGTATATTTGATTTTTCTTTCACTCTCCAGTAAATGCAGGGGCGGACTCAACACACATAACTTTCTTCCCATTGTCTACTTCATCTCATCTGCCTCATCACCATGATGCCTTGGCAGAGGTCAGTAACCTCCTGACTTGCATTGAGAATATTACAGGCAGTTGTGCACAATACGGGAAGCAAACCATGGAATTGTGAGGCAGTGAACAGAAAGCAAATGAAAAGATACACTTATTCCCCACACTGCACCATTAAAATGTTGAACTCGGGATGTATACAGAGGAGATCAAGAAGAGATTTAATGAATTCTGGGAAGAAAAATCTGCAAATGCTTTGTGCACAAAGAAACAACCTGAGGCACAAGATGATTCTTTGAGCCTTTGATTTCAGGGAGCACCACCCCAGGGATGCGTTGCCCTGTCCTTTTAATCCAGCTTTAAGCTTCAAATCACGGCCACTAGGCGGGATAGGACCCTGAACTAGGTAGAATTCATGTAATTCAGATAATCTTTGATCACTTAGGGAGAGTTTACCCTTCTGTGCATCCCTAGTTTGTAGACGTGTTTCTGGTTATACAGATTTAATGATGAATGTTGTTTTGACTCTCCCTATTATCAACTTTTTTTTTTTTTTTTTTAATGAGGTGAATGGAAATGAAAATACTCATCTTGCTCTTGCTGAATATGTTGACTATGTATTCTGGAGCCAAATCTGTAGTGCTGGCATTACACAACAGCATAAAGTAATATTTGAGACAGAGAGAGGCTGCATTTCCCATCTGGCCAGGTTCATTTGTTTGGCTAGTCTAACGCATTCTGCAAAGGAAGGAGAGAGACTGCTTCTGCCCTCTGAAAAGCAGTAAGTATTATGAAAAATAATGAAATACAGTACAGTCTTGATTATCCAGATGTCATAGGGAAAGCTGAATAAGTCTGGATAACAGAGGTTTCAGAAATTCAAGGAACTTGTCAGCATAATTAATAGATATGAGGGGACATGGCCATGTTTTGGATAATAGAAAGTTTTGGACAGCTGAGAGGCAGATGACCCAAGGTTATATGGTAATACCAAAGTCGTGCTGTAGCTTCCATAGCTCTCATCTTAAAAGTTTTTCCTAGTATCTGGTTACCGTCAGAAAATACACTCTACTTGAAAGAGAGAGAGAAAGAGACAGAATCCACCATGGGTACTACATATAGTAAAATAGGACCAAGAATCTTGAAGTTACTGAGGAAGGTAACGATAACTAGTGATGTTCGTTTGTTTGTTTGTTTTTTCCAGAAGTGAAACTATACACCAACCTACAAAAGGGATAAGCTGCTGCTTGCTTTAATTCCCTAGGACTTTCCCCTTTTCACAGCATCCATTCATGCAGCACGTTTTTGTCCCATCACAAGCTACCCTTGCACCTGCTGTTTTAGGTACCTTTCACAAACCACCGTGGGGTAACAGTTGGCAGAAGATGATATTTAAATAGAAACATTTTAATGGCAATTAGAATAATTTATTCCTATTTCATTTGCAAAGCTAAACTAGGCTCTGGTCTAAACATGAGGCATGCAATAGGATAAATGTTTAGTCAAAAACTAACACTGGCTGATCACAGGGCAAGATTACATTTGGCTTCTCACTCTGCAAATGTGGCTTTTCCAGAGATGTCTGACATGTTTCTCTGCATCCTCAATGGGACTTTGTTTATTGCTTTGTGAGAAAGTCCTGATAAGGAAAAATTTTTTTTCTGTACTTGGAATCTGAATAAAAATCTTGACTGGTTTTAAACCTTAAGACGTTGAGAACTGATAAGAGTTTGGTCTGTGAAGCTGTCCAGAGACAGTTCTTTCTGACAAGTCCAGCAGCCAGTCTACAAATCAATATAATAAAGCTAATTTGAAAACATTTTTACCAATTACCGTATTTGGAAATATATTCATATATGTAAAATCTCCATTTTTAAACAAAAATCCCAAATTAGCATTTTTTCCCCTCAAAATACATACCTTCAAAATGCTATTACTGACAGACAAATTCTGATCATATCTGGTTCATTGTTATACTTTGTGGATGAATATTCAATCCACTTGTAACTAATGCAATGCTTTAACCTATTAGTTTCCAAACCCCCCCGAAGAAAACACCTCCCCTTGTTTTGGTTGGATGTTACAGCTGTACATTCATTGCAGCTTTGTCCCCTTTGCCATAGTGCAGCTACTCTTGTGCAAGGTGACCACAGAATATTATCACACTGTTTAAATCAGCTTTGCTGTTCTCACTCAGTGTGAAGAAGGACTGGTATCTGCTTTTTCCTTTCCCCCTACTACTGCTTAGAATTGTGTGGCTATTCCTGAACTTCATGGGGAAGCAAGTTCAGGCTAAAATTAACTCTTGTTTTCCTCCCCACTCCAGAAATAGCTGTGGAAGAGCTAAGTATTTTTTTTTGTGTTTATCATTAACTATTTCATCAATAATGACTCATTATCTCTATTAGTCACAAAGTTAGGACAAAAGCATGGAAAATACAAGGATGACTCACTGGCACGGATCACTGTACAAACACAAGATTGAGAATGCCTTGCTTTCTGTGAGGAAGGTGCAGAAAGGATTAATTACTAGAACTGTACATACCCGTGCTTGAAATTAAAATATGATGAAAGTTCAAGGATGTATAATGCAGAGCTAGTTTTTGAACATCCAGGTTTCACAAGGCAGTTGGTTCAGGGCCCAGGGCATTTTATTTGATATATTCATTTTTCAAGTGATCCATGCTGAATTTAAATTTTGATTTACTGCAGTAGAGCAACTGGGTACTTCCTACCACAAGTCAACTCAGGTGATGAACACACAAAAGATGGGTTTTGTTGTTCGTTTTTTTTTTTTTTCTATCAACAATATATGGCTTGCATCAATGAGTTTATGGCACATGAACTGTGGTCTCACACCAGTAAGCAGCTCTGTGTGGTGTCTGGCGCCAGGAGCAGCTCCAGGCTCCCCTGACAAACAGGACAAAGCCCAGAGCTGCAATTACACAGTGGAAACTGCGTTGTATGACACTGCTTTCCTAAGGGTAACAAATGGATGATGTTAGGAAAAAAAAAAGGAAAAACCCTCAGCAAATGCATCCTAGGAAAATTTCTTATTGCATTATGAAACATAAAGACTATCTGGGTTGCCAGCCAAGGAACAGTCATGATTCATTTGGGTTCAAGAGGAAAAAAATCCAACCAGTTGACAGACAAAAGAGTTACTTCAAGCATGAAAGGAACATTTTTTTAATAAATACATGGGAAATTCAACCATCAGAAGATAAAAATATACTTTTTTTGCAACCAGCCACTCAAAATTTTGTTTTGATAGAGTTTCTATGCAAGTATTTTAACCATTAACTGGCATAAAACTACAACATAATGACAGAAGTCTTTACTTGCCTGTATGGTAGGTGATCCTCGTCTTCTTCCACATCCCTGTCAGTAACATCACACACACACACAAAACTCAGGACTTGATAGATACACGTAAATAGTCAGTTCTGTATTTGTTCTGGAGCTCTTGTTATACATGTTGATTCATATACTATTAAAATACAAATCAGATATTAACAACCAAGTAGGGGGTTTCTTCCCTTCTCTTCCTATTTTCTGGATAACCAAATATATAGCACATCAGGATAAAACATATTCTACAGGTCTTGAATAATTTCTCCAATCCAGCAACATTTTTTTCAGTGTAAATTTCAGAGTTTGACCTGATATTTTGTTATTACATCTGTCCTCTTGCTTACATATACGTGAAAGTATCTTCATGATTCTTCAGCAAGTATTCAGATGACATTGTGGTCCTATGATGGTATCAGAGAACAAAGGACCCGAGGGAGAGGACAGATGTGCAGCAGCCTGTTAAACACCATTGGAATGATCAGAGTAGTGTGGGGTGGTGATAGTGTGGGTAGGTAGGTCAGCTGAAGGCTGAAGTGGGAGAATGGATGGATGTGGGAGGAGGTGACCAAGAGATCATCAAGGAGACTGAGAGGGCAGGATGAGGGAACCGTGGAAGAAGGGATAATGAGATTAGAGGATCAGAGAGTTCACTTGAAAACTAGCTTGGCAGAGTAGGTGTGAGAGAAAGTTCAAGGAGGTCAAGGTACTCTTGCTGGAGAAAGTGGTGATGCACTGCAGGAAGGCTACTCAGAAGTGGCCTCAGGAACAGTCACTAAGATCGTGAGCTTAATTGCTAAACTATTTGAGCAAATTAATTGCATAAATGCTGCATGTTCCTTATTTAACAAATGGAAAATTAAGGAGGCTTAAATTGTAAAGCAAATAGCAATTAAACCTGCTGCATCTGCACATGTGTATATGCACCTGGATACCAAATCACTTTTATCCAGGGCCAAGATGGTTTGCTTCTGTGGTAACATCTGAGAGGTAAAAAAAGAGTGGTTATCTGGCACCCTGCTGAGAAAAGAGATAGCTGATGCAATACTTTTAGGGGACACACTTTCAACTAAAACATAAACATTTTAATTATTTTCCATAAATCCATGGATTTATTTTCATAAATCTATGGAAAATAGATTTCTATTTTCTAAAAATCCATTTCTAATATATATGCATGAGAAAGAGTACTAGAAATCAAAAGTTAAATCCTGCAGTATATAAACATACATGCACGCATATTGTTTTTGGTAATAAATTTGTTGTAGCAGTGGCTCGTTAAGCCTCTGTAGTTTTTAATTAAAACAAAAAGTAAGAAAGCTGGATGCAATACACAATACTGAAGTGACAAGGAAAGGGTCAGGCAGGGTGTCAGCCTTCAAATTCAGATTAAGGCAATTACTCAAACCAAAGGCATAAACAAGAAAGCCAGATGTAGTGAGCACTCAAACAAATACCTTCAGAGGAGAGCAAGCAGAGCGAAAAGCTGCCATTCATCCGGAGCATGATATCCTAAGGCTGAAATACAACAGCTGGGGAATGACTGCAAAATTTTGACTGATGTGTAGATCAGTTTGGTGGTGTATTTCTGTGCATGGTATGTGGAATGGGCTCAGTGCTCCTAGAGAGAGAATGGGGACAAGGCAGGTTCTTCTCTTCACAGAGACTGTGTCCACACTGTTGCTTAGGTATAGTCAAAGCTGCAGAAATGCAATGGAAACTCAAAAAATAGATTGATTCTATGTCTTGTGACACACTCCTCCTCATCTTGCCATATGATAACCTTTATCTATTTCGCAGGTGCTAATTCTAGTTTCTCTCAGCTCCTGTAATCTTTTTCCCCTTGCTAAATGCATTTCTACTTCTCTTGGGTGCCAACCTCCTTTTCCCTTCAAGTACCTGATTGATTAAAACATTTAGGTTAACCTGAGGGCATAATTTCTAACCAGTAGTCACAGTTTGACTCTTTTTGCATCTTTGTTGGGACTGATGAAGAAACTGCATACCTAATAGCTTGCATGCTTTTCTACCCCTAAAGGGTGTCAGCTACAGACCATGCCACTTAAAATGCAACAGCTGCATTTTTTCCCCATTAAAGTAAATTTCCTTGGGAAATTCACCAAGATTTTAACCTGAACACAGAAGAAGAAGATAAAATGTGGAGGATGAATATGTCAAAGTCATACACTTTCCAGCCTGCACTGAATTCCCCATGTGGCAATTCTACCTCTTTTGACCAAGGGAATTACCAAAGCCAACAAAAATATCTCCTCCGCTTCAGAAATGAGTGTGACCCTACAAGGACCTGCAGTTCCCCTGGGTAGGAACAATAAAGTTTTACTGGTAGCCTTTTTGTCAGCTTGCAGGCATGAGCATAGCTGCCTGTATCTGCAGCACTGAGCAGCACAGATCCAGACTCGAGGGGAATGACAGTGAAATCTGTGAATCAGTCACTGCCCTCATTCATCCTGCTGGGACAGCCTGACCCATCCAGCTTGTTTTCTCACACTGGTCAAAACAAGGGACGTCTTTGCAGCTGATCAGTGACTGAAGCACTTAATGCAGGCAAGTGGTTTGGTTTTACTTCTCATATAGCACTTGAACCCACAAATTTATATCTGTGCAATGTACCACTTTGAAAACACAGTGCTCCGCCTGGCCACAAAATGCCTCATTACCCCTGAAAAGCAGAAGGACAGTTTATAACTTGTGTGAAGCCACAGGCTGAGACTGGGGCCCTAACGTAAGCCATCAGCAGAAGCCAGGTGGGAGGAAGCAGCTCCTGAGTATCCCCACAGAAATGTGTCTGAGCCTAAACCATGGGAATGGAGTCCCTAGGGCCTGGGAGGGAAATTTCCTAAAATGTTCCTAAATTTGGCTTCTGATTCAGATAAGTACTTTGTTGATTTAATTTGGGATCGATGAGTAAGTAGTTTATTGGATATTAAGAGTCTTTCTTGACCCTCCCGTTGATATGTTTTCTGACAAAAGAGCAGAGGGCTGTTGTGCTCTCTGAACGGGATTTATCCAAAAATGGAGATAGACATCTAAGGAAACTGTACGGACTGCTATTGCCTGATTGAGTGAATCTGCACTGGCATTGCGAGGTACTGAACCTTGTCTGTTGATGTACTGTTCCTGAACACTGTAAGTCTGGATTCCCAAAAGGTCCAGGATCAGTCCCTTCAGTGTGCTCAGAAAATGACTTTCAGTCGAGACATTAGCAGTCACAGGTTATTTGTAATTCTCTTAAATATGAGGACTTTAAACGAATCCTCTTCCTTTTGTTCTCTCTGAGCCTCAGGGCTTTTTAGTGCAGATCTGCTGCAGTTGTTCCTTTTGTTTACTCAACTGTGTAATACCCTCAAAGAGTTTTCTTCTCAGAACTACAGGCAGGAAAAGTCCTGGTGTGCCTGCTGGAGAGAGCAGCACTGCTTTTCTGTGCTAAATCAAGGCAAAGTCAAACACTTCTTCATAACCCAAATTTGAGCTTACGTGGGATTTGTAAAGGTAGAAATATCCCTACCACTACCAAAACCTCAAAGCACTGAAGTGATGATAGCATTCCTTACAAGGTGCCTCACAGGTGTGCCTGTTTCCTTCCAGAGGGCTGTATTGCCTCAGCTACACTGGGAGAGAGAGATGGATGGAGAGGGCACGCTAAACCAGCAATGAGTAGTAGTCTGATAAAAGAAACGTTAAGGTCAATCTTCCATAATTCCCGCTTTTCCCGGTGTGACTGTCTGCATGAGAGCTGAAAAACTGAGAGAGAGAAATGACCAGTTGCCTGCTGCCATTTTACCAGAAGAGTGAAAAATAAGTGTCTTCCTCCAAATACCAGCTTCTGGGGAAGGCGGTCCCAGAACAGAAAATTAACATGGTCTCTGAGGCTAAAATCTGGAAGAGCCTTCTCCTCTTCCTTTGACTGATGAAGTCATGTGGTGTTCAAGGTTAGGAACCAGGAAAACTGGATTCCTCTCTGATGGGTCATCAGGCCTGCTTCCCCATCTATCTTACTAGGAAAAAAATATTTGAGTTGTCTAGAGTAGCAACCCTCTCTCTACCTCTTCAACACTCAGCACATGATTGTTCCACTCACCTGGGAATCTTGGGATTCTGCTATAACATATACAGATCTCATGGCTGAAGTCTGCTTTCTCCAAATCATGTGGTAAACCCCTATTTATTTGCAGGTTGCCTTAATCTTTAGCTCCACATACAAACTGACAGCCATCTTGTTAGATGGGAGAAGACTGCCGTTTTAAGTCTCACTTTCTAGGAAAGTTTTAGCAAAATCATTATGAGACTCGCTCAGTGCTTCATTTTTTTTCTTTTTTTTATTTACTTAGGAAGAACTGTAATTCATCCTACAGCTTTAGAAAGCAAGGCCATGGAGTTTGACCTGTGATATGTGTGCTCTAAATAGGAAGGAAACCAAACCTGATAAGCAAATGTGAGCCAGAATCAAAAACTCCAGATCAAAACACTTTTGGGGAAGTTCAACAGGCTGTTATGGGGATGTAGATCTAAATCTTACAGGTGGCTTTTCTGTTTTTTCTGATAAGCTGAACCAAATCCCTACATCTAAAAGTCTCACATCTTTCAGATACCCTAAGCTCGAAGTGGTTCTGAATTCCTTTGTGGGTGCTGGGCTCCATCCAAAGATACATGAATATGCTGCTCATCTACAATCACCACATTCATCTGCACTGACTCAACCTGGGGCTCTGTTCTGGATAAGTCACCTGATGTGCTTATATGAAAAGATGAAGAACACTGCCTTGAGCTCAAATAGTTAACTGTGTTATGAGACTGATTCCCTTTTAAGCTTTTGAACAAGCTAAAACTTACACCACTGGCTTGAAGGTGGTGGGGAGAGAAGCTGTGAAAAACATGTTGTTCCAGCTACAGAATACCCAAGCTGAGATCCAAAGATGTATTTCTGACTTAGTCGATCAAGCATTTAGCAAACAATTGATCCATAGGCCAGAGAAATTCCACAAGAACCAACGGCTTTAAATCTGGACTTAACAACAGACAATGACAATCTTCATGGCTTTGGAAAGAAGAATGCAAGTTTCAGGAAGAAAAGATTAAAATGAGTTGCCAAGAAACCAGACACAGAACACATGGTTTGAACAACAGCTGTTGTTGAAGCATCTCAATCAACCTTTTCTTTAACACAGTGTCCTCATGTTACCATCCAGCAAAGAATATTTGAAATAAAACTTCTTTAGAAAGATTCAATTTTATTAAAGAAAGGGGCTCCAGCAGAAGGTGATGATAAATTTATTCTTTTCTTCTAAATTTTCTCAGTGAAGGCCATTTTTTTTCCTTTTAAAAAACAATCAGAAAAACCTTTTACATTTTCAGTCATCTGGCAAAAAATTGTCTATTTTTGAGAGATGCTGGCACTTCTACTGTCATCTCAACCTCTTTTTAACCTTTGATGTAAAATTGTGGCTTGGTTGGTGATTTCTAGCTGGAGAACTCCATCAAGAACAAAGGCAGCAAAAAAATTACCAGTCTCAAGAGCAGAAAAAAAATTAAGTGACAGCAATGCATTCAGTAATTACCTGCAATCACTTTTCTCTCTGTTTTTCTCTCTAGTAGCCAGGCCATGCTTTATTAATTTAATTACAGCTCTCTAAGCTCCTCAGGTGGCTGCCATGTCTGACTCTGAGTGGTGAAAGGAGTAGCATGGCAGAGAGTTTCCTCCAGCCATTAATTTTAGTGATTCAAAGCATGGCATCTTATTAAATAACATCTTAATTGCCAGTGGCTCCAGTGCTTTTGTAGATCAGAGGTTAATTTTTATTTTCTCTCCCTCGCAGCAGAGTGTGTCTCCCTGCAGTCACCATGTGGTGGTGAACCTGGTTGGAGGGAAATGGTGTCTCAGACTTTTGGGGAATGTCTCCTCTCTTTTTAATTTCAGTGGCCTGGTAATTATAAAACTCTACTCTCACCCACATTTTTAATTTTCATTAAAAACAGACAAGGGTAATCAATCCTCAAGCTTGTATTTGGGGACCTTTTATAAGCTGGCTAAACCAAACTCCTCTAAAATCCCACAGCTTTTATTAACACCAAAGAAACTGAGAGTCCAACTAGAAAGGTACTGAGGCATTCTGAGTCCTCAGCACTCTACAGGAATTGGCTTTTTAGAGAGAATCGTAAAATGCACCCTTTTCCCTCTGTCTTAACCTAAACAACTGATGTCATCTCATCCATCAGGATACTGAAAATTATATAAGCCCATCATTTGCCATCAGTAAAAACAGATTGAGTCTGGCTATGCAGCCTGAATTTAGTTCAATATTTAATGACTCATATGTTGCATTTTATTTCATCTGCAGTAGTTTTCTGCCTCCTTATTTATTACAATCAACTTTATTCCCTGTAGTAGCACTTTGCAGTCAGACTATATTCCCAGCTGCTTTGAGAGGTTAAAGAAACCAGCTACAGAGCTATGATGAAGAGAACAGAGGGTGAAGGAAAGACAAGATGGATGGTGACTAAAGGGATGGCAGAAGCTGTGCTTGCCTGTCTGTTTTAGATAATGGAGTAGAGGATTTTTCAAGATCTTTTTCCATCCTATTTGTGATGTTTCTACTGTCCATACTAAACGTGTATGTGAATCTTTGTGACATTTTGCTTTCATCTCTGTGAGGTGCAACAGTACTCATCCTTGTTGTATGGTGGGGAGCTGTGTACTGCTCCCCATTTACCTGAGGTACCTCATCTGGAAATTTGTCTTTTCCACAGCTAGCAGAAGAAATTAGATGCTTCCAGTGAGTGAGTCAAATTTTAGGTGGGGTCAGAGCCATGGAGAGAGGTCAGAGATCTGCTAACAGTTGATATACCTAACTCCAAAGGGCAGTTCCTCAAAACTTGATGTGTTACTCCTGAGCTTGGAGCGTGTCCTCCAAGAAAGATTGTTCAAGTGTAAAGCACTGCCAGATGGTACAGAAACACACCACTTGCACAACCAGGCTAGCCAGCTACCTCTGGTGGGTAAAATGCCATACCTGGTGAGCACAGTGGAAGGTATATCTAAGGTAATCCAGAATCAGAAAACTAAAGTAGCTGGGGGATGCACTGGTTTAGAAATCAAAGAGAGAGAATCACCAGTGTCCAGACTGAAATCAGAAAAACAGAAAAACAAGACACAACTGTAGTTGGTGTCACAAACACAAATATATGGGGACAAAACCAAGCCATGGTGACTAGGGAAACAAGTACTGTAGGACACTGGAACTTTTTAGAAAGAGATACACAGTGTGATGATATAAAAGTCCCTTATTTGCTGTGGAATAGATCATTGTTCTCACCCATTTAAAAGGCTGATTGTCTCAGTTTCTTCAGTTGCTAATTACTTTCCCTGTTTATTAAGGAACAACTTTCAAAGTAGGTTAATATTAATCTGCTTGTTATCTAATTGATTATAGCCAAATATTTTTGACTTGGAGGTAGTATTGAGTTGTTAAAAAATTGAGCTGAAATTTAAATTTTTCCCTCTTAGATTTTTCTGTCATTCTTAGAAAACTTTTACAACCTTATTGTCAAATGTCTCATGATATTTTGATAGAATTTTCATGCTCTTTTTTCCATCTCTTCTCAAACACTTTATTTAAAAGGGGCCAGATGAGGTTACTGGCAGGGGCAGCCAAGTGATAAAGGTACCTTTATTCACGTATGTGCATGTGTATATGAAGGGAGACACAAGATAAAGCTGAAGCTAAGTATATTATAATGTAGTTAGAATCACAGAATCATACAATATGCTGAGTTGGAAGGGACTCAGTATCATTAAGTGCAAATCCTGGCCCCATGTGGGACACCCATGTGAATCACAACATGTGCCTGAGAGCATTGTCCAAATGCTTCTTGAAGTCTGTCAGGCTTGGTGCTGTGACCGCTTCCCTGGGGAGCCTGTTCCAGTGCTCAACACCCTCTGGGTGAAAAACCTTTTCCTGGTATCTAACCTAAACCTCTTTGACTCAGCTTCATGCCATTTCCTTGAGTTCTGTCACAAGAGTGAAGAGATCAGTACTTCCTCTTCTGCTTCCTTTTACGAGGATGTTGAAGACTGCAATTAAATTCTTTAATAAATACTATATGTCTTTAAGAAAGAGAGCAAGAGGATCTGTTTATAACATCTACTGGCCAGACTTATGAGTAGAGGAGCCATTTCAATCCTTATGGTGGGTAGGAGCAGGACTAGGCTGAGATGACAATGAAAAAGGTATTAAAGGAAGGACTTAAGAGCCATGCTGGAAAAGGGTGGCAGGTGAGTAGGTTGCAGCTGTGAAAGCACCTTGGTGAAATGACAGGTCTAGTGGTACTGAAGGTGACAAGGCCACATGTAGGGGGAGCTGCTCCTGGCACCTCCAGCTTCAGAAACCACTGGTGTCTTGGACTGGCATGTTGGTAGTTATGCCATGCACGTATTTGCTGGAAGATGGGGTAGGTGCCCAAACCTGAGAGAGCAGGAGCAGCACTGCTCTGCTGGCTTCAACAGACCTTTGATGGTGGGCAATTCTTCCCTGGATCCCTTGTACTGAAATCCAAGCTCTAATTTGGAGCCTGACCTGTCATACTTTATTTTACTGTAACATTAAGGAGCTTACTAAAAGAGCATAATCAATGGTAATTACTGAATTGCTTTACACAATCTGGCATAGGGATACATTGCTGATCCATCATTATGTGCCCAGGTAATGCCAAAGGGTTAGTGGATTAGCTTCTGTTACTGCATGCTGTCAAGGTGGTGGTGTTTTTTTTTCTCCCTGTGAGTCCACTCATTATAGCAGAGTAGCATTGTTGATATGTTAAAAGCTTCTATAGGTATGTCAGGGATAAAAGGAAGATTAGAAAAAATGTGCCTCCATTCCAGAAGGAAATGGAAGACCTGGTTACCCAGAACATGGGTAACTCAATAACTCTTTTGCCTCAGTTTTCACCCACAAGTGCTCCAACACCACTGTTCAAGTTGCAGAAGGCAAAGACAAGGACTGCAACAATGAAAAACTGCACACTCTAGGAAAAAATCAGGTTTAAGAACATCCAAGGAACATGAAGGTGCACAGGCCTATGGGTCCCGATGAGATGCATCCACAGGTTCTGAGGGAACTGTTGCAGGAAGTGGCTAAGGGTATTATTGTCCTCAGATTGCAAGGAGATTTCAAGATAGAGTTTAAATCTTCTGTAACTTTATAATTTTAATTCAATATCAGTCATTAGTCTGTTAGACCTTTCTCAGGGATGTTCAGAACAAGTGAGTGGAGTCAACAGCAACAGCTGGAGATGCCATTTTCCAATTGTCTCCAAGTATTGTTGTGGTTTCTGGTACCTTTCATGAAATAGGGGTATATTTCAGAAGTGACTGAAATATTTTTTTATGGTTACTAGAGCAATATGCTAGTCAGTTTTATGTAGTGTTCAGGTCTTGCTGTTAATGCATTAAACCATTTAGTGTCCTGAAAAATGAAGAAAAAGAAGCCCAAAATTTCTGTATCTTCCCATCTCTCAAAGTGTTCTTCTCTTCCTGTCCAAACTTGGAAAATGGTATTATTTGTTAGATATTGAACGAGAATCTAGACTGAACATGTGATAGGTGTCTTGTTTAGGACTTACAACTAATGCTTGTCCTTTACTGTTGAGGGAGCAAGGGTGGACCAACCTCGAGTAGGATTGTTAATCCTTCCCTTGAACTAAAAATATCATGGTTATCACGTAATTTGAACTTCCATGTAACCCCCTTTGACCAGTTTCTTCTACTTAGCAGTTCTTGAAAAACAGTCAAGTCCAGTTTCAAACTATGTGGGAGGCAAGAGTTAACTCCTATGGATACTGAGTTTAGGAGTGATGTTCCTACAAGTGGTCAAGAGAACACTGAGGAAAGCCTTCAGGTAAAGCCATTTCTGGAACAGATGGCTAATGTAGAGAAGATGTCATGGTCACTGAAACAAACAGCAGCTTTGGGCTAGGAACCTTACCCTGTATTTTAGATCCAAACAACTAATATGAAGAGCATGGCAATGAAATTAGAGGGCTCCCTTTTACCTCAGAATAGAAAACTGCAATTGGTGTCAAGGTTTTCATAAGAGATTTCTGATGAAAAAGGGTCACAAAAGAAATAAATCCTGTGCAAAGTTATTTGCTATCCAGAGCCTGAGCCAGCCTCATCCAGCTCTGAGGGTTCAGGTTGGTTGCTGCCCTTCCTCAAAGGAAAAAGGACTGTCACACTAGCCTGGTACATAAGGACACATAGTGCCATGGTTTAAGGGTCTGAATATAGTGAGTCAAGTAAATTATCCCCCATGAGGATAGCCCTGGAGTCAGAAACCTGTCTTTGGGAAGCATTTGGAAAGTTGCTTTGCAGTTAATGTAATTTTTGGGAGGCATAGCAATCAGTCAAAACTTGCTATGACATTGATACCTTTGTCTGTGTCACCAGGAATCCTGGTGTGTGAACTGCTGAGACAAATAGGATTGTAGAACAGGTTTTGCTAAATTTGAAAGCACTGTTTTGGTGCCTTATTTTTTTTTTTTTTTTGCATGCTACTTGTAGTTCACTAATGTCATAAGTTTAGCCAAGGTATGAGAACAATACTAGATAATTTGGTGTGATCTGTTTGAAAACCTAGTGTATCAACATAGGGAGATCATGGTCTGACAGATTCCTGCATGTCATCCAAGCTGTGATCAAAATCCAAAGGCAAACGGCAGCTCACCTCTTAGAAAATAAGATACATCTATTAAGAGTGCTGCTACATGGTACTCCTCACTAATCTATCCCCTGATTGCCTCATCCTTACCCACATTCCATGCTCACATTCTTCCTCCTGGTAGGAGCTTTTCTGTGGGCTTTTGTTGGGCCAGTTCAGCACACTAAAATGAAAACAATCAAGACTTTTCACTGTTTTTTTGCTACTACAAGGTGATCCAGCTCTCTGTTAGCCAGTTAAATTGCTGTAGGCTTCTGTAGCAATGTTGCTTGAGGCTGTGGCTCCATGCATATTTCTTTTGCCAATTGGATGAGCTGGGTTCCCTCTGTTTGAGCTCACCAAGCAACCTGTGAACTGTTGTCCTCTGATGAAGAACTTGAAATGGACTGGGAGGAAGTCACTTTTTCTCACACTTTGAATGACAGGTACTAAAGCTTACACAGTCATCCAGTGTAGTTTAGATGATGTGAAACAGTAACTTGTTACCTGCAAAGCCACCATTTTTTTTCCTAGACTTTTCAATGATAAATGCTAAATGGATTATGGTGGAAAACTAATAAAGGCTTCCTGTACTTTGGTCAAATCATCAGTCCTGAGTATATAATAATATATATTGGCAGCAAAAAAAAAAAGAAAGTACCCCATGTTTGAATAGCAATTGCTTTTCAAACATCTGTGATCTGTTCAGTACCTTGAAAGTGGAAAATACAGGGAAATCAATCACAAGAAAATTCTTTCAAAATGGATCACATATCATGAAGAATTTGACCACTTCAACTGATAAATGTGAGCAGCTACAAGCCATTGATTTTATCTGTGCTCCTTAGTAGAGCAATCTTAACTTCAATGTTATACATTGCAGTCAGGCTTGCAGAATCCTCAATAGGTAACAGACAGTCTCATCTGGAGAAGAAATGGAGCAGATCTCTGATGTCCATATGCTCCTGGTTCTCCTAGAGATTCCTGTGGGGGTGCCCCTCAGTGTGTGTCTCTCTGTGCACTCACCCACCTTTGTTCAAAGGATGTAATTTTTCTTTTCTCCTATTTTGGTTGACTGCTTTGCCAGAGGGAAGGAGAAATGCTCTGTGGGAAAATGTTTTGTCTGTAAAGGAGGACTAATTAATGTTAGCAAGAAGGTTATATTATTTAGATCAAGACAATTTGTGTTGTCTTAAGGGAACAAAAATGTGCATATTTTTAAAAACCAGAAAAATTCACCCCTAAATGTAATCATCCTCCAACAGAAGATAGAAGATTTTGCTTTATTAATTTTGAAAGGTCCTGTTGACTTTCATAATCTCCTGTTCAGGAAATTCAGCCTTGGGAAAGTGAGATTGAAAAACTCTTGCCAAAGTCTATTTTTTTCCAGTGAAGGACAGCTTGTGTATAAGGGTTTACTTCAGAAGATGAACTAATAACTTGAATCCTAGAGAAGCAAGTGATAATTTGGTGGAAATGAGCCACCTTTATAACCAGCATTCATTAGAATATGACATTACAGGATTTATATCTGTTTGTCCTAGATGGATTTAGAAACTGTATTGTGTTCTCACTCAGAAGGGTTATGATTCATGCACAAAAACAGGAAAAAAAGAGATCTACCAGGGACTGAGCAGTCATATGTGAGTACCTACTGTATTTTACCTTCATGTCACCTGAAGATGCCTGGGAAGGTCTGTCCTAGCTCAGAAGGAGGGAGATAAGAACTCTGCATCACCGATGGTTCTGTGCTATGGAGGAAGCAGCATGGACATATGCACAGGATAGATCTTCAAAGTCTTCATTAAACTTTTCATCAACATAATTGGAACTAGTAGTGGCCACTGTCTTGATTAAATCTGGACAGCCTTTGGGGTCCTCTGACTCTGAGATCCTCTGAGAACAGTCCTGTACAACATCATGGCACAGAGCTGCATGTCACCTACAGGCACTTGTTCTTTTTGCTGCCAGCATAAGCTGCATTTTGTATTTCACAATGCTCTCATGAAACTAAGAGAAAGAAAAGAAAAAAGAAAAAACCCAAACAACAAAACACTCACCAAAGCAGATGAAAGGTAAAAATAAAACCTTAACAAATTGATTAGTGACATAAGTTAAGCCTTCTGAATTTTTCTGAAAGAATAGGTCTTTTAGCACAAACTCTAAAATGTAAAAGGGGATGAAAAAAGCCCCAACTAACGTGATGTAGAAACTAGCAGACTGATGTATTTAAATGAACACTCAGTCACCAGGACTTCAAGGTCAAGAGCATTTTATGGATTCAAACTTTTGTGTTGAGCAAAGATTTGGCCCAGTTAAGTTACAAATATGTAGATAGATTGACTGGGTTACTCCCTCTGGAAGGAATATAAGGTGGATATAGTTCTCAGTTTTACTCATTTGGAGAGTTATTAGTGACCTCTAAACTGTAGAATGTTCCCTAAGCACTCAGTGCAGATAGTAAACAGAAAATTTAAATAAATTATTTGTCTTGGTGTTTATTCTGGGAGAAATCCCATTCCAATACAGGGAATGAATGTGAAAAAAACCCTCTAAAATGAAATTTTCGGTGAAAGTGAAATTTATGTATACCATAGCTCACTGATGTAGTCAAGGCATGTACTGAAAAGGATGCCTTGGACTGATTAAATACGTTGGGTTTTTAGGATGTTCTGGAAAAGTAAAATCAAATTAGTGGAGTGAAAATAAAAGGTGAAAAAAGTTGTATTTGGGTAAAGAGCAAAGTCACTATGAGATGAGATAAGACAAAAAAAATCTTATAAATTAATACCTGGTTACTAAAAGCCATCACTTTTCAAAGATTGCTGTTAAGAGGGATCACAACACAATGTAGAAGGAGTGAAAGATACCACAGAACTGGAGCTAATCAAGATATTAATGAACAATCTGAAAAATGCAGGGACTAGTGAAGTGACAGACTTTATAGTAATACAAAACTTATTTAGATTTGACAATCATGAAGTTGATGGTGCAGATAAATAGTTGTGGATGGATGAAATGGAAAGGCTGAGTAATAAAACGGTAAATGAAATTCAGTGTTGCTAGGTGCAAAATAATGCATAACAGGAAAAATAACTCCAGCTATCTATGCAAAATAGGCTCTAAGTTAGTAATTCCAGATTTCCCTGAAAACACTACCCCTGTGCTTGGCAGGGGTAAAAAATGTCAATCAAATCAAAGTACGGAATCACAGAATCATCAAATTGACCAGATTGGAAAAGACCTCTGAGATCATCAAGTCCAACTCTTGATCCAGCACTGCTGTGATTGCTAGAGCATGGCACTAAGTGCCACATCCAGTCTCATCTTAAAAACCTCCAGGGACGGAGAATCCACCACTTCCCTGGGCAGCCCATTCCAATGTCTGACCACCCTCTCTGTAAAAAATTTCTTCCTAATATTCAACCTAAACCTCGCCTGGTACAGCTTAAGACCGTGCCCTCTTGTTCTACTGCTGGTTGCCTGGGAGAAGAGACCAACCCCCACCTGGCTCCAACCTCCTTTCAGGGAGTTGTAGAGAGTGATGAGGTCTCCCCTGAGCCTCCTCTTCTCTAGGCTGAACAACCCCAGCTCCCTCAGCCTCTCCTCATTGGACTTGTGCTCAGGTCCCTTCACCAGCCTCGTTGCTCTCCTCTGGACCTGCTCCAGCACCTCAATATCCTTCCTGAACTGAGGGGCCCAGAACTGGACACAGTACTCCAGGTGTGGCCTCACCAGCACTGAGTACAGGGGAAGAATCACTTCCTTGGACCTGTTGGCCACACTGTTCCCGATCCAGGCCAGGATGCCCTTGGCCTTCTTGGCCACCTGGGCACACTGCTGGCTCCTGTTCAGCTTCCTGTCAATCCAAACTCCCAGGTCCCTTTCTGCCTGGCTGCTCTCCAGCCACTCTGTGCCCAGCCTGTAGCACTGCATGGGGTTGTTGTGGCCAAAGTGCAGGACCCGGCATTTGGTCCTGTTGAACCTCATCCCATTAGAATCAGACCATCTCTCCAGCTTGCCCAGGTCCCTCTGCAGAACCCTCCTGCCTTCCAGCAGATGAACACGCCCCCCACGCCCCCCCCAACTTGGTGTCATCTGCAAATTTGCTAATGGTACAGAATGATGGAAACGTCAGTCAAATCAGAGAAACAGAAACATATGTCAGAAAGTATGAGGAGAGTGGTAAGACAAGGGCAGAAAATACCATTAATGCCATCTCTAGATCTGGGATGTGCCCATTTCTCCAATACAATGTGAACATAGAAATAACATGGTTTGGGTACATGGATAGGAACAGGATCAGTCTGTTCAAGTGTTTTGCTGGAATAACAAAATTCTGTGGGACACAGCAGAAATATGACTGCAGAGACAGGAAAGAGGCATAAGCAAGGGCTGTCACCTCCCAAGACCTGTTTGAGGTAGTAGAGGATTGTGAATACCATGGAATGCTGCTGGCCCTCTCCACTTACTGCTGACCCCTTATGGACACCAAAGGCTGGAGCACAGTCATCTTTGGTCTAATAAAGTGGGGAGGTTTGTTTCTTTCCATATTTCTGGAGACTTTACTTGCAGAGTAAATTGCTGTTATTTAGCTTTGGTAAATTTTTGACTTCGTAATATTCAGAATATCCAGCCAGTTGCATTATAGACTATTAAGCTGAAGCTACTTCTCACTTGCTGTAGTTTTGCTATAATAAATATTCATAGCTTCATTACAGACTACGGTTTTCCAACCTATGTACTAAGGGATTATTTGGAAGTTTTGCTTTAATGATGCACAAAAACTGTAATAGTTCTTTCAGAGTCATATGCAGCAATATGTTTGCTTCTTCTAAAAGCTAAATAACTCTTGTTTTGAATGATTTAGTAACAAACTCACTTAGTCACTGTGCTGTAGTTCAATGGTCTGCAAAATTTTCTTTTTAGAAATACAAACCCATTATGTAAATACTAAAAAGCATCTTCAGGAAAACTAACTTCAGTTTGTTTTTTGTCCTTTTTTGTTTGTTTGTTTCAAATTTTATAAGCTTGAGATCACTCACAGAACCTTTTTTTTCCCCTTAAAATATGCAAAGTAAAATTGTTTTCTGACTAAAACCATCAATATAAGTTTTAACTCTGAAACATTGTTCAAACTGTTTTATGTCTCCTGAAAATAGAGGATAGAAGAAGAGGGGTTTGTGGAGCAAATCCCTGAGAAAGGATGTTTATTTAATTAGTAACTGTGGTTTTACAACCTGGTCAGTTTCTATTATTTGGTCCCTCCATCTCCTTGCTCTCAAGTTTCCTACTTCTGAATGGCTTCTGTCCCAAAATGCTACCATCTGCAGAAGAAAGGGGTCCAAAATTAGTATTTATTCAAGGATGTGGGGATTGATTTTTCTATATGTCCAGCTTCTTCCACATAAGTACCTTGATTCTCTTTAGTAGGTTTATATACCTGTGAAATGCAGTTCTTGGTACACAAATTTTAATGCCAGAAAAAAATTACCTCATCAAGGATCCTCACAGTTTAAAGAATATAAAATCTTACACTGAATGAATTTTGAGACTTAAGAATTCCGTCACTAGGAGGATTGTGCTTGGAGAAAGGTTTTGACCTTAGGTATCTCCTAGCATGTACTAAGGCCAGGACTCATATTTCCCCAAAACAGAGCCCTAAAGCCAAAAGAACTTTTCTTAAACACTTGGGGTGAGATTGAGACACTAACTGAACCTATTTGTCACACAGTGTTCTTTATCGAGCTAGTAAGTCTATGTTATAAAAAGGCAGGTGATTAGAAGAGTGGGTGCTGTGCTGATAAAAAGAAAATGTGTGAGAGGTGGCAATGGCTGGTGACCAAAGTTACATTTTCGTTTATTTTTCCTATTCTTAACAGCACAAAAGTGTTTAATTAATTGTTTGCTCTGCATTTAACAACTTTGCATTAGTTCATTTGCTTAAGTACAGCAGCAATCAAGAACACATCAGCTAATGCTGCAGCTCAGCAAGGGAGGAGGCTAGAGGCAGGTGCTGGGATCAGTGTGTGTAGAATCAAGGGACCATCAGTCTCTTCCTGTTTTAATTTGTTTGCAGGACTTTTCCAGAGTCACAGCGGTACAGTTGGAGTCACCAGCCATTTCCAGCTGGAGCGCTGAGGGTTTTTATGAGTAGATCCAGCTGGAAAAATTCTGAAGTCAAAGAAGTGGATACTGATGACTGACACATTGCACTGCCCTCCTGTGAGTCTCTATTAATTCTGCTGTGTGCTTCATCCCCTGCCAAGAAGGATGGTAAAAAAATGAGGGCACTGAGCAGGAGCCATGGAGATTTGAATTAATTTAGTTCTCCTCCCTAAACTCCCTTGAACAAATCATTCATGGCAAGATTTGAAAGAGAACATGAAGGTATGGTTTCAAATTTTCAAAAGAAGGTTTAAAAGAAGTCATTGTATTATTCTCATTTGGCTTCGCTTGGACCAGGATTCACAGTCTCGCACGTTTTTCAGATGAATAATATGACACCTTGAAACCCAGCTCAGGTCTGCCAGATGCATTGCAAATGAAGTTGACGAGAACTCTATGGGAAAGAACCTTTAGTAGGGGACTGTGAAACCTTATTTGTCGAAGGGATTTTTCTCAGTGGTTGTTTTTTTTTTTTTGATTTATTTTGCTTTCATCAGAATAATGAGGAAGATTTTGAATTTCTTGGACACTCCTATTCCAGATATATCTGCCCCAGAGAGGCCAGCTGGGAAGAAGCTGGCCCAAGGTTTTACTTCTGTTATCCAAATCATGAGCTACAGTGAAAATTTAAGCTTCTGTTTCAGAGCAGTGAGAGGTGTCTGAGCAACGAGGAACGTCAGCTGAACAGCAGTAACCAGCCCCATACATACTTCAAGTTCATTGCGAATATGAGATAAGTGATTTGGCTTGACCCAACGCAGTAGGGTTGTACATCACCTTTGCTGTGTACTGGAAGAAGGCAACTGGTCAGTGTAGTGACACTAGGATGAAATAAGCACTCCGTATTTTCATTCAGTTATCTGTATTGGGGAACTTTGTGCCAATTACCAATGCATTCTCTCATTTTAGAGCTTTTGACTTAGTGACTAATTTGTCCATGGTTTGGGTCAAAGTTAACTCAAAGCAGTTGAGTCCAAAGTCTGTGACTCAGGACTAATAGGAAGAGACCCAGGAAAAGGGCTAAAAGGCTCCTGGATTAAAATATTGAGACACCCCGGGTGAATGATAAGTGTTACTGCATTTCAATACATAAAACAGAACTCACAGGCAGAAACTTCTTGGTTTTTTTCTCTCTCTTCCTTCTGGGTAGTTATATTTCTGTAAAAGCATGTTTAATCTTGGCCAATTAAACTTGCTATCATTCAGCACTTAACAGATATTTTCTTCTATTTTTCTTTTTTTTTTTTTCAAAGAATGGCATTTGTTGATGACAATAGCCTTCTCAACCCAAGAAGCTCTTTTTGAATTAAAACAGATAATGGAAGTGATCATTAAGAATGATTATGAGTTTGATTTTTGATTTTCAGGTACTTAAATGTTAATTGATTTATTTTTATTCCCTGGTGTGTTTTAAATCATTTTGCTAAATATATCTGCTCTTTTCACCTGATCACAGTGGTAACTGGAGAGATAACGCTCTAAGAAAAAAACAACATAGCTGTCTGTTGATGCAGGAGGAAAAAAAAAAGGGTATATAACTTCTTCAAAATACCTCCCTTTAAAGGCACAGTGAAAGTTCAGGAACGCTTACTGAATTCAAAACATGTCAAAATTCTCTCTTGCCCCAATCTCAGCAGGACTGGTGGAACATGCTGTATTTGCAATCATCTAGTCTGTTCTCTTTGCCCCACTTCAGGACTCACTATTCCTGAAGCTTTAATGGCTTGTGCCAGTTTTTTCAGGAGTGTTGTTGCATTAAAGCTGTTTATTGAAGGCTGCTGTATCTGCAGGAGCTGTAGCACCAGCCCTTAGAGGAAGCCTATGCCAAAGCTTTGGAGTGCCAGGCTGCTGCTGTTATCTCTGAGGAAGAAGGAGGAACACCTGGGTGGCCTATTCACTACCTCAATGCTGCACCTTGCACCTCCCATCCTCACTCTTTGTCCCCTCATCCCTTTGCCCTTTCTGCAGCAGGAATGGTCCGGCCCTAGTCATCTCTTGAGTGATAATATTCAACTTTGCCTACGTTTCAGAGAAGTGGAGTTGCCCACTCACCACAGCACAGCAGAAACGGGGGCTTCCCACGTAGTTCCCTGCTCTTAGCAAGGAGCTGGATGGAAAAGTCTCATCAGTGACAAGGGCTCCTCCAAGTTGCTTGATCATCCCACTGCCTGGCCCAACTCTCTCACAAGAAAATACACGGGGTACGCTATCCACTATCCATCTGCACACAGATATACCATTTGAATAATCTATTTTGAGAACCAGAGCAAGACATAGGGCTTTTGACATGTTATTTATTTAAAAAAGGCCTATTGAAATATTTTATAGTGTATAAACACCTGCCATCCTCAATTTGGGAGATAAAAAAGCACAATTGTTTATTAACTGTACCACTGCAAAAGTGAGCTCTGCAAATGCGTGTAGAGTGGGTAATTGTGAAATCCTCTTTAATTTAAAAGGTAGAAAAAGATATACAGATCTTCACTGCTTGGCTGTAATGTTGTTATGCTCCTTTCTCTGGAACCTTTCATTTTTTAACTAGTTTGTCACAAAAAACCCTGCATCTGGCTGTCATAAATGACTGGATGAGAGGAGCCAGGGGTGGGATGATGTCAACAATGGTGCCAATAGGATACTCCAAGATAGGGTACTACTACACAGAGAGATGATCCCAACCTTCAGGGCTCCTATCTTCGTATTTAGCACCCCTATTTACGTTCTTATTATTTTTCCATTAATTATTCAACTTCCATTTCAAACCCATCCCAGCTTTTAAAATCTTTTTTGCCCTGGCTAGGGCAAAATCTGAGTCAAAACTTTGCATAGCGGGGATGCTTACATCATTTCCTTGTCTTAAGTTTTCCTTATTTGTTTTAGATCAATAAAGTTGTAAGATGAAATGTAGCCAAGCTAGTCCAAAGCTGGTGGAAATCTGCCAGTAGGTGAAGGTCATAATCTCTCCCTCCAGTGCTGCTGCTGGCACAAATCCACAACTTTCCCCAAAAAGGACAATAAATTCCATGCTCACCAGACTGAAGGGGATCTCCTGCTTACTGTCCTATAATGCACATTAAAAGCTTTAACAGGTTTTACTCAAAACTTAGTCCTCAGGTAAAATATGTGAGTTGGGCTCTGTTTTATCCTTTCATGTATAAGTTGCTGGCATGTAGCTAATAAATAGCCAAGGAGGAGGTATATTTCTGAAAGGACTGTGCAGTCCCATTCTCAGTTCAGTCCAGTGTTTAAATCGCTGTGATTCCAGCTCAGGCATCCTACTGCTGCCTGGGAGTACCCAGGTGTTCATCAGATCATCAGAAATTACCTTATATGTCTCCCTGCTGGCAAGAAACTGTGTTTATGGCAACATTCAGGATAGCAAACTAACAAGAACAACATTTTTACAGTGAAGTTTAGAGCCTCAGTCAAAAATAATGGACCATAATATGCCAAACTGCCCATTGGTTCAAACAGAGAGGTGGCAGTAAAAATGCTTTGCAGTGTCCTGTGTACGTCAGACCTATATAGTAATAACCCTGTAAAAAAGAAACATTTAACGAAGTAGCTGAATAAAGGCCTTATCTAGTACCCATGGAATTTGGTGGAAATACCAGTAAGTTCTGAATCTTCAGCTATGTCCCATGATATCATGAGGACAGTACTTGATCCTAGAAACAGACGAAGTTTTCAGTTAAGGGTAACAATCATTATTCTATTGCCTCAAAGGTGACAGGCCATAAAAATAAACAACTTACATCAAAGCTATAACACCTTTTAAAGTGAAAGGACTTCTATGTTACCATTATGGTACATGGGTGGTTTACTTACTGCCAGAAGAGATGAGTGTGAAAAATGAAGACTCCCAGCTTCCTTCCCTACTTGTGCCTCAGAATCTTTTCCCAGCTCAGAGGACATCAGGTTTTCTTCTTGCTCCAAGTCACGCAAGGTTTAATGTTATGAGCTATGCCTGGGGCAGGTGGAGTTTACAAATACATTGGTTTAATGGTGTCTCTCAGGGATTTCTTCTGAGAAATGCTACATCTGCTCCCTATGGGCAATTCTTTACCTAGACTTTATTCTGCCAAAGGCTATGACGAAGAATTAACTCTTCTGCAGAGCCTCTTGCTCTATCTACTTGCTTTGTGTTACAAACAATAATGATGGCGTATTTTCCAAAGCTGAAGCTTTTGGTCTCATTTTGCAGAGAACTCAGACAACTCTGAGGAACTGCTGTGTCATGACAACAGCAGCTGTATTCTTAACTAATGCACAATCATCAATGTCCAAAAGTCAGAGAGTGATGACTAATTCAGTGTATGCTCGTTATGGGCTCACCTACAAACAGTTTAGAGTACTACATACTTAGAGAACACCAAGAGTAAGAAAATAGCAATTCACATGATAAGGTAGGGTTGTATGGGTTAATGGCATCTCTCTTCTCTAACAGAACAGAAGGTTTCCTTCAGATTTGTGGTTTTGGACAGGATGAGAAGAGGTCATATGTCTCTGTCAGGTTTCACTTTGTTAAAACTTCAGCCTCTCCTGACATTTCTGTTTTTTTTTTTTCTGTGGAGGATAATTAGCCTTCAAACGATAACAACCCCATTACAGAAACAGCAAGCCTTCTTAGGGGAGACAAGAACAGCTCAAACCCTACCAGGCAGGGAAAAGCAAATCTCAAGGTTTCTTTCCAGATTTCTCTTCCACCCAGTGGCATCCTGCTGCTACCTCCAGCTTTAACCTCTCTACCTTTTCCTCAAGAGATTCAATTACTTTCATCTTTGCATTTAAGGATCTTACAATGACCGGTCACAACATGAACTCCCAGCAGCAATAGCAAAGATGCTGATTTAGACTGGGACTGGCTGAAAGCTCACTCCTTTTATTCTTCTTTCCAAATCCCATTGCAAAGAAGGAGTAAGAGTTTTCAGAGAGAGATGAGACCTCCTGAGCCTTCCCAAAATTCATCTGCCTGTAGGTACCTGCTTCAGAGTAGTTCATCTGTATTTTACCCAGCATCTCACATCATAAGTGCTTTATGCAATAAATTGTAGCAATGCTGCTATCCTCAAATAAACCTTATGCTCAGGTATCAGAGAATTGTATTTAATTCCCTTGCAACTGTGCAACAAATGCAGCCGTCTGTGACGTCTGAAGGTCTAAAATCTGATTCTGTTGATATACATGGCCTGTGCTATTCCTATCACTCTTCAGTCATTTTAATCTTAATGGCCTAGTATTCACAAAGCCACATCAAGATAAATAGAAACTTATTTGTGCTGGGTGGGGAGAAGTGGCTGCAAAAGTCACCCCAGAGTCTGTGTCTTGTCGGTTTCCACTCATGCTGAACAAAAACCCCTGCACAGCTCTGCAGAGGAGGTATAGAAATACCTTCTTCTTCACTTTTCTCTACTGTAGTGTTACCTTGCAGGAAAAGCGCTGGAGCTTTTGGCATGTACTGCCATTGGGCTGGGTTCATAGTCCAGGACATGCTAAATTTAGGGTTGCAAAATACTTAGGATGCTTTGCATCTGAGGCAAGGTGAATGTTTAGGTGAGACTTCCCAGTGCTGCAGTGAGCACTTCTTCCAAGAAAAGGGTATGGATCCATTGTAGTATTCCTTTAAGCAACTAGGATATATGAGAGCTACTTGGCTAAAGGATTTTAAAATATAGCAGCCTGCATGGATGTAAACAGAATAAAAGTAGGTGTCAGTGATGAGCTGCTAACATAAAGGGTGAAAACCCCAGTTTCCTCACTCCAGGAAGCCGGGCAGAAGGTGGGAAGGAAGGATAATCTTATCATGTTTTCAGGACACAGATCAGATGAGAGGTGTAAAACCTGGAAATACATTAATAGAAACAATTATGATACTGAATTTGTGGGAGAAAAAAATCACTATGGTAATTTAAAAGCATTATTAGTAAGTTCAGTTTTATTTACTTTGCTAAAAACCCATCTGCAAATAGAACTGCAGTGGAATAGAAAATAAAACTTTGTGACAAACGCATCAAAATAGACCATTTCAACTTCTTTTTTTTTTAATCTGAAAATGCTTTTCATATAGGAGTTTCATCTAGATTGACTTATTCCTGCTGAAAGTTTTGCTTCCAAAGTCAGCAACATTTCTTTTGAAAGCTAAAAGTGTTTGGTAATAGAATTTCCATCTGTCTTTAAAACACCAAAAATCTTAAGGAGAAGAGCATCGCATCAGTGCTGCTAGAAGTTGAGGTAATATGCATAAAAGGGTTATTCAGTCTGGTCTGTCACAACTGCTTTGTCTGAGTCCCCTGAAAAGTACTGTGAATTAATCTTTGGGGAAAAAAAGCCCGAAGTACATGTTATGTTCTTAGTTCCTGAGTTTCAGTTCCAGCTCTCTAGATTTTTCAGGACACATTCATTTCCACCAAAACACTTCTGAATTCTTCACAATTGTACCTTGAGTAATTTGGCATGAAGAAAAACCTCTATAGAACAATGTATGGAATATTCCTATTTATTTTCTGCCTACTCCAAAGGCTGCTGAAATAAATGAGAGGTTTTCTGTTGACTTCAGTGGGCTCTGGAGCCAGCCTGTCAGGGGGGTGTCATACTTGCAAATGGTGATATTAGAAAGACTGGCAGAAGAAAAGCAAATTTACTAGAGATTTGTAAGATGGGAGGTAATTTCATTGGGCAACTGAGTTATGAGACAGCAGCAGAGAGGTCTTGCTGATTTATAAGTTGTAGATCTCTGTACTTTGTTGTGGGGACTCAGTTTTCTGCTGCCTATTAACTTACATAGTTCAATTTGCAAATAGGCAGATGCACATGTAAGTTATTTTGGGCATACTGCTATTCAATTTGCATAGCAAATAGAGCCTGAGATGTGCATGAAAAATTCCCTGGACAACTGTATGCAAGTTTTTTAAGACTGGTTCTGCCTTGAGACATACAGGTCGCTGAGTGTCATCTCAAGGAATGGATGAGATTTACAACATTCTTTTTACAGGTATTTGCTCAGAAAATAATATCCTAAGGTTGTTTTGGAGCTTGCAAATCACTTCCTCAGCTTAAAGAATTTATGACACAAAATGTATGTAACTCCAGTGCAAATTTGTGGAAGATCTTCATGTCGAACACTATAGAAGTTTTATTCCTGTATAAAAGTGCTTCATTCTATGGCAGTGCTGTACTTTCCATGAGTATATTTGAAAAGTTGCTCATCCAGATTCCCCTTAATTCACTTAATTAGTGACTCTCCACCTCCTGGTCAAGACCCATCTATTACATTCTGATTAATTTCTGTGGTTGCTATTGGATAGAAAGTCTCAGATTTCCAGAGTGCGAATGACACCATGAAGGAGAGGAGCCACTCTTTGCTGCACTCTGAGCTGGACTGTCTTCTCCTCTGTCGTCCATCAACTACTGTTCCTGTAGCAATCCATATGGCTATTCACCTGGAAAAGAAACACTGGGAAAATATTTATTCTTTAGGAGTTTTAAAGAAAAATTAGCTACTTGAGAACAAGCAGAAGCCCATCGCAGAATGAAATATCCTCAGAAGATCAGAGACCTCATTTTAGTAACTTGTGCTACCTATGCTGATGTATGACAACCTGCTGCTGGAAGGACTTCCAGCCTTCTGTCACAAGGGAGCCAAACGGTGTTCCTGGAGCCAAGCTGGCTATGGTAATGATCTGCATTATGTGGCTCCTAGTAAATGAATCTTGCTTGCATACCAGACAGTCAGCACAAGCAAGACGTACTGCACATGAAAGGACTACGATGCCAACAATGATTATGTAACTTGGAAAAAGATGAAACAAAATTTCAGACCCCTGTGTCCCCTCCTTTTCCACATATCTTTCTGGGATTATTCTCTTCATTCGTCAGCTGTGAAATGAGGCCCACACTGCCTCCTTTCAGGAATTCAACTATGTAGCACAGTATCTTACTATCAGCGAATTTTCATTAAGACTGTCTAAATTTTGCTTTGCTCAGCTTGGTTTTAATAACCTTCCTGTCAATTCCCTCTCCAACAGCTAGGTCTGCACTTGCCGGTTTTTTGAATATTTTCTTACAGATGTTTAGATTAATAATGATTCTCTTTTAAATATATTTTCCTGTTTAGATATATTTACTGCCTAGAAATCTTAACTAGGCAGAATTTGAGGATGTAGGATATTTTTCCAGAATTTCTAGCTGTTCCATACATGTACATGAGCACAAATGATCCAAAGCATCCTATGTTTTACAGTACATTCTTGATTTTATATATTTATAGCCTGGAAATCTCAACTGGAAAGGTGAGGGTCCTGTTCATAAGGCATAATCTCCCATATATAGTCTGCCATTGCCTGGGACCTCTTACCTCAGTAAGCAGCCCACATCAGATACAGCAGAACTGCTGTGGGGTAGACAGAAATTTTGTAGTAAGCATAATAAGTCCTTATGACAGAGTCCTAGAAGAAGCCATTCTGTTGGCAACAAGGAAACATGATCATTTGCAGACAGGAAACAGGGATGCAAGTTATGGAGCTAATTTGGAGTGGGGAACTGTGAAGTATAGTATCTAGGAGAATCTGAGACAAGTAGTATTTGCATCAGTCTCTACATCTCTGCTTTAGGTGAATTCTTAGCAATAAGACCATTTAATAATTCATTTCTTTCATCACCCTGTTCATCATTCCCATTTTCCTTCTCTACTGAATTGATTCAAGCAAACCATATCATCTGAAACATGGGGAGAAATTACAGCATCTGTCTGTAAAGTGACCTGTTTTTCCTTTCAAGCAACTCCTATGCCCTACCCAGGCTTCAGAGGTTCTCCGCTGGATAATGCAAAATGACACTAACTTGGCTATTTATATCACTGCAAAGTGAGTACATGATGGGATAATTAGCAATGCTATATCTGCTGGAGTGAGCAATAACACTGTAACACATTTTTGTGTTAAGCAACAAAAATAACAATATCTGCAGGTTAAAGAGCACCTGAGCAGCTGATAGGCCTCCTACACTTTTGTTTCCAGGGGGCAATACCTGCTGGCTTCACTCGTGCATGAGGCACAGCAGTAATGTTGGTTTTATTAGCTCTTACTGTACTTGCCCTCTATGAAGGTAAATGAGTTTTGCAAGCAAGCATGTATTGGATGAATATGGGCATTTAAGATATTTTGTTAACAAGTAAGGTTGTGTAGATTTGTAGATCTGCTAACCTAAACAGGACTTTTGGATGAAGAAGTCTGAGTGGCTGGCCAGTTGATCTCACACTTCTGTCCCTGGATGGGGTCCAACAGCTCATGCTGTGCTTTGGCTTACATATTACTTCAGAAATATGTAAGACAGCCAGTCTTGACCTGTATCCATAAAAGTGTGACTGTGATCCATTTAGCCCACATCTAGGCAGAAAGATTATAGTTTTGCAGATGAGAGCCTGGGTTTTTTAAAAACTATTAGCACAGTAACAGCCACAGCCACAGAGAACAAAAACCTGTTATGCTCTGATTCAGTGTATTTCAGTAGTTAATCACACTCATTAAAAATGTTTAATATGAATTTGCTCAATTTCAGTTTCCATAAATTGTTTCTTATGCTTTTCTCTGCAAGATTAAAGGATGATTTTGTATATGCTATTTTCTCCTGAGGAAGGTTACTAATGCATTAATCATGGTTGTCTCAAGTCTTCTTTGAGATAAGATCAAATTCACTCCCCATAAATATTTTTCTCCACCCCTTGAGCTATGTTTGTGGCTCCTGCCTGCACACCCTGTAGTTTTTCAACACCCTCTTTCAAATATCAACACCAGAACTGGACATGACATTCCAGTATGCAGGAAATATGTCAGCATCAGGTGAGTAGTGCCAGAAAGGGAAAAAAAAATATTGTAGTGCTTGCCTGCTGATGCATCCAAGGAAAGAGTTTATTCACCCATTATATTACCCTTGCAAAGTATGTTGTGTAGTTTCTTTTTTATGAACTATAAATGTGTTACACTAGTTACCAGTATTTGATTTCTCACTTCTTATCTTTACATCAGTAATATTGCATTTCACTTAATGAAAATACACTTTGTTAGGAGGAAAAACTTTCAACTAAAATCTGTAACTGCCCTTATTGACCTCTATTCATCACTCACTGATGAGGACCAATTCTCTATTTACCTCCAGCTGATGTGATATTCCATAGGAAGGTGGACTAGGATCTCTACAGCTCAGGCTTGTAATTCTGTGGTTCTAATTCAGAGCTGATACATGTTTCAGTAAAAGACAAGAAAAGTCCAATTTAACCTTGTTAAAGAATGGTTTTATGATTGGGAAAAGAAACTGGAGAGTGACTTGTGAAACTTTGACAGGTGAAACATTCTGATAATGTTCCCATGCTGTCAGCTAGTGTGAAATATGCCACCTACATGACAAGAATTTATCCCATCTGCAGCCCATAGCTGTTTTGTGTTAGCAGAGATTCCTGCTACCAATTTATCTGGATTCTGCAACAAAGTCTATCCAAAATAAGACAAACTTTGGGCTCAAGTCTGTTATGTATCCATCAGTACTTTGTCTTGCAAATTATCCTAGTTCAGTCTAATGAGTTCTAACACAACGACTTGTTATCTGGGACAGAGAACAGCTTTACCACAAAGTGGAAGCCAAATACCCATTGGGGTTTTTTTTAATATATCAAAGCTACACATGACGACAGCCCTAAAAACCCTCTAGTGGTCCATAGTAACATGAAGATTAAAATGCTGTCTGTTGCATAGAAGGCATGAATTGCAGAGTGTTATCTTCTTGAATAAAGCTGCTGCCACAAAGCTAGTGTCTTGCTGACTGCATTATGGAGAGAATAGGTGTCAAGCTTTAAAAGAGTCATTTAACAGACGTTGAGAGCAATATGAAAACCATGTAAAGAATGTAACTTTCTAGCTAATTTACTCTTTTTTTTGAGAGTTTCCCTCACACAGGATAGGTCAGATTACTGTAGCTATTTTAAGTAGCCATGAAGAAGGTGGACAGGACTTCCAAGAGACAAAAGGAGTAACAAGGAATTTAATGGAAATAACTCTTGTTTATCTGTTCTGATGCAAACACTACTAGGAATCTGCCGAGAAACTGTCCGGGACAGGTTCAGAACAAAAAAAAAGAAAGTATTGTTTCACTAAATAAATAAAGCTGTGTAGCTTCTTGCTTCAGCATGTCTGAGACACAAAAAAGAATTCTGTTAATTTAAAATATTACCCTATAAGTTAATGGAGGAAAAAGCCAGCAGTCTGAGAACACAACCTTCCTCTGATATGAGAAATCTCTAAGTTATATATATTCAGAGTATATTTTAGAGAAATTACACCGTGAGCTTCCTCTGTTGTATTCTTCCCTTATGTATTTGCAATCAGTAAAGATCTGGAGATGAGGTACCAGGTTACATGGACCTTCTTTCTGTTCCAGTAAAGCTCTTTTATGTTACTCTTACCTTCCTACATAGCTACACACATTCCCTGCATTACCAGTCAGCCTTTACTTGCTTCTGCAGGGATATCACTACAAGGAAGGTGAGAGATTTTTTTGGCCTGAATCAACTAGAGACAAAATAAGTTGAAAAAGCTCACCACACAGGGAAACAGACAACATTCACTGGTGAGAATCAATGGCTCTAGTAGGAAAGAAACAAGAGCTGGATGAAGTCCAGATGATGACAGCAGGATAACAACAGGAGAACAGGGTAGAGGGGCACTGCCCAACAGACCAGAGTGTGTGAGCTGTGCCACATGAAAGTGTAGCTCATGCCTGAAGGACAATGGTGCAATGGTGAGGTGTGACTGAGAAGTCTACTCCACACTGGCTGAGGTGAGCAGAGAGAGAAAAGAAGGGTGAAAGAAACTGCACCCCCTCTAAGTATCCTGCTCTGCCAGGATAGAAAAGCCACACAGAATTATACAGAAATATGGATTTGCTCTTTTAGTTCAAAGTATCCTGTTCTCCAAGAAGAGCTATCTTTATATGCTCTTCACTAAACATCACTGTATTTTCACACTGGAGCTTTTCCTCCTACAAACTTTCTTCCTGACTTCATCTTTGGCTAAAAATACATCCTGAAACCTGCAGGGAAAATGATGTTTTGCACCCCTCTAGTCAAATCAGAGGACTGACTGAAAAACTTCTTTATAAAATCTTTTTCCCAGTTGTGACTATTTACTAAATAAGAGAGGATTTGCTCCCTAGTGGAAGCCAGTTCAGAAAGTTAACTACACCTAGTTACTGTGTTAGATTGCAAACCCTAGGTGACTGGTAGGATTCATGATTCTTGGATAATAGCACTATTTTTGAGAATGAAATCCAGGTGTGCAGCAATTGAGTCAGTGTCAGGAAGCAAGGTATGCTGGGAGTTCTGACTCATTGATAAAAAGCTTCTGGTCATTGAAGCCTAAAATAGCTTTGGTAGAATATGAGTTTAGGTGAAATGATTTTCAGGCACTTAATGGCAAAGTGTTATTGTCAGTCTTAGTAGCAATGCATAAATGAAGTCTTTGATATTGACCTTACTAGGCAGTAAATATAGGCTTTCTGAGATATCTCAAATGCATAGATTTACCTTTCAAACACACCTCTCTTCAATTTTCTGTAAGGTCTAAAGGATCCAGCTGCGTATCTCTATTTTTTACTATGAAGCAGTTACTGATAGGAAGGCTGCTTCTGAAGATACGGTTCAACCCTGACTTAAAAACTCTAGTCAAGTCAGGGGTCTTCAGGCAGATTCTGTTTTCAGTTATCTCTGTGGAAATTGAGTAGCTTTATCAAAACCAGCTGATAGTATAAGAGCAGAATGGTGGGCAGCGACTGCTCTATGTATCTTTGTCTTCTAAATAACCTTCCTTGTACTGCTACTAAATCACTATATTCCTATTCAGAGTACCTGAAATCACTTCTCTGCTGAACCAAAAGAACAGTAAAATTTAGAGTATTCTTTTGGTTTCTATTTTACTCAGTCCTGCACTTAATAAAAAAAAAGAAAAAAAGAAAAAAAAGAAAAAAACCCCTAAATATTCAAAAATAAACAAAACTAATTTCATGAACAATGAACCTTCACTCGCAGTTCATAGACTGAAGGAATGGGATAAGAATGTTGATTTTTCTCTTATTTTATGCTTTAAATTTAAGAGTGATATCTTTAATTTGCAAAGTGCTTGGGTTATGGGTGATGGTAGAACAAATTCTGTTTTCCATTTCTAATCATCTTGTCTGGGACTAACTCCAAGTTTTGCCCTTCTTTCCTGACTGTGGTAATTCCTGGCTACCGTATGAACAGGATTAGCCATTCGAAGGCTGATAGTTCTAGCAGTCAATTCCCAGATCTCTGGGAATTCTGAGTCACTGATCTATACTGTATGTGGCCTTTTAACATTAATAGGCAACTTAAATTTATTTGGATATTTAAAATATATTTTTTTAAATCAATGAATTTACGGGAATTTTGATCAAAAGTAATTGCACTTATAAAATCCATATGTTTGTCTCATCTGTTTCAATTTGCTGCCATTACCTTAAGCTGTCGCTTTTCCACAGAAAAGGTGAACAATTACCTTCTTAAGAGAAACTCTCCAGCTTACACTCAATGCAAGATCTTATGCAAGAGGTGAAAAATCAAAAATTATTTTTTTTGTCCTCTGAGAGATTATAATCTTGTGATGTAGAACTTCCAAAATTCTCCCCTTGATCTGAATGTTCCCGTGAGGTAACTAAATTTAGACAGGTCTATAATAGTAAAACATTGTCAGTAAGTCTTCTTTTTCAAATGAGCAGGAAAACTTGTTTAAAGCACCTTCCATCTTTGAAAGCATTTTCCCCTTCATAAACCTTGAAGTGTTACAGCAAAGCTGGAGCTGTCTGCACGCAGCCTGCCAGTCACTTATGGAAAACTCAAATTTCATATATCGAGGGCTTGTGTGAAAATTGCTTCAAGTGTTAATTGCTCAAATGATTCAGCTTTATAAGAGCCTCTCTTATGTACTGAAGTATGTCTCATAGCACGCTGAGTGCCAAGCTCCAATAGAGAGCCAGCTGTGTTCTGCTCCCAGATGTTTGAAAAAGATAATTCTTCCCCATCATTTCAGTCTCCCATCACAAAATCCTGAAAAATGTGTTTAATGAAGTTATTAATGCACAATAGCATATTTCTTCCTTTTTTTTCCTGTTAGAAAAATACTCTGCCTAGAATGTATGCAAGTTTGCCTTGGCTTATAATTACAGCAGAACATTGTCAGATTAACTGTGCTGAGGAGATAAAACAAAAACCATCAGTTCTGCAAAATTAAGACGGTGTCAACATAATTTAGAAAGGATCAAAACCCTCTGCTTTCAAAGATGCTGTTTGTTTGCTGTGTTTAAGGTCATTTTAATTCTACAATTTACCTATTGCAACATGAATTGTTATTGGAAACCTAACAAAAAGTACACATAGTCCTAAGTCTTGGATTCAAACTTTTTGATAACTCTACCTCATCCAGATCTCATTTTTCAACATGTTCATTGGTCCTTAACCAATTTACGCTGCTGAGAGTTTTTTTTGTTTGAGTCAAAATAGCTACATTGAAGTGAAGGGATCTGTGTTAGCTTATACCAGCTGCTTGTGAGCTGTGTCAAAACCCTTGATTCAATAACAAGAAAAAAGCTTCTTATGGGGAGATCCTGCTTGGACTTTTCCTGTCAGTGTGCAGGTGCAGAGAATTTCGACAAGAGGTTTTCTATGCTAAATAGTGATAAAATATTTGTGAGATCCACAGCTTGATCTTCACAGTGAGTGACTAGCATCAGTTCCTGCTGTTTTCTGACTCAGCTGTCAGAAGAGATTTCTCTTAGATTTTGTTGTAGCTGAGTTTGAACAACCACAGTTAGGTGTTGGGTTAATTCAGACTATCTTCGTGGCCTCTCTGCTCTTGAATACAGGTATATAGCTGTATTTACACAACACAGGTGCTAAGCAATATGAGTTCCCCTTTCACAGATCCCAAGGTACAAGGGGAGAGTTCATTGCCTTCCCAGGTCCATGTGTTTGTGTGTTCACCCACCAACATAGTATTTCAAGATCCTAAGTTGCTCTGGTTTTACTACCTCTGATCCAGCTGCTGGTGTGAGTTATGGACTCTGCCCAGCATCTGTGGCCTCTTCCACCTGTTGTTAAATTTATTGCAGAGTACATTTTTGCTGTTTCAACCAGAGGTGATAAGACCCTTTGGAAAGCTGATGGCCCTCACAAGTTGTCAGCAGATGTTGGTGTGGAGGTTATTGAGATCTGAGAGATATGAGAAAGCACAGCTCCTTGTGATAGTGGTGGAATGAAGCAGCTACTCTGTTATAGAGCTTGTATCTCTACCTAATGATCCCTCCAAAATTAGGACATAGACACCTGGGGATACATATAATTCTCTGATCTTGTTCAGAATGGTGTTAATGGGTACAGTGGAGCAAAGCTTAACTTTCTCTATATGGGCTTAGCATTGGACCTTAAGAAATATGATTTGTATTGCTATCTTGTCCTCTTAGCTGGAATATGAAATCCTGTGGTATGCAAGGTGTATCAGCAAAGTAAGTGATGTGGAACTAGGGCATGTTGTTCAGAGCAAAGCTGTGAGATATATTGCTATTTCACTCACTGTCAGCAAGAACCTAGAAAACATGGGCAGAAACACAGTCTGAGACTGGCCATCTCCTGAGGTATGAAGATCTTTTTATTTCCATTTTTTTACATTCAGGTGTTGCCTATAGGTAGAAGTACCATTTGGATTGGACTAGTTTAGCAACTGCAGCAGCCACTGACATGGAAAAGGAATTGGTGTGTGTATGTTCCATCTTGATGTTCTGTATTTAAGCAGCTGGAACAGAAGGCTATATATCTTTGGAGGGCTCATTTTGTTTTACTCCTAATAGGAATTTCACCAGCTAAGCTGTTAAATAAAAACCAAAAAGAAACAACCAACCAACAAACAAAAAGCCCCATATCCTTTGTTAAAGTCCCAGGGCAAATCAAGGCACACTCAGAGGCCTTCCTTAAAGAACTAATGGAGTCTCTCATTCCTGATTTTCCAGTTCATTGTGGACCCTGTTGGTTTTTTTGGCTGGGAATGACAACTTGAGAGAGATACATGTTAAATATACAATTTTAAGAAACTGTATACCATTTTCTCAGGTGTTTAATTTACCATAATAATACCAATAAAACCAAACAGAGCCCTTGGAAGATGGGAACTTCTACCTGGACTCAGAGCTAGGCAATGAATGATTATATATATTTTCTTAGCTCTGCCTTAATACAATGCACATAGAGAGAGAGAGAGAGAGAGAGAGCAAGACCTGGGAAAACACTGCACAAGAAAAATGTTTATTAGCTAAAATGACAAAAACACATTCCATGAATGCTCCTGCAGAGGGAAGATGAAACAAAATATAACTTTGTGCAATGTTATCAAATTTTACTATACAACACAAAACTACTGAAAAATAATAATTTTTGTGAAGAACGAATAACCTTTTACTCATCTGTTTGATTAAAAATCTTTTTATTCAAACTGAATTTTCATTTACTCTTCATATTAGAGAAGAGAATTATAAAGCATTTTGAGATTATTTTATTTTTTCAAAAATAATTCAACTTTGACTAAGAAATTGGTTTATAAAAACGTTGTTTGATCCATGTCAGAACAATATTCTGGTAATGTTTTCTTTAAATCATCAATGTCCCTATACTTTGGAGAGGGAGGCTGGTCTTCTTTAGGAATGTGACCTTCACTCACAACTATTCCACTACCTTTCTTATCAAAATATCTGACTGACTGAGGTTTGAACTCTTTTGTCAAATTTAAGGTTTTTTGTACGGGAAAAAAACCCACCACAACCAAACTAACAACAATCCTCTCTCTTCCCTGAGATTGGATCTATGAAAAGATCAGCCACAGTCTAATAAGAAACGTCCCAATCCTACAGTAGGAGAGGATGAAAACTGGACTTGAGGGCTGGAGAAAAACTAAAAATGGGGACAGGCTTTCAAGGCCCATGTAACTCATACCACCAACTGGGGCAAGGAGTAAACTGACTTGGTAGGTGAGATAAGGATTAAAGTATTCTGATCCTGAACTCTTTGTTCTTATCCTTGTGTCTGTAATCCATTTTTCATTGCAGTCAGTGAAACCACAGAGATGAGAGATCTGGTTAAACTTAAACACAGCTGCCAGATGTTTTTTGCAGGGAAGAAGAGGAGAGAGGTATTGTATGCAAAGACTAAGAAAAATAATTCTGTGGGGGTTTTTGGCAAGTGTTCAGCATCTTGCTGTTCAGGGGAATCAGCTTGTTCCTAATTCTGTACTCTGCCTTCCATTTTTTGTTTTGCTTTTCTGCGTCCTGGTGTCAGAAGCATCACTCATGTCATGCACAAAGAAAGACTGAAAGAGTTCTGAGCTCCCTTCATGGAACAACGGTCTTTATCCCTTAACCAGAAAACTGAGAGATGTAATAATCTCTGATTCTTCAACTTTTGTTCTGGTAGGTAAGTTGGACTGCTGCTGAACAGAAGGGAATTGAGATATTTGAGCTCTACAGAAAAAATTCTGAGCACATGGCTCTATTTATGCAAAACATTACAGGAATATGAGAAAAGGTATGGAGACCCTGGAGGGTCACACATGCATTTGTGAAACAAAAACTTATGAATGGAGAAGAAAGCAAACCTGACAGTACAGAATGGCAGAAGCTGTAATTTAATCGAAATACAATATAAAATCTTATTTATGTTAAATATGACTTACAGTGGGCTTTATTAAAATGCTATTGATCACTCCATTAGGTGTTATAATGAATAAAGATGATTGTTCTCAGTAACTAAGAACGTGGTGTTCAGTTGTATTTTATTAACATATCCATATGTCACACTGAGAAGTGCTTCCAAGTGAATCTGCTAGCAATCCCTCAGGGAGATTAGATACTTTCCTTTCAAGATACTGGAAACTGAGTGACCACTCAGGTCTTCCTGTTCATTAATCAAGTACGAGAAATTAAGAAACACTATGTGTGTGTGTATATATATATATATATATATATATATATAGTGGTTGCAAAATGTTTAGGTGCTATGCTTTTTTTTTTTTAAGTTGAGATAGAAATGTTAATCAAGATCTTTGTTGAGAATTAGTTTTTTTACTGCAAGGTCTGGACCCTTTTCTTTCTCAGTGTAGTCAAAATATCCTCTAAAATATGTTTTATGTTCAGCATCAGGGATAGAAGAGATATAAAGTGAATCATATGTATGTGTAAGATGATGCACTTAATGCTGAAAACTCTTAATTACATGTACTTCTCCTTATTTGGCAATTTTTCCTGAACATACTTTATTTCTTGGCAAATAACCTATGGCCAATCTCTGTAGAGTTGCTTGCCATGCAGTACCACTGGTAACAGTAAAAGGCTGAGGCTCTAATAACACTGAATCCTGTTGTCTGATGCAGTATTAAGTCAAGGTCAAATTTCCATGATGTGCTGGTGGAGGACCAGTGTACAGTCTTCAGCAGTCTTACCTCTCTGCTTACCATCTCTGCAAGAACATTGCTGATGAACCATTTGGCTGGTGCTGGCCTCCAAACAGTCCCACACATCAAAGTCCTATGGCACATGAAAGGCCCATTGGAATAGCTGTTCTTACCACAGCTTCTCTGCAGATATTAAAACCTAGATCATCCGCTGTCCTTCAGGTGTCCTCTGGGTTTTCACCGGTTTGAGGCATCATTTTGACCTGATAATGTACCACTTGAAGACCTTTTCCCAAAGACAGCAGTGATCTTTGAAGGAAGGGGTGGCAGTGACAAGATTGTTAATGGTTGGACTTCATGATCCTGAAAGTTTTTTCAATCCTAATGATTCTATGACTACTACAAAACCTCTTGTATTAGGCCTACCTTCTGAATACTCTTTAACTAGGGATATATTAAGATAAAAGAGAAATTGTGTGGAAAGCATGAAGAATAAAGCAGAATTATTCACATTTGGTACCAGTTGTGTGGAAGGCAGGTCATTCAACAGTAAATACCCATTAGGCATTTATCATCTGCCTAGAATTTTTAAGAATAGATAATAGAGTAATGCACAGGTTCACACTGGCATCCACAGGTTAATGTTCCTTCAGAGATAATTATTGTTTGATTTCTAATTTGAAGATTCACTCCTTCTTAGATCTATCAAAAGCTTCTCTTGCTTTTTTAATGCAAACAGCAGCAGTGTATCTTTTAGGGTTTGTATGCTCTATTAAGAAACATTCTCGCATACTATTCCTTTTTGATCTACATTCTTATGAAAACAACATAATTGGCAATTCTAAAAGTTCATGGTATTTTGAAAGACAAGAAAAATAAAAGAAGAGTCTTTTATAAGCTGAAAATTACAACTTTAATTATAAAGTTTATTAGTTTCTTCATATTTTATCTTTTTTTTTTTCTTTTTTCCCCCCACCCAATTCAAAATATAGTAGATTTACACCATCAGGGTATTAATAGCTTTGGTAAATACAAACATTATAGTCAGCTTTAATATAAAATCAGCAGTAAGCTTTGAAAATTCTTTTTCTCTATTCTTGTCATAGCAATGCTGCAATTCAAATAGACTTCAATACAACATATCAGATACTTTTCATCATACATACAATTTGAAAGAACAGAAAAATGTGTGAAGACAAGAAGTTATGCTGAAAGATCAGCACTTATAAAGATTGTACTTTATTTCGATGTGTTTCTTTCTGACATGAGTGGGAATACATTTTTTTTACAGGAAAGATAAATATAGTTGGTGAAATTTGTGTCCCACTGCATTCAGTGGGACTTTGCCCCAACCACATAGGCAACAGTCGTGTAGAATAAGGCTTCCTTATTTTCAGTCACTGACAATACTACTGTCTTGAAGTAGAGAAAGATCTCTACTACTACAAAGATTTAATTTCTTTGTAATATGGTTGGAATTTTTGCTCACCATCTATGCTGTTCTTTGATACCGTTAACTTCCTTTATTAACTGCCTGAATTTCCAGACATCAGATGTGTGTTCATTGCTTGTTCAGGGATTCCTTAGTTTTCTGTCCTGAATGAACTACTGCTGTGAGGCTTCTGCATTTTCTAAACATACATTTCATTTTATGCAAAGAACTGAGAGATTTTAGAAAATGAAATAAACAGCTCTTAATGTATTTAATGTGAGTATTCTTTTGGTGTGTATTTACCAGCATTTTTTGATCAGACTTACACATGCAAGGAATCCAAAGATCTTACATAATTCAAAGAAATTTGTTGTCACCAGTTACCTTCAGCAAATACACTTTGATTTCTCTAAACAGGAATATCTATTTTGTGTGATGAAAAACTGCTCTCCATCTATATTGACATCTGCTTACCTTCTCCTCCTCTGTATCTTTTTACTGATTTACATCTTGTTTCTGTGTTTCCTCTATTCTGTGAGGGATTCTTACAGGCTTTAGCTAGTGGTGCTGTCCTGCTTATCCTGGAGCTATAAATGTTTCAGCACCTTGTCTGCATTCCTTGCTGAAAGAACACAGTCCTTTTTATTTCCCTGTCCTGATGTTCCCCAATGATCCCTAGATTTGATTTAAAAGAAAAATTGATGTCGATGTTCTGAGAAATCCTATGGTCCTATATTTAATAGTATCCCAAAGTGATTTGGTCCTGTAGTTCTAAAAAGAAATATATATATAAAATTACCTTGACTAGGGATGATTAAATTCTCCTCAGAACTGTATTAATGGGCAATGGCACACTGGACCTCAGGAAAACCTGGAATGATAGAGGCCAAGCCCCAGAAAAAATGCATACTATGTCCGCTAATATGTGGTCAGACACACATATAGGACTGACTTCTTTTGGACAGAATTACTCTGCTGAGCTGTAATGCTGCTTCAGGGGCTGAGATAGGCAAGCAGTCATTTTTGTACAGAGGAGAACTGTCAGTTATACTCAAAAAATTAGGAGAAATAGTTCCAGGTATTAAAGGCAGAATGTCAGAATATTGAATCTGTGAAAATTGGTTTCAAAGCTTGACAAGAAGAAATGGATTAAAAAGAAATTAATTTCCCTTTGCAAGCAATTACTTTTTTCAGTGAGAGAATTTGAAAGCTCCATGGACACACTCTTAAAGTGCACCAATGTAATCAGAAATATTGTGTTGAACTCTTGTCATCCATATATCTTAAAAAAATGTCCTGTGTTCCTACAGGATCATATTTATCTTCTCTGTTCCAACTTCAGCAAATATTGGTCATTTTGGTACACTGTTTTCCTGTATGTCATTGAAAAATGACTTACTTATACTTCTAAATATAGACCCATCACTTCCTATGCAAAGCGGGATTCAAGAAGCTGTCACAGGGCAGAAAGGCACCAGGACAAATTCAAGTGGTTTGAGGGATCATCATACTACTCCCTTGTTTAATAAACACTGGAGATTTATAGCACTAAATTTAAGAACTACAGAGCTTGCAGTTCTATTTTTAGACCCATTTTCTTTAAAAATGTAACATATGTGATCACTGTAAATCAGTCTCGGGTCATGTTGGTCAAGTTTGCTCAAATTTGACACAAGACTGGTAATCTGAAGACAAAATCTTTTGAAAATTGGTTCTTGGTTAGCAGAGAGAGACAGAGCATCTTCATTGATAAAAATAGATAAATAAACATGTAAGTAAATGGCTAATCCTTTGTCATAGGGAAGGCAGTAAGTATCCAGATGGTAGCCTGGGGGACTGCAAGCAAGAATAGCAGTCACAGATGAGGAGATGGGGCACCAGAGAGACGCAGGACAACAGGCCACAGCGGTGGAGGGACCTGGGATAAAAGTATGTGGGGGAAGAAGAATCTGTTTCATTAATTTTTCTATTCGGGAAGCAAATTGTAAAAATCATTTAATCATCAGTGATGAAAAGCTATGGCTGCCAACTGAGATGTCTCAGCATTGTACAAAATGTTTGTTTTAGCACAGCATGCTGCTTGCAGAAGGATGTTTGGCTAATTAGTCTTAGAAGTTACAGGAAGTTTGTAATGCACTCTTTTTACAATTAAATTGAGTGACTCAATACAGTAGAGTTATATGAGTAAAAAGCAGCAGGATGAGGCCATTAGTCTGCCAGTCATCAGATTTCATGAGCTTTCTTCATTACAAAGCAAAATTTTTCCTGAAGAAAACAAATAAATAGAAAATCTCCACAAATCATCTCTTCTCTCTGTTCAGTATACTTGAGTAATTTCTAAATATACAAAGCCCTGGAGCCCAGAAGGACCTTGTAAAAAAATAAACTCACTGAAACCATAGCTCTTGCCAGAGTTACTGCTGCAGAACTATTCAAAGTGGCTCATTACTTTCAGGGAAGCTGTTCCTGTATGCTTGGACTGTTTGTCACTCTCAGATAAAAAGGGAAAATGGGATAAAGAGTGTTAACTAAGAAGAGATATGGTCAAAGACAAGAAGTTGCATTCAGTTCAGATTTAGGGGAAGCAATGACACAAAATCTGGTGTTGACTGAATTGGTAAGAATTGGCTGAGGTACACTGACCTCGTGTTGTACCATCATATGTCTCTATAATTCCAATATGGTAGTTTGTCTAAGTCTACCTCATAATTAAAAAATTCACACCCACACCAAAAGAGGCACTAAGGTTCTCCTGTGTATCAGGTATGACACAGTTGTTTAATAAAAATCAGCAGGCTCAAGTTGCAAAAGCCAGAATTTCATGACTGAGGAGAGAGGCAGGAATTTATTCCCTATGTCCCTCACACCTTCCTCTAAAGTCAATATTTTTTAACAGCTATAGTATTGTCACATAGTTCTGAGTATATGAAAGGGGACAAAAGGCTAGTAGTCCTCTATAGGTCCTGCTAGTGCCGGAGGAAAGTTCTTTGGTGTTCCCACACCTTGCATGAGAGATGCAGCAGAGCTCAAGCCATCCCAGTTATCCTCTTTTCAGAGCAAATATTTACATTTTTGTTAAACTGGAGGGTCAGGGATCTTTAGTTTGGAAAATTCAGTCTTACAGCTAAGATTAATTCTGAGAATAATTGAGAGTCCATCCTCTCCAGATTGAGATTGTGATTGAAAGACAAAAATGTCTCATTTTTCTTCACTTGGGTCCTCAGAGTCTTTTCTTGTTCAGATCTATCTTACAGCATTTTTATGACCAATGTCAATAATGAACACTGGAATTCAGGAGCTTTCCAAGCTTTGGCGCCAAGAAATGAGCACAAGTGACCTACAACGACGTCTTGAAAGCACAGATGTAGATGACTTTATATATGTGTACACACATATATAGATCCAAACACAGGAAAAAATATATCAGGTTGAGCAGAGCTCATCAGCATCTTGTTATCTTCTGTTTCTTCTCCTCTCTTTTCAGTAGTCCAGGGCACCATCACAGGTGTGGATGAGCAGGTGTAGAGAACAATTTTCTTATTTATGGAGTTAATTATGGGCTTCAATTAGGAAGCCAACTTACTGGGATAAAAAACTCATCACCATTGATTCTTAGGTGAGGAATAAGGTCTTTTCATGTGACCACCATGACTGGTATATTTATTTATTTATAATAAAGCATCAATGGTCAGTGTAATTCTCTTGTCTAGCACAATGCAAAGGATATACAGAGGCCATACAGAGGGAGAAATCAGTGGGATGCAGATGAAAAAGCTTCTTTATAGTGGCAGTCATACGGTTGCATTTCTTAAACACTTACTGGTATCTGCACTAGAACTGAATTCCTCTCCCTGCAAAAATCCAAAATCCTGTTGGTTTGCATCCAAGAGAATTTTCAAATTCAAAATAAATAAATAAATAGTCAGGTAAAAATATCTTACATGAAAAAATGTAGCTGAGCTCCATTGTTTCAAAAGGCCTGCTCAAACCGGGAGGCTTTACCTTTTAATATCTATGCATGTATGCAGAGAACCTACCAACTAATTGGAATCATATTTGTAAGTCTACTGGCTATTATATACTACCTTGTAAATTCCAACACTTTGCAGTTCTCAAGCTGCCATGCAGAGAAAGCCAGAAATAAATCCTTCATTCTTACCTTTTCCATGTTTTCCAACAGTTTTATTTCTTTGAAGTGTCTTTGATTTTTATATATATAAAATTTAAAAAATTAAAAAAAAAATCCCAGTGTAAATCCCCAAACAAACAAAACAATCTCCCCTGTGCAAATAAAAACGCACATTTAAGGGGGTGGGGGGAGATACCTGGGCTACAGATTTATTTTTTTCCAGCTACATCAGCTTTATCTAATTGAATGTTTGTTTTGTTACCATTTGAAATTGAACTTCAGGTAGTTCTGTATCATATCAGCATAGGATGCATCATTAACTCTAAGAGGATGTTTTCCTTTGGCATCTGCTACTTTCACCAAATGTCAAGGCTTGACATTTGCTATCTTTATCTGGTTTTGGTGTATCACTCATACTGAGATTTTGTTTTTTCTTATCTGATATTGATTTCAACTGTGACCAGCTGTGTTGCTAATAAAATCAACAGGCAAGTATCTGGCATTTAGAGTTCTTCACTGGTATAGAAAAAGAAACAACCCAGTGACAAAAAAAGCAAAGAGATATTTTTCAATTAGGATGCTTGCCTGTATCCTCCTATTATCCATCTCTTAGCACTTCTGTTGATGTAACATTTCTCATTGATTCCCTAGGGGAAGCCTCCATGGAAATCCTTGCCTCTCAGATGAAATATTCCTTTTTGCTCTCATCCACTGCTTCCTGGAGAGCAGGGTCATTTTTCAAAGCGGCATCTGCGCTTTCGGCAAACTCAGTTCCTTTTGCCTCATTGGTGTGGTAGGTGCCCTTATGTCTGTACATGTACCGAACCATCACCACCAGCAGGCAAATGAGGACAAATACCACTGCAGCAATCACACCTAGAGGAAAGAGATCCGTTAAATGTGTCACCGGTAATAAAATATGAGAAGTATCTCACAGCCAGACATCACAACTTGGATCGGATTGGTTCATGTATCATAAGTGTTTGCATGTTGCAGTGGCCAGAGTCAGAACAGTCTGACATTAAAACAAAAAAAAAAAAAAAAAAAAAAAGGGAAAAAAAGGGGATATAGATGCTACAGAAATACAGGACAAATTCTCACTATGTCTCTTTCAAATCAATTTGATCGAACACATGGGAGCTAAAAGTTCATTACAAAATGAGGAGAAATTAGAGAACATAAAGGAAAACCAATAGGTTTATTTCATCCTTCTGGGAACATATACCCTCTGTGTGTGTGTGTGTGTATTGCAGAAAACCCGACCCCAGCTTCTCATGTGTCCTCAATTTCAGGAGATGTTCAGGGCACTGAGTGTTCTGAGGAGACACTCAACAAATAGGAAGAGTTGTGTGACTGGTACTGCTCTGTATTTGCAAGCTACCATTTCATTCTGTGCTCTAATTAGGGAAGTCTGATTGTAACAAATGTACAAGTGTCATCTGGGAGAAGGAAGGGATTCTGGATACATCTTTCCTGTCTCCTGGACTAAGGCTAATTACAACAATGTGTTTACTGGACAAAAGTTTCTAGAGGTAACTCAAATGTGCATGGGACTAAATGGTGAATGGAAGCACTCCTAGTGAAAAGTAAATCAAGCTCCTTTGCTACTGCGAAAGGTAGAACTCCATAAAAGAGAGGCATCCCTGACAAGTCTATTGTTAAAAAGCCTACAAACTCTATTACCGTCCTCCTAGATCAAATTCTTTGCTTAAAAATCCTGAAAATAAATGAAGTATTTTGAAGTTTATTCAACTTATGTGACTTTCATCATTTTTAAACACTTTTTGCATGCATCCAGGATGTGCTTTTTAACGCTTCAGCTATGATGCTGTACATGATACTGAGCTGATTCTATATTCATTACTCCAGGAGTAAATCAAACATCAAAGAAATGCACAACAAAAACAACCAGAACAGGACATTCCTAAGGCTTCCTCTGCTGTCAGTGGAGGGTGTGAGATTGTGTGTGTGTATGTGGTCATTCCTTTTCTAGAATGGAGTACATTCATTTTGTCAGATGAATTGCTCACTGGAAGTGCCTACTACTCTGCAGAGACAATGAAAGGTAGGTAGACAGTATTTCTTTCTGTATCCTATATTCCAGATATGTGCAGGGGCTTAATATTTATCAGCATCTGTAAACTGAGTGGGCATACGCTATTGGCATAAAAGCATGGGAATAGACAGAATGTTAGCAGGGTAAATAAAGATTATAATTCTACCTTAAAATATATGCCTTAATGTTATCCCTCAGATTTCATGGTGCCTGTTCTGAAAACTGAAGTTACTCCTAGCCGAAATAAAATTGTTTATACAAAGAAATTTGGGGTTGCAATAATATCATGGTCGCAGTGTGGGCTTCATCAGTTTTTAGGACCTCACTGGTATCCCTTGACACAAGAGGCTCTAATAGGCTTTAGATGTAGCACAATATTAATAAGCCTAAGGGACTAAGTACAAATCAATTTACCTGCTACTTGTTCATAGAAAGCTGAAATTAAAGTTACTGGAGATGGGACCTGAGGGAAATATAGCAGAACCTCACCAATTTGCACTAATGATTGGTATAGCCCCTTGTGAATGACTGAAATTAGTGTGTTAGCATGGAAATGAACAAACACAATAAAAATAAAAAGACAGGTTCTCTCCATGACCATAGCCTTCCTCATTTATTCTGACAACTGTATTTAGTTTAAATGCATGAGAGAGCTTTAATGAAACACCAGGAAATATACAGCGGTGAATTCTGTAACAATAAAGGGTCAGCTGCTATGAGCTAACATTGCTCGAATCAAAGGTGCTACATCAGTTCTGTATTAAAGGACAAGCCTGACCCAGTGAATAATGAAGGGTATCAGACACTGACTTTGCTATTGGACTGCTAGGTATTTTGTCCTAAAAAGGAGAATGGATGGGATTGGTACTGCTCAGTATATGGTTTATGTTCATTATCTCATCTCGTTATCTTGCCAATAGCCCCTCTGGGAGCAGATTTCCCACTGGCCTAATTAACTCTAATTGGGCCACTCCTGTTGTCTTGTCAGCAAAGCAGAGGTTTTGCAAAATGCAAACAACCTGCTATTTTAATTCTTATGGTGCTGCTTAGTATGGTCTGCTACTTACCTCCAATAACAGCCACATCTGCTCCAGCTGTGGGGATCTCAATGTCTCCATCTATAAATAGAATAGAACATACAAAAGTTAATTAAAAAAAAGGAATTGAATCATATGTAGCAGCAGTGACTGTAGTGATGGTGCTGTATTGTTTTAACCTGTGAAACTCAGAACTTATCTCTAGTTAGCAAAAGATATTTATGAAATTTCACATTAGAGTTAGCTGTACTGTAACAGTTTTCTGTCACCATTACACTGGAAAATAAATAGCTAGCACATTATGCAAACTATCATGGCCCTCAGGGAAACACCTACTGTTTATTATGAGCACTTACCTGTAACATCCTCTAGTGAATGATTAAATTAAGAGCATTTAGGCACTGTGATTACTCTCAGAAAGGTAGTTTTGGGGGAAAAAAAAGTTGATGTCTATTTATTTTCCCATTTATGGCTCTTCAGAGTATGGTCTGGATCTTGATTTGATTCAAATTAATCTGGCTGTATTGATTTCAATTAGTATTTATCTATCTGCAATATCCTGTTTTTAAACTTACCATTTGTTTTCTTTTAAGCTTATATTTGGAATCAAGGCAAGCCTGTTACATGTGGTATGAAACAGTCCCCACTTAGAGTAAGTCTGAACTCACTGCTGATAAATCAAATTATGATCTTTGCTGGATTATAATTTATAAAAAAACCCGAAAACTTTATAATTAGAGAATTACCTGACCATGTCTTTTTGAAAAGTAAGAAACTGGTCTGAAATGTAAGCTTCTGAAAGAATGGTTAGAATTTGAATTAATCTTAATTATAGCACTTACTAAGAATACCCAAAACATCTAAAAAGCTGAAGCTATTTAAAGGGGAGATGAAAAAATATTCCAAAAACTAGTGAGGATATTTCTCTCCTTATTGTTTGATATAGACCTTAAGTAAAAGTAAAAACATGCAGACAAGCATTTATTCACTAACTTAATTGATCAGGGTACAATTCGGAATTATTTTTACCTCCTTATTTCATGCCACTAGTATTAGCCCACATAGTCCTGAATTTTGTGGATATCTGAGGGTATGATGAGCTCCTGGAGTTTTTCCACTCTAAGTTTATGACAGGGCACTAATTTCTTTGTTTAGTTTTGTACCAGTTATATAATTCTAAATTATACTGGTTTTCAAACCAGAGGAATACCTTTATGTGAGAACTCCTTTTTATTTGCCTTTGGTAAATGCAGTAGATAGAGAAGTTCTCTGGCTCTCTCTATATGTATGATTCAGGTTAAGATATTATTAACAGTTTTCTCCTTACTCATGACCAGACTGTAATATCAGTTTGCAACAAAATGAGGAGAGCTGAGATTCAAAGGATCCAGCTCTTCCCAAACATGGGAGATGCTTTTTCTAGAAAGTAGGAGTGCCTTTCTCTCCCCTAGAGATCCTTCCCACACTTTCTTCCATCTATACATTGATGGAAAGAGCAAGTATGCCTTGTGTAATTTAAAAACTCTAATTATGCCTATGTTCATTCAAAATCCATGTACCTCAGAAGAGATTAATTGCCTCAAGGTCATATTGCTCAGTATTTCTTTACACACCAAATATATGCTGCATGCCAAAAACCCAGGCTCCTCTACAGCAATCAAATACTTGAAGGTGTGAATTCTCAAGTACTTCCCTAGCTACACAACTTGCTTCCAAACATTAATTCCAGATCAAATTAGTATCCCTTTATTTATAAAAAGGTTTATGAGTAACTCTCTGCTCTTACCTGGCATTCCCAGGTGCCTCTCAGACTCAGATAACAAGCAGGTGCCTTATCTCTAGTACTTTCTACCACAGTGCTTTTTGATAATGGATTACAGTGTCATCACTTTGCAAAAAAGTTTTCATTTCCATACTGTGCTTTTTAAGTTTGCAAAAAAGTCCTGGACTTGTCTTAAACTATTGTACCTGGCACTGGTCTGTTAACCTCGCAATGCTGTGCCATTCAGTAACTAGCAAACACTGTGATGTGGCTTCACTCGACACAGTTCTCATTTTACTGCACACATGAGGATCTGACTACTCCTATGTGTGTACACTTTTGACCACAAAAAAAAGCTTGCTGTCCTCTCAGACAACATTTTGCTTCATCATCCAGAGTGCCAGAACATTGCAGCTACCACCAGTGGCCAGATGTTTCCAAGGTCTGCTCCCCAGATCAGTTTAGGAGCAATGATGATGGAGAAGACAGAGACACTGTTAATCCCTGTCTCACAGTCTCTGAAATTTCACTTTGTCCAAAAATAGCTATGTGATTCATGGCAGTATCACAAGATCGATAAGCAAGGGTGAAAAGTATCAGTGTTGTTCAAGATTCAGGCAGTATCACCCTTCATGAAACATGACTGAGGAACATGCAAGGCATGTGTGATGAAATGAGAATCTCTTCCTTGACCAGGAGTGAGACAGCAGTCGCTGTCCAGAGGGAATCCATGGCTGGCCAGGAACCTCAGCATGGTCTCTCTAAACTCAGTCTATGTGAGAAACACACTGCATTATTATAGGACTGAATCTTCCCTTTCTGAGGAGAAAACATATCAAACATACTGATGGAATTTCTAGCTCAGCAATGGCTTTGGCCCTGTACTTTCTTTATTCTGCTCTTCTTCCCATGCAGAGTGCTCAGAGGTCTGTGTTTCAATTGATGATCTTGCACCTGTTTTGATTATTTTCCTTTGTTTCAAGGACATCTTTTGTGTTATCTGCTGCTAAATTGTCCTTGCAAAGCTTCCTCTCACTGTTATACTGGCCCTTATCCAGATACAATCTGGTCCTGAAAGTGTTTAGACAGTGTTGTTATTTACTGCCACTGGTTACCATGACACACAGAAATAAAAAAAAAAATAGAAAAACTTGTTTTTCATAAAATTTCTGGCCATCAGAATGAGTTGACTAAATCAAGAATAGAATATACAAATCAAATTATCTGTTGTTAGAAAGTGTTTCTAAAAGTAAGAATGAAGGGAAAGAAATACCTTTGTGTCACGACCTGAAATTCGACAAATTTCAGTTCTGCCCATAGACTTACAGATAAGGAATTTTTGCAATAGAACAATAGCTACCTGTCTCATTCTCATCAATCACATCCTGCTGAGAAGGCAGGAGTCTCTGAAAGTCCCAGGAATATTCCTGACTTAAATATTGAAGATCTCTGGCTTTTTGCTGCAAAGGTGAAAAAACAGTACAACTACCTTGTATTTTAAGGTAACCAGTGGTGAGTTTTTCTTGTTAAATTTGTTGGTAAATTTGTTAAATCGCCTCCTCTAGGTGCAATTTTCCAACCAAACTTGATTTTATGAATTTTGGTAGCTTTCCCCCCCTAATTTAAACCTATCCTGTTTCACTTTGGTAGAGGAGAACTTGTTTGAAGGAGGTAGGTCCAGCAGTGAAAGTGTTTGTTGGAGGTTCGGTGCTCTCCTAGTTTTACTATGCAGATCTCTGGCAGTTGTAATAGTTTATTTTCTTCTATAAATTGCAAATTTGAACCACTAAAAGCCATAAATCACTTCCTGTTCAAAATTCTGACACTGGTTCTTAAAATAATTTAATTTTTTTTAATTTACCCTTACTTTTATATCCGAGCTTCATTTAAGTAGTACTTTCAAGCCTTTATTTGCAATACCAAAGACAAAATGTGCTTTGGAGATGAAAACTGAGGTCTTGGCATGATTTTGTGACACGAGGAAACAGGTCTTTTAGGAAAACACGAAGTATTATAGGAATCCTGATAAAGCTATAAGACTTGTCAGTGAGCTACTTCAGAGGCCAAACCATGTTGAGGCATTCAAACTGACCGACCATTCAACTTACATGGTGATGGGCCTTCATGGGAAGGGGCATGTTCATTCCGCAAATGCTTTCTCCCATTCAGCATAGAAAGCTCAGAGTTTAGATCCTGTTGCTTGCAGAAAACTTTTAAGTGCTTTGGTGGCTCCTGTCAGTGAAACATAGCATGCACTTGCAGAGAGCTTCAAGCTTTCTGATTTTTGGGCATTGTTTTTGCCTGCTAAAAGAGTTTTCCAGAAAAAAATGCAGTATTTGCACCCTTAGCGGTTTTGCAGTTAGCACTTCAGTTAGAAATCTGAGTACCTATATGTTTGTTTGTTATGGATTTACACATGGAAAAGGCATGAAAGGAAAACCAGACCTGCCAAAGGATCCCATTTGGCATATTTGACAGGACTGCATGGGAATCATCCTGTAGAATGTCACCAAATCTCTGCTGTGTAATCCACACGGGCAATTTAATGGGATAACATAGACCTTACCTCAAACTTATCAAGGCCTCTGTAATTTCCTGAGATAAAGTTCCAAACTAAAGATGGTAGTGTTGAGTAGAGAAAGAAAAGCCTGAGATTGAAGCTTATGTCACGATTCCCACGCAGCAGTGGGTGATACCAGGGTTTTGGAGTGAGTTTGTCAAGCGGAGTATACAGATATCAGTGTGTGATAAGCAGCTTTTACAGCACAGTTTTCAAACCCACTCAACAGCAGTGAGGCAGCACTGCCCCTGCTCCTGCCTTTCAGGATTCTCCTACCCACAAGCTTGTGCTTTTGAGTCTTTGCAACCTCAGCCATCATGACGCTCCACTGCTGACTGCTTGGTTACAATTTCAGACAAAGCCTTGGCTGCTAAATTGCTCTCAAGTAAGTCTTTAAGTGCTTTCTTGGGCAACCTATTTTCTCTCGGTGTGCCTGTTCATTACATAAGAAGTGCTTGAAATTCATTCAATCTATGTGAATGATGGGCTGAGATCCTTAAGGCAGTCATTTCCTTCCTAGGGCATTCCTAGTAATTATAAGCTTTTGAGGGCATTGAGGACTATACAGACTCTACCAGGAAGCTTTTGAACTTGTTAAAAACCTTTACTATAATTATCGCAATTTTTATTTTATTTATATTCTGTTTATAAAAATGTATTTATTATAACTGTTCCTTTCCCAGGGGCTCTTTTTGTTCTTTTTATGCCCTTCTGCAGCCATTGTTCCTCTTGACTGTAAAAACAGGTCTTAATGTGTCCCTGTTGTCTTCACTGATGCAAGACTTTTCTTACCACACATTTAGTATGAAAGAACTAATGAAGTCTTAACACCTCCATTGTTTATGCAACTGTGGTATGTCCTTCTTGCCCTTTGGTTTATGTTTGTGCCTTGCCAACACACTGCATTCATGAGAAAATCATTAATCTATTAACCTTAGCACACTGATTTAATTTACAAGCTAGAGTTAGAACTGGTTCAGTGCAATTGCGTGTGTAAAAATGAGTCAAACCAACTCCTGAAAACTTCATGTTAGAAATATGTTAATTGCTCAAGCTGCTCTCTGGCCTGTGTTACAATATCAGATGCCTCTGAGTGAGGCCTTTCTGAATTAAAAAAAAAAAAGTCATTACCTATTTTAATATTTGCCAGTAAGTCTGCAGTGCCCTGCCAGAGCTGGTATTTCTTATCCCAAAGGGTCATCAGCCTAAACCCATCAATTTGACATATTCTGCTGAAAAAGCCATCACCATCTCCCATTAGACAATGAAACACATCAAGGCTGTTCTTTCAAAATTAAGGAACAGTTTCTCATCTGTCAATCTGGAAAAGAGACAGAACAATTTGGCTTCCATTTGTATACTAAATTATTATAAGGACAATAATAGCGACATATAACAACAACTACATGATCTTTTGGGGAAGTAAATGGACTGTGTTGCAAATGTAAGGTAAGTCATGCAGATTAAAAATATCTATGAAATTAAAATGCACTGGGCTCAATTCTCTTGCTATCCTAGCTAGCAAGTACTTTGCCATTAATTCTGAGGAGACAAAGTACAGTTTCATTCAAATAAAACAAAGGTCTGTTTGACTTTTGATACAATGAGGATAAAAGGCATTTATGAAATTAGTTTAATTAGATTAGGATTGCCACACAATTTTAGCAGTTCTCATTTGATTGTGGTATACAATGTGAGCAAAATATTTTTTCACCATTCTAGAATGTTATAAAGTAAATAAGACAAAATACATTTTAAAATGTTTGAGGAAGTAATGGCTTTCCTGACACAGTTTCTTCTTCTTTTATGAAGCTGAATTGCCCTTGGGTCTTAGGGAAAATCAGAGATGGAGAGATACACTAAAAGTCATCTTGTCAAAAAGTAATCATATGATATCCCTTAATGATAAGAGGGACAAGGAGAAAATGTTAATGAAACTTGGGAAATTATTTTAGGTTAAAAAATAATATAGATCTTTTAAAAGTGAAGAGATATTCTATATTTTGAAATTAAAAAATCCTATCAAATTTTAAAAGGGAAGAAAATTGTGTTTTAAAGGGTTATATAACCTAGAAAACCCACAGATTGTTTTAAAACTAAACTTTTCTGTTTGTCACCAAAAAGATCTGACAATCCCCTCAAATTCTCCTTTCCCCTTTCAACTTGAACAGTTCAAACCACATATTCTTTTTTTTTTTTTAATTACTTTACAATTACTAGAGACTTTAGCTCTTTGCTCTGAGTAGCTGGTAACAAATATTTATTCTGTCCTGTGTATTCACACAGATGTAAATATACAGTAAAAAATCACCAGAAAAGTGTAGGTGGTTCTGTCTCTGCTTGTAGCATGAGGAAGGGTCAGAAGGTTTCAGGGTTGGCAGAAGTTCAGAGCAGAAAGCAACAAGAGGAAGTAGCTGCCTCCCTAGCACTGGGGCAATGAAGCTCACAAAAGGATGCTGTAGAAATCTTGTCTTTAGAGATGAGATGGGGGAAGCCACTAAGGACCACCCAGCAGTGAACTTGCTGCTCATGTATGGTGGCTGGTTTTTGCTGTGATCTCATTGGAAAGCTGCTCAATGTCTGAAGAACAAAGGTGCATGAAGTATGAGGACCTGGAAGAAGGTCTAATCTATTTCAAAAAATGCTGCATATGGGAATTTAGAAGTTGTGTTCTGTTTTGTCTGCCTCGCGTATAGTTATATCACTGCAAAAAGTTCCTTACTCTTCCATGGAAATATGTTAATGCAACCAAGCCATCATTTACATCTTTCTGCTACAGCCATCAAAGCCAGCTCATGTACAACATTTTGCTGGGGAAGATAAATTGACCTAGAATTGCTTCATTGAAGAAGGAGTGACAAAGGGGGTATGAATCAATCCATAACATACAGGCCATGAGCAGGACATTTTCCTGCACGTGTCTCTCCTCCTCCCGCCTCTTCCCTCTTCTTCAGAACAGAGTACTGCTTTTGAGGGCTTTATAATTGGGAAGGTTTTGAAAGAAACATAAATATCCAGTGAATCTGCCAAATAATTTCTGTCTCACTTTCCTCCAAAGTCAACAATTTCAAGCTCTAGTCATTCTTTATTGAATCAAAAAGGAAAAAACCAGGCTTTTGCTCATTCACTGAGATCAAAGCTAAACAGAAAGGAGTCCCTGGATTAATTGATTAACCATTGCAAATGTTGCAGGTGATCATAGGCAATCAAAGCACCTGACTATGGACACAGCAAAAGCTCATCTGACAACCTGTAACTGATATTTGTAATTCTTGAGAGACAGTGCATGAAAGCAGCACATCCCGCTGACCTAAACTTTGTGTGCTAGAAATATAAGCATAAAAATTTGAGCCAGAAACTTTCAGTGAAAAGCCAGAGGCCAAGAGATCTTGGAAGACATGATAATTCCTTCCCAACCCCTTGCATAAATATGTTATATGATACAGTAAGACAACTTAACTGCTAAGCTACTTGTAACTATTTACCAAGACAAGCTTTTAATTTGTAACTAACAGGTCTACCAGCCTCAGACCTGACTCTCAGGCCTTTTGACCATGTCATAAGAGGATAAGGTGATCTTTGTTTCTCAGTGTTATGTTTCATTTTATGACCTTAAAAACTTCTCAAGATTAGGGTTTAGTTTACATTAGAAACATACCCTTTTTATGGACATGGTACTAAGCATTTATGGATTTGGCACTAACACAAACATTAGTTAAGGTTAGTTTCCTTAACCAAGACAGTCTGAAGCATTTGTTAGTATTTGAAATATTTCCATCAAATACACTTGACAACATTTTTGCATTCTTTTTTTCTACTCCTGCTATCGGTCAGGCTGTCCTTGTAACCTCCACAGATTTTGACTCCATTATTCAACTCCAACTGTTTTAAAGGAAAAGCAGGCAAAGATAAGAATTTTGCTTCAATTTTCATGACAACTGTAGACTGGAGAGAAAAGGTAGACTAGAGTAATCCAGCAGTGAAGAAAAGGCAGCAAGGGCTCAGCATTTTAAAGCTCTGTTTAGCAGTAGCAGTCAGTTCTTCAGCAAACACATGCTTTCCAGCCATCATGCATGTAGATCTAGAGGAGCTGCAGTAAGGTGCTTCCCCTCCTGATGGGGAGCTGCTGAGGTAGAGGGCCAGTGTATGCAGAAGATGGGATTTAGAGGGCAGAGGCATAAATCTAAAAGCAAGAGCGTTTCACTGGTTCTGTTGCTGGCAGAAAGCTTGTTCTAAGCTTTCTATACTGTCTCTCACAGTATCCTTCTGGACAAAATGTCCAGCACACAGCTGGATAAACACATCACGCAGTGGGCGAGCAATTGGCTCATGGATCAAGCACAGAGGGTAATAGTGAATGGGGTGACATCAGACTGGTGACCTGTCACTAGTGGGGTTCTACAGGGCTCCATATTAGGCCCAGTTCTCTTCAATATCTTCATAAATGATTTAGACATAGGACTGGAAAGGATACTGAGCAAGTTTGCAAATGACACAAAACTGGGAGGAACTTTCAACTCCCTGGAAGTCAGGGAGGCCCTGCAGAGAGATCTCAACAAATTTGAGGGCTTGACAATCACCAGTTGTATGAAGTTTAACAAAGGAAAGTGCTGGATTCTGCACCTGGGATGCGGCAACCCAGGATGTATGTACAGACTGGGGAATGAGATGCTGGAAAGCAGTACCACAGAAAGGGACCTGGGGGTCCTGGTCGATGGAAAGTTGAATATGAGTCAGCAGTGCCCTGGCAGCCAGGAGGGCCAACCGTGTCCTGGGGGCATCAGGCAAATCATTGTCAGTCAGTCGAGGGAGGGGATTGTCCCGCTCTGCTCTGCACTGATGCGGCCTCACCTTGAATACTGTGTGCAGTTTTGGGCACCACAATATAAGAAAGATATAAAGCTATTGGAGAGTGTCCAAAGGAGAGCAACGAAGATGGTTGAAGGGCATTGAGGGGAAGACGTATGAGGAGCAGCTGAGGGCACTTGGTGCGTTCAGCCTGGAGGAGACTGAGGGGAGACCTCATTGCAGTTACAACTTCCTTGTGAGGGGAAGAGGGGAGGCAGGCACTAATCTCTTCTCTGTGGTGACCAGTGACAGAAACTGAGGGAATGACCTAAAGTTGTGTCAGGGGAGGTTTAGGTTGGATATTAGAAAAAGGTTCTTCACCCAGAGGGTGGTTGGGCGCTGGAACAGGCTCCCCGGGGAAGTGATCACAGCACCAAGCCTGACAGAGTCCAAGGAGCATTTGGACAGTATTCTTGGGCATATGGTGTGACTCTTGAGGATGGTCCTGTGCAAAGTTGGACATGATGATCCTTGTGGGTCCTTTCCAACTCGACATATTCTGTGATTCTGTAATGAACACTGACATGCTAGGATAGAAACATGGCAGTTATTATATTAAAGCTGATAAATGTCTTTTTCTTACTTTGAGATGAAAAAACTTGACCTTGTGCTTAAATTAGAGGTGATATGATCAAGCTACAGGTGATGGCATCTAGAAATCACCTGAAATCTGGTGAAAGCCTGCAGTCATGCACGAAGATATTACTGTAACAGTTCAAAGAATGAAGCACCAAGCTCCTATCCTTAGAAAAGTATAATCATTTTACCAGCATGGTCAATTTTCTTCCACTATGTCTCATTCCCACCCCCAATATTTTATAGCAAAGCAGTCCAACAAGTGATAATTCTTGGAAATGAGAATTCTCTGTGCTCCATCCACTGACTTATTTGATAAGAATTGTATTCAGCTGCATCCAGCTCATACAGCAGTGCTTGCCTAAGGCACTCTCTACTATGTGTTGCAAGTGGAAATGTCAGGATGTTTAGCATATGCTCTTCAGGGACACAGAGATCTTTCCTGGAGCACTGTCGAGGTTAATATTATTAATGGAGATATCTGTAGTGGAAACAATCTTCCAAATGCTTTGAATATTGAGTATATTAAAAAAAGAAAATAAAACATACTGAAACACCTTAGAAACTTGCAAGGCAAATAGTAGCTCAAGGCAACAACATTTCTTATTTTCCAAGGATTCTTCAATGAATATGCAGATTTCTTTTGCATATCTGCTCTAAAGACAAAGCCCATTTTATTATTTGAAAAGCATTTATGTATCAGTCCAAGCTGTCTGAATTGAATTGAGCAATTTTAGCAAAACTTCTTTACCATCTATCATTCATCTGAGCAATTCTGGACAGATTGTGCAATAATTGTTAAAAAGAGTAAAAAAAATACAAAAAAGCTTGTTTGTGTATTATTTTTGGACAGTTGTCTGGCATTGTTTGACAAATAGCATATTGAACACATTAACAGCTAAGCAGGAAAGGACCTTGATTGAAACCATATACTGAATATTTTTCAGCACAGGACTTACATTGTGAGATTAATTAACAGTTTTTTACTAATGCTCCTCTCTCCCAACGAAACATGAATGGTAAGTACCATGTAGGTGGAAAGCTAATAACCAGCCTAACAAGATGTTTGAATGCTAGAAAGGAGTCTGTATGATCTCATCTGTCTCCACCGATGCTGCAGAGGACACTAGTAGGCAGTTGGCCTAGATGATTGTTGTGGATCTCTTCCAACTGGAACATTCTATTCTGTTCTGTTTTGTTATGACATGCATTTTTGCAAGAAGATCTATTCAAACTCAACAGAGGTGTGGTGAATCCTGGAGTATGGTGTGGGAATTTCCTTCCCATTAATAAATAAGCAAATCTAGAATAGCTTCAATTAGAAGCCCAGCTTTCTAGAGTCTATAATTATGGAAAATAAATCCCAACCATTACTGTTAGCAGTTCTTAGCCATCCCTTTCCAAAGCTTGTGCTGAAGGCTTAGTCTTGCTATAAAGTACTGAGAGCCTTTTTTTGTAGAGCTTTCAAAATGCCATGTTCAGAAGGGCTGGATGTCTTCTATAGATGCTTAAATGGTGTCTTATTCTCTGTGTTTTGGCTGTTAAATTGCAGTCATGTTTATGGAAGCAAACTTACCATGGCAAAACTTGATGCTACCACATTCCTGACTAGAAAAGAACTTAATTTCATTTTATCTCCTAATAAGGAGTCCTTTTTGTGTTCCTGTTCACTCAAATGGCTCTCTGTAGACAGTGTTGACTTTCATACAACCTGGAGAATGATTATAATTTCTGGCACTTCTGCTTCTCTTTCAAATCTGGTTGAAACTGGTCAGTGGATCCAGAAGTTCTTGATGAGCAGTGACAGATGGATGAACAGACGATTAAGCAGACAGATAGACAGCAGGAACACATAAGACTCATTTCATTAGGAAACTGGACTGAAAACAGAAGTAGCAGTGGGTACTTGGATATTATTCATATTTTGGTCACCAATTAAAAAAATGTCATGTTTTTGAAACCATTTCAAAGCTTGTAGATGACATCCTTAGTTTAAACAGCAAAGAAAAAAACAAAGGAATGTTGTTGAGACTTTTTTCAGCTCCTTTCTTTGGTCAGAATGATACATTTTTTATATTTTGGACTGTATCTTTAACCTTTAAAGCCAGATTCAGCTTGGACAGCCCTGGAAATTTCAATGGAGGATTAATGTGTGTCATTAAGCAAAGAAATATGGTCTAGTAGTTTTCAATAGCAACAAATGCTTGCTGTGGTACTTCTCTGACCAAATTATTTATCACTTACTGTAAAGCCTTTGGGCTGCTCCTTTCCTAAATACATGAAATACACATTCAGGAAAGCTGTGAGTGAATTGTTGTGATTTGAGCTGGCTGCTACATTTCTGCAGTAAAGGGCATTCTTGTTCCTAAACATTTTCCTTCCAAGTTGATCCAGAAGAAAACTAAAAGGAAAGCCCCTTCCTCCATTTACTATTTATTTATTTACTTGTATTTACTATATACTGTAGGAGGTTATTTGCAATAAGAAAATTGATCCAAATCACCGTGTAGTCTGACTGTCAGTTATCTGTTAATAGGGAGGGATTTGGTAGGTGCAGACAGAGAGGGCAGAAAGCAGGAATGCTCTTTTGGGTGGGTGATATACATCATAAATCTACACTCAGAAAAAGCAAACCCCCAAGAAGAAAAGCATAAGGAGAAAAACAGGTGGTGAAATCTGAAGATTTCTTTTCAATGGTACTCTCAGCAGAACAGAAAACTCCAGATATTCACAGCCCAGTGACTCCTTTGAACTGCAGTAGCTCAGGAAGGTCATGGAAAAAATTGGGCTTGGTCTTCCTTGTGTAAGAATATATTGAAATGCATTAAGAAATATGGCCCCTTTCTCAGCTGTCAAAATAGGGACCCTAGGGCAGAACTGTTACCCTGTACCCGCCTTCCTATGGGCATGCTGCTCTTCTGCAGGTGAATCAGGAGTGATCAGGCTTTGTGGCCCAGCAGCAGCAGTCACTGCTGGCTCTTCTGTCTCAAAGCAGGGCACTGTCCCAATACACAACATGGAACACCAAGTGGCACACATACAAAGTGGGGTTTGCAAAAGCTCTCACCACTAAACTGCTTCTGCTCCCTTTGAAGTGGGTTCTCACACCTCTGAACTGCTCAGTAGGGCCAATGGAGAAAGTTTTAAAAATTCTATTCAATGAATATGAGAAACATAACAGAAGCAAGGACCAGGAACATCACAGATAGCCTCTGTCCACTTCTCTACTTTCCAGTTTTCCAGTTTAATTTACCAGTTGATGCTGCCTAACAGGTTGCAAATACCTGCCTTCTCAAGCACTCATGAGAGAGCCTGCAAATTTCTCAAAGCACTTGCATAACATATCCAAGACCAGAGAGGTCTGCTTTGGAACAGTGTCTTAAGGTCAAGTTATCCCACTGAAACACCTATTAGTATAAGGAGAATGGAGAAAAAAAAAAAAAAGAAAAATGAGCAAGCCAACAGCACTAGCACAGTCCTGGAAAATATGAAGTCATAAGCAGAGTTCAGCCAGAGCAGACTCCCATTAAATTTTGTTTAAGAGCCAAGTTCCACCCTGAGATATGTGTGAGCTGCATTTTATTTCAGGGGGAACTATGCTGTGCTTCATGCCACAGCAAGGCTTGGACACAAGCATGCATCTGTTACAAGACAGAGGAGTAAAGCCCACTTCTCTTTTGCATTTTTTGGTTCCATCTGTGTAGATGGAATAGAAAACTTAAAGAAATGAATAAAACAGCCCACAGTTTTACAGGGTTTCTCTGTAAAATTTAATTCCTTCTTCCAGAAGACCTGAATGTCTGTGTTTCTGACTCTACTAGGCTATTTCTATAAGACATGGTAGTCTTTCCCTGTGCCCCTGCCACTCCCATGAGTGTTAAACACACAGGCAGAAGCTCTAAGACTTGTCTTTCTAGCTTCTGTGCTCTTGTGAGTCCCTTTAGGAGACAGTCAGCAAGAAATGCTCCCTAGGAGATGCATATGCTTTGTGAAGAAGGGACATACACAGCCATCTGGCTTTATCTCCCTAAAGCCTTCCACTGGACATTTTTGCCTGACAGGTAGGAGCTCTGCTACCTGTGGAGGGAAGAAGGAGTGGCACTGACATTCCCTATCCCGACTGCATTCCCAGACAGGGGTTAGGCTTACCGGCACCCTTATGCTGTGCTGAGTTGCATAGCTGGCTTCAGGCAACAGCATTTACCATTGCTGGAGTGGGCAGTGGCTGCACAGGTGGATGTTGGAAGGGACAAAATGATAAAGTCACGGTCACACACTCCTGGAGGCACTGGGATTACCTGGGGAAATTGGGCAGCGGAGTGCCCTGCTCCCTGCCGCCAGCTGTGCGCTCAATAATGCTGAGCTCTGAAGGTTGAATTCCTTCAACTACAATTTAAAACAGCTCATTCAAGAAGAGGGGAAGGCAAAACTCAGTCCTGCCAAGCACCGAGCCTGGATGTGAGCAGGAGGTTAAAGTATTTCATATGAGAAACTCTGGTAAATGCAAAAGCTTTTATACCCCAAGGCAACCCTTTAAACACTGAATTACGAATTCTGGCTCAAGAATTTCCCATTCCTCAGATCCCTTGATGGTTGCCCTGTACTTAACTCTCCATTAAGCATCTGCTACTGGCTCTAATGGGTAAGATGGACCAATGGCTCCATGCTTTGTACTGCACTTTCATGGACAGAGCTGAAGAAGATTTTAAGTCCTAGTTAGTCAAGAAAATCCAGCCATCAGGATCAAACCCATGTTGGCAATCACTTGTCATGGATTCTGTAGCAGATGGGAAGAGGTGGCAGTCTCTTCTCCTTAATAATAGTGTCTCTTCTCCTTGAAAAGTCTCTTCTCCTTAATAATGGTATAACCTAACAGACAGCTGGTGAGGGTTAGGGAAGACACACAGGCAGCTGTGGTTATGCTACAACATCACTTCATTGTGCAATGGCAGTGAAACAAAGGATGGGAAAAATCGGCACCAAATCCCATTACTTAGAAGATGGATTGGAAATATTTCAGCAAGGATGGGGAATGGAAATGACAGATATGTGTGGCCCTGGAAGTCTGGAGAGACATATGGCCCTTGACCACAGCTGGCATGCCATGGCTTTGCACCTGTCAAGGGACTGAGTTTGAATTTCTTGCTATATCTCCCCTCATCCAGGATATGTTTAGTGGGGGCCTGAAGGAGGGGCAGGGGAGCAGGAACAAATTATCCTCTTAGGGATATGAATGCTCATGTCCACAGACAGCAAGCTGTTACCTTGAAGTGCCAAACAGTGGAAAATAAAATCAATTGCAAAGTTGAACACCAGCATTTGTAAGTTTTTCCCTGGCAGACTTCCCTCAGCCACCCACAAGTCCCAGACCTTGCTCTGTGCTGCAGGCAGCCGGGTATGATGGGGAAGGGTTGATCCCTTAGGGCTTGAGAGCTTCTTCTCAGGTGAGAGCTGTGAAGGAAATCACTTAGGTGGAAAATGGCATGTTCTACGTGTTCCAGTTTCCAAGCCTCTTTTTCTCATTCAAGGGGGAAAATACACCCCTCTTCTCTGGAATAAATCATAGACACAGTTTTTAATTACAGAACATGTGCTTCCCTCTCACCACCGATGACTGCTGTCGTTTCGCATCTAACAAAAATAGGCATCCAGACCTCCAAAGGGAGTAGCTTATATTACTCTCTCTGGCCATTTCCAGAAGCTACCAGGCCCTGCAGGGCCCTGGGGCTGCACCATGTTTGAGAAGGAGGGAGATTTACTCAGCTATTCAGTTCTCAGGTCACTTAAAAACAGCACCGTGGAAGCAGCAATGTGGAAATTGTGCTCCCATCTGCTCTGCTACTAGCCTCTAGAGAAAACAGGACACAGGATATGCTTCCTGTCTGGGGAAGGCTTGTAGCAGCCCGGGAAAGAAGGCATGACCTTTCCCTTAAAGGAAATGCAAGTAATGGAGAGAAGTAGGGGGGAGAAGCCTAGGCAGCATTTTTTTTTCTTAAAAATAGTGTCATGCAGTCATACCTCCTCTTACTTTCTCCCTGTGCTCAAAGCTGATCTTTACTTATTTAGAAATGACACATTTTAAACAGTTACATCCCTTTCTGCCATCCCATTGTTGCTGCAGTCATAAACCTTCTGACACAAGTCAGATGCTGTTGAAATGAAAGGTTTCATTCATCGCAAGCAAAGGAAATCAGAGGAGGTACTGCGAGAGCAGAAGGGCTCAGCTCATGCTGTTTCCAGCTCACAAATGGTTATGTCTCCAGGAAGCAGAGATTAAGCATCTCACACAGAATGTGGGAGGAGGAAGAAGAATCTTTGTCTGAGATTCACAGATTTTAATGGGTTCCAGAAGGGGAAATCTTTTACCAAGGAGCAACAGCAAAGTTCAGAGAAATGCAAAAGCATTTATCTCTCTAGTTGTGTTCCTGCCTGTCAAAAGCAGGAGGGGTGATTTACTTCTCCTTGGTACAAGGAGTCCCTTATGGATCATTAATCCATGGGGAGAATGAGCTCAGGAGCCAGAGACATCTCTTCTTAATGTGCAAGAATCTTGAGTCAGCAAGAAATATTCTTCTTTGGGAGCATATAGGGAGCATAGTTTTTCTCTATTTTCTCCCCACTACCCCCTGTTTTCAATAGTATTATCTACAAGAGCTGTAGTTATCACTGATATATTACTTTGCCTTCATTAAAATCTGTGGTGATAGTAGATGTGGCTGCTGTGAGCTAAACCAAGTAGAGTAATATTAAAAAATTAAGATCTGAAATCTGATACAAAGTCCAATAAAATCAATACGAACAGTCTCAAGGTCCAAGGTACAAGTATCTCAACAGCACTGATTTTGGCAATACAATGATAACTTGCAGTAAGTAAGGCATTTCTGGAGATGCTCTGCAGAAATAGGAGGAGACAGAAACGGTTGACTATTTGTTTACATGCCAGGACCTCAGGTGATCTCAGGTGATGAAGCTTTCTGTTTACAGCTAGAGCTGATGAGAAAACATACACCAAAACTTATGGTAGAAAAGGGGTTAGATCTGGTGGATATCTCTTGTTAATATGTTCTCATTTCCTTAGGAGTAATAAAAAGAAAAATAGTCTCATTTTGTCTCATTTTTATTCTGTGAAAACACTTGAAAATATTTCCATAATTTCTCAGTTGCTAAGTGAGGAGCATTAAAGTCTAGCTATATATATATTCACAATATGTAGTCATTTAGAAAGTGCCACTATTCTGTAGTGGATGGTATTTTATACTCTGTACCTCGGCAAAAAAAAGTGCAGCAGAAAATTACATTTCTGTATTCAAATCTCCCAAGAAGCACTCACTCCATGCTTAGATTTACCAGGTTCCACATAAGTCTGGTAAATCCACATCCTTATCACTGTAAATGACTTACAAGATCAGAAATGTGTCTAAAAAGGAAAACCCAAAGCTGGCTGGTGTCCTTCGGTTTTATGCTCTCCTGTGTGCCTGCGTGTGCACGCAGCATCCTTTATTTTGGCTCTTTGTAGCACAGTTAGGCTTTGACAAATTGAAAAGTATGAAGATTAGAACAATCATACTTACATGTATTGCCACCTACTACTTCATTTCTTCCATGGTGCTTAAATGCTCAGGCATGTGGCTTTGAAACACATTGCCTTTAATGCACTTAAAAAACTCTGCTGGATTTCCAGCTTGCTTTGATCTCCACAGTCTAGAGACTATCTCAGAGAATACAAATAAATATATTTAGGGGGAAAATATCTTCAAGGAGAAAACCCTAAAGTCCTTCCACCTTGATATGCGTTTCCAGTTGATGTGATACTTAAGATTGTTTTTTACATTTTATCTTTATGCTTCAGGAGGCCTAAATCTGTGTCCAGAGTCAGCAACTTGACAAGGTAACTTTGGAAGACAGATGAGGTCAGTGCCCCTAATGATGAGCACTGAAGTGTCAAATAATGGTTTGGTGATTTTTGTTTAAAAAAGAGATGGAAGGAGAGACGAATTCTGTTCTGAGAAATTTACAGACTAAACAAAGAAAAAGGATACATTTTTGCAATGAAGAAGACTATTTTGTCAAGAGGGAACGGGAAGAATGTGAGAGGAAGGCTGGTAAGAGCTTGCTATTAATCATGAGTAGCAAGGAGACAGCTGGAGAGCTGGAAACAGAGGAAAGACTCAGCTAAGGCTCAAGGCCATGAGGAAAACAACTTCTTTCTGGGACTATACAACAACATCTTTTCCATCTCTTGCCACGCCAAGTCATCATGCATCACCATGCCTTTGTGGTAATGGTTTGGACTTGAAGAACTCTCGGTTGTCCTCCAGGACAGCAAGTCGATATGAGGTCTGGATTCTTGGGTCAGGGTGTGGGATGATTAACTTGAGAAAGAGAGAGCATTAGCTGGGGAGATATGATGAGGTGCATGGGCAAGTAAGCAACATAGCAGAGGTGCCTTGAGGAACCAGATCCATACAGATCTACAAAAGGGGAGATATAAGGTGATTTTTTCACTTTTTTGAGGATGATCAAGGGTCCAGTCACTAGCCATTTCTTGAGCTCTAGGTATGGAAGAGAAGACAACTTTCAGTGGGAGATGGTAAAGCGCCAGAGGCAATCAGCAAGGTTTCTGAAGAATTGGTTTCTTCCCATTAGGTGGATACAACCTTCATGAGAAGGACCTACAAATCATCCTTTGAATCGTATAATCATAGAATGGGTTGGGTTGGAAGAGACTTTAAAGATCATCTGCTTCCAACCATACTCTCATGGTCAGTGAAATCTTCTACTAGACCATGTTGCTCAAAGCCCCATCCAACCTGGCCTTCTCCTCCCTGAGCTGGTGGTGTTCTTAGCTGTGTTGATGTTAGCAGAAGCTATTCACTGCACTCTTCTTCATTACTGGAGCAGGGATAGAGAGTGAGTAATAGGAAAAGCAATAGTGTGCAGAGCACACTGAGTAGTTTTGAAAAAGTAAAAAAACCCATGATTTCCCCTTTTCCCGAAGCAAAGGGGAAGCTGGAACTTAGTGCTCAGTGGCAGTTCATTTTTCCTGGTGTACTCAGCACCTCATGCAGAGTTTTCTGTAGAGATGCAGCCTAATCCTGTATATGGCCCTGTTTCCACCAAAGACTTAATTGCCATTAGTAACTGGTAGTATAAGCTTCTCTAAACTAAAAATAGTCCCTAAAATAATTCAGTGAGGGGAAAACTGGATTTTTAGACAACAGACTCCAAAAATTAAAGTCTCCTGACATAATTATGGAAATTCAAGAGAGACAGACAATAATCAACTCTATCAATTGTGTGAGCCAGAATGTAAGAAGCATGTCCCAGGTTGTAAATAAAAATTCCTGTGTGATGACAGGAAAGATCTGTAGTGGGGAAGTGTTGTTTCTTAGCAAATTGTGAAGATGAGAGATCAAAGATAAATTACTAGAGAAGATAAGAGGGAGAGGGAGTGGAAGAGGGGACAACTCCCAAAGGAAACAAAGCCTCAGCCCAGAGGGTAACAGGGAAAAATTTATGTCTTCCTGGCCTGTTCTTTTCTTCCTTCCCACTGGCAGGATTATGGAGGGTCCTTGAAAGAAGGGAGAACATTTAACAACTGGGAGCTGTGTGTCCTATGTTCAGATATGAGCATTTACCCATGAACTAAGAAAGGGACAGACAGGAAGGATTAGGAAGTGCAGAGGATATCTGAACTAGACAAAATGAAAGAGAAGGTGTGAGAGAAGTCACAGATACATCAAGGATTTAATTTTCTGCTTTCTTTATTGGATAGGGAGGGGATTGTGTTCATGACACTTGAATGAACCATTGATAGAACAACCTCAGCTAGATCATGAGTGCTGGTTATAAAAGCTTCAGGAAATAACAGATGACTGAAAAAGTAATTTAATAATAAATTGCCACATTTCTAGCCCTGACACACGTTAAGAAAATCTTGAAAGCAGAATTCAATAATAAAATATAAAAATAAAAATAAAATATAAAAATCCAGTGTCTCACTTTAAACATCAAATTTTTTGAAAATGTACACATTTCCTGAATGCTTGAATTACTACATTTTCATGGTAACTCTTCACAATCCACTAGAAATATTTTTTCCCTCTACTCATTCATACATGTAACTCTTTAATCACCTTTACATAAGGATTATTTAGTTTACCTAAAGTCAGCCATAGAGAGCTGCTTTTTCATCCCTTTTTAGATGACTGGCATTTTTGAAGCATCCAGTTAGCAGACTAGAAGCATCTTGCTTTTTTCTTATTAAGAATGTTTTTTTCAAAGAAAACAAGCTTATTTTTTTTTGTGTACAAAGAAGAAGTTTGTCTACCAAAAAAAAAAAAAAAGTTAACCTGGAGTAAGAATTCTGTGAAAGCTATTCCAATATAAGTTCATTTTCTCATAACTGTTTGAGGTGGACACAGAATTATGTATGATTGAAATGATTCTTGAATAAGTATTCTGTTTCCAAAGGAGGGTAGTTGTTCTTTAAATAATAAGTTTTATTTCAGTATGAATATACTAATATGACCAGTGTTTCTAGAAAACTGTCCTGAAGATGCAGCTAACAAATTCTCCCAGCACAGATGAGCTACAAGTGGAACACAAATCTGACCAAATCTCCTGCCTGCTTAAGGTTTAAACTTGAACCATTCACTGCCTGAAGAACAGTGCTGACTTGGTCTTTACTAATCTGTAAAATGGGTTCTTCCCTTTTAAATAGCCTGATCATATGGAACAGCTACTTCCTCCTTGTTGCTTAAGTAAATTCATTGTATTTCTCTGGAAATTTTTTTATATGTGAACATGGGTCCTGTAATAGTCTACTCAATGGATTCAGGCAAATCCTGTAGGTGCTTAGATTCAAAACACAGAGTGATTCACTGTCTATATCACCATGAGCTGCCAGGCTTTGTCTGTATATTCAAATGCTCAGCAGAGACACCTGAATCTGACATCCGCAAGGGATAGTCTGTATAAGTTTAATGTTTTACTATATCATATAAAAAAGGTATTTTATAATGTTTTCCAACTTTTTTCCTATAGCTCTAATCACCCTCTTGCTTCCTTTCTTGTTAATGAATTTATTCCTCTGCTAAGCCTTCAAAATTATATTAATTTTTTCTGCTGCTTTTAAAGATATCTATCATCTGAAAAGGGAAACATGAGCTTGTGAGTATTTGTGGATATGCTCAGGGAAATAAAACGCTCCACATCCAGAAGTCTGACTAGTTAAAAGCCATATAAGTAGTGGAAAGGGTGGTGTATATACAAATGTATGTCTTTGTATATGTATGCATACAAATATACAGTATATTATATATACATACATTCTATGTGTTTATATATGTGCGTATATATAGAAGTCAAGCTCTTTTTCTTGGTTTGGTGTTAGTAAAACAGTCTCTGCAATTCTAAATATCTACAAATATGTAAGGTCTTGATGTCTGATTCTGCATTGCTGTGACCTTGTCACGCATGCTCTTTATTGTGTGGACTGCCTCATAAAACTAGATATTTTAAACATGCAGTTCCCAGTAAAATAGGCATTTATCACTCATGATAACATGGAACTGTCTCAGGGTGTGTTTGAAAGCCCCCCTGCAATTTACTGATAAAAAGCTTAACTCCATTTCAGGGCTTATCTGAAGAAGAAAGAGGTAGACCTTCATGAAATAACTGAATTTGTTTTTTTCTCTTAAGATGAAAAAGAGAGGCAGAGGAAAGGGGGGAAAAAATCGCTTTAAAACTCCAATGCAGCAGAACAAGTTTAACCCTTTGAGATTTTAAGTGAAGTTTTCTGCTTCATCAGGAAGAATCCTGTGGTGAAACATATGTCAGAAGAGAAGCAGATATGAGAAACTGGCCTCCTTTGCATATGAGATGATTAATTAAGAGGAAAATCACTTAGCCAGATGTCTCATTGGTGAAACTACACGTGCAAGGTACATTTACAGTAAGGGAGCAGCATAGCACAGACAGTGCATTTGATTTCCATGCTAACATAGCAGAGATAGGAATCTGGTGTGAATTAGATCATGCTGACTCTTGGAGAAACAGAGGACTACAGACCTTATTTCAGCTACAAATTATGAGCTGCATGTCTGCTGTTATAATGCTGCATTATAATGCTGCTGTTATAATGCTGCAAGTAACTATCGTTACTTGATGCAGTTGAGTTGTTGGTTATGAATAAATTATCCAGAGAAGACAGTCCTTTTCTCTATCCACATTCATAAATTGTTGGCAAACCAAACCTGATTTCTCCAAGTGCCACTTTTCTTCATTCACCAAATAGTTTTTCAGAATGCTTATAAGCTGGTGAATTTTTCATCAACTCATTACCGGGGTAACACTTTCAAATTTGTTTGACTTAGGAATTTAAGTCTTTCAGAACTAAATAAAACACAGTCTGTCTGCTGTCTGAATACTTGCCCACCTAAGGTGTTCATATATTCTTGTCCCCCAATTTTTCATGCATTTTCTATCACTTGTATTTGAAGAAAAGATGGTAAAAAAAAAATATCCTGCTTATGCTAAATGCTGTTTTTAAAAGTTTTCTGCTCTTTCTGTGGGAAACAAGTAGACCAGTTGCTAAATGACTTCTGAACTATGTTTTTTTTCCCTAAGCATACATTACAAAATTAGGGAGCAGGAAGTAAAGATCTGTCACCCCAGTAGATCTACTGGAATCAAATCAACTTCTACCTCCTGGCTGCTATAAATTCCTTCCCATAGCTAAAGCTGCCTCACCAGCAGTGTCCACGGAAAGCAGTCATTTCTCTTCTACCTGTAATCTCTCCTCTTTATGTAGTCTACCAGCCTTTTGAAGAAGAGGTGCCTGTAGAGTACGTAGTACAATCAGATCCCTCTGTTGGCTTGAATTTCTCTATGCTATAGGAATACTAATCCCTCTCCAACAATAGAGACAGGCACTCCATAGAGCAGACACACAAACAGACTTTCATTAGAGAATGCAGTCCTGAAAGCCTGTTTTACAAAAGACTTTGCTGATTGGACTTAGTCATTTGAACAGTGATGGATACAGGGTATATTCCACAAGAGCCTAGAAAGAAAGGTGTAGCAGTATCAGCAATGAGATGCAGACACTGCAGAATTCTGTAATATTAATGTGTATTAATATTAATGTAATATTATATGCTTAAGCACATAACATGCCATAACCTGAATCTTTAACATCTGCTGTGTAAATATTTTTTTTTTTTTTTAAATTGATGACCAGAAATGCTGAGAATTGTGTATTTTAAAACAGCAGACTCCTATTTGGGTCAACATTTCCTCTATTCTCTCCATCTCAGCGGTTTGTCGACATTTCTGCAGTTAATTACTGAAATTTCAGGTACATTCTGAGCCTTTCAATTCCCAGACTTTCACATCAACATGTCAGGCAATGAGGGTGTCAGGAGAGCCTTGGGGTATAAAGCCAAATTTTCCAATTCGTATGCACAATGGTGGGAAACAAACATACAAACAGAGACATTCAATTTACATAAATGCTTGTGGGACATGTTTTGAGACTTCTGTGCTAAGAATGAGAGGTTATTATAGTCTATAGGCTTCCTTGCCTATAAATGCTCACAGATTTAACAGTGAAGACCAAATTTTCATAATCAATAGCCTCTGTTTTTGTTTATTAGTTACTATCACAGGCAAGTGCTTCTGTTGATTAAGGGCAATGAAATAACATCTACTGCCAAGGCGTGAATAACATGATTAAAACCTTGTAGGGTTCATTCAAGGCTTTTCACAGGCCCTATGAGAAAGGTAAGTGGTATTGCTCGAGTAAGATTTAAAGGACCAGTTTTCAGCCCCAAAATATATCTTATTATGAGTTAAAGATTGGACAAGGCTGTTCTCAGAAACGGAGATTCCCCATTCACAGTGATAAATCACTCTGCCTTTATCAGGGGCCACCTTTGCCAAGCTCTCAGCCTCTCTGGAGGGGACAGCCCAAACATACATGACTCATTTTCCCAGAAGCCCTACTGTTATTGTGGCAGGTAGAGAAGCTTGGCATGATGGAGCCAAGACCTTCTGCTCATAGGACAGGGTAGCACCAGGGTCTGCTCCCCTAAGCAGGGCAGGCCTTGTACTTGGGCTACTGCTGGATGACAGATAGCAATGCAGGTAGAGTGCATATAGCTCAAAAGGCTGGCTTTGCTTCATCCAATTCCTCAGACTCTTCCTCTGTTTGCATGGGCTGAGCTTCTTGTTTTCCTTTTGGGCCAGTTCTTCCACATAGCATAGATCACACTGCTTCGCTATCCACCTAGAAGGAAGACCTTATCTGCTGATAGGTGATGAGGAAGAGAAGCCTCCACAGACTGCACTCCTTAATCACTAATTCCTTTGACAGCTGGTATTTGGACAATAAGAGGCCTCAGATAAACATTTCCAGCATGCCGAGTACAGATTAAATCCTATAAGTTGCAGAGCACCTTCTCCAAGGGGATGAACACCTTTGACCCGCAAAGATGGCTTTACATAGATCACTGACTCCCAAGATAGAACCTTTGACCCAGTGGTGTTTACTGTGTGAGTTCTTCACCTCATTCAAGCTGTCCTGTTGCATCAAAATAAGATCTAAAAGGAAGAACGAAAAGGTTGCCATCTGAACAGAGATTGCCAAACCTATGGAATTTCTCAGGCTTCATAGGAAGTCAGGCAGCTACTGCTTGTACATCTGAGCAGAGGTGGGAGGAAGGAAATGCATCATCAGAAGGCAATGCATTTAAAAGTGATACATTTAAAAATCAAGAAATTCACATTCTTGTAGTCAGGCTAAGTCCCTTTTAAATCAGAAGAAGAGGAAAAAAAAGAAGAAGAAAAACAAGGAGGAGGAGAAGAAGAAGAGGAAGAAGACAACAACAAAGAAGGAAAAAAAAGAAACTGAAGATATATTCATGGCACAATATTATATTGAATCTGAGCCAATAAAATTCAAGCCCAACTCCATTTTTTGGCTTTAACTTCTTTTCTTAGGTATTCTATTTTATTCTAGCCACACACAAATGTCCATTAACAATGAACAGTGGAGTAAATATGCACCCACTGCCCAACATCAGCAGGCTGAACCACTGTCTCCCCTGACTGTGTTCTGTATACAGACAGACTGGTGGGATATCTAAGCTGGGCATGGGAAGTGCCCAAGGTTAGGTGGTGTGACCTCCCCATGTAAAGGCAGAATACATTTGCAGAGTTCACAGAGTTGAATTTTTTAAATCTGAAATAGTAGCCTGCTCCCACCTGGATTGCCAGGATCATGCTGTATTTATAGAAGGAATAAAAATTCCTTATCAGCCATGAGTGAATACAAGGAGATAAGCAAAGGACATGAGCTTTTTGGTAACTTAACACTTTTCAGTTTACATCAGTAGGCAGCTGCTCTGTGGTCTCACCTGCAGGTACTCAGCAAAGAATTATGTTCAATATAGTCAAAGGTTTTTGCTGGTATTTTATACATTTTCACACCCATCCCAAAGATTTTCACTGTGGCTATGAAGCAAATTTTGTTTTCCCACTTTGCGTCTCTGGCAAACATCTGCTGTCCATGCTGTGCAGTGCCTGTCAATACAATGAACTTTAAATGTCTTTTTTCTTGAAAAAAATTACAAGAATTATACTAGGAAATAAGATCCTTTTCCTGAAGACCTTCCCTCAAAACCTCAATCATTATTAAAACAAAGCTTGAATTACATAGGAATATGGTACTATCAGGCTTTCCTCTAGTTTAAGTTTGTTCTTAAATTTTAAATTTGACCCATGCAGTTTGAACAAAAAAAAAAAAAGAATAACCAAAGACAGACTGAAACAAAATACAGGGACCTTCTGCTGAATCAGTAGGGGAAATGATGAGGGCAAATAAAGAATATATTGTCACTATTTTTCATACAGAATACTTTTTCTAACTGTATTGCAAGCCATTTATTTTCCCAGACAATCATATGATTTAAAATAGTTCAAGCTGAGAATTCCTGACCAGATTTTGGAAAAAACAAGAGAACCTGATGTATCAACCTTTTTTCATTATGAACAGACAAAAGGCCCCATGGGGCACTAACTTCTCATCCAGATCCCCCGTAGGGCCTTCTGTGGCATCCTGTGACAACCTGGGTCTGTCAGAGAAGTGATTTGTAATGCATTCAGGACTACAGAGCTGGCCCCGGATATGTCACTTGGACAAGCCTGTCACTAAAGATGCAAAATGGGATCTGGACCCTTGCTGATATTTCACAATCTGCAAGATGCACATTCGTGAGTCATGACCACCATCCTGGACATGCTTGGAGAGCACCAATGGCAGTAATTTACTCAAACTTTTCCAAACCCAAACCCTCAGAATCCTGAATTAGCCTGCATGTTTCTTTCCTATCAATAACAGAAAACAAGCTAAAATATTCTAAACTGTGGAGTGAAATAGAATAAAATATAATGGTAGAATCTAATCTTTCTTGTCAGTTAGAACTTGCAAAAAGGACTAAAAAGTGTACACCAAATGCTGTAAATAGAAATTGCTGGTTGGGATTCCAGAGATTCCGCTTACTGTGTCTTTTCTGCTGGATCAGCCTGCCTCATTCAGAGCTTGGGAAATATTTTCAGTGTCTACAGCCATACAAAACAAATATCCTTACAGCAATATCTGGATCAAACCCTGAATTGCAGGCTGCTCCGGGCAATGCTGTCTGTACTTTCTACCTTCACGACCAGTAGCACTGTATGATAAACAATTCTGCTATTGGCAGTTTATTTATTAAAAAGAAAGCAAAAGCACTGTCTTGAATTTAAATGGGAAACATCACACTAACACCATGGAAAAAATATGGATATATTGCAGCACCAAAACCTCAGTTTTCTCAGCTTATCTAATGATAATCCACCTCCTTTCCCTCCACTTTCTTTTTAACACTGTACCAAAATGAGCACTACCATTCTGCAGCTGAGCCTCTGTGTTCACTTGACTGTTCAGGCCAAATTCTCTCCTTTAAAATTTACTGAAATATATGGAGTTATGCAAACAGAGAACTTGCCCTCCTGTACTCTCTCTTGCTGAGAAACCAGTTTGGTTGTCCGTAAGCCCATGTTTCTAAATTTCCAAGAGCAGAAACACATTGTGGCTTTAAATATAGTCTGTCAGTTTGTGGCTTGCGTCTCATGTTACACACAGACGGCTTGAAACTCTAAATGCAAGTTGGGTAACACCAATAATGTCTCAGAAAAGTGTCAGTACGCTTTCAAAATGCCCTGTATTTTAATTCCTAAAGGGGGGGAAACATTCAAATGAAACTTTTCTAAGCTGGAGTTTAGGTGGAAACGTTACTAACTTTGCTTGGTTCTATTCAGGAGCCAGAGTTTGCAGAGCCTGTTTCAGTTCTTCACTCACACGCGCGCGCACACAAACACAAAGAGTAAAAAAAGAAAACAGTTTCTTCACAGTTGTTTTTTTCTTCAGGATTAGTCTCAGGCGTTCTCTTTTTTTTCCCCCATATAAAATGCATTAGACAATCTTTTCCTTAAGCGACAGACTGATAAATCCACTATTATTGTAAGGAAAGGGGGGGGGGTAAGGGTACTCACGTGGTTGAGATGTCGCATTGTTTTGGGAACTCATAATTTACGCCTTTGAAAAATGCCTTATTTGTGTTGACAGTCTCTCTTCCCTGCTCAAAACTGACGGCGGGATTGAACAGAACAGCTGGAAGAACCCAGGAAAATGCTTCTCTTGTTCGGGCTCTCCTTGCCTGGCTCCTGACCCCTTTACAACTGGAAAAGGAAACAGCACATGTGTCATTCTCTTTTGCCTGTGTAGCTCACATGAGCGGGGAGGGGCACCCATTTGCAGATAGCAGTAACTGTATTCAAGTTTTGCAAGTTGGATATATTCCACCCCTTTGCTTTTATTAGGCAGTAACCAGTGGAAAGAAAATGATCTTTTCATTCTTAGCCAAATGTAGACACACCTATTAAATGCGCTTCCCAAACTCCTAACCACAGATGTTGATATTATTTCTTTAAGTGCAAAACTTGCTGCTGACTCCCCAAAATGCCTACCATCAGTGGGTAAAATTGAAAATAAGGTTTTCAATTTTCATTGCCCAGTATCATCCTTGGCACTCACAATCTAACTAATTCTGTCCTTTTAACAGGTGAAAATTGAGAATGGCATTTACTGGGCCAGCATATAGCATGAATCTACACTGTGCTCAAAACGAGAGGGAACCTGTGGCTGCAGCACAGGCTGAGGCACTGGCAACTCCATTCCTGGCCCTGACACAGGCTTCTTATGGCACCTTTGGCAAAATATTTAATCTCTACCCCATTTTGCCATCGGTAGAATAAAGATGAGACAATTAGTTTCCTCCTAGTCTAGGTATATTTATTTAATCTACAGGCAGGCAATGTTTATAAATAATTGGTCTGCAGAGGTTAATTTACTCACACTCCACAGCAGGTTTTTCATCCTGGACTAGGCTACCAGCTCCCTTGTTTATATTGGTGCCATTTAAAGCTATCTGTTTGGCTGCCTGCATGCTGTACTGCAGTCAGTGGTATGCAGTTATTGTAAGTGTGCATACACAGTCAGACTGCAGTTGACATGGACTGCAACTTCCAGATTTTACCAAAATACAGGTAATTTTTAATGTATATGCCTTAAACACTAAGATGAGTACACAAAGTTTCCATTTTCCTAGAGTCTGTGAGTCAGGATGTATTAACAGCCTGCCTGTGATAGCAAAAACACAGTAACCAACTGTATGGAAGTGGAAAAAAACAGAGTCATTAAATTCAGACTGAGACCATCCTGTTTTGCAAAACTGTCACAGGATATTTCTGTGAAATCATCTCAGTGACCTCCTACAAGAAATCAATGCTGCAAACTTGGTCCACAGTATTTATCTAACAGCTATAACATGGAAAGAACAGTTAGTCATTTACATGCCAATGGTAAATAAAGCTTGTTTGTGAGCATGGACACAGTAAATGGCTTTGGTCAGCATTTCCACACTCTGGGCTTGTGGTAGAGAGTCCTGGAATATTTAGTGATAGACAGAGCAAAGCAAGGCAAAAAACAAAGAGGGGGAAACAATAGGAAAAGCTCCTGACATTGCTGCTCTTGTTTCAACTTCCAGTGTGACATTAATTTACACCAAATAGCTTCTCTGTGAAAATACCGGTGGACAGGTAATTGATTACTGTTTCTTCTGTACTTGAAACACAATGTGCACAGGTAAAATTTGGGCTTTCTGTTCTGGGCATGAGAATTGTTCTCATGCAAAGTTTCTACATTTAAATCTTTCACCATTCTGATCAAGGACAGGTTGAATGGGCTTTGAGCAACTTGGTCTAGTACAAGGTGTCTCTGCCCATGGTAGAGAGGTTGTAATTAGATGGTCTTTAAGGTCAACCAAGCTGAACCATTTTATGATGCCTGAGAAACTTCAGAACTGCTGTTGAGAAAAGACTCCTTAGTTGCTGCATATAAGCTGAAGGATGGTGGTTGACATGGCTTTATTATGTTAGGGCTGGTAGTCTAGACCCTTCCCAGGAGCATTGTGGCAATGCATGTATTCAAGAGGGTTGCCTTAAACTGAGCCCAGTTAGCTCCTGGTACTTAACCCCTTTCCATCTGTGCAACACTTTCTACGTCTGTCTACGTTCTTATTAAAGCTACTCTTCCATCACTAAAGTCACTGGAGGAGTTATACCCAAGTTAATATAGGAGGATTCTGGCAGAACCAGGCCCACGTGGGAAAGTCCACTTTAACATCTCGACATCTTCCCTTTTCTTGGGATTTCTTTCTTTGCTTATTGAATAGACTGGGATTCCCAGAAATCAGAGAACCAATTCCCAAGGCTGCTGTTTGCCTTCAATTAGGCCATTGAAGAGACCTCTCTGACCTTTTCCACTCATCATTAATAGGAAATAAATGTTGATGTTGAAAAGGGAAGAACCATATAGTCCAGCATGCTTCTGAAGGAGCCTGAGACTGGGCAGTAAACAAAGAGCATCCCAGTGCTCTCAGTCAATTGATCCTGGGAGACTAGAGGCAACAAAGGAACCAAAGCAAAAGATGGGAGTGGAGTTCTGGTGGGGAGTGTATGTGATTAATCATTAATTTCCAGTTTTTCTGAACTATCCAACCTTTAAATAGCCGTTGCTTCCAGAAAAAAAAAAAAAAAAACAAACCAAAAACTTTAAAGGGAGATAACAGAAGGGGAGCTGAAAGCAATTTTTATTTAAGGACTGTGGCATTCATACAGGATTCACCAGATCTGTGGGATAAGACAGGTATGCTAGGAAGTGTGTTTGTCAGCTCTGTGGTTTTCATCAGCCAATTCTTGGGGCCACAGTGTTCCCATTAACCTACAAAATATTGGTTTCCTGCCCTGGTAAATACTTTTACATCTCCAGCCTTTGAAAGCTCAGAGTGCTTTCCTGAGTATGGAAACCAAAATTCCCTTTTCGTCTCAGTAGTGCTTTCAGATGTGACCATCCTTTCAGGTCCAAGAGTGTTAGCTCAGAAGAGGGACCTCTTTTACCTCTAATACTGCAATTTATCCTGCTTCTCCTAAGCACAGCTATGTAATGAATGCACAGTCAGGCCCACATGGTTGTTCCCTTTGATACTATCTTGCTCCAAGATAAATGATATTTCACAGTCATTTGGGCTTGGCAAGCTGATGCTGCATGCTGCAGCTGCTGTTCCCAACAGGAAGGGAGGGCTTAGGCTGCACTTGAAGGAAAATAAATAAATAAACTAAAGGAAAGAGTCTCTCTTCAGGAAGTTATGCCTTACAGCAACAGGACATCAGACTATAAATCCCTGTCTTCGATGGATTTTCATGAGAAAACATAATGCAAAACCTGTGATCTCAACCTGTAAAAACAGTGGCAAGATTGGAAGAAGCTGAGTGGAAAACCTTCAGTAATATCCCTTCATTGCCCACCCTGCACAGCCTCCAAGACTCAGAGAAGATGTTTGGATCCCTCACTTGGACATTTGAGGAGAGGATGTAGCAACTGGCTCTGGACATCTCATGAGATACTATTTTCTACTGATTATCTTCCTCTTCATCTCTGGAAGGAATAATAGTATACTTATTTGTTACCTTGTCTGGTAGGGTCTCCCTCTGCCTTCAGTCCTCTAGTTTCCTTTCTGTTTCTCATTTATTTTTGTGCTGAGAGGGTGAGGAATACTGGCCCCAGAATACTCATCCTCTGTATGGACCGTCTCAGGTCTGGTGTAATGTCATGGAGAATGAAGTCTTTGTGACTATGTGAAAGGGATCAATGTAGATTTATTACCGAGGATGGACTATGGTGCTAGTATAACTCGTGTTTTTGTGGTGCCTATGTGGCCAGTGACTTTAAGTGCAACTAGATTTTGAAATCCTTGGAACACAGAGAGGAAATTTTCTGTCTGCAGTCATAACAGCAATTGTTACTGAACAAGTTCTTGACCCTTGCATAAGGCCAAAATAGAAGGATTTACTCTGCAGATAAGAACTCAGCTCTCCTTCCTACTTTGTATCTGAGGCATATGTCTTTATTTTTACCACCCCTCTGACTTCCACTTGAGCCTGTGGAATATATGCCTATCCCTGGAACACAACATCCCCCCTGCTTTGTGTTATCACACACAGCTATTTGCAGTTAAAGTATGTAGGGTGACTGTTTGTGTTTAAGGCCCCCACTTAATCTGTTAGTTTATTTGGGCCAAATTCTCTTACATTTGTGTCTGTAAAAAGCAGGGGAACCTCCAGTGTCATTGCAAGGCAAATCCTTCTCAAAACATGCCATTTCTCTGTAAAATGGAAATATAAGGAGAATCTACCTCTTCTCTATAGCCTGGTGCTTGGCTTTCCATGAACTGTGGTCCATTTAATGACACCATGGAGGGAAGATGTGTAAGGTCAAGAGCTCAGTGGACAGTGACCTGCAGAGTCTCTGTGACTATCTATAATGTCATGTCCAAAGGTCAGACAGAATGCCTTAGAGCCACTGACTCCCATCTCCTCTCCAGTCTAATGTCCCACACCACTGAAAAGCACATCTGCTCATACTCTAGAGCAGTCAACAGGATGTTGACATGCTGTTTGATAGTGCACATTTGGAACAGTGGTGACATAATCTGGGTAGATGTGGAGGGGATGAATCATACTATCAGCTCTTGCTGAGTTCTAGAAATCTGAGACCAGGCTTTGGTACACGGATTTCTCATAACAAAAGAACTGAATGATAAATAAAGTGAACCATGCTGAAATTTAAAACAAAAGGGAAGACTTGCTCACACAAAGCAGAATTAAACACTGGAAGTCATAATTCCCAGAGGATGTGTTGTAGTTAGACCTTCAGTGGGACTGAAAACCATTATTCTTGTTTATATAGATGAGACTGTATTACTGTAGCATAATTTCAATAAGTTGTCTTTTTCTAGGTTGTTGCATAACTCCAAAATGGCCAGAAAATTGAAGATCAAGAGTCCTGATGGCTGTGGACCCTGCTGTGTTTTGTTATCCAAGTGTTAAATTATGCTTTCATGGCTAGTTAGTGCAGGTAAAAATCCTCTCAGAGGTGGTTAGTCCATCACCTGGACTGTCCTTTTGTAACATGAGATATGGACTTGCTTCAGCCTGAGCTCTCTGGAAGGCTGGATCCTAAATTCTTTTGTACTTTACCAAGGACTTCCACCCCTTTTGGTAGAAAAGACTGGATACATCACACACAGATGGGATTCATCCAAAGCTGAGATCGGCTGATCACAGTGTGAATGCTTTGACCAAAGCAGTAACTGGGTTGCAGCCAACAAAGGTGCTGGATAAGTGTTTGTGCTTTAAATCCATTCCTGAGTCTGCCTCCCACCTTGCAGCAACACTTAGCCAAACAGACATAGCCACATTGGCAGATGATATTTCCTGAACTATAATAACACTGAGGTATTTGCTCTTATTTTTAGCTTGCATGTACTATTCTTTCCAGAGAAATAGTCATCATTTTAAGATTACTTTCTTCTGTAAGTGCAAGAGCAAAAAGCTCATGCTTGAGCCCATGCTTCTCTTTTCTGTACCTCTGGTCTGTCCACAACTGGCAGGACTTCAGAACAAATTTACTTATTTACAAAGGTACTTGTCTTACAAAGTTAATGCTGTTCTGGTAATTTTTATAAGTGCACTTTGTAACAACTGTGCTAAATATCTTCTTCATTGTGTTGATGTGGTAACAGTCTTCACTTTTCCTTCGTCTTGGAACAATTATCAAATCACAGATACTTCAATGCAGAGTTTAGTGTTTCAACCCACTATCTGAGCACAAAGATGTCATGTGGTAAAGTCACAGTTACACTGAATGAAGCTGGGGCACCATGGGGACATGTGTGATGATCCCAAGACCTTGTTGCTTAGCATTGTTCCTACCACTGTTTTCAAAATAACTCCTCAAAATTATTGGCCCAGGGGAGGCTTGAACTTTTTTCTTATAAGTCATGTGATTGGAGTTGCTTTTATTTTAAAACAACCTGAAACTCACATATTTTTTTTTTCATTTTGCAACTTATCTAAGCTATCATGAAGATGTTTCTGTCTGTTTTACTGGTTTTGTACAGGGTGTGGGAGCAAAAGAGTTCCCCAAGGGCAACTAAATGAACTGGACACAGCTACCCTTGAGGTCTACTACCCCATGATTCCAGCTGAAAATAGGATATGGTCTTAAAGCCAGATAATCTGCTGTTCCTTTTATTTGTGCTACATTTTTATACAAAAATGGATATAGCTCTCTGGTGTGATGGGAATAAAATTTTAGAATGGTCTATTTTAATAATAAACTGCACGCTGATCTTTTTTTTTTTACTGCAGTAAAGTCAATTCAGCTGTATCTGATTGGCACTACTTCAAGATTTTTGATGTTCAGCAGGAGAAGAATACACAGCTGCAAAAACCAAAACAAAGCAAAAAGATATTGAACTGCACATGCTGGAATGGCAAAAAGCCCAACTGCAACAGCTTACCAGACACACTCACAGAGAACTGGGCACTGGGACACACAATGAATGCTTTTGCTGACAATTGCACAATGAGTTTTATTTTGGTTTAATGCAGAGTCCAAGTGTTTCCTTCTGGATACGGTGCCATAGACTTCCTTGAACCTTATTTAAATGTCATGTATGAATGTAGTTGAAGCTTTCAACTGTCAATTCTGCAACGCTCTCTCAGATCTTCTTTTTATTGTTCTGGTGTTCCTATTAGAAATGGGAGGCACTAAACTGCAAGGAAAAGGTGAGATGCTGAGAGTGTATAGAGATTATTCCTTTCTTGAAGTGACCTACAAGCAAACTCTATTGAGATATATATATATACATATATATATATACACTTCACTATGAAATACACAATGCTTTATTTGGAAATAGTTTTCTTCCTTATTAAATCAAAGAGCTGCCCAGGAAGTTATAATTCAGGACAATAAACATAACTACAGGGAAAATATCTGAATAATCTAAACATATCTTTTCTGTATGAGGTAGATAAATATGAATTTTGGCTGGTGAAGTCAGGCGGAAAGAATGTTACACAGAGACTTCAGGAATGGAATTAGTTTATATCAGGAAGTTTTGGAAAAGAACTTAGTTCAGAAATCTCTAAGATCACTGGATCTTGTAATTTTTTTTCAAACACTGAAATAAGACCTGGAGCAATTTTGTGTAGCACAGTGCTACACTGCTGATTTGTTTCTGGGAGCTCAAACCTGTATAAGGGAAGCACTGAAGAATGCCCTTATGGCTACCTATTTTTAAGAAAACACAAAGCTTCTTCTTAATTTTAGGCACATGATTAGGTCACGTTACAAGTTGAAGGCATGCTTAAAGATTTTCCTGATTACTGAAGGCTTCCTATAAATATTCATATATGGACTCTTCCTCTACAACATCACCCAAATTAAATTTCCGAATTAGACTTTATCATGAGTCAGTCTATTGAAGAAACTTTTTAAAGATAGGGGTTAGTGTCATTTTATGTAACTTCAGTATTTGAGGTATTAGTCACATAATTTATCCTAGTCTTCTGCATACCCTCTGGAGTGAAAGGAGTAGATAAAGGTTTCCAGAAGGTGATTCATTCCGTAGCTAAAATTAGGTGCAATGAACTACATCACATTCAATAATTTTCTCTCCCCCCTAAGAAAAAAACCAACGCCCTTCTTTGCTGAGATCCAGACATAAAGGACGTTGCAGCTTTTCTATGAATATTTAAATTTGCTGTTTCTATTCTGGCAGTGTTTCACACTCCTCACAGAGGCCATCCTGCTTGTGCTTAGCAAATACACACAGAATCCTGCCTTTACCATTTAAAATTGCTGGTATGCTTTGGAATAGTGGGCAATCAAATCCTCATTTAAGTAAGTGTAACTGATTACATGCACTATGTAGCAAGAATAAACACTGTGTTAATTAACACTCTGTATCAATATTCCATCATTTCAATTTTTACCTGCCATAATCTTCTGCTGTTTTCTTTTTTTAACTTCAAAAAATAATTCTCAGATGTCCTCAGAATAGTTCTACTGTTACAGGTTGACCCTGGCTGGGTGCCAGCTGCCCACTAAAGCTGCTCCATCACTGCCCTCCTCAGCTGGATGGGGGAGAGAAAATATAATGAAAGCTTCATGTGTTGGGATAAGGGCAGGGAGGGGTCACTCATCAGTTATCATCATAGGAAAAACAGACCTGACTTAGGGAAAAAAAATATTTATTTTATTGCCAACCAAATCAGAGTGGAATAACAAGAAATAAAACCAAATCTTAAGACACCTTCCACCCGCACCTCCTTTCTTCACAGAGTACAACTTCTGATTTTTCCTCCCTCCTCCCCACCAGTGGCACAGGGGTATGAGGAATGGGTGTAGTGGTCAGTTCATCTCATGCTGTCTCTGTGGTTCCTTCCAGCACTGGGTGGGACATGGGGAAAGTTTGTAGCAGCTGCTCACAGAAGCCACCCCAGTGATCTGCACATTACCAAACCCTTATCATGCAAACCCAATACATCTGCTTATAGTATCAATAAATTTAAATAAAGTGGTGTAATCACATATTATACATAATGCCATAAAAGCTTTAATTGCTTGAAAAGTACAGTAATTAAAGCCAAATAAAGTTTGTATTATTTTATTTCTTTTACCGTTGGCTAACTTTTTTTTTTAACATTAATTCAAATCCTGACCTTTCTCTGAAAACCTCTGCAGGCTTGTAGTTACTGTAGTCACTCAGTCAGAATGGTTGTTCTCAGCGTTAATGCAGTCAAAAATTTACTCAGCAACATTGTATTAAGACTGTGTTAATAGATACTTGGAATACAATTTTAGAAATGGTTTTTAACAGTGAGATGGAGATATACAAGCTCTAATAGAATTTTTTTTCAAATGAAGCAGTTAACTTCTACTAAAGAAGTGCAATTGCAAATGCTTAATAATTTATCCATCTGTTTATTCACACATTGGCTTTATGAACATGTTCTTTCAAGTTTAGGACTGGGAATAACCCCTAGAAATCTGTATTTCACTAGCTACCATTAAATAATACTATTTTTCTTTAGTACTTTCAAAGTTCTGGATTTTCACTGTACATAATAGCCTAAAATAATTAATTTTGGGGCTGTAGCATCACACATTTGATATCTATACAAGAAATACTGTGAGAAAAGGGAGAGAATAAGTATGAATGTATCTAGGGTATTTGGCCCCAATTTTTTTAGAACTTATTGATCTTAGAGTATCTCAACTGAAATACAAAATGAAACATGAAATGTTAGTGTCTTCTTGGTATCTGATCTCATTGAAGAGAATACCCAGATTTTGCTATGTGTATGTATAAAGCCATTGTTGTTCACAGTTGTTATGATAGTATTTTGTTCTTTTAAGGTATTCAAAACGTACAATTCACCTGAAAAAATCCGAAACACATCCACCAAATAACATTGTTATTTTTCTCACATGTTACCAGAACTTCTGCTGCTGCTAACTCTGAGCTGTTAATCTTCCCATGTAATTTCTTCTAAATTTCTTCTAATCACTGATCATCCAGCCCAACTACCCTGCTGCTAATCCAGCCCAGACTCTGAGCATGTTAACAGCTGCATCCAGTTATCTGTACCTCACAACAAATTATCTGTGCATGTATATATGAGCAATGTGACTCTCTTAGCATATCAGTTAACATTTCTATGTTGTCCACTGAAGTCACTATTGACATAGCAGTCAATGCAATAGCAAATTGAATAGCCATGGGCAATACGTAGACATTAATTACACACACTCACACACACAAAGTATTTATGCTTATAGTCAGCTTTTCAATGCCTTTCAAGTTTTGTAATGCATGTGAGGAGTTTCATTAATTCTATTAATATGTTTATCCTTATAGCTGAAGTAAGACTAATGAGGTTCAACAAAGGCAAGTGTAAGGTACTGCACTTGGGGAGGAATAGCCCCAAATACCAGTATAGGTTGGGAGCTGATCTACTAGAGAGCAGCTCTGCAGAGAAGGACCTCAGAGTTTTGGTGGATGACAAGTTGACCATGAGCCAGCAGTGAGCCCTTGTGGCCAGGAGGGCCAATGGTATCCTGGGGTACATTGGGAAGAGTGTGGCCAGCAGGTCGAGGGAGGTAATTCTCCCCCTGTACTTGGCCCTAGTGAGGCCCCATCAGGAGTGCTGTGTCCAGTTCTGGACTCCTCAGCACAAGACAAGAAACTGCTTGAGAGAGTCCAGTAGAGAGCCACAAAAATGATGAGTGGTCTGGAACATCTCTCTTATGAGGAAAGGCTGAGGGAGATGGGCCTGTTTAGTCTATAGAAGAGAAGACTGAGAGGGGATCTCATTAATGCATATAAATAACTCAAAGGCAATGTCAAGAGGATGGTGCCAGACTCTCTGCAGTGGTGCCCAGCGACAAAATGAGGAAGAATGGTCATAAGCTAAAACACAAGAATTTCCATGTCAACATGAGGAAGAGCTCCTTTACATTGAGCGTGGTAGAGCACTGGAACAGGCTACCCAGCAAGGTCATGGAGTCTCCTTCTCTGGAGACACTCAAAATCCACCTGGATTCCTGTGTAATCTGCTGCAGGTGACCCTGCCTTGGCAGAGGGGGTTGGACTGGATGATCTCCAGAGGTCCCTTTCAGCCCTAATGATTCAGGGATTCTGTGTTTCTAGCAATTGTCTGTACTCTGCTAGTGAGCTGATATTGCAAAATTGCTGTTTTCTGTCAGAGTGCTGTTATTTGGTTCCCTTAGAGGAACAGAAAATCATCTACAATGTACTGACAGAAAAGGTAGGAAACGTTTTTTTCTGATCACTGGAGAAAAAAGATTTAGAACATCTTGCACTGCAAATATTATATATAAAGAGAAGTATACCTACAATATTGAGATATAAAGATATATTTCTCCATTTAGAAGTCACATTAGTTTGACACAAATCAAGTAAAAATCTTGTGTCAGACTAAAACTTATATCAGCATAGTCTCTCCTTGTAAAATATGCACAAGTACAGTGAGAATTCATTTCATGTCCACTTTACTCTTAGCTCACATCTTTGCCACAGATAGATATTGATAACTCTTGAGTTTTTTTACCTCTTGGCTCTGCTAAGAAGTTACTTTCCACTGGGGCCATTGCACAGTGTTGTGGTTAGAGCTCATTGTGGACAAGTGAGATCACTGATTTCATGCTCCCAGGGTGAAAACCTCTAGGAGCATTTTGGGTTTCTGGGTAGGCACTCTGACCTCTAAATTATTTCTTTGCTTTTTCACTATCAGACACCTGTTTTGAATGGTGCGTTAATAATTGGGAAGGCAGAATGTTTGCTGTACAGGACTTGGATTCACATTTGGACTTTCCCTGTGCCCCACCATCTCCAGGTTGTGAGGTCCATGTGGGAACCCATTGAGTGTGAGAGGGTATGATCACCCCATGGAGAAACAGAGGTTACCTGTTAAAGGAGAGAGGGGGAGGACATCTCTTAGGCATGCTAACTTGCCTCTTGATGTCATTTAATTTTCCTCCATTGACTTTACAGGGACTTTAGCTCCCTTGCATATACCGGCTGAAATTCCTGGGAAGGCCATTTGACTTCTTGAAACTACATGTGTTTTTCACTTCTACAAAAAGTCTCATCAGCTGTAGTTCTTTGTAAAATGTCTGCAACAAACAACCCATGACTGACCTCACCTCTTCTGGGAACTGTTGGCTTGAGCTAACTTCTGTGGTCTTGTCAACATTAGGAGACCAAGAAGCAGCAACATGGAAGAGCTTTTTCTTTTCCATCTCTAAACCATGGTAGATAAATAACTCTAAGTATATTGGGTTTATCATTCATACAAAACCAGGCCTTGCTGCAGAAATAAATCTGATTAACTTATCAGAATGAAGATCAAGAGGTAATATGATTATTGCTCCCAAGTATCTCAGTGGGAAGAAAAAATCAGGTACTAAAAGAGGTTTTGAATCTAATGGAGTAAATGAATGTTAACAATTGTGCAATTACTCTGTAACAATACAAGGGATAAAAAACCCATGTTTTCTTAGCAACCAAGATTTGGAACAAAGTACTGAGAAAAAGAATGAATTTTTCTAGTTCTTGAAATCTTACAGACACCTCACTGAAAGATTTATGAGTCAAAGAGAAGTTATTAGTTCAATATCATTCTGTGGCCTGAGTGGCCTTGAAGATATTAATCTGTGAATCAGCCAGTGAAAATCTATGGCCTGTAAAGGATAGAGTATCCGACAACAGGATCATGATGTCTCTTCTGTCCCTAAAGGCCACAGGCAGATGAAACCATCGGTATTAGCTCACTGCAGAGCTCAATGTTGTAGCACAGCTCAAGAATTTCACTGTAAACCACCTTCTTGGTTCTACTTTTATGTGTATATAAGTAGATTTGAGACCTACACATTCAGTCATGAGCACAGAGAGTGTGGGGTGTCACCAAGCCAGCTATCAGTGTGACATTTTCAAGCTGCTGGCTGACTGCAAAGTGACACACAACCATATACATGAAGCAGGAGGGGAGGCAGGAGACATATATCAGACAGCAGCTGACATATCAGGTCTGGGACAGCTTCTACCGGGAAAAGCAAATAGATTGCAATTCCAGACAGAGTGTTTTAACTCTTCTCTCGTCGCCTACGGAGATTTTAATTTCTTATATTTGTACAATCCAAATAATTTATGTTCAAGATTAATCCTTTTGCTGTATGTTACTTCTGCTCTTCATGCACCAAAGCACAGCTTATTTTCTGTTATCTCACTGTAAAAGTGGGATAAACCTGTTAGATATGTGCTCGGTACTTTGACCTCAAAAGCGTGCAGTAACTTCACATTTATCGCTATGTAACTGAGACTGAAATCAGGTGTTAGATTTAATATCACCCATCCCTTCATGAAAGAGAGGGCCAAAGTCTCTGCTGATGTAAAATGATAGATCTCAGTTGCAAATAAAAGAGATTCTGACCTTTAAGAATACTTAAAATTTAAGAATACTTAAAAACTACCCAGTGAGAACAACTGAGTAGGAGGATGTATTGTTTTCTACTTTATTCCATGATTTCACTACAACTACCTTTCTCAGCGTGAGCCCCAGCCATCAAAGTTTCTCGCAGTAGAGTCATTCACTACAGGCTTTCCCTGCTGTGGACATTAGTGTGATGCCATGAGTTCTCTTGCACCTGCAGTTACAGCTTCTAAATAGATTGGTGTCCCCTGGAAATCATGTAATATTTCTCCTTGCAGTGTAACCTCTTTTTTGCGGGTGTGACAAAATGTGCTCTACCAAAAATAACCTGCTTGTTGTTACTTTCCCAAAATGCTCTCTAAAGGATGTGGTGTTACCAGCAAATGTTATGCTGACAAAACTTGTGGCAAACCAAGGGGTCAGGGATGGTTTGGTGCATGAAAGTGAGAAGTAAGAGATGATCATATGGTTTAGTAGAAGGCAACAACATAAAAAATAATAGTAGTTGATGTATTTTAACGTATAGTATTTTAGCAAACAATAGGAAATTACATAATATTGTAGAAGAAGATGAAAAGGGTAAGAAAAAGGAGTGGGAAAGAAATTCTCCTTTTAGAAACAGGCAAAGGAGGAGTGGAGATAGATGATGACTATTCTGTTAAGTGTAAGACTGTAAACCAAGCTACCTCTGAATGAGACATTCTGTCTGTCTCTGTCCTTCAGGGTGTCGGAAAGCAGGGTAGGTGTGCCAATACTGTGTGGAGTTCTTCTGGAAGGGAAAGGAGCTCTGGCAAAGCTCTGTACTGCTATAGTTTTATTGCTTCTGGACATAGCACTGCTAAATAAACTAGCTTTTCATGACACACCCTTCTCACACAAGGAAGGCCTTTTCTACGTCCTCTGTAAAAGGTCACCCAGGAGGTTCAAACTGGTCATCCTCCGGAGCACAGTTCAAGTACGTGAACCACAAGGGCAGCCATCATCTTATTTAATGTAATCAGAAGACCAGTTTTGTCTTGGAGCCAAACTTTAGGGAGAGTCATGCACTGAGCCAACTCCCCACTATCTCAAATATTTCTCAGCAGTGAGAACTGGGCTCCTTCTTCTCTGGTCCAACTCCAAGGAATGCAAAATATACTTCTTTTTTCTTCTCTTCTTTTTTGGTTTTAACTTGTGCAGTTCATATTCTGTTTCTGGTCTATCTTGAAAATTGTTGCTTCAGCATTCAACACTGTCAGAAATGTTTATCTCATTAGAAGGGCTGGAAAAGCACTGCAATAAAGTAAAATTAAATCACTACAGTAGCTTGGATATTAGTGACAATGTAGGAAAATGATAGCAACAAGAATGGCTGAGGAGGTTTTACAGCACCCTAGTGCCTAACACTGTAGCAATTCTTCAAAAAAACTGTTATTCCTTTTCCATGTTTGCTTTTAATATCTACTAATTTTTTTTGCACCAGATTCTTCTAAACAATGTAATAATGTTTCTTTCTTTTATGCTTTATGAAGTCCTATGGAATTCTCAGGTTTTCTAATATCTGAATGCTATTTATGAGGCATCTGTTTTCAAAGCTGAGGGCACCTGTTACTAAATTCACTCTGAATTATATGACGTGGAATTCTACTGAAGTTTCTGGAAGGAACTTGTATCAAAGTGGTTCCATGTGCCACAGGGTGGGACTGCAGACTCTAAAACCAAATGCTACCCTCTTGGAAAACTCCTTGTAATATATTGTAGTTGATGATTTGCCAATAGGCTTTGAAGGTCTGTGTTATACATGTGCAGTTCACCAGAAGGGGAATATATCCTTGGGAGACAATGAAGAAAAAGATGGAGACCAATGCTGATGAACTGTCACTGAAAGTCTTTTGACAGAAAGGAGACTTTGAAAATAGCAATATCAATGATTAATCTTGGTATTTGTTCTCCAGACTAGTGCTGGTGGATGCTTTCACTAGAAAAAGGCTGCAGGTATTTTATTATTCCTTTATGCAGAGGAACCTGCTATAGTTTTTCATATACAGATGTGCCATTGCTTATCTAAGCGTACCAGTAAAAACTGTCTTGGCAAAAAGCTGGAACCATAATTTGCTTTTTGAGATGTTTTTTATTATCTTTTTTCCTATGATGAATATTTTTCATGTTTTTAAAACTCTTGTGCCTAGATAATTCTATACCAGACAGATGGAAATTCCTGTAATTCCTGTCAGTGCAGAAATATCTGAAGGCAAAATAAATTAATAAAAAGGCCTCAAATCACCGAAAACTTTGAGAGAAAGATTTTGGCAAAAATTCACAAACCAGTCAGTGAGGTTTGCTGATACACTAGCCAATTAGGACATAATGTACAAAGAAAGTGAGTGTAATTACATACTTCATGCATGTCAAAGAATAGTTGCATATGCACATCCCTTATCAAACTATTTCTCTTACTTTTCTGCATATGTAGGTCCAATGCATCACATTCACAGTGGGACCAAGTTCCAGTTCTGAGACACTTGTTCTCTCTTGTGTTGTCATAATCTAGAGGCCAGAAGAGAAGCCATCCTCTCTTACAATATTTCATACCATTCAACCCCTCTCAGTGCTGAAGGCTGGCGTGTGATCTGCCCACTTGTACTTCATGTGACTGGCTGCAAAGAAGTCATGTCTGTAGTAATATATTTGCACTGTGGCAGCTTGGAACCATGCTATTACCCATTAAAGTTTACAGAAGCTGAAGGCTCTGCTTACTGTCCTTTAACACTGTAAAATATGCAGCCACTTGATATGGAACAATGTTAAATGTCCGGTCAGAAAGATACACAAAGGAAATGTTCCAAAACAAAATGTCCCAAAACAAAAGGAGTGCTGAAGCTTTCTTGTATGGCTCTGCTGGACTGTCTAATGTGTTGTCCACTTTGTGAAGTAAACTGAATGCTTGTTGCCTGCTTTTGGTTGTCCTTGGAAATGAGGGACCATCTCACTGTTTTTTCCTGTTGAAGTAGACAACCTTCAAAAAATAGCAGATCTTCACTTCCCATTCCTTTTTTGGAGATGATCAATAAAAGGCAAAACCAATATTTAAGTGGATTCCCAGGGACAAAGCAGCTGGGTCAGTCTAAAGAGCTGCACTTTCCCTTAGGGTATCTGAAATGGAGAGAAATCACTTAGCAGTTTTCTTCCTAAATTCAACATATTTATTCTCCTGAGCTTTTTGTGGCCTCTTTCCATTTCAGATCATAAGGTAGTTCATCCTCTATCCATTCCTCTATAATGATCAGTTAGTTATTGAGGCCTGGCTCTATGTTGAATGCTGTTAATGGTTCTGTATATATGTAATGCAAAAATATTGAGTGGTATGTGTTGATGTAATTATTCTGTTGCTTGTTCGGAACTCCACTAATTCCTTTAAAAGAAACTGAGGGTTTTTGCTTAATTGAGGCTTGTTTTCTTGATGAATTACCCTCTGCTTTCTGGAAACTTTGAAAATCTGTCTCTTTATTTGTTTGATATTCCCCAGCCGGTAAGTACCATTTCCAGTTATCTGATATTTTAATTGTTTCAACTAGTACGCTGAAGGTTTGGCTGCTCCAAACTGAGGGTCTGACCCTGCCTATCCTGACCAAATCTTGCTTTTTTCAAAGAGCTACCATTAATTGTATTGATCCAGAACCAAACATAAGAAAAGCATGGATAGATAGCAACAGTCTCCTTGCTTTTCTAAATTCTCTTGCTGTGTTTACCAGCAATGATTTCTGTGTACTTACAATGCTTAAATGTTATGTCTTTGTACTTCTATATATTAAACCTCTGGTCCTTTTCCCTGCCTTTGCTGATCTCATTCACCACCTACCTATGCATGTATTAAATCCTACTGAAATCCAGGTAAGTCACATTCACTCCCCTGAATTTCCAAAGATGCTGTATAATGCCTTCAAAGACTTTCCTAATAAAACATTGCTCCAGATTAAGTTAGCAACTCAGAAAGCTGTGTCTTACAGAAAAGTTAGTCATATGAACTTGGAATTAATGTTTTGTCCTCTGTGACCCAGTTTTGAAAGTCAGAGTTATCTGACATTATCCTGTTAGGTCTCACCCCTCTGCTTACATTTAGCACAAAGGGAAGGGGCTTGATCTCTTAATACAGCCTCCATGAAATGGTGACACTTCCAGGGGCTGTGTTTCTTCCCATCAGGTCAGCAAAGAAAAGTAGGACAAGATATGACTTGAACACTGTGTTCAGTTTTGGGTCCCTCACTACAAGGAGGACACTGAGGTGCTGAAGCTTGTCCAGAGAAGGGCAATGAAGCTTGAGGAAGGGTCTGGAGCACAAGTCTTATGAGGAGTGGCTGAGGGGGCTGAGGATGTTTAACCTGGAGAAAAGAAGGCTCAGGGGAGACCTTATCTTTCTACAATTACTTAAAGGAGATTGTAGCCAGGTGGGGGGTCAGTCTCTTCTCCCAACTAATAAGAGATAGAAAAAGAGGAAATGGTCCCAAGTTGTAGCCAGGGAGGTTTAAACTGGATATTAGGAAAAGTTTCTTCAAAAAAAAGAGTTGTCAAACATTGGAACAGTCTGCCAAGGAAAGAGATGGAAATCCTGTTCCTGGAAGAGTTCAAAAAAATTTTGATGGGGCATCTAGGTACATGATTTAGTGCTGTGGTAGATTAATGGATGGACTCAGTGATCTTAAAGGTCTTTTTCAACCTAAAAGGTTCTGTTTCTGTAACAACAACTTGTATGTAGCTTTTTATTCTGTTTGTGGGTTGCCTAGATATGTCAGCTCCACTCTTTCTACTGAGATTCTTTTTTTCTAGGTTGTGATATGTGCAATACTGATGGATATACAGATCATGCTGATTAATTTTATGACTAAGGGAAAGCATTAGGTGTTTCCAAGCCATGATTCATCCAGTCCTTTTTAAACATGCAGTTTAGGCTCTGACAAATAGCAACTGAGAAATTCCTATTTCTGTCCACTCTCTATAAAGGTAGTCTAGACTACCTACCTTAGGATCCTACCTACCTCAGGATGCTAACTCTGAAGACTTTATAAGTTAGGTGATGTGCATCTCCTCTGTGATGTAACTCTCACTATCTGTGTTTATATTTGTTGTTGCTTTTTGGCAGTAGATATAATAACGTAGACTAACTCTACATTAGGTGCTGCAGTAGGTGGTCTGAATGTGGTCTAGAAATGTTAGCTAGGGTTTGCACTTGAAAAGATACTGGAGAAAAAGATAAGAATTCGAACTAATTCTGGTATGCTGATGACATGGTTGGGAAAAACCTGGAATGACATAGCATAAAAATAGAATGTATGAGATGCCAGAGAGAGAAAGGAAAAATCAAGAGCACTATAGAAAAGATGTGAAGCAATTGAAAAGATTTCAGGGGAGACTGAAATCTTTACCGTAGTAAACATGACCAGTAATAAAATGTTGAGAGAAAAAAAATGATGGTTTAGGCCCCTGGCCTACAGAAAAGATGCCTTAGTGCAGAAAGGATCACAAATATGCAAATACATATAAAGTTGCTCTTTTTATGTTTTATATTCTATCCCAACATCTAGAATGGTAAAGGGAGAAAATGATGGTAATAGGAAAAATTATAACATGAGTAGGAAACCTAAGTGGTCTTAAATCAAGACAGAAAAAAAAACTCTTTTCAGTATGTGCATTTTTTCATTTGCATTTTTATTTAAAAGAAATAATTTCTCCCAGCTGCCTGTTTGTAGATTTAAAAACAAGCCCAAATGCTTATTCTCAAACTGGGTAGTATCAAAAGGAATTAATTAATTCCACTTGGTTAATTAATTTGGTTTGATGGACTTCAACGTTGCAAGGCAGGGTGGCATACTAGATTAGATTTTCCAGTTATGTTTCAAGTCTTAATAATGTGAATAACACAAATCCTATGTTTCTTTATAAGTACTCATATTTTAAAGCCTTAGTTTAGAAGTGGGTGTTTCTCATTCCAGGTCGTAGCTTGCATTAGTTTCTTCTGGGGTTTGGGGGGCGAAACTGCAAACACTTACAAATTGTGTTCAAAACTAAAATGTGTCTCTGGGAGGTGAGGAAAATCATATCAGCATTTAGTTTGAAGAATCTTTCGATCTCAGCAGGAGCTCTGGGGTTTTTATTTGCATTGAGAAGAAAACAAGGTGCAACCAAAGTAGAAAGATAGCAAAAGTCCCACAGAAAAATTCTGATTATCTTAGGCCTTGGCATTTAAAAGCACATCAGAATATTTTCCTGCCCTTTTTTTTAATGTCCTGCTGTCTAATCTTGGAATCATTCTGTACCCTACAATATATTTCAAATCATTATTATTATTGCTATTATTAGTAGTATTACTATTTTCCCCTTCTCTTTTCTTTGTACTTGTTCTGAAAGACCTAATTTTTATCATGGTGAGGCCCAAACACAAAGACCCCGCAGCTAAAACACTAACAGCAGCTGGAATCATCTCCATGGGAAAGGAAGGGAAGGGGTCAGGACAATGTCCTGGGATCCCTAACACTTGCACTGGCTTCTTCCTCTCTTATATTTCACTGAGAGTAGCTTTGCAATCACTGAGGCAGGAAGGAGAGTTTGGCAGCCAGTGCTTGGCTCCTGATATCCAGGAAGAGCAAGAGGAAGGATACAGCAATGCCTGGTAACCAGCTAGACAAAAAGCCAAAAATGTCCTTACCATTTTGTCATCCCAGTTTCTTCCTTATGCAGCTCTTGGAGGCCAGCCTGTATCAGGGCCAAAACCCCAGACTGAGAACGTGGGTAGTTATCTCACCTTCCTAGGGATGCACTGGGCTTCCTGCACAGCCAGAAGCCTACTTGCATAGGACAGCAGCCCTCTACTGATGCAGACCTGTACAGCTGTTGATATATGAATCAGCTGGAAGACATTCTACGGGAGACATGACATATTTTTGTCTTTTGTTTGCTGTTTAAATATTTCCCTTCAGAAAGAGATAATGGTTTTCAGAATTTAGAACTGTTATTTCAATTTAGAAATCTATTTCTTTTTCCTTTTCTCTATCCCTGGATTTGGCCTTGTTCATTACATCTCTCCATTGCCCATGATAACTGTTTACTCTTTTCCTTTTCACCCTGCTCTGCTTCTTTCTTTTCCTGATTTCTTATTTTCAAGAAAAAAGAAAGAACTCCTTGCATTTCTTCAAGTCTTCTTATTTCTTGTTTAAACTTGCTCAACCCCTCCCAGAGCCTGGGTTTTCTTCACAGTAGAAAACAAACAAAAGGTCTAGCATCCTTTCCCTATCTTTGAACTAAGGCATCCTGAAAGAGGAAGGCTCAGATAAACATCTACTCATCTCCAGCGCTCCCAGATACAACACAAAGAGTCTGCTTTATGGATTCAAGATAAGGCAATACCTGTAAACAGCATAAAGAACAAAAGCTCTGGTCACCAGTGAGGGAAAAGAGATTGCTTAAGCCCTCAGCCTGTGTGTCAAAGACTGTCATCTCATAAGTTAGAGATGCGCTGGGAGGAGCACGTCCCTCTGACACTATATTGTAGTGTAAGATATCCTTCACAGCCAAAAGGCCAGAAACAGAAAGATAAACTTATCTCTGTATTACATTGGAGGCTTTCAGGTAGCCTGTGGTGCACCTCTAAGCACTTGGTGGGTGGGTGACTCAACACAAAGACTTGTGAGGGGAGATTGTAATTTTTATGTCTATAGAACTGAGTCAGATCTGACTCAGTGGAGGAAGAGGATGCAAAACATCAAACACCACAAGCCCTGGTCTCAAGGAATTATGTTACAGGAAGAAAAATAAATTCCAGCAAAGGCCTGGTCCTGGCACTCTCTCTTTTGCTTCTTCCCTTGCCTGGGAGCATTTTCTGTCTAAATATTCAAGGCCAAACACTCTGCTCTTTGTAACCCTGACTGGGAGTAAAGCATACCCCTATGCCAGTGGCTGATGGTAGTCCTGCTTTGGTAAAAATGCTGGAAATCCATGCTTTGGGACAGAATATGGTGGCTAAAATGAACCTTTCTAGGTGAAGGAAAAAGTCCAGGGAGGAATGCAAGTATAAATGTCCCAGTGGGGGACTAAAGGAGAGGTCCTGGAGTTTGAAAAACCTTTCAGTTGATTTGCGTTTTCTTTTCTTTCTTATGAAATAAAAAATAAAGGAAAAGAAGAAAGAAAAAAAGGAAAAAAGTGATCCTTGAGGAGGAATCCCTACCAAATCACCAGGACATCTGGGAAGTATGAGGAGAATGCTTTTCTAAGAGCAGAAGGAGGTATATAAACTGTTTTTTTGTGGTATGAAACTTGACAGTGAAATTTCAACACTGAATTCTCTTTTCAGAAAGTTCAGGCTGTTTACTTTCATGTAAGGTTACCTCTCTTTTCATGTTATCACTATCTGAGGTCAAATCATAAGCAGTTAAAAGAAGTGTGTTATTTTAAAGCTTTTTATATTTCTAGGCAGGATTGTAAGGCTGGACTGTCTCGCCCACTGAGGAGTCAGTGAAGTGCTGGTTCTTTCACATCTAGGAAACGAGTCAGGTCAGGCAGGAGGAATCAAGCTCTGCTTGTACCTGGCAGATGATGGCTGGTCTATGTGCAGTGAACTCCTTGCTCTGATTGCTCTGTGGGGTGAATTAGTGTTGGCAGTTTCAGCCAGCAGAAGGAACAAAGAGGTTAAGTTGGCTCAGTTGTGTTGTCTGTGACTCTGGACCTCTGACACTTACATGAGCAATTGGCCCCTGGTCCCAGTGTGTTTGTGCTGCTGTTCCCCTGCTTCAAAGGACACAGCACAGGTATCGTAAGAGCAGACAGCAGCCACCGCCAGCAAGAATCTTAGTCTCATTTTTTGCTTGACTAAACAAGCACAGATCCTTTAACCCCTCTGTACACATTATGTGCTTTAGGTCACTGTTTTGGGAGCCACGGGTGGCTTGGTTTTAGCTACCACTTCCTAAAGTATTAGAATCCCTCCTGATAGATGGTTGATGGTAAAATGCTTAGATTTTGAAGGTAAGCCTCAGCCACAGAAGGCACTGTACAAAGTTATAATATAATCTCACCCCCTGGGCTCAGCTGGAGTATTAGCTGAGAATGGATTGATTTTATACAGAGTCAATCTGCAAATTCCCTAAGTAAACAAAGATGCTGCAGCATTTATATTGTATGTGTGTTTTTCTACAAGATAATCAGGGCTTTCAGGTATAAGAAGGAAAGGCCTGAACCTAATGTTTCTCCTTTACAATTAATTTTTTGTGTCATTTAAAGACAATTTACTTCAACAGCTCACTTACAAAACAATTAATTCAGGACAAAACCAAAACACAAAGCACTGAGTACAAGGCAACTGAAATTATTCTCATATTCTCTCCCTACTAGCAAAGATATTGGCTTCTGATCCACATTCCAGACTGGGATACCTTTCAGACAATACTAGCATTCTGGCTTTTGTGTTGTAGAATTACTTTTTAAAAAGATTTTTATTAAATTTCTTTGAGGTTTTCTGTTTTAAAAGCATGGCACATCAGTCTACTTCACAACACTTTTTTTGGTGTTGACTCTTAGATTGACTCAAGGTTGACTCTTAGATTCCTATCTGAAAGCACAAGTCATGATTTGTATGACCTTTTTAACCAATATGCTGCTTTGTTCGTTATTGCCTTCTCTTCCAAAATAACTGCCAAGTCATCCTATGAACTCGTTACTTGACCATGTGTTTGTTCATTTAGAGATGAAGGAAGTGGGAGAAGGGAAAACAGTCTCACAGTCTTCCCTGTTAACATCCAGTCTCAAATATTTGTTTTTCTATAAAGTAAATCAAGCATGAAAGGACCGAACTGTTTAAAATTAGTACCAAAAAACTCAAAAGTCTTAAAAAAATATTTTAAAACCAGATGCTTTCCATTAGAAACTGAAAAACCAGAAAAACGTCCAGCAGTGTGTCACAGTCTAGAGAAGTGGTTGTGTCTGTGGAGAGATACCCTGAGAGAAATTATTCAACTAATTACTATTTGAGGAAGCAAGAAAAAAGACAAGACACAATAAAACAAGATAATAAACTTCATGAGCAAATAAAATGTATCTTAATGGAAAAACAAATGTGATTGGACTGGCCAAATTTCTATGTGAGGTGGTAACTCTGAGCTTCTACTGACTTCACAACTCAAATGTCAATCTGCGTCATGGGAAGCAGAAGTTCTGCCTCTGGTGATGTCCTGGAATCATCCAGGATCTTGTGACTCTCCCAGAGGTGCACGTCCAACCAACTTGAAGTGCAGGGTTTTGACCCTTCATGGAAGAGCTGCCACAGGGCGAAATCAAGAAAAAAAATCCCTCAAAAACCAAAAACCAATTTTGACAAAAGTGATTTGCCAGGTTTTGCACCACCTTCTATCTTCTCATTTTGAGCTGTCATTTAATGAAGATCAGATCCCTGTTCATGCTAACGCTGCTTCTGATCAGACCCCTTCTGTAGCACACAGGACCGAGAAATAGTTAATAGTTAATAGTTAGTTAATAGTTAATAGTTAGGGACTTCAAGAAATAAAACAAGGGCTTTGAATCCCGTTTTCAGGAGAAGCCTGTACTTCCATCTGAGGGAGATGTTTTTGTTCCTGATGACAACAGTTTTTTTACCAGCTTTGTGTCATGCTTGTAGAGAAATGGAAAAACAAACACATAAGGAAACACCATGTCTTGAAAAAAGTATCTCTCAGGGATAATTAAGTTCCCAAATCAAGGAGACATGTTCCAATGGAGGCCTGTTGAGACCACATGCTCCAATGCCTGACAAAATCCAAGGAGGAACAGGATTACTGAGTCAAAAGAAGTGGTAAAAAATGATAATCACCAAAAAATCCTAATAACCCATTTTCACAGACTCCCAGTGGAAATATTCTGATAGATTTTGATAGAACTGGACTGTTAATATTTATGAAGCCAGGCAAGACCTCCAGATGGAAGCTGCTCTATAAGCACAAAGCTTAGCTATTAATATTTATTAATCTCAAAGTGCTTATTTGGTTTTTAGGCAATTTTTGCTCCATCCTTTTCCTAAGCAAACTAACATTAAATCTGTGGGATCTGTGAATTCTCAGCTTTCCACTGCTTCCTGTGATGTAAATTGCACTTCAAAGAAAAATGAAAGGAAATACAAGAAAAAGTTCAGAAAGTCACTATGTGAAGGCTCGAGAGCTGTTTGCAGAGAGCATTCCTGGCAAGTACTGAACGTTTGGACACCACATTGAGCAACATAAACAAAGTTTTCAGACCTGATCCTGTGGCCTCTGCGGAGTACAAACTCAGAGTAAAAGACTATGCCCACAGGAACTTCCTTACAAGGTCATGGATATTTTGGTCATGTTTATGCTGATGGGTGTTCCTTGGTGGTGTTTCAGAGTGGTGAGGATGCACATCACCTTCTTGTCTGGAGCTCTGTGGTGGTGCTTCAGTGGTTCTGGATCCCAGACAGTGTCAGAGAGAGGGCAGTAATGGGAGCACTGTGACTCTGTCTGTGCTGCAGCTTGGGTAGTCTTTGTCCCTGGACCCCTGATTCTGTTTGTGCTTATGTTGGGATGTCCTTCTAGGGGAATCCAGGGAATTAGGCATATGGGATTTTGTCACTGCATGCAGCTGGGACATGGTCAAGCTGTGCATCCAGCAGCCAGGACTTCAGAACTGTCACAGCACAGTGTAGTTGCACTCAGTTGCCCTTACTCAGGGATCTCAATTGTGGTACTAAGTTAAAAAAAAAAAAACTGATAAAACACTTTTTGTGTTCAGCAAAAGGAATGAAAAGAACCAGGAGTTCCTGGCAAGTTAAAGTTTCCTCTTCGCTCATCAGGCCTAAACCTAATGAATAGAAGGAATCAATGAAATGTGCTGTCAGTAATCTCACTGATTTGAAAGAAATCACTCTTAAGTGTGACTTAGAGAAGGCTCATTTTTTTAATCAAGTTAAACAAAGGGAAACAGAAACTGTACTCTCATAAAATATTATTTTATAAGTGGCCATCCTAATTTTAGACAATGGGTTCACACCAATTTTTTATTCTCTTTGGAGAAAAAGAAACACAGAATATTGTTTGTTCTCTTTTCATCTGTCAGTCATATACTTTTTAATAAAACACAGGGTTTGGAAAAAATAATTACTTGATGATAGTGAAAAGTAAGCTGATGGTTTATTTCTCCCTTCATATGAAAATGCTTTTTATTATATACCAATATTTTCAATAGTTGTCCTTGTTTATTCAATAGCTAAGATTATGGCTTTTGGTTAATACAATTAAAATCTTAGTGTCCTATAAAAAACAAAACAAAACAAATATTTTTCCCTTCAGTGAAATAGACATATTAAAATAAATAATTTTCAAAGCAAGCTTGCATCATGCAAGGAGTTTCCAAGTTAGCACAGTATTATTAGAGACAAGAAAAAGCCACTGGCAATCTCCACCTCTTAACACTGACTCATAGAATTGTAGAATGGTTTGTGCTGCAAAAGACCTTAAAAATCATCTAGTTCCAACCCCCTTGCCATGGGCAGGGACACCTCCCACTACACCAGGGTGCTCAAAGCCCCATTGAACCTGATCTTGAACACTGTCAGGTGTGAGGCAACCACAGCTTCTCTGGGCAACCTGTTCCAGTGCCTCACCATCCTCTCAGCAAAGAACTTCTTCCTAACATCTAAACTAAACCTACCCTCTTTCAGTTTGAAACCATTCCCCCTTGTCCTATCACTACAGTTCCAGATGGACATAGTTTGCTTTTTGTCTGAATGATCTAATATGGGGTGAAATTAACTCATTTTCCTCAGACTCTCTGTGGGACATGAGATGGCTCAAATTCCCATCTGTTCCAGCATGACATTGTCTGCAGATGTAATATATATATTCTTCATTCCATCATCCAAGTTCTTCATAACTCAGGCTGTGAGACTCCTGGGGAACCTTACACAGTATGTTCTTCTCTTTTAACGAGAAAACATTGATACTTACTTTATGGTATAGTTTTACCTCATTTCAATTTATTTCAAAGTACAAGGTTTTCTAAAATTTTAGAGAGAATTTATTAAAAGGATTACCATGTGAAGTTGCATTTTTCAAACTGGCAGAGACAAAATAGCAAAGAGAAGTCCAAGGGCTGTCAAAAGAGACTTCAGAAGCACAGGTAGTGATTTCCTCAATACTTCCAGTAATGAAGAATAATATTGATAGGAATAGGCAGATCCATCAGGTCAACGAGTGGCTCTGAGTTGGTGTAATAGGCAAAATTTTGGGGTTTTTGACCATGGGATGATCTACTCGACACCTGGTCTACTGACACCTGACGGGATGCACCAATATTAGAGGGGAAAAAGAGGTTTAGCACAGGAGCTAGCAGGGCTCATTGATAGAGCTTTAAACTATCTTGGAAGAGGGAATAGACAAAACGAGGCTCACCAGTGATGAACGATAGGATGGTGTGCCAAAAGTTGAGGTCACTTGGTCTGTTCAGCCTGGAGAAGAGGGAACTGAGAGGAGACTTCATTGCAGTTACAACTTACTCATGAGGGGGGCATGGGGGGCAGGCACTGATCTCTTCTCTGTGGTGACCAGTGACAGGACCCAAGGGAATGGCCTGAAGTTGTGTCACGGGAGGTTTAGGTTGGATATTAGAAAAAGGTTCTTCACCCACAGGGTGGTTGGGTGCTGGAACAGGCTCCCCAGGGAAGTGGTCGCAGCATCAAGCCTGACAGAGTTCAAGAAGCATTTGAACAATGCTCTCTGGGACAGAGAGTGACTCTTGGGGATGGTCCTGTGCAGGGCTAATGGTTGGATTCCATAATCCTTGTAGATCCCTTCCAACTCAACATATTCTATGATTCTGTGATTAGACATGCCACTTTCCTTTTTGGTGTAATACTTCTCTCCTGCTAGTCTTGCATGGACAGCCCCAATATATGTGTTCTTGTGATAAGTTATAAAACCTAGTCTTACCAGTTGAGTAATTAATGTTGGAGTTCAATTAGTCTCTTAATAAGCTGCAAATTTATATGCTCATTCAAGAATAGACTGTACTTATTGCCATGTTTATCAGCTTTTGAGATGATGATAGCCTGCAATGAATAAAATGATTTTCAAACTGTGAATTTCCCAACTTCAGGTGTCCAGGGAGCTAGAAGAATAATGACTCTTATCTGCTACTTTCTTCATCACCTCTCATTCTTAAATCTTTCTGTTCTTATAAGCTACTTTGTCACTCATCCAAGTGTTTCTCTTCATGGTTTTGTGTTCTTTTAGGACAAAACAATCCTCAAAATGACTCTTTTGTCAAGTGCAGGTAAGTTCTAGTTCAAAATGAAAAGGCATCTCTCATCTTTACACTAGTATAGCCTATGTCTCCCGTAGCAAAGATCCCTACACTTCAGTCCCTTCCTATCTCTTGATCTCCACTTGTATTTTCCCCAAGCATGTTCCTTCCAGCCATGATTGTCTCCTGAGAAGTTTCATGCTTCACATTCAATTTTTTATGAGGCATCTCCCAATGTATACAATACCCTTACAGAGAATTTGGGCCTGAGGCTTCTCTGCCCCCTCTGCATATGCCTTGGTCCTTATTATCTGAGCTTTTTACTGTGGAACCAGTCATTCTGATTTCCTGAAAATGAAATTCATTATCCTGAAAATAGTGGTTGGGGAAAAATATTCAATTAATTTAGTGATGATGATACATTTATTCTTTCTTCTTTAGATGTTGGACATGGAGACCTGGGGATCACTAAAAGCAGGTCTTCCATCTTTGATATAACTACGGCTAAGGTTTTAGTTTGTTCTGAAGTAGTTTGGTTTTCTACTTAATTAAAGAAATTCAATTGCAAAGGCACCAAATAGAGCAAAGGGAGCCCCAATCTGCTTTCAGCTTATGGTTAACTGGTAGAGTCCATCTGGTAGCATAAAATATTTATATTCAGGTAGAAAATCAATTAAGTCAGAATATGAGTCTTCACTCATCCTTCACACATGCAAACACATACATATTTGCTCACTACAAAAAACCTTTGCAACATGACTGGATGTTTGGTCTATCACACGCATTGATGGGAAGCAAGCTTCACCTAATGCTGCTTCTGCAGAGAATTCCTTTTTTTAGGATGGTCTCCTTTTATAAAGGGAAAACAGCTGCTCAATGAAGTTGTGGCCCTGAGAGAAGTAGGCAACTCAGGTAGACAGGTGACATTACACTTAGTGTGTTGCATTTTTAAATATTTTCCCTTTTTTAAAGATGAATTCTGTTACCCCCTCCATGCACACATACACATACACTTCCCTTTGCACTTGATTTCAGGGTTCCACAGCTTAGATGTATTCTTCTTGTGCTGCTCTAATAATTTTGGGAGACACTGCCTCAATTAAACAAAACTCAAAGCCAGTGGAAGGATTGAAAGGAGCTGTGCAGTTACTGGTGTGGAACATGGAGCACTTCCACAGGAATATTTCTGCAGATAACACACAGGCAGCTGTGTGAGCTTTTGGAATGAGACAGCTGTGTCTCACAGAGAAAGTGATTTGGGCCCTGGCTGTAAGGATTTTAATTTTTTCCCATAGAGAGTGCAAAGGGGTGTGTGTCAAACTTTGTCTGAATTGTGTGAGAAGTGCTGTTTTACAGGACATATGGCTTTGCTTGTGAACCCTTAGTCACATTTTTCCGTACTCCATTTATTGTGCTCCATTACCTTTGACTGCTTCCAGCCCTTCCAAACTTATCTCACACGTACAGTATGTAGCTGCAAATCCCTGTTCAGACACAGGTTTAAGAATATCTTAGGGCAAACAAGCACTGATCTAAGAATATGAACACAGAAGTAAAACCTCTCTGTTTTCTTTTTGCCGTACTCTTACCATCATATAGCTCGTTTGCTTTTGCAACGTGAGAACATAGTCATTGTAAAGTGGGGTACTTTTCAGACAGAACTTTTTAAAATTTGCCATAAGAGCAAATGGCTGAGCATAGGACACCTGGAATTTAAACTGCTTTACATACAGACAGGATACACTGTCTTGTACATTGTATGCAGAGCTGAATCAAAGGTTACACAAGGTGGTCTGTCACCCAAAGCATGATCTGTGCTTGGCCACTGATTTTTTTGCATGGTAGAGATGAATCAGTTTGCAAAGTGTAAATACTCTTTCCAGTATAGATTTTCCTTTCCCATATGCTCAGGGTATTCAAGAGTTAGGGTTCAGATCTCTCATTTAACTGAAATATGCTGGGAGCTCCTTTTGTGTCTGAAGGGAAGTAAGGATTGTTATCACCACTGCCTACACCCAGTCCTGCAACTTATACAATCATTTGATTCACCCGGCTGAAGAAAGGACATACGCTGCCATGTATCATACATGATTCTCTTTGCAAAGTTCTTAAAAGGTTCACGACCTTATACATGGCTACAGAGTATCACAGATAAGCTTATTTCTAGCTTTTACTGAAATTATAGAAGTGAATACAAACCTACTCATTACAGGAAATAAATATTGATATCTTAACTATTCTGAAAGGAAGCTCTTGCACAGGCATAGACCTGTAGACAGAGAGAGAGAGATGCACTTTCCTCTTCCCTTACACTCATTTATTTTATCTGAAGCAGAAAAACACTTGTCTAAAAACAAGCTGGTTTCAATTGTTGAAGTTTTTATAACAATGGATCTGTAACATCTGCTAAGGCAGGTCCGTTCCACAGCATAACACCCTGTTCTGTTTTTAAAAAAAGGGTCCCTGTGTTCTCAGTAAATATGCAAGGGCTGCATCTGAAAAAGTCACAGGCCTATAGAAGGTATTATTGTGTAGTATGACCTCTGCTACAACACAGATCATTGAAATGCCTGGAATTAAGTCCTGTTTAGATGAACAACATTTTAGAAAGCTGAGTTAAGGCAAATCTGCCCTAGTCATTGATGGGGTGTTGCAAGGGTCAGTTACTCTCAGGAAGACCTCTAGTTTACCAAATAAAACACTTAGAAATTCTCAGTCTATTCCCTTTATTGTTACTAAAATACATATCACAGTGTCCTAGACTGGTATTGGTATGTATATAACATTAATTTTTGAATTTAATTAATAGGCTGGTTGTTTTCTGAAGGGCTGAAGCATTATTACCAAAAAAGAGGTGTCTCTGATGGAACAGTTCCGGAAATGGTCATATTTTAAGATAGTTGTTCAAAGCCTTGCGTAGTGGATGCCGTTTAGTGCATTTCTACTGTTCTTTCTCATCTCGTGCCTGACGCCTGTTCATTTCTTCCAATACTCTTGCTAAGGAGTGCTGCAGATGCAAAAAATTTGTCTGAATTTAAGTCTGAATAAGAGTTTAGAAGAGATAACTTTTGAGGAAGTAGACATACAGCATGGAGTCAGAAAATCCTGAGATAAAATAATTGGAGGTTGGGGGAAGTTTGAGGAAGGAAGTATCATATATCCTTACCTTGTTCTTATTCTCTACTAGGAGCTCACATGCATTCAGTACTGGATTCTGGCTAAAGACACCCTGATGCTGAATCAATAAGACTTTTTTGTATCTTTCCTTATGGTGGGTCCTGATCCTAGGGATGGAGAATCTCTCAATACTTGTTTTTTATCTGGAGGATGTGCTACTCTCTTCACTCATTAGAGTGTCCATTTTCTGTTGAATCTAACATGTTAAACCTTCTGCATCCTTCTGTGGCTTCAGCAACTGCCAAACATGACTTTTTAGTAAACTTGTGTGAAAATAGGTAAACAAGTGGGACTGTGAAGACAATGGTACAAATACATTTGCTGAGTTATCTGGACTGAAATCACTTGCCAAAAGACATATCACAATCAGAATAGAATTCAGAATTTGACTTAATTTTGGTCTAATGGCTCTGTATCAAGATAGTTCTAATTCCTTATATGATGACTTCAGTAAAACTCATTTAAGAGTTGAATGTTTTTACTTCACCAAAATTGCATTAGACCCTTAAAAGATTGTTCCCCTCTGATATAGGTGTCAATCAGTGTGATTATTGTATTAAACAGCTACTAAAATGTCATCCATGCAAATGATTTAATTTTCATTTCCAACAGGACTGTAGCACAACTGTTTGTTCAGCCTGTGTACTTGTGTGATTTGCTACCATTACTTTAAGTGCTGTCTTGGCATACAACATTATTAGAAAGATGGTGCAATGCAAGGTCCGTAGTTAAAAGATGCTTAGATGCAAGAGGTGATAGAAAAACTTTGCCTAGCTAGTTGGGTAGCTGGTACACAAATAAAAGTAAAATTATGTACAGGGTATAGGTAAGCCACTTATCTTTAGCAGCATATGGTGAAACTGGCTACCACAAACAAAAACACACCAAGAATTGGCCATGTGAAGCTGGTGTCTCTGTTAGGAAATGAACTTGGATGTGAGTTGAGAAAAAAATGAGTACTGGCAGTCCTATCCCTTTGGAGATATAGCCAAGTGCAAATACTGAGCACTGGGAGGATTGCAGGCTTAATCAGAAACCTGAATTTATGCAAATTTTCATTTTTTTCTTTTTAATAAACACATAAAATACAGGCAAACATGGAAACATTTAAATGTAATGCATTAACAATATATTTCATGGCATAATCAGATCAAAAGACAAAAGTAGACAAGCAATTATTATTTTGCATTCTTACTCTAAAGAAGAGTAGACTGACAGTAACAGCTCTTTAGAATTAATTTGCTGTGCTAAATGACTAAAAATATTCCACAGAATCATAGAATGGTTTGGGTTGGGAGGAATGTTAAAGATCATCTAGTTTCAAGCACACTGCCATGGGCAGGTATTTTAAAGCACTTTTTGAAAAATTGTTTATTTATAAGCACCTAATTCCAAACCAAATAAAGAAATGGAACTCCAGGAAAATGATGAACATATAATCTGTATCATTTCAGTATCAAAAAGCATCAAACATGTGGAAATGGTTTTGTACTGTGTGCCTTACCAAAAAGACAGTGGAAGACAGCCCTAGACTCAAGATAGGTATGCCCTGGATTGCTACAGAGATGGAAAATATGAATTGCCATTATCCTGTTTTTACAGAGGTAGGAACAGTAACACAAAGCAACCATGTCATTTACTGGGTGACAGAAGGAAACTGTGACAGAGTCAGGATGGAAATACAAACTGTTCACATCTCCTCACCTTGGCATCCCTCCACTTCATTAAGGTCTTGAACATGCAAACAAAGTCAGGAATGAACTGTAATTTTCAGTGTGGTATGGGAGTAGCCCTGGGTTACCTCAGTTGAAAATGTCTTATAACAACAGCTCTCCTATGCCTCAGCTATGGTGTTTTTGTTTTCTTTTAGTAACCTTTTTTTCCCTCTACTTGTAAAGATTAGTAAATGACTCTTTTGTTGGGAATGTGGGCTTATGACTCAAGCTTTGGTACAAACAATTATCAAGACAATTGGCCAAAATGTTTTAATCATCAGAGATTTGCCTGTAGAAACATGGCAGCTTCCAGACTAATCAACCAACGACTGAACCTGCTAATTTTGTACAGAAGTACAAAAACAAGAAATTTTGGCCAACTCTAAACTTTTAACTGTTTAATACTGGGTTTTATTACACATCACAGTTCTTCAAGCTATATTTCTTACTGAAAAGACTGCCAAAGAGCAGTAGTCATGAGCACATGTTGTTTACATGATCTTAAAAAAAATAGTGTGGTTTGCCTGAGAAAATAGGATAGACCTATGAAATTCATGACTTCATAACAGCGAGATGTGCTTGTTATTTTCAAGCAAGGGCAGGTGGTTCCTTATTCAGCTCAGACAGTTAAGTAAAACTTTGCCCTGTATTTCAAATATTCTGTCCACAGTGGGTGTTACTGCAAAATCCAGTCACTAAATATTAGCTGTATTATATCAACTATGAGAGAAAATAATTGTGAGTCACCAAAATAAAGTGATTGCTTGTTCATTTATCATGTGCAAATCTTAATGAGAAAAAAAAAGTTTTCTAAATTGGAATGGGAGATCCGGGACTTCACGTCTTTGTAGCAGATCAGGAATTTTCCATGAACATCTGAACTTGTGTACACTGTGGTTTATGTTTTAATTGGTGATATGAGGGAACTGGAATTTTAATGGGGCAGTCAATTATGTGATTTAGAAACTATATTTTGATCCAAGTAAGATTCAGATATTGAAATTTATTAGGGAGGAAAATGTTAGTTCAGGGCTAAATAAATTTTTACAAATCCATTTTTGATACAACATTTTAAGTATGACAAGTTTTGGTAGGGGCTTCACTTGGTTTTATCTTGGTTTGTTTGGTTTAGTTGGTTTTTTTGGAAGAAATTCTTATCAACACGGATATATTCCCACCTAATGTTTTTATCTATCTGGATAAATTAACATTTCTGAAGGAAAACATGTTACACAAGAATTATTTCTTGAATGTTTGTGGGTTTGGAGCTTGTTTTGTTTTTTCCTTCATCTATAAAATATGAACTAATGCAGCCTGAGAATGAGTGCTGAATAAAGGGCAGCAAGTAGCTACCCTGTCTTGGAGGAAAAAACGGAAAAGAATTAATTTCAGCAAGTCCCTGTACCTGGTTGTGACTGACACCATTTGCTGAAGTTATTTCCAGACAAACAGGCTACAGTATCATGGGATAAGTCAGTCATTCAATTGATCTCACAAGGCAAATCACATTTATAATCCTACCCTTTGGAAAAGTGTTCACAATGTTTTTCTTTACCTCTAGTACAAAAACATCTAACATATAAAGCACTGTATTATTAAAAAGTGACATGCAGTTTTCAACAGATGTTTGCCAAACACCCTCATTGAATTACTCAATTTATCTCTGCAATGTCAATAACCAAGCAGTGGTTGGAGGTAATAGTGCTGTGGTGATTCAGGAGTAATGCACTTCCATTCATTATTGCTTTCACTGGGACAAAAGACGTGGCTGACAAAGACATCTGCCACTGAATCCAGCCCATGTTATTGTAGAGAGCAAGGTCATATAATTCTCTTAAAATTTATTAGTGTCTGTCTTAAGATTGTTTACCCTAGAAGTCAGTACTACCATCTTACTAACCTAGTGGGTAGGAAAAATCTTCTAATTTACAATTTTAATTTATTCAAAGCAAGCTTCTGTCAATGTATTAATGATCCCAAATTATCACTCAATTTAAATATCTCCTTTAGCTCTTCTTTCTCTTTGGAGATTTATTTTCTCCCCATGATGTATTTATAGTCATCAGCTCTAGAATCTCCCAGATTGTCTTATATTAGTGCAAAAAGGACAAACTTTTCTATCCACATGTGACAAGATAAGCTCTCCACACCCCCAGTCAACCTATCAGTGTTGTCTGTAACTGCTTATGTTCAGTCCTATATTCCTTGAGTACAAGTGGCCAGAACAGAAAACAACCTTCCAGCCAAACTCCCCAAATCATGCTGTTAATATTTTTCAGTCCGTAACAGGAAAAATTTGCCTGATTACCAACCAGGATTATGTCTGAAGTTTTGATGTAGTTGGAAATGTCCACTACTCCTAGTGTCTGTCTTGTTCTCTGTGATTTCCAGTTCCTGAGCTTGTGGCCTACAGAATGTCAGCAGTCTCCAAAAATGTGACCTTGAGGTTTATACAATTAAGTTTTATCCTCTTTCTGCTATCATTTTCAAGGTCATCCAGCTCTTCTTGTCTAGTATTCTGGTCATCCTCTATTAATGTTGATTTTCAACTTAATTAGAGCACTCCCACTTTTGTGTCATGATTCTTAATGAAAAGAAGTAATCCTGGAGGAATTTCACAACTAATGTTTCTAGAATGATAGTTCTCATTTTAAGATGATCTGTTGTATTGCCTTTGGTGAGCTACTTGCTCACATCAATTAACTGAAAAATGTCCAATTTTTTCTGAGCAAGCAATGCTTCCTGACAGATTCATCTTCTAGGTTATAACAATAGAATATGAAGGTAAGCAGTAGAGGGACTCCTTCTTTCAACATTTAATGCTAAGTTTGAAAAACAAGACCTGCTGTCAAAGTATAACACAGAGGAATTTTGCAATTTTTGCTAGTGGGTTGTACCTGATGATAAAGCAAATAAAAATTTGTACATTTTATGGCTACCTAAGGAAAATTAGAAGAATTTGTGATTGTAACTAAAATAAATGTTGGCAGCCTCTGCAATGCAAATTATCAGTCAAAATCAATGTAGCTCTCAGACAAAATAATATTCTACTGTGTCTTGTTAGTCTGTCGACCTAAGCCATGCAAATAGTTTTTATGCATAACTGTCTTATTCAGATACTTGGATGCAATCCATCAAACACTTCTCATCCATTAAATATAATTATATGCTTTGTTGCAATAACCAGATGTTTAGTGCTAAGCTGAGCAGATGTCTGTGCTTCATAATGGAAGGTTATAAACCTATTTACACCAGCAATAAAATGCAAGTATTAAAATGATGGAGGAAGTAAGTAGTTCTCACTTCATTTTGGCTAATTGCCAGCAATTCACTTTCTTTGGATCAGCATAATAAAGGTTCTAAGTTTGCTACAGGGTAAATTTGACATAGGAGTTAATAAAACTTGGCTGACCTTTGTAATGAGTGTAATGATGACCATTTTGAGTCCCTTAAAAAGACTTAATTAATCTTGTAGTGAGTTTGTTTTCAAAGATTTTGGGTCAGATTTTGTATAGAGCTAAATGAAAGTACATTGTTAGAATGGCCTCCTTTCTCTCCGAGAATGTCTTTGGGATGAGGAATGCAGCCTATATTCTCAGAACAGTCTTTTGAAATGTAAGACTTGGTTTAGGTAAACTTTTCCCTTTCTTCAATGCACCCTCTTCTCCTCTTCCTCAAAATCTGAGATCTAGACTCAAAGTTCTTAAATGATAGCCTGCTGATACATCTAGACCATTTTTATTCTGAAACAAAAATAATTGATAACCTAGAACTTCTTGTCTTGCATGCAAATATATAGAACTTACCCTACTTGCCTGCATTTAATCGATTTTCAATGGTTTATCTGCAAGTGGAGCTCCGCTGAAAACAAAATTTCTGAGAAAAAGAAGTAGAGAACTCTTCTGAAGTAGTAGAACTCTTCTGGAAACATGAGTATGGGTGTTTTTAAGGTGGTATCTAGAGCTGTAGGACTAATTTCCAGAAGAGTGCATCTGCTGCAGCAGGCCTGCAGTCCAGTAAGCCACTTAAATGCTTATGCACATAAATATTTTTACAGAATCCACTATATAGAAATTTATCAGATATATACAATAAACATTTTTGTTTAAAATAACTTTGATGATCTAGAGAATTTTCTTCCTTTTCTGTTTGCGGAATTCCTCTAATTTCTAAGCATTTCAGCAGTATGAAGTAACCCTAAAATATATATATTTCTTCAATAGAAAAAAGTTAACTAGGACAAGTAAATAATTAGTACATATGGTTTCTTGAGTCAAGGCAATTCAGGATAAATAATGTCAGGAAGAATGACTCATAAATGGAGGATCTTAGAGCAGAAAGAAAGTACAGGAGACCAAAGAGGAAGAGAGATGGCAGAGACATCTTTTTCAGTGGAAAAGCAAGAAGAAATCCTCAAGCCATACACTGGGGAGACATGAGAGAGCAATTAACTCTTCTGACTTCTACAAGAAAAGTCTTAAGGAGTTGAACTGTGCCAGCATTTTGAGCAAGGACAGGAAAATTCTACAGCAGAAAGAAAAGTAATCCAGCATAGGGAGTCATGAATAACAGCGGAAGGAACAGGTGCTCACTGAGTAGACATCTGTCTGACTGCTTGGGGTTTACGAGTTTTTCAAAGTAGGATTCCTCTGGGGTTAATAAAGGACCAAAATTACAGAAACAGAGAAAGAAGGTAGTATGACATTGGTCAAAACACCATTATGTCCAAAGAATTAAACAGGGATCTGAGGGAAAAGACCATGGTGTCTAGTGAAAAACTCACCAGGAACTCAGAGACAGGGAAGATGTAGTCCCTGACAGCACAACAATAGTGTGATTCAGGCCTTGATTCAAGAAGAAAGAAATATTTAAGACTGTGAAAAAAATCTGGCTTTCCTTTATTGATTATGAGAAATTATTCTGAAATACCATGTGATGTTATTTCTGTTTCCTGACCTGATGAGCTTTGCAAGATTTCTGGAATCAATTTTTCTCTAATATTTTTCCCTGCAACTTTGAAGGAAAAAAGCCCTTTTCCCATGCTCATAAATTGTGATCAATTGCAGTAACACACCCTGAATTTGTGGTTACAATAGCACTGGGCAACTACGCTAAATTTGAGATGCAGGGTCTTTATACCCATTTCTTCTCCGTTGAACTTATCCCATCCTCCCACAGAGTCTGAAGAATAAATAGATCCTTTTTAAACATTATCAAGGAGACAGCTTGTCATTGCATGTTAGCTGACTCATTAAGATTTCTATTTCAATGATCATCTAGGCTGATGGAGGGCTATTGAAATGTTAAGATAATCTCACTCTAATGTCTGCAAATGCAAGTTCTGTTTGAAAAGTTTTCATGTGGTTTACAATTATTGAGTCATATTTTTTACTTCATAATGCAATCTTGAAATGTTATTTCTGAAACGGCAAAACAGTTTGAGATTAAATTATTGAACAGCAACTACTGCCTCTGCATTTGTCTTCATCTATTGGCAATACTGTTTGAGCAGCTCTGGTCTGAGCCTTTCTTTGGATGCTGGATTCCTAATCTCTTTGACAATCTCTATTAATTTGCATTACTCAGCACTTGCTAATGCTGACCTGAAAAGGGGAGCAGTCTTGTGACAAAGAAGTTGGGTTTATTTCTGGTCTGTGACACAGACTATCTGAGAGATATTAGATAAATCACATAATTTTTTTTAGTCTTGATGTATTAGAAGAAAGAGAGAGAATTTGCTACTCTATTTTTATTATTACTTTTCCATTTTATTCACAGCATCATGACAGTAGGAAGTAAGAGCACACTGACATATGTTCAGCAATCAGGACTTGTCTTCACCATTCACAACACTAAAACTTAATTTCCTGTTTTTCTTTGCTACTGAATGTTTCAGGTTGACATTTTGCAGGTAGCCAAAGTTATGAGAAGTAGAATGCATTTTCACCTTTTATTAAAAGTTGAAGTTGTCTGATAAGAATATGGTTCTTGCAAATGAGCTCTAAAAAATTTGTTGCAGGTTGCAAGCCCCATGATAAAAATCAGGATTGATGAAAACTATGGCAACATCTTGTGTTGGGTACTGGTGCTCTCTAGAACAAAGAAAATATTTTGCTATGAAAAAACCCCTAAATATAATATTCAAATCTCAAGATGTATTTTATTTGTTTGGACCAAGAACCATTCCTGATACAAATTAATTGATACATGAACTGAAGTATGTAAAATAATGCTGAGGTTTATTTCTTCATTTTTAATCATACAAGGCAATCAATTAATGATCATGCTTCCCAGGGATCCTCTGCCAGAGGAATGATATTAACCAAGGTATTCAATTATCACTTCTGTTCAGTTTGATTTCATACGGCACCATGATAAATGGTTCCTATGGCTTGTAATAACAACACTGTGCACACATTTATTTTCTCTTGTTTACTTAATAATTAATATGCCACCCACAGTGACAATATGCAGGTTTGTTTACAAAACCTTCAGTAATCAATAATTGTTTCCCACGTGACACTAGCAAAAAGTAATCCCAAATATTGCTACGACAACCCTTTTCTAATGCTCTTCTGTTAAAGCCCTGCCTGGCTTCTGGCACCCATCTGCCCAAAGTCATGGTATATGAAGGTTGAGTAGTTGTGATGGCTTCTGCTCTATATTTAGGAAACTTGTTTCAAGACAGTCAAGTTTATAGCAGTTCAGTAGTGGTAACACAGACTACCATTGGGCAAATCATCTGGGAGATAAGTTTTTAGAAGTACTTTGGGCATTTCAGCATTATTTCATACTGTGCAAGACAGAAACACCCGACTAAGTTCCCTCAGAGAGGCAGCAAAATTCTTGCTCACTTTTATCAAAATAGAGGTACAGTCCTCCTAGAAATAAAGGAAATGATGGGCAGAAATAGCATTGTGTTTTACACACACTGCTGAAAACCTACACTGCTTCTGTGATCAAATAGTTAATAAATAATAGGTGACTTTTTAAATTGTCCTGTTGCCTTTTGTAAAGACTCAAAAGACCAAAGTATTAATTTACTGAACTGCTTAAATATTAATCATCACCCAAATGTGTCACCTCTAGTGAGGCTGAGTCTTACCTACCACACCAACCTAAAGTCCTCAATGCTTTCCAGGCTGGAAAAACTGGACTACCCAGGTGGGTGCATGCCTAGCTGGGTGGTGTGCATCCACAGCAAACTCATGACCTGTTTCATGGTGTTCAAGACCTTTGTGTATTTGTAGGAAACACAGGCCCTTTGATTGCTGTTTCTCTGACTCCTGTGACAGTCCAGATGCCATTGCCATTTTAGTGTATTTCAGGTAGAAGAAGGAGGTGTGGGTAACTTAGACAAGTTACAAAAAAATCTCTGAGGAGCCTGACCAGAAGACTCACTATCATCTCCAGCTTTGGTTAGGATGGAAATAATGAGTGGTGGAGGCTTTGCATTCCTAAGCTCTGCATTGTTCAACCCATACTTGACCTTTTACATCTATTTCAGCATTATTTGTTTGCTCAACATTGTGCATTTCCACTCTAGACTGGGAGATAATTCCAAAAAAAAAGGAATGTTGATTTCTGCTTTACTGCATTATATGTATAACAGTCAGAGGTTCAGATCTTTCAGTCTCAAAGTTTGTGTGTCTTTGAATCTAGATTTCAGCTAGGCATGTTTCTTTTAAACCCTACACATATATTAATTGAAAATGCTGTCAATTACAGCAAAGTTAAGTCTTTGGGCCTTTCTCAATTTTCAATTCAATCCGTACTCTGCTAGAAGTGGGGAAAAAAAGCAACGTGATAGCATCCTCCCAAGCACCTATACAGCGGGGACATAAACTCAGTTTTATTAGAGGTCACTTTTGTATCAGAGGTAGACAGAGTAAATTTGATTGCACCATAAAAATCCAGGTCTTTTTGGCTGCATTACAAAAAGACTCATTTCACAGTCTCCTTTTGCAAAATGGTATTTTCTAGAACAAGCAGCAGTCACAAGTATTGAGGCCATGTTGCTGAGAACACAGCTGCGCTGGGCAGGGCACGTCTCCAGGATGAAGGACCACTGCCTCCCTAAGATCCTGCTTTATGGTGAACTTGCCACCGGCTGCTGCATGAGAGGAGCCCCAAAGAGAAGATACAAGGACTCCCTGAAACAGCATCTCAGCCCTGGTCATATTGATCAACATAACTGGTCTACTCTGGCCTCCAATCGGGAGCTCTGGAGACACACCATCTATAACGCTGCTGATGCCTTTGAGAACACACGCAGGATCACTCTCGAGGAGAAAAGACAATGTAGAAAGAATTGTGCCTTGCAGAATATACCACCTAAAGAGTCTTTCTGCTGTGCCTTTTGCAAGAGACATACCTGTCTCGTATTGGCCTTTTTAGCCACCAACGTGCTTGCAACAAACATGGGTAGAGCCCTCCCCAAATCTTTGTTCGCGAAGCCCAGCCATGATTTTCTATTAGAACTCCACCAAACAGGCAGTCTATCAGTCTGCCTGATCAGTCTATTTAGGCAGCAGAGATTAAAGGCTAACCAATGTCGTAGCTATAAAACAGATTATTTCATTCATACATTTTGCTTGCAAAAAAAAAAGAATAATTCTTCTAACACTGGACTAATTAGTTTTCTTTCTCTCTCTCTGTCATTCTCATCCACTGTATTGGAGTGAGCTTATTGAGATCTGAAGGCAGATGTTATTTCAAATTTGTTATGCTTCATTCTGTTAATATTTTATTTTTTCCTTAATCAAGAAGTTTAGTAAATAGATTAATATTTATTTAACACGTAATTAAATTTAGAGAAAACCCACCAAAAGCCCATCGCGTTGTAGAAAACGATGTGGCAGCTTGGTTGTCTACATTGGTTCTGCTCATTGTTCATGGGCTGTGTCCGGAGCTGCCAAGCTTCCAGTTCTCCCCCTTTCCAGATAAGTTTAAACCAGCCTGGGGCCCTGAAGCCTAAAATTAGGTTATGTCCCTTTCCTTCTGCCTTTAGGCATAGTAGCTTAAAATAGCACATACCCTGCAAATAACCCTCACCGTTTGTGGTACCAACGATGTGTTAAGGCACTCCTGAGTATAAGCAAAAAAGAACAGTGAAACAAAAAAGACACACTGGTCCAGCTGATGGACCCTACAGAAACTGTGAATGTGTAGTTCTATAGAACTGTGAATAATTCTAGAGATGTCAACAGGGTGTGACTGGAAAGTGCTTACTTATTGATGAACTTACGATTTTCCTTGTCTAGTTGTTGGCTTCTAGAATAAAAGTCAGAATTGCAATTGTCCTTCTACAAATATAGTGGTAAGGATTGCTCTTGTAGCAGTTCTGGCTGAACTTGAGACAGGAAACAACTGAAGTTTTGTCACCATCAAAGGCATGGCACTCTTGCTGTGACTGGGTCTGTCAGTACAGTTTGACATGGAGAGTAGATGAGGAGAACTTCCAGTCTAAATGAGAAGTGACATTTCTGCAGTTCAAACAATTACACTGGTTTGCAATAGATCTGCTGGCTGAAAAAGTTGTAAGGGGGTAAACTGGTTTTTATTAACTTAAAATTATTTATAGAGAGTGATTTTTAGCAAAACAAAAAGAGATATGTCATTGTGGGTCTACCAGAAACATTTAATTTAAATTGAAATGAAGTTCTGTACCATTTTTTAATTTTATTTCTAACCTTGTCTTCTTGTTCATTTCCTTGCCTGGTTTTGCAATTAAAAAGTTTAGTTTTGGAAATTGTAAAGCACTAAGAACCTCTCTTCTTCCTCCTTTTAATAAGCAACCTGAGACTAAATCTTTAAATATTTTATCTGAAACTTTATTTTCCTTCAGCAAAAGTTTCTTTCTATCTTAAAAAATAAAATAATTGCAGGAGAGAAAGCAAGTATGCTCTAGTTTTGTAGAATGGAATTAAATAAAATGAGTGCCATCTACTGGCTGTGAATTCTAACCTGTAGATTCCTTAACCTCCCATACACTTTGGCATTACAGTGCTTGCCTTATATTAGAACTCATCTTTATGCAAGAAAGATAATAAAATACTTCATCTTTCCACTGTCTCATGCTTCTGGATGAGCAAGAGACATTCTGCTGTAGTTTTAAATTATAAGTAAAGACACTTTATAATTAAGAAGGTGCCATTAATCAAATCAACCAGCAGTAGCTCAGTGTTTTAATTATACACAAATATTGTATTTAGTCTCTTCCTTTTGGTTATTCATCACCTCCATCCACTAGACTGCTGTCTGTTTATTATTTATTAAATCCTACTGAAGACTTGCTATATTTTTTATGAGCATAAAAAGGGTTCTTCAGAATTAATATCAACATTGCTTTTTTAACCGTAAAGCAGAAAGTCACATTTATATTTATAACTGGATTATGTGTACTGTGCTCTTAGCTGTATACGCATTTGCCTGTAGCAATAATTTCCATTTATTATATATAGAGACTTTTGATAATTCTACTTTTTCTTCTACACTTAGAGTGCACCAAACTAAATAGGATTTCTAACGGATTATTCACCTTTCTCTTAGGTAACAAAGTTAACTTTCAAAAACAAGGTAACAGACAATAACAGACTTTAAAATTATCAAATAAAGAAGATGCAACTTTGGTCTTATAAACTTGGAGTTCTGAATCACATAAGGTTGTCAAATCCACTCAAAATTATCATGAATCAAGAATCCAACACTTCTTTTAAATAACTGATTATTGTTTTTCTTACTAAGAAAGCAAAACAGAAATTAAAAATTTCAGGGTTCAAAAAGTTAACAGTGCTTCAAAGCTATCTTTCTTTTAATTACTGCAAACCTTTGACCTTTCCAAACATGTAGTTGACGGATAAATAAAATTTCACCCCCCAAAATATATGATTCTTATAATCTGAGCCTCCAGGATTTACTCCTCACCAAGAGGACTGAGAATTCAACCTGAATATGTTTAGACGGCAGCTCTACCATGCTGTTAAATGTGCTGAGGTTGGTCGTGGAGGCTGTGCTTTAAACTGAAATTTGTGTTCTGGGAATTTGATGAAGTCCAGGTTAAGTATCTAAATTGCACTTCAATATATAACATTTCTTTCCAGCAGGATAGTCCAAAACCTTCAGATGTGCCCAGCCATTAAAAAATAATAATCATGGGGATATTGAGGTCAAATCTGGAGCTATGACCCAGCACTTCATGAAAATGGAAACCTCGGTGTCATTTTTTTTTTCACGGCTATTCAGGATGCTCATCAGGATGCTGGACACCTCATTGATCATGGAGCAACACTTTGACAAACATCTGCAAGTGTGAAAAACAGGAAGGCAGTTCAGTCAAAAGGCAAAAGGCTGGACACACCTGCTAGGAAGGAAGGAAGCAATTGCTTCTTTTCCCCCATATTGAACCTTCATATACCTGCTTCATATTCATTGACTAAATGTTTCTTATGTTCTATAAGTTCTATAAGTTAGTTCCACTTATTCATTCATTCTTTCTTGTTGTGATGAGGCCTAAAATAAAATCATAAACTAAATGTAAAAGAATTACAACAGATGGATCTAAGAAGAGAAAAAAAATGGTATTTATTCTCACAGATTATTTGGAGGACAATGAACAAATAGCATTTCCTTGTTTACAGTCTTTAAATATCCAACTTTAATTCTGGACTCAACTCACCTGCCTCCACATTTAGTATAGAGGAAGAGAAGAGGGAGAGGAAGCTTTGGGAAAACCTGTTGTCCCTGAAGGTACAACTCTTTGATAACGGTTCCTATTCTCTTCTTGATAGCTGGTGTCCAGCCAGGAAAGATTCTGGGCTGAGGACTGTGTTTGGATTTGTGAAAGGAGAAATGACAGTGTGGGACAGTACAAAATTGGATCTCTTGGGTCCATGATTGGCACGTGGCCCTGGCCTGAGTCTTTAGTATCTTTTAAGATAAGAACTACTGCCACAACTGAGTGAAAACGAACAATTTGTTTGCACCAATTCTCTTGTGACCCCATAGACTGATTGACAGCTTTATTTACAAATTGTGCCATTTGGCCTTGGCCTTTTGACAACTTCTTTCACAAAGGGTAGTTCATGCCTGAAGGAAAGTCATTGAAATACTTCTTTTGATGGCAAGATAATGATTCAGTCATTTTTTTTGTGTGCTTGAAGGGCACTGTTGGACAGATCAATGCAAGTGGAGAGTTTAAATGCCATGGACATTGTGGGACAGCACTATCATAAAGCTCAAGTTTTAAAACAGATGTAATAAACTAGACTTCTGTAAACTGAAATATATTATGAAAATATTTTTTAATTAATACCAAGCCCTTTCCCTCCTCATTTGATCTCATCACTATCAACCGTAACCTATACTGTCTTAGGGGTGGTTCCATAGACACATTGATTTAATTTCAGCTACTTTTAGTCTTCCTAAAATCAGGCATTTAATTTAAGACAGCCATCAGAGGGGATGGATATTCCCCTTCAAAAGATCCCTCCCATCTACCTTTGGACAGGATAAATGATTGCTTGTGTCCATCTCATTTAGAAGGAGTGACTGCCACTTGCCCTATTTCCAACAGCCATCCAGAGTACTTGGCAGTCACAATCTCCACTATGAAATCTTTTCTATTTATCCTGCCAGTGGTCGAATGGACCTCCCCTGGTCTATGCAGACCATTTTATCTCTTTGTTCTCTCCTTCTGGATGGTAGTACAAAGGCAAAGCAGCATGGACTAATTTGCACAACCATTGTGTAGACCTCAGATTCCATTGAATGATTTCCTTCTCCAGACTCCACCAGTCTCTTACCTTTGCAACTTTTTTCTGTTTTGTGTCTGCTGCTTATGGGGGAGGGAAGGGTAAGTTGTCACTTCTAGGTATCTGTGTGAATACCAAATAGGAAATTCGTCTACTGTACCTGTTCAGCAGCATGTACATACAGTTTATCAGTTTCATGAATAGCTTTTCACCACCTTCTGTAAAGTGATTTATAATGATGACTCTTATTAAACACTAGTTTCTTATTCAAGGGTAATTCTTCCAAAGCAGGGTGTAATATGGCTGCTCTTCATATGAGAATTACACTTGATAGTGAAAGCTATATTTAAAGGTGACACTAATCCAAATCTGGAAAGGTTTGCACTCCTGATTTTTAGACTTTTCACCTGAGGGATAGATTATGTTATTTTTATTGATGAAAAAGGAATGTTCATGAATAACTTTTGTGAATAGGATACATCTCACCTAAATGTACAAGTGTGAGACATCCAGTCTGAAGGTGTCCTGTTTTGTCAAAGAGTAAAGAGAGGTAAATCTAAAGGATGATCCAATCCACTTTTATGGTATCCAATCTGACCTTCTCTAGGATGGCTTAAAGATGCCCCAGTTGTGGTTTAAACCATACTGAGACTAAATCATCAACTGAGCCAAGACATCTGGCTTTTCAGCAATTTAAAATGGAAGGCGAATTAAGCTATAATTATGACTCTGGGGGTGGATAAAACAGTAGAACAAATAATAGGTGGAAGAAAAAAATTAAACCAAACAGATATTTTATCTGTCCTTTTAAGACATCTATTTAGTGATAGTCTCTTTTCTTCTATTCTATAATTATCCTTTTCACTGAGTCAAAATCTATTATCGTGCTGTGCAACATCTCTCATTCCAAATCAGTACTTGCCAAATAAAACCTATTCTCACTTTCATTGCCTTTAATTTTCATGTCTGAAGATTTCTGAATGCACTGTGGAGTTTTTTAAAGCTAGAACTGAAGTTTGACTGTCAGTCTCATATCATTTAATTATCCCTTTTTCTTAAAAACATTTAGGAAATATTACCTGGTAGAAAGCAGTTGTCAACATTATAATCTAAGGGTTTAACTCTGAAGTATGAAATTGTCTGCTGGGGAAAGAGTAGACCAGTGAACTGTAAGTGAAATGAATAAGGAAGGGAAAACATCAGAACTCTCCCCCAGGATCTCAGTAAATTATGTTAAGGTTGGGGGGCTTTGTTTTGGTTTTTTTTTCTTCTTTTTTTTTCTTCTGCTTCCATTTCAAAATTCAGCCCTTCTGATGCAATACTTGTTAACTTAAGATGAGCTTTGTGTACTTGGTGCTGTGTGCACATCTTCTTCTATGATTATGGTGTTTTAATAGGTCTCCAGCATGAAGAATAATGACCCAAAGAATAAATCCCAAAAGAAAAAGGATTGCGTATAAAACATCTGGACAGAAACATTGTTGTCTTGATGAAGAGCAAAGAGGAGATGGTCATATTTTGTTGGTAGCAAAGTCATCTTGACTTACCTTGAGCACATGGTCAGTAAATTCTCTCTTGTTTTTTTTGTTGTTGCTATTTTGGAGTTTTTTTGTTTGTTTGTTTTTTAATCTTTTACTCTGTACAGTTCCATGCATTTTGACGAGTGGTAGGATATTTGTTCTGTTGAGGAATTTAGAAAACTGATGCTTCCTCAAGATCTGATCATCTACATTTAGATTTTCTTGGAATGATATTTTGGATGAAGGTATTCTCTGTTAAATGGAAAACATCAAGGTGCCAAGTGATATCCTTCTAGTGACAAGCCATGATGCTCTACAAGAACCCCAGTGAATGCAGAAATGTGACCTCTTCAGAAGCTGTGGTTTTAAATTGAAATGCTTAGTGTAAGCTCTCTCTTTTACTGTGCTCTTGACTTGTACACAATTTTCTTAATTAAAAAGAAAAATAAAATAAAAAGGATCAATAAAGCTTCACCAGTACTTACAGCCCTTCTTTCCAAACTTCAGTCTCATCAGTATGTCCCACTACCCTTCTTCAGAACATGACACTTAGTTGTACTTATGGAAACAAATCAAGAAGTATCCATAACCTTAGTGTGAATAGAAAGAGGTAACTACCAAGCACGTCAGACCAGTGTACTGTGGGGAGCTGAGCTACTGCTGAGTATAATTCCTTCTGGGTTTTGATTTCATTTCCAGAGGATGTTATTGAAGAAGTGTATCAGCACCACATTTCCAGATCCAAGGCAACTGATGATAAATAAAAGAGTTATAACTGGTCATGAAGTATTTTATGCTAGCCATTCTTTATTTCCAAGTGACAGTCCAATGTCAATTACAGAAAAGTCTGAACAAAAATACATTATTTTCATACATATATTTATATAACTATACGTATATATATGCGTGCACACCTGGAGAAACTTCTTTATGACTTGGGAGCATGTCAGAATTCAATGAACTTGTTTAAGGACTGGAAGAAGTACAGCTGAATCAGTGCAGTGCTATGCTTGTTCTGCTTGTACCTGCTGAAAACTACCTCCAGTGTACATTACTTAGTCCAGTAGTAAGTAATGTATGGTGTAGGACTATGGTGTGTGGCCATGCCAAGGCTACCCAGGGCCAGGCTATATTCTTCTTACAGGAATTGCAGTGAGCCAAGGAGGTGCATCTCAGTTAATTCGTGACTGTAAAGTTTTGCCTCCTCAATGGATGTCAGGAAGAATGGTATCCTGAACTGTCCTGCCACTGTGTTCATGTCTCAGAAAGTAACTGTTCTCAGTTGATAAGAATAATCCATGCTGTATATTACATTGCCTCTTCCAGTAAGAGTTATACTTCATGCCACTGGTGGGAGTTTATTTTATGCTTGTCTATTAAAAACTAGTTAAGTTGGTATAAAGTGTATGGAGTACCTCATTGGTATTTTTGTATAAAAACTATTAGATTTCAAGGTATTCCTCTCCAAATTGCTACACATGATGGACATATTTTGAAAAAACATGGCATAATACTCACCAGAGATTTCTAATAATAATGAATTCTGTGGAAAGTGAAAAATCACGGAATCACAAATTGACTTATTAAGGAAAAGATTGCAATAAGTAGTCTTGTAAAATCTCCAACAACCCCTTCTCAATCTGGACCATAATATTAATGTGCTACTTTAGGACTATGAGAATAAAAACTCAGTCAAAAGATCTATATTTTTAAAACAATTCTCAAAGCAAGGATTTTGCTTTCAGACCTGTATCTCACTAAAATCAATGGAATTCTTTCTGAAAAAAAAGAGCTTAGTATTGTAAAACTTTCTTGACATAATTTTATAACTTAATCTTGCATCCATACTTCTTCAATATCATCTCTCTTAGAAACTCAAATACCCATATAACACATATTATTTTCCAACAATATTCTGAGTGGAGGAGTTAACTGTTATTTATAGAAGTTCATTAAGGTAGAGCCAGAACTGCAAGATATCGTTTATCTTAATTCTGTGAGTTAAAATATTGATGTTCTTCCCCAATTCAAATAGCATTGATAGAAACCAATCAATCTATCAGAGAGTACAACCTAAGTAACGTGTCTTAATCCTGTTTTTTCAGCACTAAACTCGAATAGTGTTGGTGAAATCAATGGAACAGAATCAAATGCAAGCGCAGAGTATCCGGCACATCAATTTTAGGATACTTTGCAACCCTTCACACTCATGGTACCCCCTTTGACCTCAAAGAGAATTTCAGCTTCATGGGGATCTGAATCAGACCTTTAATTTCAGATTTATATAGCAGTTGAAAATTTTGGAGGATGAGGATTAGGAGCTTGGGGAGTTTGCTAATGAGGTACATTCTCCTTAGCCTATGAGCTGGCAAGTGTTGATGGATCACCACATATCTTGGTATCTTTTATTATTAGAGTGTTGGGTAACAAGCCCCAGACAGGGAAAGAAATTATTCCTCCTTAGGTCTGAGCACTAACTTTCCACTACAGATGCCTTCAAAAGCATTCTGACATTACAATAGAACACAACAAACTCCCAGGTACTGCATGAGATTCACATCAAAAGTAAAGTTCCTAGAAATAAAAGTGGGAATAATATTGTTGTAGAAAGGGAGGAAAGGAATTTATACAAAACAGAGAATGAAAGGATTAAATAAAGTGAAAAGGGGAAGCAAGGGAGAAGGAAAGCTCAGTAATGTTAAGAATTAGACAGCAATCTTAATTACTTTTCTGAAATTGATCCTGCACTGAACTTATGGGAGTCCACATGGCACATATTTATTTATATCTCAGAATATTGCATGTGATTACCTGCAACTAAATGATCTGGTAATCTTAGAGGGATAGAGCTAGTTAATATATATCCTTTTATCATGAAAGTGCTTTAAAATGTCTCCAACATTATATGAGGCAAAAGATATATAAGGCAGCTAGGGAACATTTTTTGGGAAGTTGAATGTTGTGACCATGGAGAGAGTTTGAACTAGCAGCTATAATCTCCTAAATTCCAGCCTTCTGGAATCCCCTAAATTCCAGCCTATCTACCCAGTGATAATCACTCTTGGAGAAATAGGCTGAAACCAATCCAATCCACCCCACAGTATGTTCGGGTACTTCGGTGTGGTGATATCAAAATGCCTTAGAGATACAGAGAATGGAAGAGTGGTGAGAAAGAAACACATAAGGTTATAAAGGCATGTCTTACCCTTAAACTTGTCTTGCACAGCTAAAGTGCTGGTTACCTGATGCAGGCTCTGGGATGAGATACACTATTTTATGTTAGTGTCTGTTTGGCTGTGACTTGGCTACCCCAGGACACCAGACAAAATGACCAACGTGCAAAAAGTGTGCTCTGATTTAACCTGGCATACTGCTGTCGTGACCACAGCATATTGTCAGAGGCCTTGTGCTCCCTTCAAGTCAAACAACCCAACCTGATCATTGTTTGCAAGCAGAAGGACAGTACCATGCAGCAACTTCCAGTCCCACTGTCATTGATTCTGATATTTAAACCAGTTTTCCATGTTTTTATTTATATTTCATAAACAGAGTTTGAAACTATTAGAACTCTTTATTAAAAACAAGAAAGTTTCACCTAATCAGCACATTATCATAACACATATTTCTTCCATTTTTGCTTTTGTAAGTACAATGATCTCATCCAACTTCAGTGTATTCTGTGGTCTCTTATAATCATAATATTTTGCTCTGCATTTGTTTCAAAAATTTAGCATATCATGGAATGATTTCCATATTATTACCTACACATTTTCAGCAGGAGAACATACAAGCTTGACTCTGTAGTTTTGTCATGCATTAAATTCTTCCTGCAAAAGCAGGTGATCAGTTCGAGCTACTTTAGGACCACCAAAAAAAAAAAAATTGCCAAAGTGTGAGTTTTCCTAATGTCATTTCTGAATTCTCAAATTAGAAGTGAAAAGACAGTGTGTAAGAAGTGGAGTTGTACAGTTCACTCTTATTTATGCAATGATCTGAAGTTTTTTGAGTGATAAAAATATTAATGCTTACCTTCCATTAGACCTATGCTACTTTCTGCCATAGATATTGATGATTATGATTAATTCTCCTTGTGATGTCATCCTACTCTGAATGGAAATAAGATATAAAAATTTTAGGACAAATATTTAAATATCAAAGTCCATAAAGTTTCCATGTTCATAAATTTGTATATAACCTTTATTTCTTTTGGTTTGTTTTTTTCCCCTTTGATTCAACTCTTCAGTGCTGTAAGAAACTTAGGGAATTCATCTTTATTAACTAATGAGGTTGTGTGAAAAATATTTATTGTCTCTCACTTCGAACAGTCCTCTTTAGTAATAAATGAGTATAAAGGAAGCATGACAAGCAATTTGCTGCATGGTAGATGATATTAATGACCTGCCACACTCACGTCTCCTTGTGTGTTATGTGGCTATTATTTTTTTTGAGTGACAGATTGCAACAGAGAATGTTTGGTGTCAGTTGTGTCCTGTTATCTAGTCCCTGTTAGTAAGAAATGAGGAAAATAGCTCTATTTGGTGTCAAACCTAGACACCACCAGTGCTAACAGTATTCCTCTCACAGGGCCAGTAGCGAATGCTGAGAAAAGAACATAAGAAACTGGAAAACCACAGTGTCCTCTTATTAAGCTGGTGCATTTCTTTTTGCTGATAGAAGTAGATGTTCAACCTGTTAATTAAAAACATTCTATTCATCATATGTAACTCTCTCATCACTGTGTGAATTCCCTCTAAAACATGGATGACAGCCTTCTGTAATCACTCAAAAGTCCTAACATATGAAGCCCTTCAAATCCTTGTCATCGAGATTGATCCACAAGTCTTGGAGTCCTGAGAGGCCTGATGGCATTGGAGGCCAGACTGAAGGGCTGGATGACAATGGCTGGAGCTGCTGCTACAGTGGCCAGATCTGTGCATTAGTGTTTGGATTCTCAAGCCAAGCCCATGAAAGCCTGGGAGAGCTGGCCATACTACTAACGCACAGGCCAGTGGAATTTGGGACTGCATCTCTCTACCCACTTTGGAGAGTATCCAGGCTTGATGGAGATGCTTATCTTCCTCATCCCACTGCATTACAAGATGGAGACCCACCAGATTTATCCCTCAAGGTTGTTGTAATGTTGCATATATAGGACTTGAATTCTACTTCCAATTGGGCATAGTGATTTTTCACATTTTCCACACTAGCCTTCAGGCACTGGGTGCTCATAAAACCAGGATTTCCTATTGTCCTGGGTGAATTTTTTTTTACCAAGTTTACTTTGTGTAGATAGAGCTACCTACCACCACAAAAAGTTTTTGAAATCGGATGGATTTCAGACTAGTTCCATAAAATACCTGCCAATTGATAAACTCTTTTGTGTCTTGAACTATCTGCTGCTTGATAGCTTTAACAAGAACTGAAACTCTTAATATTGTCAACAGTAGTGAAGGATTGCTAAAGAAAACCTCCATTTGGAGCTCACCTGTGCTGCATACAAGAGGAATAAACACATGGTAGTCAAGCTCTATAGCTGCTTTTGGACAATTATGAGGCATGGTGTTGGGTTTGTTTGGTTTTTTTCTTTCTTAGCTCACAGTTTAATAATTCTAATAACTTTTCTAATCAGTTCCATTGAGATGTTCAGTGTAATATGTTTAACATTGTAGGTGTTGTGGGACTGTTAACGAAAGCAGCAGAGGCAATTTGAGATTTTGTTAGAGAGGATGTGATTCCAATTCAGGCAACATGTCAATACCAATAATTCAATAAATTTATAATATTTCACCAATAAAGCACAAACCCATCATGTTACCAGGTTAATAGAATTTAATAAACCCTTAAAAAACACGGGAGAAGGGAATCTGTAGAAGGGGCAGTCCATCTGGTTGTGAGTGCTAACATAAAAGCTCCAGCACTTACAACTTGCAGGCTGTCACCTTACACTGCTGCCTCACCACCCGGTCACACCACCTACTACAGAAATGACCTGCTGTGACATGATGCCATTGCAGTCACATTCAACTGTGCTGATCCCACATTCACCTCCTGCTAGTAATTTGATACTACTCTTTATAGTGGTAGCACCCTGAGCTCTCTGGAATGGTAAGTCGGAGTTGAAAGAGTACAGTCCCGTACTACAGGAAAAAGAAGATATTAAACTGGTGAAAACTGGAAAAATGCAGCCAAGGTATTTTTTCATTTTGCATGAGAATTCATACTGTGCCCTTTTAATTGATACCACCCTAAGTGATTAACTAAATGTTGGTGATTGGTAAAGATACCACAAAAATTGTATATGAATGAGATTTGGAAAGAGTTATATTCATGTGGAGACTGTAATCTGTAACATGAAAAGTTTTTAGCTCTGCTCTAGGATGTTGGATATTTTGATTTTATGATATATTTGTTGAGAAGTTACTTATTCTCTTTGGAGAGCAGATTTATGGAAAAAAAGTGCCTATGTTGTATACAGATATGCAGCAAATAAAAGCACATCATTAATCATTATGAATGCACCTACAGGGCTCAACCCATGAGACATCTGCATAAAATTGCCCAAATACTTTCAGCTGAGCGATGGGCACAAAGCAAGGGATACATCTATGAAGTATATTAAGCTAGGCTGTTATATATGGAAGGGTCTTACAGTTCAGCTAATGTTACACTTGAGGCTGTTCTGCAAAATATGCCAGCACAATTAATGTCAACACCAGATAACCAGTCACTGTAAATACCCTTGGAGGATTTCTTATATCTTTTAGTAGAAATCCCATTTAAGAAGTAAAAGTTTCCAAATGTACCCCAGAAAATCAGAGGTCAATTCAATAACCTACAAACCAGCAGGCAAATTTCATCTCCAGTGAAAGGCAAGTGTTATCTCCTTTGACAGGAATAGGCTTGTGGGAAATGAATAAATGGATGTCCTTTTTATCTGGAACAGACTCTGTAGTAAGAACTCAGACTGTCCTTTATGCTTGTGTTATGTTTGGCCATTGCTAGCCTGGGCCATACTATAAACAGTAAAACAAATCCATTTTATACCATGGAATTTCACTTGTCTCCTCCAGGTTTCACATCATCCTAGTAAACCTACTGACTCCATTGCCTTGCTAATACTTCTGCCTGTGCAGGACTATGTCTGTGATGCTTTAGGTAGATTTGTTCTTATCATTTATGAATCAAATGTTGTACAGTAGAATTTAGAGGACTAGATGAAGAGATATGGTGTGAAAACACACCAGAAATCATGTTTACTGTTTTGAAAGGTGGTGGAGAAGGAGAACAGCAGAAGTGAAGACACCATAGCTCATGGAAGCCCTCCTCATTGGGCCCTGCATAAAACTGAATAGCATGACTTGTTTATCAGGTTCCCAGCAGCCTGATTCCCCACGTGCCCCAGGCTCCATTGGTTTTCTCAGCAGCACTTTTTCTTGCAGCTCTATTAAAAAACAGCTGTTGTGCTACCATCAGAACTTGCTATTAATGTTCTTTGTATTATGGCAACCTTTACATTTTCATTTACTTTACAATCCCACTTAAATAAGATCGTAAGAGTTATTCTAGATACATGCACTTCCTCCAACCCCTCCAAGATAGATGCTGTGGAAAGGGAAAAAAAGGAACCCTATATAAACCCATTAAAGTTGTCAAAATTTTGTTCTTTTTCTTGTCTATTTCTTTTCAATATCCAAGATTCTCTTTCAAGTAGCTGTGATTGAACCACCTTTTGCTTACCATGTAATAACTGCAATATGATGGTGATTACAATCCAACCTCCCAAAGCAATGAAATGTCTAGAAACAGTGTCTTTGCACTTTCTCTTTCTTTCATTGTTTTACTCCTATAAGCCCCATTTCAATGCAAGACAGAGGCAATTTGGTTTTTCACCAAGACGTGCAAACTGATTGAATTCTAAGAAACTCAAACAGATATATACGGACTGTAAAAATTATCTCTGTTCTTGGTTTACGAAAAAGGTAGTTGAGAATTCAGCAAATTTTGGATTGCCAGTAATTGCTAAAGTTTTGCAGAAAAGTGATTTTTTTGCCAGAATAAAACAGCACCTAAAAGAAAAATCACTGTTCAGAAAAGGTGAAGTTTCTTTTAGAGTTTCTTTCCCTAATAATAAAATAATATAATATAATCTGTGTTAGAAACTTAGACAATGGCCTTAAATTTAGAAGTAAAAAATATGCCTAAACTATGCAAGAAGTTATGTTGAAGGTGTGCATCTCTGAATTATCTCATGAAGCATTTTCATTTTTCATGGTTTTAAAAATAATTTTGGAACTGTCTTTGGGTATAATTAATAACTAAGTGCTTTGTTAATGTTTAAGTCTCTAATGCAACATGTCTCCTGACCTCTGACAGACATTTAGAGGATTTAATCTCTGAAAGAATATTTTAAAATGAGTGCTACCTACTTTTCCAGAGTCAGCTCAAACAGTAGTTTGCTAAACAGTAACTTTCATTTTACAGCAACAGTGCGAGGTGTGTAAATTATTTAAAGTAATTAAAAAAAAAAAGAAAAACAAAAAGAACAAAACCTGCGAGCAGCTTTTTTAAAAGTTCTAATGTTTTGAGGTTGTATAGATATAATTTAGACTACCTTTGGCAGATTCAGCAACATCCCCCTTTTCACTGAGGAATCACTTCAGCTCCCATATAACAGGAGGTTGTGAGGAACAGGGCTGGTGCAGACCTGATCGGGTCCATTTTGTGGTAAACTTTCAAATTTTTTCTTATTCTGGCATGGAACAGGCATGTTTTGTTGTTTTGTGAAGTTATGTCAAAAGATCCAAGTGTGAATCAAATAGATACTTCAGCCTGCATCTCCCTCCCACTCACCTAAAGTACACTTCATGCTCACCTGCAATATGATGCCCTCCTGTGCAAAGCTGCCACCAGTGGATGTGGTGCAGCAGAAGTCAATATTTCAGAGAGGCACAGAACTTCCTGGGAGCAGCTCACAGAAAAATAATCTTAAAGTCTTGTACCTGTGTATAGTATAGCATAGTGCTATTGTATGTCTGGAAATATTGACCAACTGAGGAACTGGTCAAAGCTAGTTAATGGCATAAGATTCTCCCTGGATATTTTAGAATTGGATGATCAGACAGGGGTAGCACCATGTTAAGTTACACTAGGCTGGAAACATTATTTTTAGTTTATCATTTCTTTAGCCAGCTTCACAACCTTCAGAAACTGAGAAGACAGAGAAAACTCTTTCAAATTTAAGAAAATGCCAAAATTGTCCCCCAAAACTGATTAACAGTGGCATGAAGAGTATTAGTCTGTTTCCTGGATTTTGTACTCTTTCACTTGTTGTATGTCTTCTACATCTGTTCTTATAATTTAGATAAAACTTGATTGGATATAATTTAGAAAGTGTCATTGAACTCTAAGTAAGTCTATGGTTTACTACTCAATGGAAAACCTGCTGAAAAGAAATGAAAATGTGGTAAATAAAAGACCTCTCTTTATACCACTGAAGTGAATATAAAGACTAAACACCTGTTTACCAGTTGATTCTGCAATGTTATTACCTTGGAACTAGATCAAGCGTGCGAAACAACATTTGTTTATTTTGGGGTTTATGTAGCAGTTATTTTACTTTATTATATTTTTGCCTTATGAGCCACATCAGGTTTATTTTCATAACTGAGTGTGTGTTCTAGGTGATGTCTTTGCAGCCTTTGCACAACTCATGATCAGTGAATGATGGGAACATTTTATCCGTCTTTTCATGAGGTGATGATAAGGATAATTGATATTCCAGATTTCTGGGCAGTTGAGAAGAAAGCTAGGGATGGAAAACAGCCCTTTGATGCATCGCAGCTTGCCATCCACCTCCCAAAAGGACTTCTGTAAATTTTAACTGACAAACTTGAATATTTCTAATTAACATATTTTTGCATTTAAAATCAAATTATGTTCTTTTCTCTGATTTTCTTTTCTCTTATTCTGCCATACATATAATTTGTTGGTACAGTCCTTCCAGTTGTAAATCAAAACAGCTCACTCTACTTTGGCAGGGCTTTACTGATTTATATTCACAGTGGACCTACTACAAGATCTTTGTTTTTCATTTGCCTTTCTCCAGTCTGTTCTGCCATGGACCCTAGGCCATGTAGGATTAAGTCCATGAAAGGAAAATGCCTGTCATGTTTTCCATAATGTCTCTGATGAAATTGTTGATATTCTTTTACAGTTAGTCAAGACAAATATCACTGATGATCAATATAATATTCTGATATTTTTGTGAATATTATATTCACTCTAATTTCAATTATATGTTACTTCAGTATTAGGTCACAGTGGGATGGAAGCAGATTTCATTTGACTACATTAGAGACAAACTTAAATCTCATGTTAGTTTAGATCGTATTTCCTGATCAATTATAATTCTTTTGTTTTACTTTACAGAGTTACCCCCAGAGAAAAAAATAATTAAAGCAATTTGAATAATTTAAATTATAATTTATTAATATAAAACCTTCAGCAGAAGGCTGTATCACCATTGAGAATGGCAGGAACGTAGGAAAATACTTCAGAGCCTTTATGAATTTTTTCAAAGTCTTTATAATAAAGAATTGACAAGAGAGGCAGAACAAGATAAAGGTGAAAGAAGGTAAAAACATATATTTTAAGCCATCATATGGACTTTGCCTTTTTGTTCTGAAACAGCTGGGGAGGAGTAAAGAATAAAGCTGTTCTGAGAGAGATTATGAATCGGTTAGATATGTGTGCATATTTATTTTAAACATACAGATGCTTTCATAGACCTCAGCCAAAACTAGAGATAATTGGGGCTGGTAAGAAAGGAGGTTAAAAAAAAAACCCTTAGACATAATTTTGTATTTTAAAAATCTTACCTTTTTTTCCCCCTAAGCCTTTTTTCCTTCATATTTTAAGTTAAGTTTTTATGGAAATTACAGAAACAATTATTTATTAGATAATTATTTAATAGATATATCTATTTGCAATTGGTTCAAATGCTCTTTCTGATTCAGAATAATATTTCTGGAAAACCTGACTTTATCATATAAATATCTTTATTGATACAAGGTTAATGGGAAAAGAGAAATGCAAAGTGAATAATTTTAATAAGTTCCCCACATTCTCCTTCCAATATTTTTCTAAGTAGAATGTTTAAATTCAATATTCTGAAAGGATTTGCATTTTAAAAATATGCGTCTTTTTTTTTCCCATCCTATCTTTGGTGCTAGAAAGGTATTTTTATTATTCTCTTATCTGGAACTTGGGGAGTAACTTTTCAGCTGTTTATATTTTAGAGGGAACATGCAAATTTCTTATTCTTTTATGACTGTGTTTATCTGTGGACTAATCTGCTTCAGTTCATTTGGGTTTTCCTTACTGTGCTTTGACCAGGATCATACTCCCTCACTGAAAAATAAAATACACCAGATATTTTTTTTTTAATATCTGATTTGCTAGTAATATCCTCTGAGATTGTCCAGTTGTACACAAATCCCTGAGTTCCTCCTTGGCATTCTGAAAGCTGTACTCTCCTTTGATAAAAGAAAGCCCTGCTTTCACTGACTGCCTTGCTGTGCCCCCGCACCTTTTTAGTGATCACAGCAGGGCAACAGATTTCTGGAAATTCACTAAGATTGAGATTTGGCCTTGGTGCAAGGAGGAGAGTTAGAAGAGGAAGGCATCAAGCACAAGGACATTGAAAAGGCCAAAACCTGATAGGACAGGGGGAAAGGGCTGGTGTTTGGGCACATATACATCTGCATGAATGGTCACTGAAGCTGGACTATGTGGAGAGGAAGAGTAGGACATGATGACTAAGAGTATATACACTTCAAACCAGAAGGGGTTTGTTATTTTTACCCAGTTGTTCACTGTATGGGTTTTTGAGCTAGAATTAATGATATGATATAGGATCTGTGCTCAGGGAGTAGGTATAGGATCTGCTGGGAGACCAGGAGACTGGAGTGTAGTGAGGACCAGACTGCTACAATGGGACCCTCCATGAGGAATTAACATTATTCATATTTAGCTCAGACACTGATTTTTCCAGTCCTCAGCTAGTCTTTCCTATAATCACCAATTAGCAACACACTTCACAGGAGGTTGATGAGGACTGAGTTTCTGGCAGGTTGGCAATTGGACTTGGGATCAGGAGCTAATAATTGTGCTATTCAGAGCAGAACTGATGCTGCATGCTTGGAGCAGGCACTTTCCCCTGTAACTTGATCACCCAGGAACCTTGGGATGATATTTCTCTCAGTACAAGCATTTAAATAAGCCAGAAAACCCCTGGAAAGACTTCTGTACACAAACCAATGCTGTTAATCACAGAAAACACCAACTGGCTTATTTCAATTTTTGAAGTATTCCCAAAGCAACAATCTGGTGGGTTGTTTTTTCTTCTTTTCTTTTCTCTGCAGGTGATTCTCCCAATATCATCTCAACTTCAGCATAAACTCTGCTTTTTATAGGTTACAGTGTCTAGATTTTTATTCATGAGTTTGAATTAAGTACATGAGCAACTTCGATAAAGTTTGCAGAGTGACATTAACCATATGTTTCACTACATTATTGAATCTGGGCTCTCGCTTCATCACTACTGAAGAAAATAATATCTACGCAGAATCATAGCTGACTAGATCCATATGACAAGAGTTCTTCCTCAAGGCAAAAGTTAAACCAGTGGTGCTCCCAAGGTCATCCCCAGACAACACTCTGCGGATCTGCGAAGTAGTAGGTGAGAGTACGCACACAGAAGGTTTAATGGAACTTATGATTCATACAGCTGACCCTTGAAGCCACAATCATTGATGGTATGTTATAGATCCTCTTGAATGAGTTGGTACAAATAGTAGGTTAATTTATATTATTTAAATAAATGTAGCATATGTACATATCTACATTACTGATGATACTCATTTTGGATAAACTTGGGAGATGCTAAGGTATGGTTACGTGACAGAAGAAAATTATGATAGTACAGTTTACGTTACTTCTCATGTCTGGAACTTCGGTAACTGACTCCAGCACAAGACCATTGATTTGTAATAAAAATGCCCTTGATTAAACCAGCAAGGCCAGCCAGTGGATGAACATCTGGTTAGCTTGAATGAGGGTGGTAAAGAAGATCCTGAGTTGGTATAAACCAGGACTGAGAATTGTCCCTGTTTTCTACACCTTCAAAACACTGGCAGAGTATGAATCTGCTATAAAGACATATTAATTATAAACGGTGATAGAAAGGTACAACTTAGAATATTTCTTTTTAGAGCTGCCCAAATACTGTTAAAGTTATTTGTGTGACAGAGTGAATGTTGAGACACCAGCTTTAACATTGTGCTCTGTTTTAAGAACAGTGATTTGGCAAATGTATGGACCATTTAAAGAATATCCAGAGTTCACCAAGAATGATGTAAGACCCTAGAAGCACGACCTGTAAGAAAGATCTGAGAACATAGCTTATGAATATAACATGAATATATTTTAATTGCTTGACTGAGAGCACGCGCGCGAGAGGGATGGATAAGGAGCGTGTTAGTGGTCTTCAAATATATAGAAGGTTGTTGCAAAAGACAAGTGAATAATCTTTCCTTCATGTCCACTGTGGATAGTACAAAAAGTAATGGCCTTTTTAATAGTGGCAAGGGAAATTTAACTTAGACATTAAAAAAAACAACTTTGTAACTGTAAGGATAATTAGGTACTGGAATAGATTGCCTTGGGAGGCTGTGGAAACTCTATCATCATTAAAGCCTTTAAAGAGAAAGCTGGACAAAAGCTATTCTGGAATAACAAAGATCTAGTTGATCTATGGAGGGCAAAAGATGAACAATATGATTGACTGAAGGCCTTTATAGGTCTATATTCTACTATTCAGTGATAATTGCTAGGCAGTATGGAGGAAAATATGTACTTGTCAAACTCAAATCAGATAGACTTGATGAAGTAAAAAATACAATATATCATTTTTTGATAGAAAAACATGAAAATAAATCCACACCTTGTGGTGTGGAAGATCAGTTACACTTCAATCACAAATTTTCCAAATATAACTTCAAAAGTTCTTATACTGTGATAGATACATTGGAAGATTACATTTAAAAAAAACTGGACAATTGCAAGGTTAGGAAAAAGCATATCAATTCCTTTGGTATTTTTAAACATAATTTTAAACATATTGGCAACAGTAAGAGAAATCAAGTGAATTAGATGATCTCTTTATGCTGAGGATTGTAAAGGCAAAAAATTAAAGTCTGTTTTTTCTACAATACTTCATTTGCATTATTCCAGATTTCCAGAGCTATAACTGAAATCAGACTTAATTTCCTGATCCTTTATCCACACCATATTCAAGTTCAATTAAATCTTTTTCAAGAGGTTCCTTAGTACATCAACCCAGGGGTAGGAAATATCTTCTAGCTCAGTGACTTACATGGAACAGGAGATAAATAAAGACATACAATTATTTCTTTGGTCTCGCCTGGGTAACTGTCTCACAACTCTTGAAGTACAAGCCTGCTGTAATCATCAGGGCATAGTTAATGAAAACAGCTCATTATTGTCTTGGAGATACTGTCCTCTAACCATGCCCTTTAGATTGAAATGTATGCAAATGAAGACTATTTAGTTTAGAAGTTTTACTACATGGACCTTGTAAATATGAAAATTTAATTACTAAGTGCAATATTTATCATGAGGAGCTCCAGCTCTTCTCTTTACCCTACCAAGAAAATAAGAACATAGTCCTCTTGAAGTAGATGATTATTTAACAGATGCTTCTGTCTAGTGTTTTCACAAACCCTTACAGATATACACCAGACCAAATACGCATAGATTTACCCCCTTATCCTGGAGAGCATTATACTAACATCCTTCACATTTTGATAAGGGTCCAGCATTTTTCAGCTTCTGTAAGAGAATTTGCACAGCAATCCAGAAGAAAGTAAATTGCTAGGAGAAAAAATATGGTGTAACAAAACTGCTGTCTGACAGGTGGAGAATAATGAAGTGCTTTCACAAGTAAACGTTGCATATCTCATGATATGTTCTTGGGAGGGGATCATCTGATCTGGCCTGTATACAGAAGAAGTTGTCAGACATGAATACTCTCCTGCCCATATGAAGGAGATTTTGAGCTGTTAGAATAATTGATCATTTATTGCTTCTGCAGTTCTGATAAATAAATGCAGAAATCCAGAAACTGATTTGGGTGTATCAAAGTTTTTTCGTGTGTAGGAAAACCTTGGATGAACAGAAAAGTTGAAAAAAAAATAAAATGTTTTTATTTTTAGACACTTGGTTTTGTAAAATAGAAAGATCTCTTGACACAGGAGGTCACTTTAATCCTGAAAAATCTCCAAGTTTGATTCCTAGAATAATTTAGTCTAGAACTTTCTGACATTTCAGAACTTCTGTTTTTGTTTTTATCTTTAAAAATCAGTATAAATTAACAAGAAATTTTGGTGTCACCAGTTTTTTAGCTACCTCATCAATGTGGTCTCTATCACTCCTGAGCACAGAATATAAATAGATAGGAAAAGACAGGAAATATTTATATTATCACAAGAAGCTTTGTTGGCAAATGTAATAGATGTTATTAGATCAGTTGATATAAATGAGAGAAAAATACAGGCAGACAATATTTCAAGCATACAAGTACTTCTTTGGATCTGAAACAGAGTTAGTCAATTGAAAATCAGGTGCTATTACTGAGATTATTACATGTTAGTAAAATATGTTCCGCTTCCTTCAAAATTTTCCTTGCTTATATCCTTGGATTTTCACAACTACAGTGTTACTGCTACTACAGACATGACATTTTCAGTTGGAAAACACAGGAGTCCTTGGGATTCTTAGTTTCAAAAGGTTCCTGAAATTTCTGGAAAAACTCATGATGACTTTAACTTGGTTTGAATTGTCTCCCTATTAAAAGTCAGGACATTTCATTCAACCTCATATACCTGATCTCTAGCCAGAAAACAGCCAAACTGCCAAGATCTCTTCCATCCTCAGATGCTGTCCCAAGGCATTGCCCTTTCTGTGCCACCTTTTCAGTGGGATGAGTTCATATCACTGCCTTGTTAAACAAAACTTCTGTTAACAATGCAGAAGTCTACTGGGTCAAAGCCTCACTTGATGAGCATTTTGGCTGGATGTTCTCTGGGGAGGAGCTGTCTTTCAGTGCTTTTTCTGTGCTTGGACAGAAGCTGGCACAATCCTGTGCATGACTGAGCTTCTAGGAGCTGCAAAATAGAACTGCTAAAGATGGCAACCTTCCCTCCATCCCTCCCTTGGTCACTTTTGTATGGTGCCTTTCCCCATAAGCAGAGTATCTGTAGTCAGGATATTATTGAGTTTAAGAGTAAAATTGGTTATTTGCTAGAGTTCAGGAGGTAAGACTCAAGTGCTATGAGTCTCCACATTATTGAGCTCATCACCCCTGTCGAGTCACCTGGGCTGTCCTTTCTGGCCAGGCAAATGTGAGAACGGTGAGAAAATGCAGATAGCTATCACTCTTAGGAAGGGGTTGTTTGTCAGTCAAACATTTTCTGATTCTTACCTTTCTATTTTTCTGGGTTTGGTTTGTTGTTTGGATTTTTTTTTTTTTTTCCCTTTAGGAGTTTCAGGTTCTTCAGTCAGTATTTTTCCTCGTGAATCCTTGAGCTCTTCATTATCACCGTCTCAACAAGCACAAGTTTGTCTGTGTTTTCTTTTCTTATCTTGCATGACTGTTTCTCATGAACTTCCTTGCACCTTAGCAACAATTTTCTCAGAAAACTTAGCCAAGGTCACGCAGCTGGGCTGAATTGAAGTAGACTTTGGGTTATAGATAGCTGGCCCCCAGGGCTGAACGTTGCAAGGTGACAGTGGCCACCTTGCATATGAGCAAAGGAATATATTCCACGGCTGTGTGCATTGCTCTGAACTCAAAAGACAAGAATGTTTTTGTTTGTCTCTTCAGATCCTCTTTGCTTAGATGTTGAAGCAGGGAGGAAAAAAACAAGGACTTTTCATAAAAGCTTCCAAACATCATCTCTTTCCCCTATTTCTCAAGATCACTGAAAAAAAAAAAATCTTTAAAGAGGAAAACACAAAGATAACCGTGTAATGACTCACATTTATCTAGTGATTTTAATCTCTCAAGGCATTTTAAGAAATGTCATAACCACACATATACGTTGTTAGTTGTCCTTCAATTTATATTACAAAGGACAGACATGATCCCAGTATTAATCAATATAATTACTACAACATTTAATTATTATTCTGTGCTCAGCCTCACCGTTCATTTAAATCTGGAAAATAATAGCATGGAATTTTATATGTGACAATATTTTTTTTTCTGCTATCTGAATATAACCTTTGCTAGGAGAAATCCCATCCTAGTACCTGGATTATATAGGAGGTCTGAGGGTCTTTTCCCTGCAATGTTTGTGTTTTATTACCAGCAGCAGAAGGAGGATGACCCTTGCACAGACTATTTTAGGTTCATATACTACTGTTTATTCTGCTTAAATCAGTCAGCCAATATTCTGGCATTTGAGGTAGAGACATCTGGGGCAAACCTACTCCTTTACTATCCAGGGAGTGCTGTCTGTGGGAGCAAACATCAGTGTGACCTTCAGGTTATGAGCTGGTGCCTCTGTGAATGATTCACAGTCTGCAAAAGATAGTGCTGTCCAGATTCTTCACAGCTGGATCCTTCAGGAACTAACTTCAGCTCTCCGAAGTTTCTCTTAGAATCTACCTTATTGTTGCTCTTTCCTTGAGATCTGGCATTAGAGGATGTGTCTTATTTCCCCACATTGCCCCATAAATGCTAAACTGTTTTGAAGTGAAAGCATTATACAGTCCAGTTGTCACTTTAGACCTATAACAGATGTTTTACACACAATCATCATTCTCCTGAAATCCCTCTGTTTCTTTCATATCCCACAACCAAATATTTTTCAGGAGTTCCCAGCTATTATCCCTGGGTGTGAGTGGACGCACCATAACCTGCTGCTATGAAACCCTCAACTTTCAGATGCATGTGGATTGAAGGCTTCCTTTCTCTGATTCTGGCCCGGTATTGGTACAATGGTGCTACATATAAAACACATAAATGTAAAGCTCATCATTGATATAAAGATCCAGGATGCTTCATGAGGACATTTTCACTATTCTGTTAGGACTAATAGAAAATTGAGTCATTAAGCTTGTTTTTACCCATGCTGATCCTGGGAGGTCCAATCACACTGCTGTGACACAACACAGAGCTCACAGGCTCAGTACATAAGCGTGAAACACTTTTGTCAGACCTCTGCTGAACCCAACATCCGTGTGCATGGATAAACACTATGTAACTCAGCTCACACATGAGCAATTTGTTGCTACACGACAAGGATACCAGGAAATAACATGTGAATTATGTACCTCATTTTAGACAAGAAAATTATTTTTCTGTTAGCCTTTTAGATCTGCTGGAGTTTTATTTCTCTGTTATAATTTTACCCTTTACACGTTAAAAATATAGGCTGCTATGTATGCATGATTGTGGAACAAGAATCCTAATGAAATGATAGTTTACAAAACAGCAGAATGACTGTACATTTGACAAAGACCAAAGCATCTCCTAGATGTGAATATCTTTAGAATGAAACCTTACACAGGATTTAAAACATTCAATTAAAATTTATATTATGAAAACTGCATAAAGAATCTTGCTTTGGAAACAATTAAGAAATAATTCCTTTTCCAAAAATGAGCTGAGGAACTGAATGATGACCAATAAAAGACCAAATACTTGAATATCAGCTTGCCTGCTTTCCTTCAAAGAAGTGTTGCACTCTGTGATCCATTCATTTCACAGAATGGTACTTGTTAATTTGTTCAGAGAACATTTTTGAAGGAGTGTATCCAACATTTCCAATTACATCTTGAAGGCTTGGCATAAAGAGAGATGAGAAAGATCTTAAAAATGAGGAAATGAATAAATAATTCAGGCTGTTCTTCCTCCCTCCTCTCCCCTCTGCGTTTAACTTGTGAACAATCTGATCTGCTGAAGTTATTAGGAGGTCTTATTTAGTAGCTATGATGATAACAGGTTCTGAAAATAAAAAAAATAAGAAAAAAAAACAACCCAGGAATGAGAATCCAGTGTTTGGTACCTAATATCTAAATGAGCTCTCAGCTGTATGTATATCTCAGCTGAACAGAATAGTTTTAAGCAAGTGATAAGAGTGAGCAGGAAAGGCATTCACTGCTATCATAATCAAGCACTTCATAAAGTAATTAATTAGATAAAACTATAATGCACCATAGGTAAATACTGATGTTAAATAAGTATTCACATGCTGTTCATTCAGACACAATGCTGGGTATTGTGCTCTGTTATGCTGTCATTCAAGACCCTTGTAATCTACGTAATTGGTTCCTGGATTTCATTAGCCAATGCAATATACTGTGAAAGGGCAAATGTATTTATGGGTTATCTAATCTAGGAGAGGAGAAGAAGAGGGAAGACATGAGAGAAATCTTCAAATATGTAAGAAACAGCTGCCAGAGAGGAATGAATAATTTTTTTCTTTAACTCCCACTTAGAAAAGAAATACTGAGTTTAAATTTCAGCAGGGGAGATTTGGTTTAGATGTCTGGGAAAAAACTTTGTAAGGAAAGGAGGCTGGCTTCAGGGAATTGTTTAGTCTGTGATACTCTGGTGTCTCCATCTGTGTAACCAGTCTTTGTCAGGAATGGTTTAAGATTAGCTCATCCTGCCATAGGACAAGATGAAGGACTACAAAATTCCTGAAGGAGTCTGCCAATGTAATTTTCTCCTCTAAATTTTCTCTGGTGCAACATATTACATTTCCCCTGTAGTCTCTGTCTCCTGATTCCAGCAGGATGTTGTTGAAATTAGAGGAAATGTGCAATGAAAGTAGAAGATAGTGTCTTCTCCCCTTGGCTCACCTCTGGGTGAATAACATCTTCTAGCATAGCATGTTCAGATTTGAGGTGAGCCTCAGTCCCCACGTGTGATTTGCAGTTATAGCAACCACATGAGGACTGCAATGGGGGAAAGAGTCTCTCAGTCTCTGCTATCCAAAGGAGCTGAATCTCACACTTAACCTTTCAGTGGGATGTTGCTCAAATGATAAGCTATACAAAGTTCTAAAAGAATATTATTTTTAACCAGTGCTCGAAAAGCTCCTTTTTGAAACATGCATTAAACAAAGCTCTCTGCAAGAGGGTGTATCTGAATGGGCACTGTGAAACCTGCAATCTGAAGAAGCCTCAATAACAAATCAAATCCTTTCTGGCATGGTTTTCTGCACTGGCATGCGTTTATTCTCTCTGGGAGGTCTCCTCTTTAGCACTCTGTGTCTGGAATGTAAAAGTGGAAAGAATTTTCTTTTCTGAAGTGAAGGAAGTTTTGCTTGAAAGTTTTCTCTGGAATATTTTTTTAAAGTCCTTAAAAGCTGCTCTTTTTTTCTCTTTTTTTCCCGCTTTTAGAAGCCTCTGTTTTCTTGAAAGTCTCAGTCTTAAAGAATTATGACAGTACTTTGTGGAACTTCGAATATCCCGCATTTTCCTTTCATCGTTGTTGCCAGGGCTTCCCACTTGGATCATTTCTTCTGTGTTGTTAGTTATGCCAGGATTCCCACAGCACATATGGTAAACAAGCAACAGAGAAAATGGTGGTGAATCATGGGAAATACAAACCCACACAGAAGACTGGGAGGATGAGAGCTCAAAGTAATGAGATATTGCTGCACACTGTGTGTTTTAGGGTGAAGGAGATGTCATGGGGGATGTGTATCTGAAAGTGCTGGGTCTGTATCAGTGCAACACTTCTCAACAATTTAAGACCCGGCTAATACATCTCCTTGGTGCATAAAGACCAAGTTGGCTCATCCTCAATGAATTTTTCTGTGCAATTATAATAGCAAATTGAGTTGGTGTTTGCCTAGGGGTGTTGTCTAACCTACAAAGCTGCCTGTATTTCCTCAGCATCATTGTACAAAATGGACAAAACCCACAAGTTTTGAAATAACATTTTGGGAATAAAATGAGGGAAGCTAAGAATTTATTTCTTTTAATAGAGAATGTTGACAAAAATGACTCCCATAATATTTTCTCATGAGCACAGGCACAGTTTTGCCAAACTTATTGACTGTCATCAAATCCTGATGAGAGCTACAAGGAAACCATTTCTGTAATACCATGTCAGCATTGGCTGTGCTCAGAGCTATTTGATACAGGTCTCACTGACAGTATAATAATTTCATGATCAGAAAGCATTTGCACTAGGCCAGGTATTTCCTGCAGGCAGCCCCTCAGTCCCTGTCAGTTGAGTTAGACATGCAGATTCCAAGCAACTGTAGGAAAGTAGCTAGTTATACAGAGCTATTTCCAAAAATAACAAAAATAAACATATGTTCAATAGTTCTCACCTGGGACTCTCCGTCAGTTTGGATTTTGCATGCTCCTGAAATGTGAATATTAAATAGCAATAAACATGCCTTTGTCTAGAACTTCTGCCTTCTATACAAACACTGCTGAATAAACCGCAGGTCAATAATTTCCTTTTTTATTCTGTCTTCAATTAAAAGTGTTATAAAATCACTATTTAGTCACTTGTGCAAAGGCTATGCTGGCTACCAACTTGGTAGAACAGTGTGGTTTTCCAGGGGCTAATAAGGCTGAACCTCTCTCTGTATCACTTATGTACATCTACACTCTTGGCAACGGTCTTTTGTTCTGCCACATTTCATTTGCTCCAGCATTGGTCCAGATGACACTAATGATGTTGAAAGCCAGGTGGATGCTGTTAATAAATGTGGTCCAGAGGCCTGGTATGTATGTGACCTTTATCTTTCAAAAGACCTGTGTAAATTCAGTCCAGTCAATGCACCTAGATAGATTGCTGTGTTTCCAGGGTTATGAAATCAGGTTAGAAAATTCCAGGACAAGAGAAATTGATGGGATTGACTGTCTGAAACTAACCATTTCTGCAGTTTTTCTGTAGAGACTCAGTGATGTGATACGTGGATCCATCACATCTAAACATGAATGGATGAGGATGTAGCTGTCTGTTGAAGGTTATTAAAAATCTGAAGTGCGTATTATTCCCTGTGTGTCCTGGACTTTCTCTTGCTGTGGTTACTCAGAGTTTCATTAAAACAGAATATAGATATAAGCCTAGGAAATCTCTGTCCTATTGAAGTTGCATGTGGATGTCAGGTATGACGTCTAAAGGCATCTAGAGCCATACTATGAGATTACGTGAGTTTCAGCTGAATCCATTTGAAACAGCTTCCAACACCTCAAACCACCACAGAGAAACATTTTGTCTTGAAAAAGCTTAGAAAGAAGCATACACATTTACCCTCCTGAAACATGTTAAAGACAAAGCCATAAAATCCATTCACCATGGTCATATTTGCCTGAAAGACATAGGTACATTTCACAGGTGTTGTTCAAACTTGTTGTCTGAAGATGACTTCTGCTTTCCTACAGTTTATGTTGGTCTCTGGAAAAATAAATAGAGCGGATTTTTAAAAAAAAAACTCTATCTTTTCCAGTGGTTTCATTTCAGAAACAATATTGATTATCTTTCTTGAATAAGTATAAGAAAATGGGAACAGAAGACTGACTGTTCTCAGACCAAGAGTACAGGTAGCCTAATATAGAGGCCTCAAAATGGTCAATTTTGAATGCTTAGGGAAAAACTAGTACAAGCTAGGTAGTATAGTTGATTCTTTCCCGGTTTATGTAGCCTCTCCATTTTATTCTGCTCCACGTCTTCTGAACAGTTGCTTAGAGATTCTCTACGTTTTACTACATTTAAAGTTTGATAGCTGCTCATAGATCTGATTTAATTGTTGGTAACTTAAGGCAACAACTAAATAACAAGAAAAATTAAACCCATTAATATACGTGTGAATTTGTCATATCATCAGGTCTTCTGATAAGATAGGTTGATGATGTCATTTTTCACGTTCATGTTAAAATGGTGCCACATTTACTTTCTGGAAACACTTGGTCAACAGAACATAGCTGGAGAAAAATACTCATGAATAGCAAATATTAAGCTCAAATGCTTAAATATTCTCTGAAGACGGGTTCCAGGTTGTCTATTCCATTTTGTCATTTGCAGTTCCTTCTCTAGCTGTACACTGTATAAATCAGCCAAAAAGGGAAGGAGTCAGCAGTAAGAAAATTGAAATAGGTCTACACCAAAATTCACAGTGCAGCACATCTTTCGCTAAATGATAAAAATATGAGAATAGTGTCTGGAGTGAAAATATATGTAAAACAAGAAACTCATTTACAAATACAGTCTATACACAACAAAACAAAGAGCTATTTTTACTTTGATAATAATTTGGCTCTGATCAAAATGTCAGCTTCAATTTTATTACTTTCTTGATAAGACAGAAAAATTAAATACTAGTACTGCTTAAACTTTAAGAATTAATTTGTCAAAATTACCCTGACTAGTATCAAAACTCCACATCCTTTCCAAAGGGCATTTAGCTCCAACCAGTTCATCAGGTACATTCTTACCTGAGCAGTGATTTTGCACATACTAAATTCTGTGTTCGAATTCATGTGTACACACTGTGACTCTATTTTTGAAAATATGTCTTTTGTGTTCTGCTTTGCAAAAGTGTTTTTCAGATTTCCTGAGACAAAAGACTAGTGCAAATAACTATTGCTGATCACAAAACACACCACACAATTGGATGAATGTAACTCAGTAACAATCCTACAGTGAAAAATGTGATGGAAATGATTGATCCATAGGCAAAGATTGATGCAGAAACAGTTAAGAAGTCTGATTTAACTTTTCAAGCTTCAATCTCATCTGAAACATGAGGTCTGCCCTCTCTAGACAGTCTCTGGAAAGCCTCACATGCAACATCTCTCCCATGAGAGTTTTAAGTTGTCCTTTACATGCTAGTAAACTTCACTCCAGTTGTCAAGAAATGTTATATATAACATAAAATTTTTCAAATGATTTTTGATTTGTTAGCCACTAGGATGGTAAACATTAACAATACATGAGAAACTAAATAGTATTTGCATAAAAATTACCTGTCTGTACCATTTCCTTTTATAATGTTAAATTTTTACCTCTTAATGCTACACTGACACTGCAGAAAATACACATGCTTTTAGAGGACAAGCCATCTCCCTCCTTTTTAAATATCCTTTGATTCACACAAGCAGTCAGTTACCATTTATGTTTTTGTCTTTCTTCAGGTGCAGATTATTAGGTGAAGAGTAAAATCAAGGACCTACAATAATTAGTATTTTCTCATTTCTCCTCTAGTAATAAGCTGATCTTGCCAGAGAATATCAGCTAAAGGGAAAGAAGCAAAGAAGTAGTAAATGAGATTACACTGTATTAGGTTAAACAAGTTCTAAAGTGCAGCTGATTCCAGGAAGATGTTAAATACACAACGTTTTCCTGATGAGTTCAAATGGTAAAGTTTGTTTTGCCTTAGTAAAATAACAGGAAATGGTAGGGAAACAGCACTGATCATTTAAAATGTGACTCAGGATATCAGTATACCAAAAAATGTTTTAAAGAACAGATTATAACAGTATTAAGGCCATGGTGGCAAAAATAATTAGAAGGAATTACAGAAAAAATATAATTAAGGGCATCAGGAGAAATATTATTTTATTTATTTAAACAATTTGGCTATATAAACAAACAGTTTTTCAGTTCCAGAAATATTATAATTTTTATCATCTTAAATTCATCCAAGTTACTGCATTCTGCCACTGGAATGAAATATTAATCAATAGAATCAACAATAGAATCAACATTTTAGTTAGTGCCCATTCAACCCCAAACTTTAATAGAAATAACCTGTCGGATTTGACTGAGTGTGATATCGCTAGAGAAGCCTTGAATTTAAACTGGCTGGATAAAGAAAATTGCATGGTTTGTGAAGGCAGTTTTGAATAAAATGGAAATTTTGCTTCTATCCCATTTAGCTGTCAAAAGGCCACTTCTAATACTTTCATAAAGCTATTTGCCTACAGAGTAAAGATAAAGACCTGGAAAAAGCCTGCAACATAATTCCAAAATAAATAACCAAAAGAGAGCAACAAGAAAAATTATCCCGATTTTCTAATTTCCTTTGTTTTGAGTTTAATTTGTGTGTATGTGTTATTTCTTGGTCGGGCTTCAAAATGTTAAAAAAATACTGATGAAGATTTATTCCAATTGATTATTAGACTGCAGTAAGGTTATTAAACACATTCATTTTAGTTAAGATTTTTAAACTGGGAAACAGTAGAGAAATACAAAAGCAGAGTGATATGTAAATTAATGACAAGCAAATTAAAAAAATCTACTGTTGAAGTAGCAGAGAAACTTACATCAAAATAGATTAAAAAATTATAATCAGAAGCTCTAGGCAAAGCTGAAAAAAAGTTTGGAATTTTTACAAGATGAGGGAAGATTTAATGTCTCCTTCCTAGCAAAAAAGCTGCTTCTTGGATTCATGCTTGCAGAACATAATGATCATATACACTCTCCTGCTCTCCATTGTCTGATCACTCACCATCCATTTGCTGTTCCTGAAAATAAATGCCATGTTTGTGATAGATATGAAAAGGCAATCAGTAGTTACATCATTAGAGAATAATTTCACATTAAAGACGTAGATAATATTAGCTTAGTGACTAGAAGAACTGAGGAAATGTTTTTTTCTTTTTTTTTTCTCTGCAGCCCTACATAGGATGCAATCTGCACTTCATCTGATCAAAGTATGGAAAGGATGAGCACCCAATATACACTTCTGAAGACTTTAAGCCCAGAATGCACTACACTCTTCATCTGACCTCGTGTAATACACAATGGGGTGTTCACACAGGTTTCTGAATGAGAGAGCTTATTTTTCCTCATTATAATGCTGCCTTTTTGCTCATGATGATCCTATACTATGCACAACAGAGATTGTAACACCAACACACACATATATAGAAATGTAGGAAAAGGATATCAATACTTACTCAAAATATGAGAAGTTTCTGAATGTCTGATTTTGACCTAGCTCATTTCTCCATTACATGTGTTCCCTGAGGAGATTTCCTGTTTCTTCCATCTTGCCGGAGAGTGGGCGTTGGAGAAGATGGCAGTGCTGTCATCTCTCTGTCCCTTCTGTGTTAGCTGAGGATCACAGAATGGTTGGATAAAAACGTTCAGTATACTCATACAAATAATTCAGAACTTAGCTTGTGTCCCTTTTTCAAACAGTTTGTCTACACCACTGCTGAACAACAATCATGAATGGCAGATACACTGGTCTGGAACATAGTATGTGCATATTTTTAGACTTTTGGAATCTTCCTCTTGTGCTCTGGGTTTCAAGAAGAAAACCCTTCAGGATAAGAAAGCAAAAGAAAGAACCTCAGTGAGGGAAAAGAAAGGATTTTCTTCCATAAGGGAAAGGTCCTGTTTTTGCAAGAACACTTATAGAAATCTGCATTCTGGAAGGCAAGAGTTTCATGTTCAGGAGCAGGGGTTCAATACTGGAGTTGTGAGGAAAATAGATCCGAGACATCCTAGTTCCCAATTTGCTACGCTGCAGAATGATGAGAGCCACAAGACATGTAAATAGACAAGGGGAGCTTCCTGCCACTGCCATGGGGAAAGTGCTGGGGTGGCTGCGTAGGGAAATGGAGTAAAGGAACACTTAGTGCCTTTGGATTCAGTCCCTGATGTCTACCTCGGTCTAGCAGAGAGAGATTTTAATTATTCAGCCACTGTTGGTGATGAAACCAGGCATCAGAGCTATATTTGGACTGAACAGGGGAAACAAGCAAGTGGGTAGCTACCTAATAGCCACACCAGCTGTATGCCATGGGCTTCAAGGGCTTTGGAGGGAGTCATATGTTTTGGAGGCATGACTTCTGAACAATTTCTTCCCTTCCTAGGCAATGACATTCAGTCAGAGGTGTTTCAGTGGGTGCAAGTTCTCACAGGGGGGTCTTGGGATGTGGGTTTGCTCTTGAAGCGAGTTCCTTACCTGTCCTTTGCCAGGGACATGTTTTAGCTTCCATTTCTTGTACTGCTGGGAGAGGGTACCTACTGAAGGAATTGCCTATTAGTCTAGCCTGGGTACACTGCTTATAGGTTCCTGGCAATGGTAGGTTTACAGTAGGTTTGAGGGTGGCAGTATGTCCTCTTTTGTAGTGAATACAACATTTCACAGTAACAAGAGAAGTAAATGTGGTTGGATTTCATCAGCCAGCCTGATATGGATATGACCTGTGTACAAATTGTGTAAAAAATATGCTAAACTGAAATAGAATATTTCACTGAGAGAGGGAAACTGATTTCCTGCATGCATTATTGCCTCTTTCATCAGGTAAAGACAAGAATGTCCACGTGAACTAATTCATTACTTCTGTTTCACTACAACAGGCACACTAGCAATTCAGAGATGAAGAACTGTTATCATCAGAAAATAAACAGCAGGAAATAGTGGGACACATTGGGACACATTATAAGCAACATTAAAGAATAAGAAAAAGTAGTTTAGCACTTTTACAGCAACATTCTTAATTGTGTACATCATTATAAGTGTGTGAACAGTCCTGTTGACATAAGTGAAATCAATCCTGATCTTTGTTTTACTGTTTTGCTGAATGTAATCCCAAAAGGACAGCAGGCAACAAAGCGTGGCTCATGATATTTTGGAGGAAAGATAACAGTGGCTCTAAACCTTGCAATAATTACCATTAACAATAGATTTCTCTTTCCACAGTAAAGATTGTTCCTAACCTAGCAAGCCGTCATCTTTCTCCTAGGTCCTTTTCCTTCTAGTTGACAACTGAGATAACAGACAAGGAGACTATCCACCTGATATACAGTTTTCCTTTCCTTTAGAATGACCTGTGACAGTTTCTACTTGTGACAGGCAGGTTGGGTTAAAGCAGCTTTTGCTTCTCAAATTCAGCCTCAGAATAGACAGGCTTCTATTTCCTTGACCTGCATTATTTTAGAGAACACTTGTGAGACTTAAGAGAAAAAAAAAAAACTCAGCTCACCTCCCAGACTATAAAGGAGAGAAACTACTGAGCAGCATCAGGATGAGAAGTAAACAAACAAAAACCTCAAGTCAAAAAAGCAGCAGCCTCAGCAGGTCACTAAGAGGAGGTTTTGCTTGCTTGCTTGAAGTAGTTAAGTCCTAGAGCAGTTTTCACTGTCCCAATTAAATTGCAGACAGCTGGTTTCTTACCTTAGGAGTGAGAGGGGGCAGTTTCTGTAAAAGCAGGAGAGAAGCAGAACTTGAAGCACAAAAGTGGCAGTGTGCTCATTCAGGGGCCACCTGCATGGTGGGCAGCAGACACAGGTAAAATTCCACAGGGGATTTACTGTCTTTTTGACAAGGGCGTTTCAATACTGAAGTTTCCAAATATTTAATGGATATGGGAGAAAATACCCCTGGAAGGAGTTGTGAAAGGTGTTGCAGTGTTATGGGATCCTAATTACACTTTAACAAGATTTACACGTTGTTAGGGCTGGTTGAGGTCAGTGCATTCCTCCTCTTTGCTGGGAAGGACTGCACGGACTCCACAATGTAGAATAATACTTGCTAGAGCCAAGAGACTGCAGGCATAACTAATGGTATCCTTTGCTTTGGTGTGTACTCTGCTGGACCTTTGCCTCTGCTGCTTTGAGTCCTAGGATGAGTTCATTGCTCATGGGGAGCTGCTAACAGAAAATGACCCAGAGATTCACAATGTTACTTACATTTTAATCTGTCTCAGATTTAAGGGCCAAGAGTGAGGCTTAATTTCATTCTTCTGCATGGGGTTTTGATTGCTCAAAAATTCGATGGCTCAAATTTTTTCTAACTAAGAGTCCCTGTGGTGGAAGACTATAGCCCCTAACACCTGTAGAGTCAGTGAGAAAAAACCAAAAATAATTTTCTGATCTAAAATTTGTATTTCTTTCTAAAGAGCGCTGTTTTTTTCCTAATAGGTTGTATACCTACACTGATTATGTTTTCATTCAGTACTCACTCTACTGAGTATATTATTTTTTTAATTACTGTCAGAGCAGATGACAGAAGCTTTTAAGCTAGTGGCTGTATACCGGGCAGGCTACAAAATAGATTCTCATGGAAGTAGATCTACCAATTTTCAGAGACATAAAGAAATCAGTCTTCTAAACTCTGAAAGTTTATCTATAGAGCTTGGAGTCAAGAATAGAATATGACCACCTAGAGGACTGCATGGGGGCATCTCAGGGTACGGAAAGTGATGGTGAAAGTAAAAACTATTAGCTTAGAGTCTTAAGTAAGCTACAAAAGTGCAAGCTAACTGGACTGTACCTCTTAATTATCTACAGATCACTTTCAAGAATGGGTTCCTAGTAATGAGGTTTGAGTTTAGAAGATTTGAAGTAGATCCTTAAACCTATGTTGTCCACCTGCTCAGCAGACTGTCTGAACAGCTAGGTTATCACACATGCTGCGGGAGAGCTCTCCTCATCTCATCTCTTGCATATGTTTCAGTTTACCTCAGTAATTAAACATTCATTGGACAAGAAAGAGGTTAGGGAAGTCAAGCATGAGAGAGGAAAGCCAGGTTATTGCTCCAGTGGTTATTTAATTAGTTAAACAACGTTGGACAGTTTCAAAGGATACAGCTGAGGAGATCTAATAGGATTGTTGACTCAGATACTGTGCTAGAGAGACAGAAAACTTGTTTTCAAGTCTCTTGTCCATATTAAACGGCCTGAGGACAGAGAGTGGGCCCTTTGCAAATGGATAACCTAAACAGCGTTACTTATGGAGACATAACCTGGGAGAAAAGGATTTCACTGGATTTCTGAAATCAAATCTACTTAGAGAGCTGGTTGGGAAGTGAAAGGTATATCACATGCAATTGCCAATAACTACATTGTGCATTCTTTTGTTAGGCTGAGATCCTCATGTGGATAAAAATGGAGACTATCAGCAATATTTCCCTTCAAATGCTCATTTGTAAATCATATTGAAATTCAACACAGGTGTTGTTTGGCATGTGTTGATAAAATGCCTTGGGAAGACTGTATAGGAGTAATCTGATGAGGGCTGTATTAGAAGGGGATGGAAAGGACATCTTGTTGCTCTTTATAGTGCATAATACTGTTTTTTTTAATGGATTTAAAACCTCCTAATGGGGTTTTTCTCCAAGGGATTCATCACCTGTTCAATCATTTACACTTTGGTTAACAGTGCTGCAGTATCATCTAAATGCTATAAAAATTGCTCTAGTTTAGTGGAGTATCTCACACTTTGATTTATCTTTGCAAGTCTCTTCTCACAGATATTTCTCCAGCCTACCAAGGAGGCATGCAGAGAGGTTCCCAGACTTGTTTCCAGGCACTAAATCAGCAGCACTGGATATTCTGAGGGAATAGGTAAAAAAAATCTGTCACATTTAGATTGTGGGATTTGTGTGTTCATGAAAGGGAATGACATACAGAAGTGAGAAATGATATTTTCTGCTGATGCAAAGATGAAGCATGGTACCATAAGTACCATAGGACTGTTGTTACTATAGGGGCAGTAACCTCATGAAAGCCTAGTTATATTTTACCCACTACAAGAGAAAAAATTGTTTAAAGTAGGTGACCTATTGCTGCAAAAATGACTTAGACTCCCATCAGCCAAAATATTGTATTTCTTTAGCAATCAGCAGTTTTATTATAAGAATTTTTCTGACTTCTCTGCTCCTAATTATCTATCAGAATCTGAAGGATGCTGGAAACTGAATGACCAAAGTGATGAGAGAATAAGGCAGTGAAGGAGGGCTGAAAAATAGTAATGGTTTTGTGAGCTTTCCCCTTCTAGATCATTGATTTTGTTGTAACTTGGAAGAGACAAAAATTTGTTACTGAACATTTAGTTGCATTCGAGAGATATTTTGAACATTTTCAGTCTCTTCCCGATCTATTAGAAATGAGATGCCCCTTTGTCAAAACCAACATTTCAACTTGCACCATCTGCAGAAACCCTGATGCATTAAAATTGGATTCTCACTCTAGGAGACCAGGCTTTTACAAGACTGGGAAAGCGGGGGCATCTATTCTGTTAAAATGGGCAGTCAGATTCTATGCTTTATCTAGGAACTGTTAGAAGAAAAATAAAAATCAAATGTATCCTTAAAAAATTATGTAAACCAAATCATCATTATTAGCATTAAAATGATCATAAAGATCTGAGTGGTTTGAATTATTCAGCTATATTCCTCACATCTTTTTGTTTCTTAATGTGCTTGCTTAAGGATAACTTTTTTTTTATTTTAATGAGACCACCAGGGACAAAAGGTGGTTGACACAGGGGAGTACATACTGTGAAAGAGAAAATTCCTCATATATAGTGCAGACGGTGAGTTCTTGAGGTAAAGATCAAACTGTGTATTGATGAATATGAACGCTTACATTGTGTGGCTGAAATAGTATAATTTTAGTGATACTTCTACCAGCCATGTTAGAGCATTAGACAAGTGGGAAAGTGCATTTTGATTGAAGTAACTCTGGACAAGGATTTTTCACTCCAGGAGGTTTGCATCTCCACCTCCACCATCATGCATTAATGTATAAATATGTATAGCCTGTGAGACTGGTGTTGGACATGTCTGATCCCATTTCATCCTGCTGCTTGACAGCATAAACCTGTGCTCTCTGCCCTTCACTGCATCCAGACACTGTGAACTGCTGACAGCTCCTTGGGTGCTGCATGGGCTCTGCGGGGTGGCCGGGGGACATTGGAGAAGCACTGGAATGAGGCACTGAGAAAACACTGTCACAAATAACTGAGCTCCTCACATTTCCAGAAAGGTCACTAGATGTTTTAGTGGTCATCTCCCCATCACTGTTGTTTCCATCTGCTGATTCATTCATGCCTCTCTACCCTTGGAAATCCACTTATTTTAAAATTAATTGTTTTTCGCTACTTCACTGTTCACTCAGATAACTTATCTCCTATGTTGTTCTTCAGGAAATGGCCATCTATCTTCTTTTTCCCCATGATTCACATTTTTCAGGTTTATGGACATATTTTGTCACCAGTCTTTCTTAAAATAATGTATATGCTTATTGATTCATCATCATCTTCAGGATCATTATTATTGCTATTATTACTGTTGTCAGATAATTCTGGCCAATTTTGATAAGTAATAACAACAAGCCTCATGCTTTTTCATCCTCTTATTTTTGTTTGAAGGAAAAAATCTGTATCTGGTATTTATTATTTCTCTGTATTGCAGACACAACTGCAAGGTATTTTATTTTTCTTTTCACTTTTTTTCCTGAGATGAAAACTTAGCAAAGTCAGCATCTGTGAACAGTGTTTCAGTCTTTGAAGGGCCTTCAGGACCAGGCACCCTAAGGAAATAGAAGAAATCCTGCAGTTTAGGTCTGTTTTAAAATGCCTTCATCTCCACATGATGCTCCCTTCCTAAGTCCAGAGAAAGGAAGCTGTTTATTATTGTTCCTTGCTAATAGGAATACAACTAGATTTTAAAAGGACTTCAAGTCCCATGTTTGTCTTTCACAATTTTAGGAAGCTGACTGTAATAACTGTGTCAGAGATGAAATCCATCTGTGCTCCTTTTGCAGTCCTCAGGAAGAGAGGGGTCAGCTGGGGGGATCCTGGTCAGTGTTGGGCTTGAGCGTCTCATCAGCTCACGGCCCTCCCCGACCCAGCCATACACAGACAAAATCAGAGGTTCCACATAGTTAGTTTGGAATGGAGTGTATAAGAGAAACCACAGTATGTTACAGATTTAAGGAGCTCTGCTATACTGTGGAGGAGTCATGTTTAAGTACAGTCTTAATTTGTTTTTGAGCTGATTCTAGAGATATTTTCTGTATCTCAGCAAGAGTCTTAATTATAGACTTTACGGAGTTTCTCCTCTTAAAGCCTGTGTCATCACCTACAAAAAGGGGCTAGATTTTTAGCTGGATAATCAATAGAGCCCTACTCTATCGACTCGGTTGAAGTTCTTCTTCTGAACCTGGGAAAATACAAACCTAGTATCCCTGCAAATGCTCTGATAGGTTAGTCAGCTGCACATCTTGCAGGCGTAGGAAAGCCAAAATTTTCTGCCTATGCAAAGCAGGAAAAAAACCCTAAAACCTCTTGTTCCAAACTTTAGCTTAATGCTGATTTTATTTTAGGTTTTGCATTATTAGACTAAGAAAGGACATTTTCCAGCCAGCACCATGATTACTTTGTGAGTTTTCTAGTGCTTTTTATGCAGATACTCAGTCATCAACTGTGTTACGAAAACAGAGTTTCATAAGAAAAAAATGGGGAAGGATGAACCTGCTACTGCAAAGATGGGAGTACCCCAGGGATTTAGCTTCAGGCACAATGAAAAATAGATACTGGGAAAGCTGTGAAATGTACCCAATTAACTGGTCTGTAAGAAAACCTCTTCCCTTGCCTTTTAAAGGAGAAGCACTTGCATCTGTGGTAAAAAATCTATTTCCCCTTAATGCAGGTGTGGCTTTTGCATTCTTCTCCCATGATTCATATCCCTTCACTCCGACTTTTGGGCAATGCTACTGAAAAAGACTTTGTGTATCCTGTGAACTAAAATTAAAAAAAAAAAAAAGAAAAAGCTTCTTCTTTATTCTAAGTGCCATTTACAGAAGAAGCTAAATAGATTATTATCACAGGTGGTTTACCTTCATGCTTGCCTAGCTGTCCAAGGAGGAAATATAACTTATTCAAGTGAAATAACAATGCAAAGCAGTTTTGTTCCATGCAAGGTACTGGTATAGGGATTTGGAAAATTAGGGCTGAAATACAGGGTGGAAAATTAGGGCTGAAATACAGGGTAGAAAATTAAAGAAGTTGAATAACGGGGTAAAAGGTGGTAAATAGGCTTTTGGAGGTGTTGGTTGATGTAAAAATTTCTTGCTAACTGGGAAAACTTCAAACTTAAGAATCTTTAATCCTTCTGTGAAAAGTTATCTAGAAGCTGTGAAACTTAAAGGAAAGGAGAAGGAATAGATCCTAGAAGCACTAAAAATCACTTTTACAGACTACAAGAGTAGAAAATAAATTGTAACTTTTCAAAAGAGAACAATTCTGGAATGTCACCCTGAGAGCAAAAAGAGTTTAAAATGAAATCTACATTCATAGACTTCTAGCTATTATCCTGTAAATGTAAAGACGAGTCTCAACTGAGTTGCTATTGCGAAGTCCCCAAAGCTTTTGTGCCTTGTTAATTACCTTGGCATCATTGTATGCATTTGGAATACAGGACTTAATGAGCAGATCATATGAGCAGCTGCCTTTTACTTAAGGCATGTGGTCGCAGATCAGATCTTAATTATGTTCTTGTATGAAAGAACAAACTACAAACAAGGTTATGTTTAACTAGCTTCTATGGGGCAAAAAACGAGGGGTGGGGGTGGAATTCCCCAGCCTTTCTTACTGGAATTTCAGGTGATGATGCTAAGTCCTTTTATTAGAGTTTACAGAACATATCTATGTTTTCCTAAGGCCCAAGATCCTGGAGTCAGGTGAGATTATTCACTTCCTCATTTCTAAGTATAGAATGTGGATCATGTTAGGCTTGAATTGGCAGGTGCAGTTCCTGTTTGCAGGGAAAGGTCTGTCTTCTTTTTATTACATTTCTTAAGTGAAAGTTCAATCTTAATTGGTTTGTAGGAGTTTGATAAAGTATATAGGAGTGCTTTGGATATAAGCAGAATGTGCTGGATGGTTATAATCAGGCTGTTTATCAGCAACAAGTTATACTAGCTGCTGAAATATGTACTCATTGTTCAGTTTCCCTCGCTAATCAATGACATAGGCAAAAGTGTGACTCTTTTAATGGTTATTTGTTTTTTTAATATATGATCTGGGTTTTTTTCAGTAACTTTTTAAAGCTGACATTTAGAAATAAAGACCTTGTGAAGACTGTATCAACAAAGGAGTGAAAAACAGATCAGTGAAAATCAGTTGGCACATGATTATTCCCCATCTCCAGGGAATCTGTGATCTATATGAGTCTTTGACTCTCAAATGCAGAATAACAATTAAATTTAAGTAAATAACCTCAAGCTAACTAAGAATGATTGAAATACTCTCCTTTACAAAACTTGATGTTCCTCAGGCATTTTGTAGTTATTCAAATCAAATGATGGACAATGTGGTTTTAACAGAGTGGTTTTTAACCGTGGTTTTAACTCTCACACCATGTCACTGCAGATAGATTATTATTTTTTTTTTTACATCTCCTATTTTCATTGTGCTGCCTGTTGAGATGTCACATTTTTAGGACAAAAGTTCCCACATAGAGGGAGTATACTGAGACTGGAATGTGAAGGTGCAGTAGGTCCTGTGGCAACTTCTCTTCCTAGTTTAGAAAAATGTTTTGAGAAATGAACTTTTCCTTATTATCTGCTTTTCTGGGAGGCAGATCACAGCTGTTCTCTTTAAACTGGGAGATCTTCGCCAAATTTCATCAGCTGAGGATCTGGCTGATATTCCAGCAGTGTCTTTGTTGAGAGAAGACACCCTTATGCTCTCTCTGTGAGGTGGGAGGTATTGCTGGAAGCAACTCTCAGTGGTGCAATGTCAAATTCTCAAAATGTCAGATTTATTTGTGCATGTGATGGTGTAATTTGGCTTCCTGCTGTGCAAATAAGAGGATTAATTTCCATAATATAGAAATTAACAGCGCAGTTGATATTCCTCTATCTCTCAGTACAAATTAGCAGCTGGGGATGACAGCAGTCAGTTTGGCCTCCTTTTTGTCCTCTTTCCAAACAGCCATTGGTGAAGACACTTGCTCCAATAAAATAATATTGGATGCCAAATTGGCATTATCTCCTCCTGCTCCATTTCACTCTGCTTGTCTGGCTTTGAGGCTTCCAGTGTTTTCTACAAGTCATGGCTTCGACTGCCCTTCCCTGAGCAAAAGTAGAGAGGCTGCAAGGTCATTCCACCTTATGCTGTGAATCCTATGCATTATACATAGGACAGTGAACCCAGTGCTAAAGCAGAGGTGGAGATGATATTTCCTCTCTGAGGAAAAGAGCCCGAGTTTGGGGTCAGTCACATTATAAGCCACCCAAAAAAAGTTCTGCAAAGCCCATCTGTTAGAGCTCTTGCAAGTATTTTGGTAGATTTACAGGTGATTCAACTGTATGATGGACTTAGCTTGAGACACTTTGAGCTCTCATAGGCTTTGAGGTAAAATCTTTTTGTTATTGTGCAGCAGATGCTAGAATCACATCTGGAAACTCTTGTGCCATTCTGCTTCTGGGTCTTTTAGAAAAGCCTGAAATGTCTATAAGCTATTAGATATGGAGAGATTTGTACTTAGCATTGGACTAAGAATATCTAGTCCAGTTTGGAACTTCAAGCACATCAGGAGGGCTGTGGAAAGAAGAGAGACTTGTGCTCTCCCACTTTTATTCCTTCTGCCAAGTCAGCTGCAGAATTTCACTCAACTGAGAAACCTAAGGTTTCTGCTGAAGTTAATTGTAGTAACTCACATAAAGCAAATTACAGGACTTGGGTCATGTTTTTTAAATGGCCAAAATACATAAATGGATCACAGAAGCTTGTACATGACAAGAATTCTTCAAGGACATGGATAGTCAACAACATGTTTTTAGAACATAAGGGTATATTGAGACATCTCAGCATACTGGAATGAGTTTGGGTTTCTCCACTGAACTAGAGGCATTTTTCCCAGAAGTTTCATAAAGTACAAGAAACATCTGAATTTGGCTTTTTAGCTCTTAATTATTCCATAAAACATCATAAGCTCTGCATTATGCCTGTCTATAAATAATCAAACCCAAAAGAGGGGTGAGAATTAAAGTGCTAATATAAGTTAGCATCCCCTATCCTGATAGTGAAACCACCTGGGATTAAATCCTGTTTCATGAAATAATAACTGAATGCACCAGATTAAAGAAAATGCCCTTATGATTTTGATTTCTTCCTTGGCTGAGCATATCTACAATAATATATAAATAAAAAGGAGAGTGTGATTTTAAGCTCAGTTAGGAAATAGAATAACACAATTACAACTTATGTTGATCTCTCAGACTTTTTTTTTTCCAAGTAGAAGTTAAATGAGGTATTACAAACTTAGTAGAAGGAGGAAATCAGTGGCTCTCAGGGGTGACAAAGATCCTAGCCCCTTCTAAATTCATAGCTCAGTGGAGACAGGAAAGTGGACCCTCAAGCTTTTGCAGATTCTCTCTTCAAATTGTGACTCCCAGCTTCCATCTGACCTCACCAATGTTAAAAATCTGCACAAGTGCAGCTGAATGCAGTTGCTCCATAAGCTTCCCTTTCCTGCAATAAAAAAAATTTTTGTTCAAATTCTGAAGACGAGTTCTCACAGTATACCAGAACTCACTGTTAGTAACACTACTTAATGCCAAGTAAGTAAAACACCAGTTGCTTTTTAAAACAGGGTTGAAGAACCAATGTAGTGCAAAGACTACACCACAGTGGATGATACCTATCTAGACTTTCTATACTTTTTTGAGCAGAAAGGTGTTTCTCAATAGGAGCAGATACATTAAGCGGTCCTTTAACAGTGTTTCCAAGGGCTTCCTGTATAACAGTGCTGTGAAAAGCTGCAGGGCTGTGTTGACCATAGGTCAGACTCAGGTGGGAGATTGTCACAGCCCAGCGGAAAAAGGAATCTCCTGCTTCAGAGATAGAGGGTGAAATGCACCTTTATTGAAGGGAGGAGCTGATTTAGAGTAGGGAAGGAAAGTACTGGAAACATGGGCGGAGTTAGGGAGGAGTGAGGGAGGAGAATGTTAATGCAGACCACATAAGGGCAAAAAGGGGAGGTAATAACCAAATAAGGGATTACTAAACATGATTACTGCAGTGCAACACCTGTGAGCCAATCGGGTCGAAGGGCACAAACTACGGTACTGAACGCTGAGGATTTCTTATAAAAACCGGGGAATAGGCTACAATAAAGGGTAAAAATACAGTAAACATTGAACATGAACACAAATGCAGAGTCTCAACAGTGCCATTCATCCTTTAAAGGTATAGAAGGTGTTGTCCTCGGGGGTCCCGCAGATTTCTTTGCATATCTCTATTTCTTTTTTCCACTGCTCGTAACCAAACCTCTCCTGGTCTCCCACAGGAGATGGCAGTTCCTCTGAACTCGCAGTGTTTAGCATTGCTACTAGTGACTAACTGCTAACAATACCAGGTTTAATACAGTTGGGAATGTTAGTGAGTGATGCTGCACACATAGAACCTGGAGTTCCCTGTTGGTCTCACTGTGTACTAATTTCTTCAATACATACTTTGCCACTGAATGCTTTTCATGAGCTGTTCTAACTCATGTGGTTGAAGGTTATAATGAGCTTGGTTTTTCTAGATGACTTTTAAAAACAAGCAAATGTTAAGAATAATTTGTTACCTACAGAAAATATCAAATTTTCATGCTTGATATAAGGACATTGCATGCAATTTCCATCGTTTAATGAAATAATTTCTGGACTTGTTGCAAGGAATGAAAACAATGCTTACCTCTGCCTTAATATAAGTATGTGATATTTCTGCAGTAATGTGTCCGGGAGTAATGTGTCACTATGCTTAGGACTGCTATTACTGAATTCCTTACTGTACTGGGATTCTTGATGGATGGAACTCGTGGAATGATTAGAAATACTTTTGTGAATGAAAGGGATACACTTACTACTGGAGGGTGGTGTCATATTATTCCTTGGACAGTATCTGGGCAAACACCAATTTCCCGGTGAAAATAACTTCACTTTGAGAAGTTAAGTGCCTCAAATGGTTATGCTGAAGTTGTGATATGTGTTAATAATGGTTTTTTCTTAAATCTATTTTTTAAATGCATGAATCATCTGCATAAGAACTATCTTAAACCAATAAATGTGTGTGCCATTGGTGGAAACAAGGAAGCAGAGTCAGTCCATCCTAAGATGTCTCTATCATGAATCAGTCTCTAGAGGCTACTATCTCTTTTCATTGATTGTGAACTATTAGACTGCTATACTTTCTCTAGACAGCTAAACTTAACTGAGACAAATCTGCTAGTGAAGAAGCAGAAGTACTAACAAGTGGCTTTGGTAGAGGTGGGAAAAATGAGCATTGTTATTCATTGCACTTCAAAAGTATTGTGAATCAGTTAAAAAGAACCAATTGCAGGAAAATAACACATTAGACTAAGGTGGGCAACACTTCTGAAAGATGATTTATTGAATGCCCTGTACCCCAAAGTCAGTTCATAAACAATGTATACCCATGACTTTGCCCACTGGGATTCCTGCAGAGTGATTATTGTGTGCATTGTCACTCTGTGTTAGTGTCTGGCCATGAATTTGTGCAGTAACAGGCAAATGCTGTGTGTAGCCTGGAAACAGCATAACCACATTGGCAAATGAGCAAGGGCCGGCCTGCTGTATAAATATTAATGATTCAGTGTTTCTGCACATATCTGTATTGCAAAATGCTCTTTCATCTACACTTCAGGGTGATTCGGGATGAAGAATACTCTGAGTTTTGCTTTCTGCTCCAAGGATGATATTAGGGAAAAGAAGTAATTTTCTGAAAGAACTGTTTCAGCTAGCTTTCTTTTCCTTTGGCTTCTTAGCAATGTAGACGAGATTCCAAGAAATACACATCTGCTGCACTTCCATTTGTTTCAGAGGCAGTAGTGACTTATGGAAGTATTAATGACACTGAAGGAAAAACTAAGAAGCTCAACCAATTGAGACATTTGTGCTTTGCATCCCCTATAGACAAATTTTGAAAAAAAAGGTCACTTTAGCTACTTGGTTTAAGCTTGTTATCGGGCTTTATGACTAGATTTTGCTCAGGTTCTAATATTTTGATGTAGGCACAATACAAGTTAGAGGTCTATCCTAGACCTCTTTGTGTTTATATGCCCAGACAGCCCTTGCCTTAAAAGAAAATGCATTTCAGGTAAATAAAAAAATGGTTTTGCCACCTGAGGAACAGGTCAGTCATGTATAAAATGGTGAAGTTACATGGACTTGCTTAGTGCTCCAATAAAAATTAACCAGCTCTTGACCAGCCTCCCTAAAAAGCACATGACATGTGAATTATTTCTGGGGTTCCTACAGCAAGTCAAATGAGATTTGGATTGGTTGTTAGAGAGCTTGGGGAGTTTTTTGGGTGCTTGACTTTTTTTCTCCCCTCCCCTCCCCTCCCCTCCCTTCCCAAACCTTGCCTTCTCTTCTTTTCTTCTTTCTCTCTTTGTTTTTTTCTTAAATGAGGGTTTTTATACAGAACTTCATCCCCTTATGATTCAGTTGAACTACTTGTGCAGATTCAAACAACCACCTTGAGTGACAAAGAAAACGGAAACCTGAATTTGCTGAAGTAGAGCATCTTTCTCCTCCTTATGTGTATTTGTTTCTTCCTATCCATACAACCAGCTTTACAATTCCCTAGCCAGATAGTGTGCAAGCTCCCTGTATTTATGCTAAGCTCCTGCTTGTGCCCATATAAAGTTATCATACACCAGAGTATCCTTCTGCTTCTCTGTCCTAAATAAGCAGTGACCTAGCACAGCTCTTATTTTTAAGCCTGTTTTGCAAAGTGTTACTCTGCTTTCCAGAGGGCAGGGTGGGCTTTCAAAATGACTGTGTATGAGTTGTTCCTGTACCTGGCACTGTATGAAAAAGTATCCCTCTGAGGCAGTAGACCTTATTCCACGCTGAAGTCTTGCACTTCGTGTAGGTAAATCCAGAGCAAGACAACTGGATTTTTCCATTCATGTGTCCACAGAACTGAGCAGGACCTCCTTGTCTAACTTTATTAATTTAATGGCAAACACACTCATCAGAAGTCCTCCCCCTTTCTTTCCCAATGCACAGTTCTGTAACATTTGCACTAGATGAAATCTCTTTTAGCGGTCAGTAGGAGTAGATCTTTCTTTTAAAAAGGGTGGCCCTGATAGGTACACTGACTACACCACTCAAGTCCAGCATAAAAGAGGTGAGCAAGACCAGTTAGAGGGCAACACCAGCTGTTGTTTAGCTCTTGTCTCAGTATGGATAGAGTATTTATCCAGAGATCTTTTACTGCAATTATTTACATTTTCATTTCTATACCAACGCTCTCTTAAGTATGATCTAATTGGTAAAAGATATTGGAGATTTTTTTCACGTCACATGATTTGTCTACTCAAAAAAGCCTTCTTCTGACATTTTCTGCAAATCTATGAATTTTCATAACATTTTAAGATTTTGTTTCTTTCTCATAAAAAATGGGGAAAATATTGTCTGAATTGAAGGAAATATTTTGAAAACCCTGTTTTGATTCAAGTGCTTTTTACTTTTATTCTGCTTATTTTATGAGATGCTCATAGCTAAGATCTTTTTTTTGCATGCTTTATCAAGGCTTGTTATAATTGCTATTAAGAGTATAACGGTATTGCTTACGAGTAGGCTGAGAAATCTCAGCAGCAGAACATGTAAGAAATGAAGCCTCAAATATATATATGTCAATGTGTACATGCAGGCAATTTTTGCCTGGAAACCTAGAAATTGACAGTACACTGTAGAGAATTACATCTGTCCTTTTCAAATTTTCTGCCTTCAGAAGATCTGTGAAGGCTTTGGAAAACTTTTAGATTAAAATATTGTGTGAGAGGCAAGAAACCCAGCTTAGTACCTCTCCTCTTAGTCTGAAAGGCATGAAAAATGTTTTTGTCACAGCTATAGACAACAATACACTCCCTTTCAATCCTCAATAGTCTGTCGTGCTGGTACAAAAATCAATTTCCTCTGGAGGACCAACTTGGGCAGTCCTTGGAATCAGTGCTTTAAACATGGAAGGGTTTTGGTCTATTTGTTTCTCAGCTTTGCATTTTGAGCGTCATCTGCACTATTATTCTCCATTTCAAGAAACAGAAGAATGAGTTATGAAAGGAGTGTGGATGATATTTATAGAAATATAATAATTTAGAGTTATAAATTATTTTCATTAGTGTTTAACAATCTCCTGTGGGATGTACATAGTTCCCACTATCATAGAAAACCCTTTATATATTCTGGAGGAAGAATGAGTGCTACTTTCCAAATTATACACGCTTTAATTTGAAATACAATCTACAGGTTAAACCAAATAAAGGCTAACATCAGAGTTTAGGGTGTGCTGGATCAGAACTATGCTGCTTATGTTACAGATTAGGGCTTTAGTTTGCATAAAATCTATGCTCCCCTGTTTCTCATAAAAGACAGCTTTAAACCTGACCATATTGTGTTGAGAATCACCAGGTGGAGTTATTGCACACATTTTAGAGATTATTTTTCTGACTACATAAGCATTGTTAAAGACATGGTTACATCAGTTTTCATTTTGTGAATTAATTTCTGACTGTAAGGTGCATCATAAGTCATGGGGGATGTTATTTTCTATCTTATACTCCCTCATAGTCCCTGTGAAGCAAACTCTTATTTCTGGTCCTAGAGTCTTAAGACAATTGTCTGCATGTTGTTTTTCTTCTCCATTTTAGGATTGTGTATACAGCGTAAGTAAACATTTTGAACAATATATAAACCTGATCTGTGCATGACATAACTTTGTAAAGGTGAGGAAACAGTGCAGGTAAAGGATGAGATGTGTTACTGTTGGGTAAGTTTGAGTCATTCCTGTTAAGTGTGGAAGAGGAGTCAAAATGAACAGGTGTCAAGGGAAGTTGCCTGTTTAGAAGGTGCTGCTGGAGGAAACATGAGTGGTATTGTGCAGAGGTAAGGAAACAGAAGGCATGCTGGTTGTATGTAATGCAGATGAGAAACAGGCTGAGGTCCTTGGGGTATAGGATAGAGAGGCAGGTACAAAATAAATTTGCAGGGAGAGTTCTGACCAGGCTAGGGCTCATTCTGACCACCAGAGAGCACGCAGGGTGGGTGAGAATGACAGGTATCTGTCGCCAGCAGGCTCCCTGCTGGGGGGAAACAGGACCTGTATGTATCCTAATCTAATGAAGGCATATTGATTAACTGGGAATCTGCATGCACAGCTATAGCTATTTAGTCTGATTGTCAGTAAGATGATGTGAATGCCTACTTTAAATGTTAAAATATTCTTTAGACTGGAATCACATGTTTCCTTTGCTCTTTGGAGTCAACCCACTGAGATCTCTGACTCATAGACAGAGTGATCTTTCAAAGTCAAGTTGGCATTTGAACAGCACTTAATATCTGCCCCAAAAAATCTAGACTAAACATCCATTAAATTAAGGCACCCAATATCACTCTCTAAACTGATGTAACAGTTACAAACACATAAGTAACCATTTAAGAATTAAGGAAGAATTAATCAGGAATTACCTGATTGCTTACTGTGGTATTGTGGGGAAATTATGATGTCTGTCTACCTTGCAAATAAAAACAGAAAACTAACAAATTAACAAAGTCAAATCAAGAAGAAGATCAAACTGTAAGTAATTTTCGCTGAAAAGCTTAGCACTGGATGTGCTTTCTCTGCCACTTTAAATCACTATAGAGGACAGAGTGCTTAGGTATTAGCATAGATTTGCTGAGAGAAACTGCTGTATGATAGGCAAGAAGTCAGTCTTGAGGATCACACTGATCTTTTTCAGCTCATAAACCCACTAAATGGCCTATTGGAGAGAAACAAATCCACCATTTCTATAAAAGAAAACCTCTTGGGGAGGGGCGGTTCAAGTGCAAGTACTATTCTTTGTTAAGATACTGAACTCTGTGGCAAACTGCATCAAAGTCCTGAATACAGACTTCTTGGAGACACATGGAGGTGCATATCCTGTGTAACATGCAATTTTATAGACCACAGAAAATTTTATAGACCATAGAAAGTTGACTTTTACAGGGTGAGCAGCAGAGACAGAAACCAAACAGTGGTCAGTCGCTCCAGATATTCGCACTGTCACTTGATAATAGGCAGGCAATTTGGGAAATGTTGTCTTTAATGTTCATATGTGCTTTGTTTACACCAGATAGAACACCTCCTATCTCACTGAGATAAGAGGGGCTCATTTTCCTTATAGCATATTGAGTTAGAGACATGTTGGATGCTGCCACTTTTGAAACACAAGCTCATTACCGAGCTTTAAAGTGTATGACCTGACAGGGAATGATTCTATATGGCACTTGCCTTACTGGGCTGACACAAAAAAAAAAAAAAAAAGAGAAAGTGTCCTAAGAAACACTTGAGTACTTGATTCCCATCCTGCCTTTCTAACACTGGTGTTTGTTCATCTTTCTCCCCTTCTCTTTGTGCTTTTCTCAGATGATGTTTTATTGTCCTTCTGTTGCTAAAATGATATTGCAAGAGATTACCTATTGTGAAGCTGGAGAAAGAAATATTGCCAATAGCTTCTGTCACCTTTCTAGGAGTTAAGGCTACTGAAATAAAGATTAAGGGCAGGGGGAGAAGAGGGTAACAGGGTAGAGAAAACAACTAACTGGAAAAAATGACAGCCCTCTGTCTAGGAGGATTCTCTGAGAATCCAAGAAAGGTGCTAGTCAAATAAGTGATTATTGTCCCTTTAACAACATGTGAGTCTGTATATAATTAGATGTGCAAGCTGGCAAATCTCTTACAAGATATGCTGCGGGATCTGAATCATCACTAACGATATATTATTAATATGAATGCAAGGAATGTTAATATCCCTGCCTATTTACCTTCCAATATATTTTCTAGAAGCAGCTTCTCATAGAAGTATGTGGAAAGGAGAAGAAACTTCTGTTAATTCCACTGAAGAATACACTATGATGATATAATTTTGCTAGGAAATTCTTTGCTTTCTTGCTGGGATGTAGAAATGCAATAGAATGTCTTTGGTCTCCCTGCATTTTGTTAGAGGTTTCTGCTGTAATTATTTCTCACTTCTAAGGGAGAAAAAAGGTGCATAATAACCATCAGCTTAGTTAATCTACATGCTTATATTCTGCTTTTGGAAATTCCTTGTGCATGAGAGCTACTTTCAAAGAATCACAGAATATTCTGAGTTGGAAGGGACCTGCAAGGATCATTGAGTCCAACTCTGAAGTGAATCGTCCATTCAGGGATCAAACCCACAACCTTGCTGTTATTAGCATGATGCTCTAACCAAATGAGCTCATTTGGCTAAATAGTAAAGAGGGACATGTGATGTATTTGTATTTCTTGATCATCCTTCATACAAGTCTTTCCAAAGATCTCATATTTTAAAAATCTCTGTTTATTGACACTACTTGCCTGTATTGTACCCAATAAAGCAATTTTTCTGCCTTTGGTCTTGCCATTGTTTGCTACTTATAGCAATTGTGTGTCCATGCACTGTCCATAGGGGTGGATGTAGTTAGGTACTGTCAGACTTTACCAGACCCATATTCTAACCAGATCTAACACCCATATTCTGGATCCAACAGTGATGGGTATAATAATTTATAGAAGATATGAGAAATAGCTATGATGATAATTCCTATATATGCCTATTAAAAAATCCAATCAGTCCCCAGGTAAATAAAACCTGGCTTTAGCCTAGGTGTTTCAGATCTTTTGTGTCTCCTATAAGATGTGTTTCCTATCACTGTTAGTGATTTGAAGTCTTACAAATCTTTATTTCTATGAATGTGCAGTTACTCTAGGGATTTTTTCAACTGCTTTTGCCCCTTGATATCCTGTGGCAGTGAGGTTTACAGTCTTGTGGAAACTTTTTAACTGCATCTCAGGCACCATAATTATACCTATCTTCATGTTATGAGAAAAGGAGAACAGAATTCCAAATCTAAGTTTGAGGTGATTATTATTCCATGTTTTTTGATTGCACCTTGTCTTGCACCTGTGTCTTTTCTAGAATAAACTTCCCCAACACTTAAAATCTCTGTTCATGTAAGGGTGCTTTCCAGACTGCTGTTTTCTTTCCTTTTCAAATCCTTTCTAATGCTGCTGTATCATTTGGGAATAGAGTGAATAGAACAGTGTAAATGTAATAGACGAGGGGATATGATTTTTTAATTCAATCATTCCTTATTTATCACATCCAACATACCACCTAATAGGCCATACACCTAATAGGCCAAAGTAATGAAATACCATAAAAGAAATACAATTTATGGAATTTCAGTTTATAAAAGGATCACGAGTGGATTATTTGGAGTAAGAAATGTTCAAGTAAAATGACACAAGCAGGTCCTTCTGTGTACTTCTAATCTGTGTACTCCTAAGAGGCATGGGAAATATAATCAGGAGGTCTGTTCTTGTGGATTTTCCTACTTTTGAATTATGACAAATTAGTAAAATTTAGATTTCAGGTTTGGGATTATGATTTCAACTGACATTAGCCATGCCTAACAATTGATTCTAATCTCTAAATGATTTGGGGCTCTGCAGTTGCTTTTAAAGCTTGAAGGGTTTATCTGTGATACCAGCTTCTGTGTACCATGTAAGAATGAGTAATTGTGGGAGTTTGGTACAATGAGCACAACCAATGATTTGTGAGGTCAGAATGATCTCAGAAAAGTATCACCAGCTTGTACAAATCTCACTATGAATTAGTGTCATACCTGACCTATCTTACCTGAAGTCAGGCATCAAACCTTAGGCCAACTGAATGTTACCTTTGCTTTACTGGGAACAAGATGAGGTAACCTATTTCCCTCCACAACCTCTCAAACTCCCATGTTTTCAACTAGGCTTTAATTTCACACTTAGTATTATGAGAAATACAGTGTTGTTGTGAGGCACTGTTTTCTATCTGGGACCCAATGGCTTGTTCTAGGGGTCTGGGAATGTAAGCCTGTTGCCAGTAAAGCTAAATTAGCAATGTGATAGTCTGCACAGATGCTGTAAATTAAAAAACGTTGAAAACTACTTCAGTCTAGTAAACTACTGTTGGTGAGTTCCCCACCTGGCTTTTGTGATGTGAAAGCAATCTTCCCACAGAAACTACTTATAGTTTCCCTGAATGGTTTGAAGAGGTTTTCTTTTGTTGTCTTGTTATAATTGTACAGTGAAACAACCTTGGGAAACTGTGTGGGGAATATCAAAATATAAAGAAATGCCTTTATTTTTGTGAAAAGAAAGAAAAGAAATATCACTAGATTACTAAACTCAAGGCCAAAATGAATAATCCGTGAATTTGGGTTGCCATTTCATATGCATTGGCATGGTAACAGGGAGCAACAAATGTCAGCCTTGAGTCTCGAACTGTGTGGAAAGGAATCTTCCTACTTTTTAGAGTGTTGACAGGACAGTATAAAAGGCAACATCAGTGGAAACTCTCTTTAAGGCTTTCTGTCATTAGCAGGAAAAATTATTTTCTTCTGAGGAGGAAAGGCTGGTACCTTAATAAAATGTTAATGACCCCAAATGACCACAGTAGAAATTACATAAAGTGAGCTGTTTGTGACATTCAGGAGTAGGTATATCAGTGATGTTTAGAGAGAAATAAGATAGTTTTTGGAATTGGAATGCAATAAGATGAAACAGATTCATTCTACTCTCTTCTGTTAAGAAGGAAAATCATGCACCTGGTTTCAAATATGAAGAAAGGTTGACATTCCCTATATAGAGTAGAGTGGGTAGCAGAGCAGATATGGAACTACAGAGTGTAGACTGCAGAGCTTCTCTACACATCTTTCTATAATATGTCTTCTCTTCTCCACTTGTCCCGCAAAAGTAATTTTACAAAACAAGCTGAATTGTCTTGGATCAACAAATGGAAACCAACAACTAAGAAATAGTGGAACACTGTGGGGAATCTGTTGTGATCTTAAAAACCTCCACTCTGAAAAGGGACTGCAGCTCATGACAGTAATCCATGCCCTCAAACTGGCAGAAATGTATTACCCAGAATGACAGTGACATTCAGTGGTCTCTGTCACAGCCTACACTATTTATGAGGCACTTGTCAATACAAGCAATGAAGACCTTATGCTGAGAAGCATGTGGCTGATGTTATGCAATTATATCGTTTTACATGCTTGAGTGGCCCATTAGTTCAATGAATCCTCTGTTTACCTAAGAATCTGCAGGGTCTGGCCTATGAACTGTGAATTCTGATTTAGAATGTCTGTGCATCACCTTACCTAACCTGATAGACCCCAGACACATGGTGAGCTGGTGCCCCTCTGGACATGGAAAATGATACATGTTCATTTGAGCTCCATTCTTGTAACATGGATGTATCTGATTTGGGTCCCTTGGCTCCATAAACTCTGTCCTGAATGACTGGAATTGATCATAGTGGTGGGGAAATACACTAGCAGCAATTATAATGGCAATGGAAATGTGTTCAAGAGAATGCCTTCTAAATTAATGTTTTGTCACTAAATAAAAACAAATGTCAAAATATCTGGACCCATTTGAAAACACCCTTCCCCAGCTAGAATCAGTAAGGCATATGGTTGATAGACAGCCAAGCTAATCGCCTCAGATTCTGTTCATATTCAGATTCTGACATATCCCATTCATGTAGTGGCTACCTCAAGCTATTTAGCCCTGGGCCAAATTGCCCTAGACCTATCTTATCATCTCCAGATTGATCTGGACTTTGTAGTAGACTCAAAGTTTATGGGGTTGGACATATCTGTATGACACACTATTGCATAGATGGAAATCTGAACCATGGTCCAGTGCTTTTGCCCTCTGTTATCCAGTTCATGTCTTGAGCAACTCCACAGAGTGAGTCTGGATCTCTGGGGACAGCTATTCATGGATGCAGTGACAATGGCCTCAGCACGTAAACTATATTACAAATACATTAGAAATTATGTGGCCTCCAAAAGCCACTGTCCGAAACCCTGGGAGGAAGTGAGTAAATGTTCCCTGTAGATTTATTCCATTAGTTACTAGGCAAAGACAAAGCTGTCAACAATGATATCTCCTTCCCAATTAAGCTCAGTATTACAGTCCATAAATCACAGCGTGCCTTCCCTGTGGGGAAAGAAAACCTGTACAATTTCTGAAAATGCTCATAAACACACCATGTAGGAAATAACTATTTTTTTTAACAAAGCACATTCCATCATATTGCCTTAATATTGAATCATGACTAAGTTTATTAAAGAGACCAAGCAATTGTGTTACACTTTAATGCCAGGTGAAGGTCAGCTAAAATGTTTTTTTCTCTCACAGGAGACTGCTGATCATTTTGATTAGTATTGTCTTCTAGCCCTTTCCCTCCAAATCAAAGAGAATAGGACTATAGGGACATCTATTCCCTTGTTCCAATGCAGAATCAACTCTGCTTGTGTCTGTCCTCATAAAAACATCCAGTGACAAAGCTGCCTACACCTTTCCTGGGAATTGATTCCAGTGCTTTGCTACTTTAATTCAGTGAGTTTCTATTTCTGACCATCTTGATTCCTCCATGCTACAATATGAGCTTATTGGTTCTTATTTTGGACTCTTTCAGTTAGGCTCTGCATTCATCATAGAATATTGGGGGGGTTTAGTTTTGTTTTATTGATTTTTTTGAGCTTTCCACCCCTCTCCCCCCCATCATTAACTACTGTAAGAAAATTACATAAGTACTGTGGGACTGCTAGTCCTTTACACATTGGTACAAGACAGGATGGAACAGAGAGTGCTCATAAGATGACAGGTCAGGTATCCTACAAGAAAAAAATCCCAAATTCTTTAAGAAGGTTTCCCTGTTCTGAAAATGTTCATGAAAGACATAATGAAATTGAGATACTACTGTGGCAAAGCTCATTAGTATATCGGCTTGGAGGGATTGATATGGCTCTTCCTGCACCTTGAATGACTGTCTGAAAGACTCTAGTATTTAAGTAAGGAGGGTAATAACCCTGGAAAATATATAGCATGCAGTTTCATAAACCTCTGTGTTTAAGGAATTTTGTTAATAAATCTCTCCTTTTGAATATGGAGAAAATGCAAGTCTAACTAAGAGCTAGTGGACAGAACCTGAACTTAGTGGGAAAAGTAGAAGGTAGTTGTAGATCTGAGTCTTACTCATCCAGGTTGTGGGTACCTGTGGGTAAATGTGCTGGTTGAAATTATGTGCACACCTCTAGCCTGTGAAGGAACATGAGCCACTGTCTTGGATTAGTGATGGTTTCCTATAGTGGTGATGGTCAATATATTTTATATTGACTTGGTCTAGTTAACCACTTCAGGGGCTTGACCTGCCCTTTGTTGCAAACTGAGTATCCATGGGTTAGTTTGTTTGGGACTCTTTTTTTTTCTTGGAAGACTGAAATGTTGCTAATCAACAAGCACTGATTAATGAAATAGAGGCTGAAACATGTATGTACATAGTTGTAGCTGTTACGCATATTCTGTGACCTTGTAGAAAAAAATTGTAATAATTAGTCCAAATAGTTGATGATGTATTGTGCATAAACACAATCTATATATATTCTGATTGACACAGTACTAAAAAAAGGCTGCACACGTTTTCCTGCTGCAACTGGGTTTATTTGTCCTAGTAGCTACACACAGAGCTCACTTTGTGTACTGCTTACTTAGAAATGGAGTATTTCTGAGTAGATGAATGCAATGATAAAGAAAGATAGTAGTAGGGTTTGGAGAAAAAGGATATAGCACTTGGTTTGCCAGATGGAGCAATTGTGCTGGGTCCACAGTGCTGCTGAAGGATGCCCTATGAGCCCTAGCTCCTAGAGGGATGGGGAAGCACAACTGATACTAGACAAGCTCCTACCTCTCTGCTCTCTGACAAGGTCCAGTGTAGATGCCCCACTCACACAGAGGGTTTTGTATAGGAGACCCCTGTCAGTCTCGTGTTAGAGGAGTCAAATGTTCTCCCATACCCAGAATCCTTCTGTGTGGTGTCGCTCAACAGAGTTTATTAAATGCAGAAATGAAAAGTCTGCCCTGCTTAGTGTGATAATATCAGCTTCTTCATAGACTCAGATACAGGTAACTGTATCTGCCTTTCAAAACAAGCCTTCAACTTTTCTCCCTAACCAATGAATATACAAATAAAATAACTATGATGACATTCATTCAGACACAGGAATAAAGAAAGAAGTATTTAAAATTCTTGTACCGGATAGAATAAAAGCACTGAGGAATTGGAAATGTCTAGAAAGTAAGCTAGAAGCATGAAATTTTGAAACCTCCTGAGGTATTACACATTCCATTTAAACTAATAAAGAAGATATCCTTTATCTCAGAAGAATATATGATTAGAAAATATTTCCTGTGTGATCAAATACAATAATTTCTTATTATACACAAAACTGTTGATAAACAGATCAAACTCAGTTTTAAAAGTAAGAGGATGACAAGGAGTGCCTTTTCTTCACTACTTGGAGGCTTTTTCTGGAATTTCAGTGCTGTAAGTGCTGTAAATTTTTCTCTGCTTTCCAGTATGGATGTATTTATGGCCAATTTGCTGCCATGTAGCATGCTTTACTTGTATGCCCTTTACATGCTTACTGCTCCTGATAACATTACAGGCTGTCCTTGCTTGGGTAACTGAAACTTAAGATCAGGGTGGTTGCAGACACTGAAGAGACAAGATCACACCTATGAGGCCTAAGAACCAAAATGCATATAAATAAATCCTTTAAATTTGCTTCAACTGACATTTTTGAACGCTTCTTTTGTCCTTGCAGTTCTGAATCACCTAAATTGCTTAAAATAGGGTACCAGGTGTAATGGGAGGGGTGTGTGTGCCATCAGGTGAGATGGAGGTCTCTAGTCTCTGAACTTGCTAGAGCATTTCCATCCAGAATAAAACAACTGGTTTGAGAATCTCAGATACCATGGTATTTATTAATTGGCCAACAGATAGTGCATTTTTCATTATTTATACTGCAGCTCTATTTTGAGATTTCAAACCGAAACTAAAAACTTCCTGAAAAAAGATGATAAAAAACTTCCTGAAAAAAGATGTTTCTGAAGCTGCTGTCCTTAGGCCTCTTCTGAAGGAAAAGTACACATTGTGGAGTTAGACACATAATAGTAGCAATAGAGTAAGGATATTAATGGAACAGAAACAGTGACACAGGCTGCTTGAGGTGAAACATTTTTCTTACATCATAAACACATGCTGCTGTTATTTCTGAACAGGAAGATGGAGAGACCCTGGAAAAACAGAGATCATCCTATGCAAGGTGTTGTACAGTCATTTGTTTTATTTCAGCCAGTATCTTGTGTCCACTCACACTCCCAAAACTATAATTCCCAATAACACTGAACTTCTTTCCCTACATGAAAACCCACACTACTAGTTTTCATTTTAAAGGATCTATTTAACATGCTACTGACAAATGCTAAGAAACCTTTGAAGGAATCTGATCTAGTTGTGAGTAAACTGAAACCCATGGGCTATCCCACAGTGCAAGAGTGATTGAAAATGATAGATAGCAGTGCTTCTATTTTCTGTACACCTATGTATTTTTGCACACAAATTCCAGTAGGTCTCCCTATGTGCTTCAACACAGGCACCCTTTACACAAGAGGTAGGACCAGATTATCTTAGAAGTCCTTTCCCATCTGGGCTATTCTATAAGGATTGACACTCGTTCAGTGTCTTCAGCGCTGTTTCAATGTGAGAGCAAGCATCCCTGGACTGGGTGTGGAATGCATGGAGTCCAGTTTGCTTTGCTGTGTCTGTGGAAAGGGAAGAGGAATCCAGTGATAATTAACAGCTCAAGATTGCTTCCCAGAGACTCAGTAGTAGAAAATAAGCGACATTATTGTCTCTAGGAGTGGTCTGTTTATGAGGTCTCCTTCCCTTTCAAGCTTTTTAGGCACAAATGAAAGAGTAGAACTTGGTCTGTAGTGAACACTTGAAATCCACTGTAGGCCCCACAAGAGTAGACAGAGCACATTGGCATTACAGGGACTTGATATACTCACTGAGTCAAAGGAGAATAAAGATATTCTTATTTGAAACACAAGCCTGTCTACAAATGACTCCACAAAACTCTTTAAAAGGAAGAATCCTTTATGAAGCAGTCATCCTTCAAGGAATCAATGCTCAGAGGTCAGAGCCACCAGCCCCTAAAAATGCCCTCTAAAGAGTTCAGTTGGAGACTGTGAAGGTAGGATTTTATCTTCTGCTCTGTATGTGTGTTAAATTGTTTTGCTTAAGTACACAAGCTTTAAAAATGTAATTAAATACTACAGTCACCAAAGACTTAGGACAGGGATGGGTATTGACCCTTCTTTAAAAGAAATGTTAAAATAGAGATTCTTCACTAGTGGGGAGTTCTGAAGACATTAGATCAATGTCTTTGTGTTATTCTAACAATCTAGCATTTTTAAAGGAAGCAGGTCTGAAATGTGATGTAACAGCTGAGATTGCTTTCCAGAAAGTTCTTATACCTTTTTCTGTATAAGTACTAGATTTCTGACATATTTTATTGGGGATTTTTGTTTGTTTGTTTTTCATATTTCACCCTTTTGAAAATTAATTTTGAACACTAACTATGCAAATAGCCTGACACAATTGAGAAGTCTGTGAGGAACAAGAAAATGTGGCTGAAGTCAAGACTGGTAAGCTGAATCTGTTGCAGTGAAGAATTATGCTCTGATTAATGAGCGAGTATCTATCCAGGAGGTGTTCTGGGAGTCATCATTATTTAAGTTTGAATGTATCCAACCCCTGTTATCACATGTGAGATGGACCTGTATCAGAGACATATTGCTTGTTTTGGTCACTTTTTTCCATTTCTTTTGTTACTGTTTTTTCTTCCTTTCAATGGCAGGCTTGTACACTCTTTCTTTGCTAGCCCCAAACCACGCTGTTTGTAGCTTGACTCCCTCCCTTCCAGTGTGTTGAGACGGTGTTTTCCAGTTTTTCCAGACTTTTCACTGGACTGTTTCTGTTGTTACTTCTTGTCTTCAAGTATTATGGCAGCTTTAGCATATCCCAAACTTTTGGGACTCTACTGTTCTGGGCACTCTACAGGCAAGCAGACCAGTGAGGAGAGAAATTCTGCCATGGTTAGTTCAAATGAAATGCTGAAGGAAAGCATGGAAAAGAGTATATTGGCATAAATTTCAAATAATAATGCTATGACAATGTTGGGAAGAACAGTAGTGATGGTTACTTAATGTCTCAGGCGATTTGGAACTATCCTGACTGATCATGATTTTGTTCTGATTGTTTCATAAAATTGGTGAAGGTCTCAATTTTACCGACTATTTTGTAGCAGCCCTAATCAAGTTCTGTTGCTTTGTGGGGAACATGGCTGATAGCTACTAATTGTTGCAGTTGTCTTGGATCAATTGAGGATCTTAAAGTAGTTGTGTGCTCCTGGAGATGATGTAAAACCAACAAAGTGAAACAATTAACCAAATTAAACGCAACAAAGTAAAACACAGTGGTGGAGAGAGAGGCTGTTCAGTAGGGCATCTTGACTTGTATGTGTGTTACTAGTAAGTATCCTAATTACTTATGCTCTTAACTTTGTCCTTAACTTGAGAAAATTACAATGGCTACTAGAAGATTGCTAGCAACAAAGAAAGTTCGCATTTCAGCCTGTCCCTGCAAAATGTTGGTTTTAAAAAGAGAGGGGAAAAAAAACCCAAGAAAAAAACCCCAACATATTCTAGGTAAGAAGGATGAGAAGTCTCTTTCTTCAGCTGTAAAAGAGAATATATATACATATAGTGTTAATTTGCAGCTCCTGACTAGATCAGAGCAGAACATACAAGACATTTTAACAGAGAGCCAAGCAGTCCGCTGTGGCTCATAAAGCAAATCTTTGTGGTGCTGTACAAAGGATTTTGACACATTTGCATGTGTAAAGGTTGATTTTTTTTTTTTAAGTGATGTCAGTAGCAGATTGTCTATGAAGGTAAAAGTAATTTTGGGGGAACAAAGTAAGATAAAATAGGAGAGAAGATGAGGCAGAAGAGAGGGAACTTAGCCCTTTCAGTGAAGAATTATTTAGCAATCTTCAGCCACTTGGCTTTACTATCAGTTGTCAAAACATCACTCCTTTTCAAATTTTAATGAAAGAAACACAATTCCTCATGCTGAGACTGCAACTGAATGTGACTGTTGGTATTAAAAATATCTTGAGGTGTTGAAATTAGTTCTATCAAGCATTGTTTTATGTCTGGTTATACTCACCAGAGGTGGATATGACTTTCAATGCATTTTCAGAAGAATTGTTGATCAATTTGCTTTAACACTGCCTCCAGAATTTGATGATAGATCAGGACAAACACGGGCTGGAGGATGCTATGGCAGATGCAAATAGAGATCATCAGATTTGTAATTTTGAATCTAGTCTGTAGTAGTATTCATAAGCCACCTAAGCTAGGGACCTAAACTTCTGAAAAGGTATTTAGGATGATATTAAGATTTTCTTCTGTACCAATAGGAAAGTTAGTGTGGGGGGAGGAAATCTTTTAACATCTTTAACATTGAGTTAAATGTTAAATTGAATAGATTTAATATGTACCTTGAGACGTAAAACTTTTGTGTTTTGAAGGAAAGATTTTTTCTTTTTTTTTTTTTTTTTTTTTTTTTTTTTTTTTTTTTTTTTTTTTGCAAAGGAACAAATTCTGCCTAGATTCCATCACTAAAAGGAAATTCAGTTGAGTGGTTCCGATCTCCGAGAAGCAAAAAAGAGCCTTAAGAACAGAGAAAACAAGCAGAACACTTTGGATGTAGCCTTGAAAACAATGTTGAAAACTATGAATGACATTCTTTGCACTGAAAAAAGGTCATGATCTGTAAATGTATGAAGAATCCTGTATTTTAATATAAAAATGTGTAGTTTAAAGTCATGTTTGTCTTGAAGGATTTTAAATCTAAGAGAGCATGAAACACAAGTGTCTTTCAAAAGAGAAATTGTAGCTGACAAAAAAATTGGTGTTCAAGTTCAACACTTAAACCATTTTCTCACGGCATGTTGCATGTAACTTCATCAAGCCTGCTGAGCATCATTTATATACACTATGTAAATCCCTGGGTAATACAAAGGATCTGAATCACATTTCTAGAATTAGGAGCTGAACAAGGAGAGAAGTTGGACAGGGTCCCAGTAGAATGGGAAGAACCTTGTAAAACCAATTTGAGTTGAGGGTCTCTCTGCCTTGGAGGAAGAGGAATGATGCTGAACTGAAATGTATTCATAAAAACTGTTCAGAAAAAAGACCTCCAGTAACAAATTAATTTCTAGCTATCAGGATTTTATTAAAAATTGGGACACATTTTCCATAAATACCACAAACTACAAATATTCTGATCAGCTCTCGGTAGTTAAAAAAATAAGATCCCATTTTATCTTTTTATTAGACATTGAAGATGATGCTATATGTTAAGACCTATGTGATTTCTCCAAGATTTTCAATGAAAGCATTTGATCAGTGATTTGGAGATGGCCTCTTGTGGTGTATGTCTTCCTCAATTACCTGATGGAGTATATACCTTTTGATGCAGTACATGCCTGCTAAATGACTAGCCAGACTGTTAATTGCTCTCACTTTTTACCAAAGGCTGATGGCCCTGTGCTACGGTAGGAAGATAATAAATATGTGGAACCTGTCTATTGCCTCTCTCTTCTTTCATCAGCCCAAAATAAACATTCTAAGGTATAACTGTTTTCTACCATGAAGGGACAAAGGATCCAACATAAGACACAACAGAAATAGATGCTGAGGGGAAGCATAGGGCCCAGTTTAGCAGCCCAAAGGGTCAGGTTGGCCAGAGAATCAAACGTTTCCTGGAGGTAAGGAAAAGGGTGTTTCTCTGTTCCTGGACTCCGTAAGCTTGTGCTCTGACCTGGTATCTATACTTTAAAAAAGATGTAGAAATACAATGTACTATATAAACAAATTCACCTATGTGAATTTTGAATGTATCCAATTTTGAGGCTTTCTTACTTCATCACTAAGCTTTCCCAACCTGCTTGCTGTAGGAATCGGTGCTCTCTGCAGCACTGCTATAACATACTGCTTTTTGGCAAGAGAAGGAAAAATCTTGGATGGGATCAATTTTGCAAATAACTGACTTCTAAAAACCACTATAGAATGTAGTATAGAAACAAAATAACAATGAAAAATCAAACCCAAGAACACAGTCCTAGAAGTTCTGATGTGTCATTGATGCAAATAACTAGAAGATCCAAGGCTTAAGGAAATTAAAATGTCATGCTTCAGTTCAGTTGTAATGCTTAAAGGTACGTTTATTTCCCACTATTTATTCATGCAATATTTAATATGCTCACAAATGTCAAGGTAAGTGCTATTCTTGTTCATTAAAACATTTTTTGGATCAATGCTTTCATGATGTGCAAGGTGAAAACAATCTTCTCTATTATTTTCTATTTTGACAGACAAATTATCTTACCTATACCTTCAAAGAGATCTGGTGATAACAGAAACATCTCTTTTACCATATACTAAATATTCATTAGCAGATCTGAGCAGTCAGCAGTTTCTCATGAGACAAACCCTTATTAGAGCAATAATTACAGTGGGAAATATGAGATATGCAGTCACTTCTTAGTTTACTTCATCTGTCTTTTTGAATTGTTACACTCAGATCCTGATAGCTGTATGGCAGACTCTCTTTATTATTTCCATTTTCTTTAAGTTGAGTGAAGACCAGGTCCTTCACAAGAAAAATCACTGTTTTGATGTTTTATTTCCAAGTTACAAAGTCCACATAAAAATTACTTTTACAGTTAGATCTCAATTTAGCTAGCAAAAGTTGTATTTTGTCAAAAATACCAAACAAACCATTCCAAGCTTCCCAAGATAATAATCAATATTATTTGCACACATATATACACATTTGGTATAAATTATATTGAAGACTTGGTTTACTTAGTAGTCCTGATTAATAACCCTGGTGTCAACTTTTGAAGATTTCTGTAAAAGTTTTCATGAACTAAAGTATTTGCATGCAATTAACTGGGATTTTTGCATCATTCTCCCAGTAGTTAACTGAGCCACCTATGGAATATTTACTTACATCTCACTATATATCACCTCTACTCAGAAGAATTATCAGAACTGTTCTGACAAAGTTTTGCTTGTATAATACCTACATCATTACATGATACCAATCACCATTAATGAATGAATCCTCACAGCAGCCTCGGTAGAGGCTTTCTAATGCAGTTGGGGAAGTTGAGGTGCAGAGCTATGGTTTTGCTTGATGCCATGAAAGTAACTGTTGCACATTAGGACAGATTTTTTCCTCTGTAATGCTTCCCACAGCTGATTTATCCATAAGAGGATTCTTTGTTTCATGCACATCCAAGAATGCAATCAAAGCACCATAGTCCTCTGAGCAACTGCTTCTGTAATGCACAAATATGGTGTACAAGGGACGGGAAAATAGCCAGAGAGATGTTAATTCTAGAAGAGGTGTCTCTTCAGAAAAAGTATCCTCTTAGAACAATTATGATTTGTCAAAGCCAAAGCAGTTGCTCTAGTAAAAAGTGAGTGAAGGAATGAGGTCTCTGATTCATTGAATGATTATTTGTTTCCGGGGAAAAAAATATTTGTAACTGATTGATAAATCTAAGTTGAACCATTCTCTCTCTTTTTTTTTTTTCTAAAGGCCATGCTAGAAAATAAGAGAAAAAGTGAATGTGCAAAGGGGGTTACTTTTTCATTAAATTATGATTAATATTTGAGCCTTCTCTAAATGCTATTAAATTCCACCAGATTTACTGGTGGACCTCCATGGGAGGATGGTCTGTCTCACCATTGTCTGCACCACAGGCTTCAGCGGAATCTCACATATTGTCACTCCTCTCTGACTGCAGTTGCTGTTGTGCACAGTGCATGAAAATTTATTAAAAAAAAATGATAACATCATCTATTTTTAAAACTCCTGGCAAGAGAACCATTTAGAGGAAAAGCAGTCTAAGGATAGCAATTTGAGTTCAGCTGTACTTTGGAAACTAGAATTTTTGTTAAATAAATCACAAAGGTTTCAGGTGACCAAGCATCATGATCATCTCAAACTACTCCTCATTTCTTTAAGTCAGACTCATCTTTTGCATTTTAATTAACTATTTACTGTAAAAACATCTATGTCCCACTCTCTTTAATAAATCAGCCATTTTTCCCTCTAATTTTCAGCTGACTTCATGTATGATACTTTATTTTGTCTCTTCTTGCCATCTCTGCCTCTAATTCACCTCTATCTTCTCTGGATCCAGTGAGGTATCTTTTTCTTTTATTTCACTGCTGGAGTTTTGAAAATTATTCCATGCATATGAATATTGAGCTCTATTGAGATATATTAGCTATTCTGAGCAGGTGGTTGTGAAATTTCAGCTCTGATCTATAGTACTATGAGTATTATTGTATTATAATATGGACAAACCTTTTTTTAGATATATTGGATTTGTTGTGGATAATTCACTGTAAATCTCAGCTGAGATCTCAAAAGCTAATGAATTGTCAGATTAAATACTGTAAATTATTACTGAAGGATTAGATAACAAAACACAGAATATCGTTGTGCCATTGTCTAAAGCTGTGTTATGTCTTGAATACTGAACACACTTCTGGCCATCTCATCTCAAAGGATTTAACAGTATGAAGAAAAGTATAGAGAAGGGCAAAAAGGCAGATCAAAAAAATGGAACAGCTTACATAGACCAAATGTTGAGTAGAATAAATAGAAAAGAATTTCAAAGTGTATGGTAGGAATCCATTAAACATAATAAGAAAAATGTACACGGCATGCGTATTCACCTTCTTACAACACAATAACTAGGAACCACTACAATCATAAGGTAACCAGATTAAACAAACACAGATTACCTTTTCACCACAGAGACTGATTCAATTGTGGAACTTATTGGTGCAGCATGTCTAGAGGACAATGGAAAAAATGGATTTGAGAGGAGAGAAAAGGAGCTCATGGAACAAAACTCATCAGAATGCATTTTTACTTAACTGTTGTGACACAGGCCAGGTTTGGCTCTTAAAAGGTGCTCTGTCTCTAGTAGGAAATACTTCTGCGGTATTCTGAGTTTTTGTTCCTGTTCCTCAGTGTTGGGATGAAATGAAGGTAAATATGGCACTCAATTAAGGTCAATATCAAAGTTAACAAGGCTGCAGTGGTAAGCGGGAACAAAAGTAGAAATGGCTTTTCAAAGGCTCTTTTATTTACTTTTTAATACAGATAAACTTTAAAAAACCCCAAACCATGAAGCATCAGCTCACTTAATCTTAAAAATGAAATCTGACACCGACTTTTTTAACATGACTTTGGCCTCTTTCTCAGATCACCAAGCTTTCCAGCATTTTTCAGTACTGCAATCCATATTGATTTCTTTCTGGTTTTTATAAGGTCACTAAAAGTGAGTATCACAATATCATAGCCTCCATGTATAATTCAACATTTGTTGACACAGAAGGCAGCTAAATAAAGGCAATTTGATTGCTTTTAGAAGAAATTCACAGAGACCTTATTTATAGAACTGGTGGATAAAATTCCCCTTCTAATTGTCTTAGAAAAAAAAAAATAAAGGGAAAATTATTTTAAACCAGTTTATCTACTTTGAACTATTACACTTGTACCATAGTATTTTCTTTTCTATCTTTTCCCAAAGTCTTTCTTGAAGAAGATTATAAATTTGTTACAGTATTTTTTTAACTTGAGGAAAGATCCTTCATATTCATCAGTCTAGCACAAAAAGAACAATATGATCCATAATATTTTATAGAGGCTTGAATGATGAGAGAGTTCCTTCCTCAAATATCTATTAAGAATGACAAAATCCTGGGAAAAAAAAATTCTCTTTCAAAACAAAGAAACGACCTGAGAATCTGCTTATTGACTGGAGAAATTCCTCCATGCTGTAAATCAAATAATGAAATGATTCTACTCTAAACCCTTGAGAAATTTGGTCCTCTTTCAGCTGCATCTCTACTGCTGACTAAACTGTTTCAGTTGGACTGAAGGCCTCTACTTCCAAGAAATTTGAGTCTCAAAAGCTGAATCTTCATATGATTTGCCTGTTAAAGACACTAAAAACCTGAGCTACCAGACTGCTCTGAGGAATTGCATGCAGCATGTGTTAATTACAGCAACCCAAACACACAAGCATATTCTCAGTCTTTAGTAATGCAGACAGTCTGGTTCCAGCAGCCAGGAGCTTTCTAGATTATGCTTGCATTTGCCATTTATTATAGAAACAGCTTATGCTTTGACAGAGGCAGGTACGGTAACAGAAACATACTGCAGTTAAAAACGTTTCATTAGAGACTCATTAAGTCTTCTGAATTAATACCACAAAAAGTTATAAAAGGTCTACCATTTGGATGATTATCAAATTTGGGCAGGAGGCCCAAATCAGAAATCATCTATAGGCTGGTCCTGTTCTAGTACTGGAAAGAATCCCTTTAAAATGGCAATAACAGTGCAAAATATGAAGATATGCTGGGAAGGCACTGATTTCCCATGCTCCCTCCCACAGAAATCTTGAATCTTGTTTTACTTTATGATACTAAGCCTTTAGGAGAGTAGAGCTGCTTTGTTGTCCTTCACATCTCTGTTTTCAGCTCTTCCTTTGAACTCTGGCTAAAAGAAACTTGAATTCACAGTATGCTGCAACAAAGATGCAAGAAAACAGCTGCTTTTATTTTCCTGAAACCTGTGAAATAAGACAGTTTTTGGTGCATTTGGAAGGGAAGCTGAGAATTCCATTCCTCAATACTTATCTTTTTCTTTCATCATATTTTTTTCTAAACAGTATTTTTAATTAGTTATTACATGGGCCCCTTGGGAATTCTGATTAAGCCAACCACTTATGCAAAAATCAATCTTTGAATGACAGGCTTTGTTAATCTTCCAAATCCAATTTCCATTTCTCACATTCCAGGTTTATTGATTAAACTTCAAAATTCTCGAATCATCTGTCAGGCTTACTGAATTAGTCTGTGTCTAATAACTTAATTGCTTTCAAAGGCAGATGTGCTACTTCCATTGAACACTAAAATTTTGTTGGAGACATCTAAGAAAATGGCAGAACACACAGACACAGATATTCAGAAACATTTCACTAGCTAAACTTTCACACAGAACTGCAGTGAGATTGTGAGTATGAAGGGACGAAAGGGTAGGCAGATTGCATGGTGTAAGTGAGCCAAGTAAGGTCCTGTTTCTGTGCTTTGCCACAGGAAAATTTCAGTTTCAGTCAGACGTTGAGGTGAGCAACAGATACCTTCTTATGAAGAAACTTTGCCATAGCCCTAAATGAAATTAGGTTGCTGTCATACTTGGCATTGGTGAGCCATAACAAAACCTAATTTCTCCTCTTAAAAAAAAAAAGGTATTTAAATGAATAGAAATAGCAGAAATACACAGAAAATGAGAGGGGGAAATGGTTTGTCTGTAATTATATAAAAAAATATTGGAATAGAAATCCTTTTCTACTTATTAGGAAGGGATAAAAGAACTCATGAGCTGTCTACTGGATTTCAAAATTACCTTTAAATTAATCAAGTACCTGAAGTTCATTATACATAACTAAAAGTATTAGTTAATTAAATTAATTAAACTGAGACTTATTGGAATAATTGAAGACACTGGCATAGTTAATATAAGTGAGTAGAGCTTATTCAGGAAGAAGAATGAGGGAGAGTGTATGTCAAGCAACTATGTGAAAATATTTACTCTACAGTCATCTTCCTTGCACAATGTAGACCTGATGAAAAAGTCTGGGTGATAAGGAACCACAAAAGCCTTACGAGCACTATTATGGTAGGCATTTACTTTGAACCATCAAAACAAGATCAGGTAAAAGGTATCTTTATGAACAGCTGAAAGGTAAAGCAGAGTTCAGGACTTGCTGTTAGCAAGGGTTTTTGACTACCTACACATCTGCAGGGAATGAAGTTAATTTTTTATACAGAAAGTAGATAAACTCTTAGAAGAAGGCTCTGTAGGTTTCATTCTGATCAAGTGATGACAAGTCATTGAGGTTATCAGGGGAGAAGATAATTTGACTGAGAGGAACCAGAGAGAATGTGCAGGGTTCACCATAGTGGAAATAGGGAAGAGGAATGGCAAGGGACAGTTCTATTATCCTCAGTAGGTAAGACTTCCTTAGTAGCTGCTACCTGAAAAAAATACATGTTGTCATTTATTTTGACCATAGGAAATCTTCTGATATTTTCTCATGTCCCTTTCTCAAGAGCAAGATAAGGGAGGGTTTTCTGATGAAAGTAGTACAAGGTGGATGCAGAGGTGACTGATAAAAACTTTCTTTCTCTTTGAACAGCTATCAAGGACTCTGCTGTTCTTTAAAAAGTATAGGAATTAAATTGCAGAAATGGAGGCTGAAATTTCAGTCTGAAAAAATATGTGGCAGTAAGGATTGTGAAGTCCTTAAAACTTGCATAGAGAAGCATGTCAGAAATTATTTGGATAAGGGTAATCTCACTGTGGTTTACCAGAAGAGACAGAGTGAGCACTTGAGGTGTTTTCCAAGCTTATATTTGCAAATTGTTCTAAATGGTATTGTTACGTTCCTTTTTCTAGGTATCTTTTGAATGACTGTATGCAAACAGGAGCACAAGACCAAAAAATACAAAATACTAAACAGTAAATAGAGTATGCAATCGATTCTTCTAGTCAGAAAGGGTTCAGAATTCATAACCCTGTTCAATAATTCACAAATCAATTAAAATAACATTATTATTCTCTCTTTCCACTTAGCAGTAACGATGTGTAAAGGTCACTTGCCATCTAGTTAGGGAAAAGGCAGCAATTAACATCAGAGTAAAACCAGAATATTCATTTTCTGTTGCACAATGTAAGCGTGACATGATTTTCTACTTAGCTGGAGCCTTCAGTAATAGCAGAGCTGAATTTTCACCTGACAGAGAAATTAAGAAAGGATTTTTAAAATGTTGCACTGACCCTAGAAATCTTCTAATTTCCTGTATAAACCGTGGGAGCCAAAGACATCAGAGGTGATTGGAAGCCTGATTTCTGTTACCTTAAATGTCAGCAAAAATACTTTTAGGAATAGTTCTGAAATAGGAAAGGAAACACTTTTTTTCTACTTGGTTCACTTAGGCACCTGCAAACTGGCACTCATGTCAATACTTTGCTAGGATTTCAAGGACTTATGCTTTGCCTGTGCAATGGGAATTCTCTCTTCCTATTACTTTTTCCTTTTATTTTCTTTTATTTTCTTTTTCCCCAATAAGGATCTCTCAGTGAAATCTCTCTTTTCTTGCTGGCTTTACAACCAGGAGGCTGTGGAGAAGGCTGAATGCACTGAGTACAAGCCACCTCTTGCTGTGTGGAGCTACCTTTAAATTAATAAATCCTAGCAGCAGTCTTGGGACAACCTTGGGCTAGCATGACTGCTGCATTCTGATGAGAGCAAGTAAGTCAGGGAAGTGTTGAGATGCACCTTTTGTGCTTACTGGCTTGGATTCCTGACACCTCTACATCATGGTGCCTCTCTGTTACTGTGCTCCATTTCCTAGTGTTCATTTGAAGATTTTCAGCAGTTTCTGAAAAGTTTATGCCAAGTGTTCAATGACTTTCTGGAGCTCTAGGTAAATCTCAAAAAATAATGAGAGGAATAATTTTTTTCCAGTTATAAATGTCCTTTTCAAAAAATCATAATATTAATGTTTATGCTTTGAAATGCATTAAAAGCTGTTAATGCTGCATCAAGGGCTAAATTAGATCTTTGTCTGCTAAAAATATGTCGTTTAGGTAGCTGTCAGTCTTCATCTTTCTGGTTTCAATTTACTACTGCAAAATATTTTGAAAGCTGTTAACCAATTTGTATTGATACATTTAGCCTCAAAGATACTAAGTTCCTTCTCATTTAGGGAAATAAGGGAGGAGGAATTAAGCATAATATTTATTATTGTTGTCTGCAAGACACAAACATTGAAACATGACCTCAGCTTTATTAACTGGTACCAAGGAATCCACATATGTAAATTAATACAAAAGGCCACCAAAAACTTGGTTTTGTGTTCTATTAGAAAGTCTTAGAAGGATTCCAGTCTCTGTGGAACTGCAAAATGTTGAATTTTTTCAATCCTTATTGTTTGTGTCCTGGGCATAAACTGTAATTTAGGCTTCCCCCCACTCCTCGCTGTCAGAAAGCAAACATACAAAAAATCAGGTGTCGAACAAGAGTTTCCTCCTTAATCTTTGACAAGATTTCTTTCCAAAGCAAACCAGCAAGTGCTTTCTCTATGAACTCCATAATTTTCCAAATACAGAACTTTGAGACACTAAACTCTTCTGAAAACCTAGTGTTACATTTGTCCTTTTCTTTTCCACTGACAGATTTAACAAATGTTAAGCATTTCTGTCATTCTCATGTTAGCATATGAAGTGTGAAAATTAATTTTACTTGCTAATCGAAAGGTAATTGGTATGGGGGTAGCAATTGTCACTCCATCAGGGAGGAAAAAAAAAGTCCAGGTCTGCTGTGAGCCTGAGAGAAGAGGTAACATAGATGGTGTCTGCAAAAATATATCTGCAAATTAGTGGAAAAGGACACGTTAGATGAATCTTATGAACCCACCAGCTGAAGTTAATGAAGGTGCAACATATATTTTCTTCTAAAAATATTCCACTTCTAGAAAGAGATTAATGACTTTACTAACTTACATGGCGATTGCAGAAAATAACCTTAAGAGCTAACTAGTACCCATAGTGGATAGAATATCCACAGAGAGTGAACAGTGTTGCTAAACCAATATCTGTCCTTCCCTTGCCTACTACTGAATGAATCTGTGCATAAAATATCAGGAAGAGTGCAATGCATCAAGAACAGTATAAAGTTTTTCTACAATCTTTCCTTAACATATCATACTTTGCTCATTACTGAGATGTCAGTTCTTTTGATTAGTTCATGAAATTGATCTCGGTTGTGCACTATTAACTTCCTGGAAAACAAAATGGCTTTTTGCCGTATAGCTTCATCCACTCAGATGGGGAGAACTACCTTGCTTTTTGTCTCCAGACAAATTTTAATAGCCCTCCTCTGCTACAGTTCTTGCAAAAATATTGTCATCAGGGTTGTAGATGAGGTGAAACTATTTTCTACTACAACGCCTTGGTATTTTTTACTGTTTATGTTCTCCTTCTTTATCTTATATTTACACTGTAAATTATGTAGGTTAGAGATCACGTTTCTCTTCTGCATTTTCATAGCACCAAGCAGCAGTCTGGACCAAAAGTAGGAGTAGTATAAAATGTTGTAATAAATTATTTAATATGTGTGCACTCTTTAAAGTTATTAGAAGGTCCATCTCTTAGTAGATTTTGTGGGAGAGAACAAAGTGACAGGGATGAGAGATGTAAAGGGGAAGCTCTAGAAAATTAATATAACAACTTCTTCCATAATCTTCTCTGAGCTTTAAACAGTGTATAAATGATTAAAATGCACAGGACGGGACAAATATAGCTAGGTCTTTTAAAGTGATTAACATGGTGATGAAGGGCTCAGACCAACTTTCACTAAAACCACAAGGGTATCTTCATTATCTTTGTTTGGCTCTTGGTCTGATTTTATTAGCTCCAACAAGAAACAACAAAATATGCTTCACCATGTATATTCAAGATAAACTGAGTGTATGTGACTGAACCAAAATCCTGAGGAGGGCAGATCCCATCCTCATGATAATCCATGGTGGTTTTATCGTTTAGTTCATTTGGGCCCATATTTTACCACTACTACCTTCACAACTCCCTGAATCTTATTTGGTTTGTCTTTCGGGGCCACCAGCACCCGACATTACTACACAAGGAAAGTTCCTCTCCCATTTTTTTCATTTTGTTTTCTTTGTTTGTTTGTTTGTTTTTAAATGGTCTGTTTATTTCACAGTGACCGCAACTTAGGCTGGTCTTAGTGTCAATCCTACCTGCTCAGCAGTTCTGAAAATCAACCCAGTGGCTTTTATCTGCTTTTACTATCTGTACAAATGAACGTTAAGTATTTTTTTATTACTAACAACATAGTTAGGACTAAAAACTTTATTGGTCATTGTAAGAACATCAAAAAGGCTTTGCAGAGTCACTAAGTTCAGTTATAATGCCCAGAACTAAACAGAAATTAAGAACTTTGAACTAAACTTTAAGAGCATTACTGAAATACAGAGCTATTTGGTTAGTTAGTTATCTCTGATCTTGAAAAGCAGAGGCCAACAGCAGACAGAGGTAACAAACTGATCACAAAGAAAAATCATATACTCGTATATATTTTAAATGTGTATATATATATAATATTAAATAAAAGCTAATGAGCCTGGACCTAAAAGTGCTAAAAATCAAGTTGTTTAGAAAATAACATATTGGACTGTACAATATACAATATATTGTATATATCTATACAATTCCTTGGTACCATTAAAAATATTTTAGATTAAATACTGGTTCATGTGTCTATGTCTTAAGAGGGAAACTTTCTCCTGAAAAAAGTTAATATACCAAAAATATATTACCTGAGAGGCAGTAATCAGCACAATAAATTCACCATTTCTAACCTTCCTCTTTACATGCAAATTCTTACTGTTTCCATAATATTTACTACAGAAGATATTAAAAGAATACTTTTCCATTCTTATCAATGCGATTAAATTGTTGTATTACTTACAGAATAAAAAAACATAGCATATATTCATAAGGTTCATAAACTCACAGGCAGGCTAATCATTCATTACCAATCCAGTCGCTCTTTTACCCAACTGATTACAAAATTTTATCAGGGATTGACCTGGTGAAATATTCTTTGAACATGTTATAAACCCAAAAGCTTTGCCAGAAGAAACTACAGCTGAAATAGGCACCGGAAATGTAAGGTGAGAGGGCATTTAAGAGAGACAAGGACATAAAGGACTTCATGAGAGAAGAACAGAATCCAAAATTCCTGATTGCACCTGCCAAAGTTTTGTCCACTAAATTGCACTAGTATAATTGCACAATTTTCAGGTCTTTAAATTTGTTATTTCAGTTCTATGTCCAGTATAACAAATACAGCCTTCTGTAAAGTGCTTGGAGCCAAAAATGCAATTTTGAGGGGCTTTTTATAGAATGAGAGGTTGTTATTTAAAAGAAAGAGGAAAAAAATGGTCCATCAGAATGGACATCAGAACCACCAAATGGGTATTTTTTTCCAACCTGATAGAATGTGCTCATCTTTTGCAAGCAGGAGAGGTTTTTTGAGTAATAATGAAGATGTGATCTTGAATTTAAGCAGCTTTTATGAGGTGTATGCAAGGGGCAGTATGGTTGTCATGTAGTAAGCCACTAATGCATATGCAAATCTCAAGACAAATTTCAGTACACAGAAGTTTGTTTGAGGACATTGGGAATAATCTAATCTGTTATTTCAAATTTAATTTAATTTCAAGAAGGGTTTTTTTTACACTTATACTGTGTCTCTGCCACAGTTACACGCTGAGAGTATTGCACATCACATTAGATTAAGGTCAGTTAACAGTGTTATAAGGGCTTTTTTTCCTTCCTCTCTCTCTTAGTCTCTCTTTTAAAATGAAGCATCACTGCAATTTCATGATTAAAATGCTGTGTCTTGAAGCATCATGAGAGACCTTGGCTGGCCTCCAACTGTGATTAAGGCTATGATTTTTGGCCTAAAGGGTCATGAGGAATCAGAACTTCACTGACCCTTTAATCAGAACTGATTAAGAAGTGGTGGCTTGCTTGCTGTTTGGTACTCCATCACCTACCATGTGGAGCTTATAATAGAGAGATATTGCTCTGTCAGCAGCCCTAGGAAAATTCAACCTTTGAAAGACTTTGTGGACAAGATTGTTCAAACTGACAGGATATTTTGAGTATTTTATCTTTCAATTAAGCGATTTGAGAGGAGGCTGTGTTTTAGAAAGTCCATAGAATCCTATTGATGGAAAGGTGAATATTTCCAAGACATCTTTTAGACATGAGGACCTGAGATTTTGGAAAATTCTTCAGATGTTTGGTATGGCTCACACAACTCTCCCTAAAGTCCTGTACAGGCAGAAGAGGAGACGGGAGCAATGGCAACAGCTTGGAATTCACACTTCTACAAGTAGATTTAAGGGACTATGCAAATAATGGAAACATGGGCAAGTAAGTGATAACAAAGAAATATCCAATTCATCAGTTGGTGTCTTGCATATCTTCATATGTCTGCTGCCTCTTGGATGACAGGCTACTAAAATGTCAGCTGGAGAGCCCTCATTTAACTGGGGAGTAGATTTGTGGAGAAGCTTGATAGTTCAGTCAGGAAGTCAATTGTCACGGAGTGTAGAGCTCACAGGAAGAGTTTCAAGTTATCTGAAGTGGAAATGATTATAGTGAAATAGGAAAATAACTCCCCATCTTTTTTCAGTTTCATAGGAGAAGCTGTGTCTTCTAGATGAACAACTGTTTCTTGAATCTCCAATGGTAAGATAAGGTTCACTAGAGCTTCTAGGGAATAAGTGGGCCTCAGGAAGTTGAGAGCAGTTAATATGGTAATGCAGTAAAAAGACCCTGGAAACCAACATTTTCAGAAAGACAAGAAAGGCTTTAGTATATTTCCTTTCTGAGTTATAACCAAACAACACCCCCCTCCAACCTGAAACATATGTTCAAACAAACCATTTTTAGCCATATAAAACTTAACAAGCAGATAAGTTGCAGTCAGCAAGGATGCATCATGAACAAATCATAAACATATGATAATATGTGAACATCGTGTGATAATATGATAAACATAGTTTTATTCTATGACATAGAGTGGATAGAGTGGCAAATGCCAGTTTTTTACTACAATAAGATTTCTGAGTGTCTTAGATGATATTCTGACATTCAAAATAGAGAAGCATTGACTAAATAAAATTACTCTTAGGTGGGTAGATATTATACAGTTGCAATACCACATATGAAGAGTAGATATCCATTGTTAACTCTCAACAGCTATATGGGATCTGCAGAGGTGAGTTCTGGCTATAGTAGTATTTGGTATTATATTTTCAGATTATGTCCAACTGAAAGAACATTAAAATATGTTGGTAGAAAAACATTTGGAAAACTTGAATGTATTTTGGAGTTTTTAAACTGATCAAGTGTATTTGGTTAGATCACCAAGTGGATTGTGTAATTTCTAGCGTGTTTCTTTCCTATTATTTCCTCTTTTTTTAGGAAATAATAGGAGACATATGTGCAGCTAATGGGGCTCACACTACTGAAATCAGTGGGAGCCTTGTTGCTGAATGTCAAGCCCTCAGAGACTTCACATGGGCTATATATAAAGACAGGGTCAAAGCTAAAATTCAACCCAACAGCTTTGAATTAAGATTCCATATCTTACTTATATGTTCATGTACCTTTTCTTATATTCCTTTGACAAATTTCCATACCTTGCTAAGTCTCTTTGTCAACAAATTTCTCATTAGAGTAGTCTTAGTTTATTCACTTTTTGCTCATTCTGTCTCCTTATCAGGGTTAGCTGAACACTAAGGCTGATTTCCCACAAAGGTACGTGACAGTTGTGGGATCTTCCTGGGACAGTAGGAAGGTAAAAGAGTTTCTATTCTGCTTTTAACCCTTCTCTGGGTAATATCAGGAGGAATATTTATAAGGCTTAGTGAAGACATCAGAATATTTTGAAAGATTCAGCTTTTCTCCAACATTATTTTTGCTAAAACATAATAAAGTACATTATGCTGAAGGGGACTTAACCAGAAAGCCTACATATGAAGGAAGTGAAACTTATTTGAAAAAAAGCAAATTAAAAAAATGTCTTTATATTTAAAAGCTGGAAATTAACTCCATGAAATAACCCAATCATATGCAGAATGTAGACCATCTGTAATGATACTATTTTTTTTTTCTTAAATGCTACTAGGAGTAAAGACAAGTGTCTGATAAGTTCTTCAAAATAATTCCCACATAATGGTGTTGAGTCTTTCTTTATTTACAGCTACTTTTATCCCTATGTAATTCCATAGACTTCATATGATATAAAGGTGATAGGACATCATGTATTTTTCACCCTTCTCAGGGTGAATATTTTCACAGATATTCTCTTCCTTCCCATGCAGAAGACCACTGTGATTTATCCTTCTTTGGTGCTGAATGAGGATATTCTAGCTGCAAACAAATATTACTTGAGCTTATTGTTCTGAAGACTAGCTTGAATGAATGGATACCATAAATTCTAGAGACTATATGAAATACTCTGATATATCTTCATCAAAATCACTTTGTTCACTGAAGGAATAGTGGAATTCTGGAAAAATATATGCTGCTGTATTCTGTTAGTGTTCTCAGAACATTTTCTGTGTCCCATGGTTTTGTAGTTGTTACCTGATTCCTGTCGTGAATTCCATACATTGGAATGGAAGGTGCACATAATACGTATGGAGAAATGTAAGAGTGATAGCAAGAAGCCGAAGAAAATTGAGCTTTCTGTATTTGGTTTTGGTTTTTAATCTCTCCTCTCTTTTTTATTTTTTTTTTATTTTTTAATTTTTTTAATTAGCAAGCCTTCAGGAGTCATGGAGGCAACAAAACCTTTTTTTTTTTTGCTTCTGTGTGCAATTTTATGGGTACTTTGTTTAACAACAGACTCTCAGTGTGAAGATTTGTAACCAGTTCAACAGGAGCCATTTTCTGGTTTTTACTATATTATCTCTACTACGTTTTCAGGCATGTTTCAAGTTGAAAAAATGGTGTTCAACTGACCATCAGATATTCATCTTCAGTGAAAGTGCAGAGCTTTCTTATTTTTAAGCACATTCAAGAAATTATCCTATGCTGTGATGGGGACTGTGTTCTAGCTAAGATATTTTGAATAAATTCTCATACTCCTATAAATTAATTTCAGTGGCATTAGAGTAAAGGATGCTGTTTAAGTGTGACTCAATTGATTTCTAAATGATAAACATTAAGTTTCAAAAATTGTCCAGAGAATGTTCATTCATTTCTACCTCCAGTCATTCATCCTGAAAAGAGAATCAACTGTATTGAGGTAAAGATCAAATTAATAAGAGATTTACAAAAAGTGCTTAAGAACTTCAAGGATTTTGTAATTCTAAAATAATAAAAGGAATATGAAAGAACTTCCCAAACAAACCAGAAGCAGAAGTATTTATCACAGCCCAGGGCAATCCAGTAAATTTTCAAAGGTTAAACAAAGTATCAAAAAGTCTGAGGCTACATCTGAGTAGCTAAATGATTTTTTTTTGCATTGTTATTTGCAATGCAAAATAATTGGTTAAAGGATTTACTATTTAAAGTTAAAAAAAGTTGGAGGACTTTTATTAAAACTTGTCATCTGGAGATGTTTTACAATAGTTAGACCCTAATGATTGCAAAGATAAAGTTCTTTTCTTGTGACATTTATGAACTTACCTATGGTTTGTAAGCACTCATTAAAATGACCTAAAAGTAATGGGAAATGGAAAGTGGTGTCTATATTTAAAAATGGCTCCAGAAAATTACCAACAAATAATTCTCTAATTCTGCACTAAGTGGTAGAAACTGTAGTGAACTATAAAATTATTAGAAATGTTGATTAACATAACGAAAGTGGTAAAGAATAAGGAGTGAAAGCAATTTTTGTGGCAGAAGCTTTTCTGTGAAATGCTCAAAACTTACTGAAGTTTTTCAAAGAGAGCATATGAATGAGTAATCCATGTGAGTGTAAAGGGTTAAAATGAAATTAATTTTTAGTGAAAGAAAACTAATAAATATGAAATAAAAGGGAGTAAAAAGTGTTGTCATGCCTTAACAACTGATTAAAATATAAGGAAGAATGAGGGCACAAAAAAGTAAGTTTTCACATTGAATATGTTATCTCATGGATTGCCACAAAGATCCATACTAAAATCTTGAGTTTGCCATTTTCTTAGGTTGTACAGGAAAGAGATAAATAAAGATATATCAAAAATGACACAAATTTATTCATGAAAATCCATTTTAATGAAAAGGTAACAAGGAAGATTGCAGATATATCTCACTTAGTGACTGGGCAACAAAAGATACTGGTGGAATTTACTAAAGATAAATGAAAAATCCTATATCCACAAAGTGAATTACTTTAGCTACATGTACATTAATGGGCTATAAATGTCCTTTTACATTTCAGAAAGGAGATCTTGTAATTGTTATGACTATTTTTCTGAAAACATCAGCATGTTAAATTGGGATCTGAAAGCAGAAAATACAGTTACAATATTGAATGATTCCACCTCGCGAGCATTATTTGATAATTATTTGAGGCTCTATCTACACAAGCATTTTATTTCCTATTGTCAGGGCACTTCTGATCCTCCCAGTTTTCCTCACTAACTGTACTTTGATTTATCCCATAGGGCAGTCTCAAAGAATCACAGAAACTTACTTACTATTGGATGAAACTAAGTCTGAGCAACCTGATCTTGTTGGTGGCACCCCTGCTCATGGCAGGGGGGCTTGGAACTAGATTATCTTTAAAATTCTTTCCAAATCAGGCCATTCTATGACTCTACAGTTCTATGATTTAGCATCCAGCTGCAGATGGGTGTTAGGCTACAGGATAAGAGAAGGCCTAGTCTGCATTAACTCCCACCTTTTCCCTCATATGTATAATATGCATTCTGGTTCTTCAGTTGCCCTTGACTTTTGCTACTGTAGGACTGCACCACTGGCAAGTGTACACATAGCATTATTCATCCTATCTCTGAGAGGATATAACAAAGTCAACCACTGTATAGAGAAAGATGGCGCAGAAGAGCAAGATGGGAAAGGCTTAGCAGCTTCTGTATGAAGGTATTAAAAATATTCTACATTATAGAGAGGAATGTAGAAGACGTGAAGAAGAAATACTAGTCATGAGACCTGAAGAGCTGGTAGACACTCAAAAGGGAGCCAGTCGGTCACCCAGAGATGACCAGCAGCTGATACTGGTAATACTCAGAGTAACCTCTCACTGTTTGAGAACATAATGATAAGTACATTTCAAGTCATTCGGAAAGTGACCTATCATTATCACTATTTTCAGCAAGGAAAATTGAAATATGAAAAGGGAAAGGTGCTTGACCAAGGTCACACAGGAGGAATACGGTTACAATACAAAACCTGTCTCCTAAACTCCCTCTCTGTGCTTGCCCTGACACTAATGGGAGTCAAAGCTTTGGCTGCAAATAGTGGTGGATGAATCAGGCTTTCCATTCCCCCCTAGTAAAGGTGTCTGAGAGATATGTGCCTGAGGGCCTGGTAATTGCATGGCTAATATTGAAAGGTTTCAGACAAAGTAGAAGACAGGAAAAAGCCTTCATTATTTCAATTAGGAGAGTAGATCATGTATAATGAATTCAGGCAGGAAAGCTGTTCCAGTCAGAGTCAGTTGAGGTTCAGAGGAGGGTGAATTGGTACTTTTTCTGAGGGCTTATCCTGAGAGGAGATGAAATGTATAACGCAGCATAAGTAAAAGAACTGCACAGATGGTGAAGGACTGTTATTTATTAACTACTTAAATTGTCTTAGGTTTTTGTCAATCTCCTATTTGTAAGGGAAAGGTAGGCCTTTTTTTTTTTTTTTTTTTTAATTGAGGTGAGTAATGATTTAACAATTATCCGGAGAAAATTAAACTATGATACACTAGAACTGACTGGTACTGAAGAGTATTATAGGTGTCTGTGTTCCATGAGCTTTAATCCTAACTGAGGGAAATCTGTACTGACACTGGAGGGTCCTTTGATCTAGCAGATAATGATGAGGTACCTGAATGCTGGAGCATAAAAAAAAAGTCAAGTAAGATCAAATAAAATGGACCACTTCTTTTTTTCTCATGACTATACAGGTAAGGTACCAGTAGAACAGAGGTAAATCTCTGGGAAGTATCAAAAGATGCAAGTTATCACAGGTCTTTCTAAAAACTGTGGCCTAATTTGATTGTGAACTGTGGGGCTTTATAAAAGGTTTCTGCCAAAGCAAGGTAAGTTTCTACTGTGACTTAAGTGTATTTTATTGTGCTCATGTATGAGGTCCTGACTCTTCTTGTGTATATCTCTATGAAGCAAATGCATTTTTCAGGGATGGTAATAGATTTAGAAGGTAACATTGATGAAAATAAGCATACTGAGGACATATTTTCTGTAAATTTTTTTTCCCACACAATTTTTGTGCAGCTCTATACACTTCTCTGTGCAGCATTTTTCTTCTCACATCCTTTATGGAGCTACTGTTCTGTTTGGATTTCAACCATCTTAGAAGCCTTGTCTGAGCATGTTCTTACTGAGAGATGTTGAATAATTTGAACTCATTTGGCATCCCTTGAGTGTAGCCGGACAGAAGTCCCCTCAGGGGCACCTGACACTAATATCCAGAGACCCCACAAAGATGAATCATATCTGAGCAGCAGGAGAAAGTATCGAGTGGTCAGATTTGTCTGTCCCTTCAAAGCAGTCTGTCCTCTTGTTCTACAACACTCTGCATAAATATAGTTCTTTGTTTTAAAGAAATGACAAACTGATGACAGTCCATCTGAGCACAGCTGCTTTCCTCTAGCACACATCAGTCATCACTCTATTGTATAACCACTTTTATAAACCACCATTTTTAGTTCCACTAAAAAATGTGGTAGTATTCCAAAAAAAGAAGTTTACCACATAATGCTAACTTTATCTTTCCATATTTTTTTCCCCTATTTGGTAGTTTTTAAACCCTACAACAGTTATATAATAAACATGTTCAACAATAGGTTCTTAAAACGATGAATTAGACACACATTTCAAAAGAGATACTGATATGTAAGTTTTCTCATTCTGAAACCTTTCTTCTTTAGTTGAGTCTTCAAACTTTAACACCCTAACATCCAGACTATCACAAAGTCATTTGAAGCTGACAAGACTACATTAAAAATTTTTAAACTGTCTTAAAATATGAAAGCACCAGAGGTTTCCAAGCATCCATCTGTACTGCCTTATGACTGAATCATGCAAATGAAAGTCCAGAATTTTAGAGATTTGTCACAGCATTCCGTGAGGTGTTTTGAGGAAAGCAAATTTTTAAAAGAGCCATAATGAAAAAAAATGGATTCAGTAATGCTGGCTGATTAAAGAAGCAAACAGAGCATAATTTATTATTTTCAGATTAGCTAAAGAGTGGGTTTCCAGGGGATGTTTTTAAGTGCTGTCTTCTCTCATGTGCTTTTTCCTTCTGAGTGAGACAGCTAATTAAATCTATGTTTAACAAGTAGATATTTTGTTCCCCATCTAGGCACCTTGTAATTTTAGCATTAATGGAACTAACAATGTGCCAACTACTGCCTTTTCTACCCACTCTGTTCTTACTCCAGCTGTCCCCATTTTGGCTGTGGGTCCTGCTAGAAAACCATCCAGCCTCTTGCACTCTCCTCAGCCCTCGAGCTGAGATTTGAGTGCCTCTTGCTAACCCAGCAAGGTTTATCTATTTTCCCTGACTCTGCCAGGCAACCAGGGTAAGAGCTTGTCATGCTCCATCCCTCATCAGTAAATAGTTATTTATTTGCCTCAAGTCTTCACACTAATCACTGTGGTTGTCCTTTAAAACTTCCTGTAATGTTGTTTTGGTTTGCCAGCTCTCAGCCCATCATGCATTATGGACAGCTGGCTGGCAACCCATCATGTTGCTTTACGCATCGCCACACAGCTTGACTGACATGAGCTGACATGATCCCACATTTGGTAGCACAACATGGCAGCTTAAAATATGGGAATTGGTCACACCAGCCCTCTTAAAACTCCTTACTCATTTCAGACCCATGTTCACCTCTTTTCCTCTATGAAATAAAACCACTCTTGCTTCAAGAAGAGAAAAAGAAAAGAAAAAAATAAAGCCTTGATGCATTACAGCCATTTCTGTGCTTTAGCAACGTGGAATCCAGAAATCTGGATACTTATGTGAAAATTTGGTATTGCTAATACTTCAAAAAATACTTCCACTCTTTGTTTGATATTGGAGCTCCAGGAGGCTACAAGCTTCCAGGACTAAGTCAGGTGGGAAATGTTCTGAAGGCAAAACAGATGACTTTGACCTGGCGTAAGTTTCTGTCTTGCTACTGTCTCTGTATGACCCAAGGCTGGCCACTTAGGCAAGATTTTTAAAGACGTTTGGATGCCAAGCCCTAATTTGAATAATTCGTTATACCTTTAAATAATTTTAGCCTCTAAATATGTTTAGTGTCCCTTTGTTTGAATTGCCTTTTTTTAAACTTCACTGTCTGCTCCCCACTACATGAGAAAAAAAAAAAAAAAAAAGTTTGGTAGTATTACAGGAATAACTGAGGAAGATGGATAGAAAGTATCACTTTTATTCTTCCCTATTCCAGTTAAGAATCCAGACTTACAAGGTACTGGAAACATTCAGGTAAATAGCCTTCAAAACTCCCATACTTTTCTAAGGGTAACATTTTGGAATTCTGGTACCATAGTTTTGGCATCTGACATTTAGTGTGCTAGTGGAGCTACCTTTATTACAGTGTGTCATATAGCTACCAAGGCCTCTGTATTTTAGCTTCATTTCAGTCTACTCATTGAAACTTGAATTGCATGGCATTCTGTAGGTGGGGGGGGTTTTTTGTTGTTTTTTTTTTTTTTTCTTCTTTTTTTTCAAGAGTTTAGTAGTGTTATATATAGATAGGAAAATCTCTTTCTTTTACAGATAGTATTTCTATACCTCTTTTTCTGTTTTAGCCAACATAAACTTCAGTCTTTTAAGTATCATTCTTTCTTTCAAAGCCAAGAAAAGTCATTCAGTCCTTCCGATCTCTAATCAGACACCCACTGAGTTTTCCCTCAGTTTTACTACCTCCCATATATACATAGTTGTGAATATTTGAGCAAAGAAAAAAATATTTCCCTGGTGATAACTGTGACAAATGTTCATTCATTACTTTCGTGTATAATTAAATTGTGTTCTTAATTGTATCAAATTAATTTTAAATTTTTTTCATTTAATTTAAAACATTTTCAACAAGAGAAGTTTCTCAGAATTATGAAGGACTGAAACCACACTTCTTATGTTTCACATTGAAACTAAAAGGGAAAGTTCAGAAGGGTATACCTGAAACAAAACCAAGGTGAATCCATGAGGAAAATACCCTTTGATATTCAAAGCTCACTTACAGCCTAAGTCCTACCACTTTTTAAATTTGTACATAAATAGCCACCTTGACAAAGCTACTGATAAGAGGAGTATAAATCATACCTAAAAATTGAATGCAGCTTTCATGCATCTAGAATTTGTGGTCACATCTGTCTGCCTTGCTACATCTGGCAGAGTGTAATAATTAGGTTCTTTCATGAAAATGAGAAATACAAAAAAATGTATTTGCAGAGATTATTATCCCTTCAAGAAATTTCAGATCCATTTTTAATTGATGTAAATAACAGCTCTGCTGAACCATGCTGATAGATGCCTGCAGGGAATCTGTCCTTCCATTCCCAGGTCAGGTTTGACAAGAGTTGTGTGACCCACTGGTTTTTTGCTTCAACAGTCTCCAAAGGATTTGTTACAATTTTGTCTCAGTGGGGAGGTTTCGTCACTCTAATTTGATTTCAATTTTTTTGAAATAAAAGGTAGTTAAAGGTGAAAGAGAGTTTAAACCACATTTGTCCACATAGATAATGAAATGTTTCACTGAAGACACAAGAATTATTTAGTTTTGGTCTAAACACTTCCCTGCAATTAGCACTGGCTAATTCTGTTCAAAGACAAAAAATGCCTGTCTACATCTAATATATTTATAGAGAATGAGAGAGTATATTTTCAACCAATAAAAAAACCCAGAGTTTCTTCACTCTGGGTAAACCAAACATTAAAAGAAGCAGCAATCAATGTATCTTTTTATGGCTTTTTGCACATAGTTGCATTTGTTGAATACAAAGTTAAATGTAGTGTAGCTGCTGTTTGTCCCTTACCTTTCCACGCCCTGTGGAACTGTGTCAGATGACTTGATGGTCTGTGCAGAAAGCAGCTACAGCAGATTTGCCAATGGAAGGATTTTACCCTCATTCATCTGTTTCTAAAGAATGATGTCCAGGGTGGAGGATGAGTGTTTCCTAATGTAGAGGAGGAGGTCAAGAAAAGGTTTTTATTTGTTTTCCAGAATCAAGCCCAGAAATTCTTTTGTATAAAGCTGTTGTGCCAAATCCAACACTATAATGCTAGGGTTGATCAGGGAAAAGCAAATACCCAATGGGAACCGAATTTGCAATGTTATCATGTGGGAAGGAATGCCTTCTTGACCCCAAGTTTATGTCCTGAAGAATAATACCTGATAGAAGATGTCAGTTTTATCTTAAGCTGCAGAGCTATAAGGATTATTTCAGCTGAGGATCTTAATATTGGTCTCTGCCTTCACACAAGAAATGACACTTATGTAAGGAGATAGCAAGAGCTTTAAGAATTAAAATGAGCTTAATCTGCCAGCTCTGTAAAGTATGGATGCACTTTCCATTTGGATTCACACAGACACTGCTAAATTTTCCATTGCTTCTTTAACTTTTGCCAAAGACCTAGTGAAAATCCAAAGGCTGGATGCAGCAGCGAGGTTGTTTGCTGTTGTCCCTGGTGGGAGAGGGTAGCAAGGATGGTAAAATTGTGACTTCAAAGTAAAATTTCCCATTCCTATTAACAGAGTTTGTTGCTCTGTACCCCCAACGTCTCGGCTGCCTGTGAAAGGCCTGTGCTTTTTCAAGGCTCTGGTGCAGATAAAGGTGATGTCAGGGCTGTGGCAATTTCTATCTTGTAGATCTTCCTCTTGTGTGCAGCCAAATGTTGATCTCCAGAAATCCTTGGCAGATCCATGTCCTTTCTCAGTTGCTGGAAGTGGACAAGGGGACAGACTAGGGTGAGTGTGAGTGGAATTGTAATTTGGGTTAGTTTTCTTCCCAAACTGGAACCAAGTGGTGAGTTTGTGATTTATTGGTGAGATAGCTGGATAGGCATGGCATGTATACAAGTTTTTTTTTCTGTGAGTAGTAGTAGATAAAACAAAAGAAAAAAAAAAAGATGAAGACAGAAAGCTATGAGCTTCCCATTCCTCTCAGTGCAATAAAATGTTTTTGTGCTGTTATATGTAAGTGATATCTGGATATGGATATAACCATGACAGAGGTTAGGTGCAGGAAGTCCCATCTGCTACTCATGTCAGAGTACTCATTAACTTTATCCTGGTGTTTAGTGAGCAGCATGGGAATGAGGGAAGCAGATGTGTTATTTACCTAAGAATTGTGTTGCTTAATGCACTAATAGTCCACTGTGGTCATTCAAGTCATCTGGGAGCAATTCCTCCACTTCTTCTGTGATGATTGTCTAGTGAGTGAGCGCTGTTTCTTGCCAGGTACTTGTGGGCCTGCAAGTCTCTCGTCTGGGAGAAAACAAAAGAAGAAATTCAGGGCTTTGGAGCCTGCAAAGGACATAGGGAGCAGTGGGTGGCCATGTGGTCCCAAAGAAATGGTCATGGGAATTATTTTCCCAGAAAGATGATAGCAGAGCCCTTCTTCTTAATTAAAACATGCGTGTTAAATCCAGAGATGCGCACAAGATGCAACGAGAGAAACAGAAAAGAAGCCAAAATGATGGGTGGCATGGAGGGGCACAGAAATGATGTTGCATGAGCAGGTGAAACCTTCAGATCAGTTGCATGGTCAGGATATGAGCTGGCCAGGACTTTTTGACTGATTCCTAAAAGGGCTTTAGCAAGGTCTCTGAGAAGGGAAGGCCTTCCTTCACAAGACAGTGTTGTGAGACACTAAATGTAGGAGACAACAAAAATAGAAGTGTAAAGGTGTTACTTTGGGAAATGGTGGTGAGAGCCTGAAGTCTAGCACTATGTCTCTACCTCAGCATGTTTCAGGAAGGACCAAACAGGAGAGGGAAATCTGCAGCAAACTGCAGGTGGTGTTTGATGGGACAAAGAAAATTTTGAAGCACATTTCCCTTTAGCTCGCTGCTGGAGACCTAGGCATTGGCTCTCAGTTACGTGAAAGATTTTGGGGGACACTGAAAACTATCCTGGAAGAGAGATAAATCAGGGAAATTAAGAACTGATTAAATAGCTCTCAGTCTCACATGTTCTTGTGTATTTTCCGCTGGAAATTAGGACATATGAGAGATTTCTTAACAAAAATGGCTGAATGTCCTAAGAAAAGAAGGAAAAAAACTAAAAAATAATGGGAAAAAATAAGGAGAAAAAACAAACAAAAAATATGTTGGCAATCATGGCTCTCTCTAGGCAGTTTTAGGTACCTCCAATAAAATACTTTCCTAATCACAATCACAACTGCTTGCTTGACTAGATGGAACTTTTTTTATCAATCCAAAATTCCAGCTTTAACAATGTTTTCAGTTTGCTATGGCTGTGAAAATCTTTTCTGATATATTTTTAGCAGCCTTAGAGATTATTGTCTTTCCAAAACTAGGCTTTTCAAATGAAAAAAGTTATTTTTGTTCAATTTTAGGGAGTCATCCATAAGATATCCTACAGTGGTATGTTGTTCAGTTATAATGTCCTAATTTAAAACTTTCTAATGAAGGGTCTAGAAAATCTCTATAGTTAGCCCATAATCTCCTAATGTTAGCATAGAATACATGTGCAGGTCAAACTGCAGTGCTCATGGTTCCTTTTTTTCTATTATCAAGATCTTTAAAGCTCAGTCCAAGGGTCTCTAGAAATCTAGGAATGTTGTCTTGCAATAAGTACTCACTCACCATTAAATGTTGGCCTAAATTTCTTAACTTTCCCTTTTAATTACAAATTAGTGATATTCATCCTCACAGTATCTTCTCAAAGATTTAAATTGTATATATTGAGAAATGTATTTTATGATAACAAAATATTACCTGAACAATAGAATTACATAATGCAGGAATCATTTAATAATAGTTGTGGTTTAATTAGTTTAAAATTATGTAAACAGTTCACGTGTAATTATTTTTCTTTTAAATTGATTATTTCTGCATGGAATATTAAAACACTGAGCTGTCATGCAGTATAGGAAAATAACATGGCTAGACACACAAGGAAACACAGTTCTTTGTAAACACTCATTAGAATATTTTAAAATTATTTAACATTTAAAAATATTAGTTACAGGAATATTCAGAAGTTATGAATTGTAAACAAACATATTATTAACATGACACCTTAGATATAAAAATTCTTACTGACTTCAAATCCTAGAATAGCAGCAAAATTTTGCTTATGTTGTACTATCTAAATAGAATCTTAGAAAGCTGGAAAGATTATAGAAAAACACTCCAGTGTATAATAAGAAAATTCAACAGAGAAATATATATTATAGATTTAAAAAAATCACCCTATTTGTACATTTTAGACAAGGCTGTCAATATGTCATTTATGGAACACAGATAAATCAGAAAAATATCTTTCATCTTTACTCCTTCTCCCCTGTCAAAAAACCTCCAGAGCAAACTGCACAAATAGAGACCCCAGCAGAAAGAGAGAAACTCATGCATATAAAGGGATTTAGTTCTTTTTTTACCAGGCTAAACTAGCTCATAGAACCAAATTAAAATAATAAACTCATGGGAATTACAAATAAATGAAGAAGCATTTTGAAATATGTCTTATCCCTAATTAATCATGTAATACTCAGAACAAAGACCAAATTTCTTCAAAGTTCCCAGCTTTCCCCTTCATGCAAAACAAAATATTTTCTGGGTTCACTGATTCAAATACCACCCAATTCATAATTAGACTTTTCTCCTCCCATCCCACCATGCCAAATTATCAGCAGCTTTGGCCTATCTTTTTGGAAGTTTCTTTTGAGAGTTTGTTTCTGTTTTCCTTTTTTTTTTTTTTTTTTTTTAACAACTGAGCAGTAGAATTTTTGCATTAATCAGGGTTTCATCTTTTAGGCTCATAGTCACCCAAACTGTCATATATTATTTAAAGGAACCTGGAACTGCTGCTGGACAGCTACAGAAAAGCAATTTGGTATCCACATGTGTCTGAGTAGAGACATAGTAGAAGTCCTGCCTGCTTCTGGACCTGCAGTGAAAAGGAAATTATGAGAGTCAATAGAAATTGTCTTATTGTCAGAGCTGAAGCAGCAGCATTCCTGCCTTGCTCTGCTGCTGCTCTCTGTCTGGTGACGGCATTGCTTTTCCCTCTGCCTTCTTTAACAGAGGATGCAGCCTGTTTGTTCCAAAAAGGAGTGCCTGAATTTCAGAGCCTGGACGGTAGCGGAGGAGATCCATCAAGTTGTTGTGGGTAGCCAGCCCAGCCACTGAGCTGCAAGAGTGCTAAAATCTGATTAGTGAGAGATGTCTCTGCCCAAATTAAGGTGCAAATGAGCCCATATGCCTAAGTCAACAATACAGATTTTATTTAACCGTAAATGTGAGGTAGAGAGAGAAAGAGATAGAAAAGAGGAAAGAGAGGGGGGGTGGGGAAGGGAGACAGATCAAGCGGAAGAAAGCCACCACCTGTGAATTCACTGGCATTCTTCTTCACCCTGGGCTTCTTGGTGGAGAGTCCTAAAGTCATTCTTCCCAAGGTATCACCTTTAGACAGTCTAAATTCTGGGTATCCAGGAGGTGGTCTCAGATGCCATTCCCATAACTTGGGAGTATGAGTGGTGTATGAGCAATTGCTTCCTTTCCCACAGTTTACCACAGTGAGAATTTCTGTCCAGATGTGTTAACCAGAATGTGTTAACCAAATCTTACCTTGTCAGGCCTGGAATTAGCACCTTTCTGTCTCAAATTTCTTCTTTCTATGCTTATCTCAAGATGGCACTGTGGTGGCTTATCTTATAGAAAGTTTCTTCTGCGGCTTTGACAGCGTTTGAGACAGACAAAGGTGTTCTTTAAGTCCTTACAAATAACCATTCTTGGAAATGTTACATGTGGCAAACAAAATTTAAGAAAACTTCTTTCAGATTTCAGTAAGGGTAAATTAAGGTCAGTGAAATTATTTCTAGATCAGGCATATGATATGCACATGTTAGCTACCACAGCTTGCTCAGTGCTGGGATATCAAGTCACACCACGTAACAAAGACCTGGCATTACAGGTCTTTGTTAAAAGAAAAGAGTCTTTTCAGCTTTTATAACATGAGAGTATTTTTGTGAATGTTCAGGCATATGAATGAGATTGCAAATGGAGGAGGGTATGTATTATTAGCGGAATATTGTATAGAATTGATTTCTTAAGAATGCTCCAATGCTGTATAAGACAGCTAAAAATTAGGACCTGTTTAGCAGTCTTAGTCTTCTTATATTTTGCATTACATGACCTTATTTGATTGACATATGATGTACTGTCTGGTATATATATCAGAGAGCTTCCTCAGCTGATGCAAAAAGTGACTATGATGGTTGTTTTTATTGCCAATCTCTCCTCCAGAGTCCCCTCTGTTATAAAATCAGGAAACAAATGAGAGAACTTGATGAATAGCAGATTCAGTTTATTGGCAGTTACATTTATTTTTCCACCATTTATATAAAACATGAAGTATCAATATATCAATCTTTATGTATGTGATTGTAACCATATTTTCCAGCCTGTGCACAGTGCTTGTACTGTAGGCTCATAAGCTGTGTGGGAAAAGGCCCTCTGAGTGTTTGAATAACTCATAGCACAATAGAGCTTAAAGGATGATTTGTGCCTTTGGGCACTACAGCCATGTAAGTACGGAACGTCTGAAATATATTCTGAACTATGGATCTGAAAATTAGACGTGAAATACTCGTTATGTTGCATGTGTTATGATCAGCCTAATTTGTAAGTACTGATGTAATTTGTCTTCAGAGGGACATTAGGAAATATCTGGCCCAACCCAAAATAGCTTTGGCTCAGATCTACAGTGTTATTTAGACACTTCCCTCTCACTGATTTTGAAAGGCAACGGGGACAGACTGACTAGACTGTAGTGACTATCACCATTTATACCTTTTATCAAGGGGATGATTTGGAGCATGCATAGTATATGCCTGCTGTAGTGGGGCTCCTCACTGTGGCATGTGGTCAAGTAACTCAATAAGACAATGCCCTGTTTGCAAATCATTGGGCTGAGAGGGTGCTGCTTTTGGTATTGAATTATGCTAAAACAAGTCTGGCTCATCAATCCCAAATCAACGTCCTAGTTAGTAGGCATCCTAGGTTGTGAGGCAAAGATTTGGTAGAGAAGCTGCTAAGCTGACCTGGAGACATGTGAGTGACAGTCAGATTGCTTTATACCATAAAAGCCCAGTTCACTTTAATGCAATCAGATTCTTCTAATATACCACTTGGAGCGTGTGGAGTTTCTACCTTGAAGTTGGGATGCCCCTTCAAGGATACACCTCGAGGCTGAGAGACAGAGATCTGCCCAAAAGTGTTGGTATGGTGAGTTACATTGATTGATCTTTAATTAATGATTGTTTCTTTGTGCTAGCTTTAATATAATTACTTTGATAGAATTGCTTTGATATAAATGCTTGGATATAGTGCACTATACCATACTATACATTACTAGTAGTTTTAGCCTTTATATTGTGTAGTAAATAATTCTGATTAAGATCTTTTGTCTGATCATTTGTCATAATAAATAATTAATTTGAAATAAATATACCCAGTTTTTCACCTTTCATCCTGTGGGACAAAGTCTAAGGCTAAGATTGGATCCAGCTGCAGCTAAGGAGTTTAGAAAGCAAGAGGGTCTTTTCTACACCTCATGATTCAACAGGAGGGCTTTTGCAATGTACTTCGTCTGAAGCTCCCACTCTCACCAGCAACACCTGCTCAAATCATCATCAGCCTTAGAGAGATGATCAAGACCATGACAATGAGCTTGGAGAAATGGAGATATTTCTTACCATCAACAGATGCCAAACTGCCAAGAGTTTTGGCCAGTTGAAATCTGTACCTGGACACTGGTTGCAGATTTAAGGGTTGAGAAACCATTGACACTCTTCTCAATTCAACTCAAATCTTAAGATTTAAATCTTAATATAAGAGGAATTTTTCTTGAGTGGATGGAACAGGGTATGGGAGGTGAGGAACAGTGGCAGCTGGGTTAGGTACAACTACCCCAAGCACAACAGATCTGGAAAGCAGGCAGCAGCAGGACTTTGCTGCTTGTTGGAGACTTTTTCAATAGCCTAGTTTAAACATGCAACTGAACTGCCTCTATAAAATTAAGTATATAATTCATTATGTGAGTCTTCTGCATATCTTTTGAACACTAAAGACATCTTCTCATTCTATAAATAATTATTGATATTTCACGCTAGACACAACAACCATATTCCAGGGTTGAGGCGTTATTGATTAAGCTATTACTTTTCACATTTCTTCTTTACTGTTAGAAGATTTGCTGCTTACTGCATTTTATATATTATAATATATATTATAATTATTGCACTCTTGATTTTTAAATGTTCTTAGAATCACCTCTGCCTTTCAGCTAATAAAACAACAGCCTAGTGTGTTAGATAGGCTCTTTGGTTTTGTTTTTAATCTCATGTTTATGTTTCACTTTATCATATCTAGATACACAACATAAAGAATTATAATATATAAATACAATCTCATTGGCCATATATCTCTATGGAAGAAGACCTTATCTTGATCAGAACCTTGTGCTAGGTTCTATGTTACAACAGTGGCCTGAGAAGCTGTATAGAAATAGTGTAGCATCAGTTATGATAAAAAAATCACCACCTTTCTCCTACCATTCCCCCACTCACTTCGAATTTCAGTAGTCTCTTTATATTACCAGGGAACAGGTCCTGTCTGCAGTTACACACATCACACCACTGAGTGTTCAGGAAAGTGTAGCTGCAAGTACCTGATATAAACAGAACCTTAAATCATTGAAAAATAACAAGCTTTAGGTAGGATTTCTGAAGAACAGGAAGCAGTTCTTCAGCTCTTAAGAAATAAGTACGCATGTATTTTCACATGTGCAAATGTAATTATGTATAGGTTTCTCAATATATGTACAATATACATGTCATGTGCTTACTGCAAAGGTGAAGAAAGAGTGAACAGTAGATTGCTGTTTTTTCATTCCATTCTACAGACTCACTCTATTATCCTACCTAAACAATTTACTTTCAACTCATCCCATTTTTATACCTATAAATTGGGAATAATAATATTTGCTGGCATATGGTGTTTATTTGGAGATAAATATAGTCAGTAAAAAATGGAAATAATATAAATAGGGCTGGATATGGGGTGTGTGGATGTTGATTTGTGTTCCTTGGTTGTGCATGGCCAGGAACAGTGCTCAGTGTTTTGAACACTAGTCTGTGCTCCCACATGGGAATGATGTAGAGTGAAAAAAACAAATGATGGACTTGGAGTGTTGTGTAACCTTGTTTCTTCCTTCTCTGTGCTTCAATTTCTCTGCCTTTCTAAAAGAGTCTCTGGCATTTTCCCCAAATTTTATGTGAATTTTGAGACCCTAGAAGAAAGGCACAGTCTCACAAAAGAACCCACACTGCTTAGAAAGTATACCTTGGAGCTCATCTTCAGGACATTTGAAATCAGCTTCCTTTGTGTTCTTTTAATGAATAAGAGCACTGGCTCAGTTTTGGAGCCATACATTGTCATAAAACTCATGGGGTTTTACCAGTCCATATTTGTTACTTCATAAAATACTGTATCTAATAATATCTTCCATGTGTAACAGAGAATAGTTGATAGGCGGACAGTAGAATTGCTCTTATGCTCTATTTTCTCCCACTTTGTTCTTTTATTCTTTGCTTTTGTGTTTAATTTTGAGTAATTTGGGGGACCTCTGATTTGACACAGGCAGAAAAAAATAATTGGAGTTTTTTTCTCACTAGTCACCAAGACAGGGCCAGGTGCTGCAAGGAAACATAAAAATATCAATCTCGTTTACCAATAAGCATTGGTCTCCCCTTCTTCCTATCCAAATGATGGTACTCCAGAGGAAGTTTGCTTCTAAAAAGTACTCAGTGCTGATTTAACTGGGTCACAATATGACCTGTGCTGCACAGCTGTTACCTTTTAATGACTTTTATGGCTCCTGGCATTTATTGCTTTAGCAGGTTGGGAGGAGGAGGGTAGGAAACATATATGTGGTAATTATCTGGCTTATTTGCATGAATAGTGTCTTTTTAAACAAAAAGATAATTTGGTGTCTTTTCGAACAAAAAAACTGTTTGGTAACTTTTCCTTTAACAAAATATTAAAAAAGTACTTGCAAGCCAAAAAAAATCAAGCATCTTTTCAGTTCCCAAAACAGAAAGCTGAACTTATTTTCCTGCGGGTTTCTGGCAGAAACATTAGAAATTCCTGGAAGAATATGACTACTAATAGATTTTTATCGTTAATATGAACTTCATTTAACAAGCAGATCTAATTATTATTATCTGCTTCCTCATGAGGGGAAGTGAAGGGGCAGGCACTGATCTCTTCTCCCTGATAATCACCTGTAGGACCTGGCTGAATGGGATGAAGCTCTGTCAGGGGAGGTTTGAGCTGGATATTTGGAAAAGATTCTTCAACCAGAGGGTGGTCTGGCACTGGAACAGGCTTCCCAGGGAAGCCTGACAGAGTTCAAGAAGCTTTTGGACAATGCTCTTAGGCACATGATGAGACTCTTGGGGATGGTTCTGTGTGGGGCCAGGAGTTGGACTTGATGATCCTTGTGAGTCCCTGCCAACACAGGAGATTCTATGATTCTAAATATGTATTCACAAGTAGGGTGAATAAGCGTGTCAACACTAAAATCAGGGGAACTGTGATGGTTGTCAGCAGCCAAAATCTTGCCTTGGAAAATATGGGCACAAGATATTTAAGCAAGTTAATTGTTTGGCTTATTTTTTCCCTTCACTGATATAGTCCCTTCTTAGAGTAGTCCATTCATTCAAGCTGGGATCAGCAGATAATTCCTCCTGAGCTGCTAAAGATAACTTCCTGTTATACAGCTCACGTTAGTGGTATTATTTTAATAACCTAATGATTAGTTCATTCCAGTTCTTAATCTGTTCCATATGCAACATGTTAGTCTACTTTGGCTTTGAGCAACCTAATTTGAATTCCAGTCTCCAGATTTTAGTTTCAGTTATCTCTAATCAATATCAGTTTCAATATTTCCTGTTTCTGAAGAGTATCACAGTCACATTTTCTATCCAGATTTGATGTCCATTACTAAGTGGTATGTTTTCTATGTTTATAACTATGTAAACAAGTACTTAGATTTTGTACCCAATAGTATAGTGTAACATTAAATTCACACACTGGCCCATTAATTTTGATAATTATCTACATTTCTAAAACTCAACCATTCAGTTACTCTTATTTGTAACACAGGCAGTCTGGGGAAGAGCTGAGATATGGATATGAACCCACATTTTTTAGTTAGGTCCTTAACTATGGAAACATCTTTTTCAAAGAAACATACCTGGAAATCTAAACACATATGCATAAAACTATGAGAAAGAATACCTTTTCACCTTCTAGGAAAACAGGTTGCAAGAGCTTTCTCAGTGTCCCCTAACCATCACAAATAAATTTTGCTGGTTTGAGAGCAAGAAGCATGAGATAAGACAAATGTGTAATTACTTCTTGACCCACTCTTCTGGGTTATACATTTTCATGAGGTGCCACGATTCATTATTTGCATTGATATGTACAGAAGGATGGGGCTGCTTAGTTGATATTCATTTATTCAACAGTCTGTAATCTATATTTAATGGAGTACCAGACTGTGGCATAATAAACCGTTTAAAAAGATAGCTGCTGCTTACACAGGGGTTATTGCTTGCATAACCTGTACTTATTTTTCATTACAAAACTAAAAGAGCAAAGCATAATTCACACAAGAAAATGAAGTTAACATTTAATGGCTTGAAAAATGATAGTGTACCATAATGCTGTGCAGTACTCTGAACACTTATAAAACAAAACAAGGGAGCAAAAAAAATAAATACAAATAAAAAGGCATTAACAGTGCACTGTGAAATATGGGCACCAAAGCAAAACAATGCATTCTAGTTTACCATCTGCTTAGCAGGACCACTCAAATATTGCTAATTAATCTGAAGCAAGTTACTGAGCACAGACAAAGACCTAGTGTCACAAATGCTCAAAGTGGTTTTGTTACATTTTTTTCTTACATTTGTTACATTTCTGTTCCTTACATTTTTCTCCATGGAAATAGAAGTTTTCATGTCATAGAAGAATAGAAGTGCTGTTTGGACATCTCTGCATATAACCGTGGAAGCTATTGACAAACATGATTGCCTTTACAAAGACATCTTGCTGTAGGTCAAGTACCATCCACACTTTACTAGGATGAAAAGTCTGATTCCCAAGCTGATAGCAGAATAAGAGAGGAGTGCCCTGGTAATGAGGATCAGTGAGGAAAGCTCCAAGGCAGTCCATGGGATAATGGTGGGAAACCCTAATGTTTGTGTTGTTTACGAGTCTGACACCTTTGACCATCTCTGTAATAACAGTGGTTTCCAAGTTATCTCTTGGACTTCTAGAGCAGCTTATCTTCTAAAAACAAATGTTGTTTCAGTCAGCATCTGTTAGCTCTGCAGAATTTTGAAGTGCTTCAAATTGGGAAATATGACTTTTGTTCTTGGTGGAAGCTCAGGAGGGACATGCCCTTGCATAAACTGGAGGTTATTGAGTGACAGTAGCAGCATAGTGTGAGTTCAGGGTGTTCAGCTATTCCTTCTTTGGGAAGTTGCAGAGTACCCAGCACCACCCTCCACTGAGACACCACTGAAGGACCTAAAACTCAAACCAACAGATGGAAATGTGGGTTAAAAACTGCATCTGTGGCCATCTCCTGCTGGCATTAATTGGTGAGTTCACCTACAGTGATTTGAAAGGAAACTTTCACCTTCCAGGCAGCAGAAAATTGTTTTCTATACAGTGTGGTGACTTCTGCTTCAGACAAAAAACCCTCACATAGTCTTCTTAGATGAATGTAAAGAGAGGGAAAAAAAGGATAAAATAAATAAATAAAATGAAACACCCTCAAGGGCATTAGAAATATAATTAAAGGTGGTTAGAGGATTTCAAGTTCCAATTAAGGGTCATTGTAGGGTTGAAGAAATTGGAGAAGTTTTTTTTAATACTTACATTTAAGAAACTTTTTCTGCTTGTAATGCTATCATGTTGTATAATTCAGTGAGTAAACATGATATACATAGAAAATTAATGATCATACCTTGTTGCTTTTTTAAGCTTCCTTTTTCTGTATATGTCTGCTGAAGAATTTTCTATTTTAGTATCTTTCTTGCTCTCTTCTGGGAGTTGCATAAACACCACAGAAAGCTGACACCTGGGAATCCTTGTTGGTGCCTTAAGGGCAATTAGCTATAAAAGACTGGGCTAAAAGCTAATTGCTCTTGTTTAGTTCTCAAAGTGCAGGTGAAGCTTACCAAGAAATGAAAGTCAAACAGTAGAAAGGCAAGTTAAAAATTTCTCTCTAGAGTTTAACTAGAGCTTTTAGGACTGAAAACTTCTGCCAATTCAGCAGCAAATCTCATGTTCTGATGTCTGCTGGGATGAGCTCCTGAGTTTCCACTTTTTGGTTTACGTTTTTGGGGATATTTTGTGCCTTTCCTTCCCTTGTTTGGGGGGCAGGTATGGGGTAAGGGGGGAATCAGCATCAAAAATGTGATGGGACTGGAAAGAAGAAAAGATCTAGACTGCCAATGGTTCTAGAGTTTGTGTGGCTGCAAAGTGTACTGCGATTTAAATTGGGTGTATAATGACAACCAGAGGACCTCAGCTAAAGGCTTTGGTGATGTTCTGTATTTGGCTTGATAAGTAAAGTCAATACACTGTTTTCCCAGATACTTTTTACATTAGATATGTAGTACAAAATAAATGTTTAAGGATTTGAAGCTGTGTCTATGTATTTGAGTTTGAGTGTGGGAGGAGTGCAATGGAAAAGTATGAAATAGCTACTGTATTCTGAACGATTGACTCTCCGGAACTAGGAGGGGAAATTGCTTTCCCATTTCAAAACCTCCAAGTCCTCAAATAATTTTCCTGTCATGACTAAAGATTTTTAAAATGTTCAGTTTGAAACAAATAGATAAAATGCTCGTTTAAGTGTCTCTAAAACATCCTGTTTCTACCATTTTATGTTGGGTTTTTTTGACTCTACTATTTGAAAACAAAATTGAGACAAAACGTTTTCTCCTATTCATTTTGAAATGTCAAGAAATGTTGTATGAATAATGAGTGAGGGAAAGAAATCACAAAGTTTGGATTCAGAAATCTGCCTGAATAACCCAATTCTACAAATAGCACTGAAAATGCAACACATGTCTTCAAAAAGCTCCCAGCTGGCTCTATTTCCATGAATTAGACCTAGATTTACTGACAGATATTTACTGACAATGTTGAACAAACTGTAGTTTGCTCCTTCATATCTAAAAAACATGTCTTGGTGTAATGCATATATTCCAGAAATGGCAGGGTAACTGTCTGCCATCTACCTCCCCACCCACAGTATAGTTGTGTTTTGTTCTCTGGTATTTATTTAGCTGCAGAAGGTTGGCCAAAAAGAGCCCATTCTGTGCACATTTTTCTGTCCCTTGGTTTCTTTCTGACTGAGAGAACCTGTTTGACCTCTCTTGCTACTATGTCCTTTGAGGTTGATGTGAAATTGTGCTTAGCAGTTTGGAGAAAAAGGGAAGAGGCCAGGCATGCTCCCATGATTTAACCAGATCTGTTACATTTCTCTTACTAGGACTGAGGTGATCTAGATGTCAGAGACCCTATAATTTTACATTTGCTAAATTTATATCCTGGCTGAAATGAAAGATAAGACAGAGTTTAACAGTAAGGTTACCTAAGAATGGTTAATAATTTGGGAGGTTTGGACCGAGGTACAGCAAATTGATTTGATGAGCGTCTGCAAACCATGTCCTGCTGAAAAATGGAGAGAGGTCAGGTCTTCACGTGCCCTGGAGAAGGATGCTCCGAGACAGGTAGATATATGAATCACTAGAAAAAGAAATTTGTGGATTTGTGATATGTGCTATGAAAGGATATAATATAAATTTTCTATGTTCAAATGCAAATGTGAATGAGTATAATCAAGAGAAGGTTGTCTCACAGCTTGAATGGAAATCCAGAAAAAGTCTGTTCAGATCTCATAGCTCACTGTTGAGACTAGCAAATTGCTGGTGCCAACCTTTCCAAAACAGTCAAGTGAAATTTGAGGCTGAGATGTTTTTTCTTCAGTTTAATGTAACCCCCCCCACCCCTGTCTACTCATTAACATCTCTGTATTTTCAAGCAAATCAAGATTACTTCGATGCACATGGGCAAGAAAACTCTCAGCTGAAATATGTTTTAGGCTAGTAGTTAGAGCATGCATTCAGGGAGTGGAGTTCAAATGCAGACAGATGAAGGACAAGTTAGATTCTAGGGTTTCCCTGCTCCACAGAGTAGCAGTAGCCACCAAGCTAATGACTGGGGAGGCACCATCACTGTTCTCCTCTCTCTCTCATGCTGGACCAGAACAGCTCATTTTTATCTGAGAACTGAGACTGCATTGATTCCCAAAGGCCATTTAGCTGAGTGAGAAGGGAAGATGGCAGCTTATGTTTTAGATATAGGTTTAGCTTTGTGGTTCCTCATATTAAATACTCTGGCAATTCCTGAGAGTGCTAAAAATGGGCACAGAAATCATCAGAGACATTTAAAATATATGAAGATAAGTGCCTCAAGGGTCAGAAGTGGTAGAAGTTTCATAGATCTCCCTTTCAGATGGGATTGTTTTGCTGGGTTTTTTTATGTATCTGAGTGTATTTTCTTAGTAAGTGCACATTTCTAAGATAAAGCTAAAGAAAGCTGGCAAAATCAGCTCCTTTTATTCAGCCCTGGGGAAGACCAATTGCCTGCAGAGGCAGCCAGCTGCAGCAGAGAAAGGACCTAGGTTTCCTGGCTTGCCAGGCTGACCCTGAAGTCTTTATTGACTAGGTCTATCTGCTGCTCCAGTAGCAGGTGTGGACTGAAAATGAACCAAAGAAACAAGTAGCAGGGGAAAAATATCACGGCAGGAAAAGGAGATGCTTATTATTTTGAAAATGCCATTTCACTAAATAATTAGGTTTCCCCTCCATGTGTGCTTGTTCCATATGTTCAAAGTTTAAGCTAAGTGTTTGCTTCTTTTTATTACTTCTCTGTTATCAGTACAAACGTGTAATCTTGGGCTTACTGTTAAGTGTGTATCTGTCTTCAGGTTTTACACTCTGTAATTCCCAAGGAAATCAGTTCCGGATATCTTGCATTGAAAAGCTATGCTCACTCAGCAGGCTAGAGGAGTTTTAAAACTGTAGGCAATGATGGTAATCCTTTGCATAGTTACACTGGTGTAAAGCCTGAGCAATTTTATTGTAGCAAAGAGAAGAATTAAGGTTGCTATTCTCAGGAGGATGTTCACTAATTATTTCTAGATAAGGTTGTGGGAGTAATTAGTGCTAGATATTGGAATCAGCACTCAATGTAATTTGTGTCCACATAATAATACCAACATCTACTTCTGTTCAACTTCTATTATCACCTTTTTTTTTCTTTTAAATTGAGAAGGTACAAGAAAGCCTACTAAAAATACATGAAATGAACCGCACATGAGTCTTTTTGAACACTGCAGATCTATATCAGGCAATGAGGTTTATAATATGAATGGATTTGTGTGGCAGACAACACTGGTAATTGGATCACCGTGTAGTTAATGTAGCAGAGTGGACGGTGCTGTGTTTGAACTGAACTCAGCCACGGCCTCAGCTGCTCAGGTAGAGGCTGTACAGAACAGGCTGCACAGAAGAGCTCACTGCTCTTCACAGGAAACAGGGAAGGTGACACAGTTTGAGCTGATGCAGAGGTGCAGGCTTTCCCATGTCATTGTGAAGCTATGTTTTAGTTCTGATCAGTTAAGAATTATTCCTAGTACTCTTTAGAGTCAAGATTCTGCTCCAAATGAAACCACTGCGTTTCCAGATTGGTTCCCTTCCCACAAGGAACCTTAGTGAAGTCCAGGATATCTCACCCTCTTTTTGGAGCATAGCATGCTGAGGAAATTTGTGCCTGAAGGCATCAGGAATATATTTCCCATAACATCCACAGAAGGATATGGAGGTTAAAGTTGCCCTAAGTATAAACATCTTATTCTGAGTAGTCCTCTGAAATTATTAGGATTTTTTTTTTTACATTTTTCTTTAAGTCTGAGGAAATTGTTCAGATCCTGTTCTCTTCCAAGAAACTGCTGATTTCCAACAGTGCCTTGTACACTAACACTTCTTTTTTTTTTTTTAAGAATTATTTTGCCTGATTAGTTGTCCACTGTAGCAACACACCCTGGCAGAGTGCCTATTTTGTGCTTTTCCCTCTTTAAACCAGGTTTTCCATACAGATTTGGGCTTTGCCAACCTGACCCACCCCCACTGATACACTGTTCCAGCTGGCATAATTATACACTTTTAAAGGCAGCTGGGTGCTGACACTGAGGAGCACTCTGATATCAGAGCATATTAGGACCCAGTTTTGTTGTTACAACAGTAGTGACCTCACGGTATTTGACCTGTGATTTCTTTTACAGAATCCCTGACACCTTCAAGTGTAAGCATTGTATACTTTTATCAGGCCTTCAGGTGATGCTCCCACTGAACCATCAGAGATCATCTGGAAACCTTGCTTTTCATTCCCTGCAGTCACCATGAGATGGCAGTTGTCAGTTGTTGGACTTGCTTCACCCTGCTTGAACCCCAACGACTCAAAGCTTATTGATCCTTAGAGACACTGAGCTTTCCAGCACCGCTGTTCGCAGCATGCAAGTGTGAAACTTTACAAGTGACTTTTAAAAGCAGCCAAGGAATGTGTGAGACAGATTGTTAGGAAAAAAAACAAACGCCAACAACCTAACATTATTTAATTTGATGGCTCAGAGCTTTATGCCAAAGTAAGGCATGTGTTTGCTGTTAGCAATCAAAGTGGCTCAGCGAATGAAAAGTGACATTTTGTTTATGGGATTTTACAAGCAGAGGATCCCTAGGGAAATTAATTTGGCCCTCTGGAACATTGCCCTCCTCCATGTTACTTTCCCTGCAGCCCCAGCATCTTTTTACCACAAAGTTTGATATTAGTTCTTGGGTAGATGGAACCCAGAGTGAGGGATGTGGGTGGAGCAGGTAGCTCCAATGGTTCTACATTCCATTGTAAACCCATGGCAGGTCTCCAGCATTTTCGTAGTGCTCCCTAATAAATCATCAGGCCTAGATCCTGGACTGCAGCTAATAAGCTACCAACCAGAGAATTGGGTTTTATTTTGTCCTTTCAATAAAATCCCAGAGCACAAACTCAAGCTTTTTAAAATAGTGCTCCCCAAACATAGCCTGGAGGCAGTCTAAATAATTTAGATTCTTCTTCATCTCTGTTATTCTTTGGGAAAAAAAGAACCTTGAAAATTCTCAACTTATTTCTTAATAACAGATTGCTCCAATTTGTGTCTCCATTCTCTCTAGCTATATTCCCACTCCATTTTCAGCTGGATGAGCTGTTCTTATTTTTTCATGAACTGAGTGTTTTATAATTTTTTTTCAATGTGTGTTTTTAAACAGTTGCTCCCCTCCACCACGTAGCTGGTCAAATGATATGCATACATAAGTACATCACTTCTTAATGATTTTCTTTTTCTTTTTTTAAAATCAGTAGTACCTTATATTTATAGCTTGCGAATGTTACCATTCAATTATCAACGTAGCTTTATGTCTAAAAACCATGAGAGGATACTATAGTTGTATCACATTATCACTATGAATAACTTTAAAATAATCAATAAATGACACCTTGGTTGATTGCATCCTGAGGGTTCAAGAAATGAAAGTGATAAACACGAGTAAAATTGCTGTGTTTTCAGCCATTTTCTTACAATGCCAAGGCCTTGAGCAATGGAAGTGATCTTTACAATGTCAGCCATCCTGATCTACAGGATTGATAAAGGAGGATGAAATTGCATTTTCCAATGCTTAGTTTACTCCTTTTTGAAACGAGTCCCAGATTTGTCTAGGCTAGAAGGGACTGAGATGTATATGTCTGGGCTCTTCTATAGCAGGATATTAAATTTTATCCCTGTAACAGACAATTTCAGAGCATAAAGTAAGATTTGGTTAAGGAAAGACATCGAATCATGGCTTTGAAGAGGTGATGAAGGCTCTACACTTTCCTCAAGACTTTCTCAGTCAATCTCTTTGTCAAGCATTCATGTAGCAAATTTCTCACTCTTATGCGATTCAGTTTCCAGGCTGTGGTCATGCCTTTCACCAAAAGATTAAAGAGTTCTTTATGCACCATACTTCCTCTCTGAACATACATATTTCAACCAAGTTGCCTCTCACTCTTCTTTTCTGATCAGTTAAGCAGATTGAGTTCTCTGAAAGCCACAGTCAGGCTTTTTTTTTTTTTAACCTTAGAAGAAATTACTGAGAGTCACTTTCTACTTTTGTAGTATTGTACTGCTCTTCAGCATCCTCAGAAAAAGAAAAGGAAAAAAAGCCAAAAAAACAACAAACAGCAAAAAAGAAGAGGTATTGTGCAAATTCCTTGTATCTGGAAATCTAATAAGCCATAAAAATTTGAAACTCAAAATAAATGTAGGAGGTCCTTCAGTGACCAAAATTCCTCCCATTCTCCCTTGGACTTCATGAAGGAAGACAACGGTAAACAAAGTTCATGAACCAGCAAAATCAGTCATCTTAGAAAGACTAAATTTTTTTCCCTTACCAACTGAAATTATAGCATGGACTTACATAAAGAAGAACAATTTTAATGGGAAAAGAGAAATCCATTGCATGATAAGCAGGGTCTCACACTTGTGTCTGTCTGTCTCTAGTGAGTATCCTACTCTCAGTGGGATGGGGTAACATGTATTTTTGTAATGTCTCCTAATGATTGCCCATGACTGTGATGCTGCCATGCCAATAATGATATCATGTGTCTGTTTCTCTCTTTCTGGGGGAGAATCTGACCTTCTCAAGGTTATAGTCCCCCATGAGATCCCCTGGTATCTGGTCCCCTGGTGTTTTCCTTTCCAATTCAGAAAAGGATAGAAAGAGCACTGCAGACAAGGACAAGACTGGTAGATTGATCACTCTAGGGCAGTACAGACCAATTGCCAAAACGAATATTAGAGATCCACAGTGCACTGTTCAAGAATTTGTGAGAGTTTGGACACAAAAAACAAAGAAGAAAAAATAAAAATAAGTAAAGTTGTGGCTTGGAAGCATGGTATCTTGTCTCTTATGAATATTTCCTTCAAGTAAGTCCCTGCCCTGATTGGGAATTAGAAATTGGAATCCTGTGAAGAAAATATAGATGAGTAAAGAATTATGGAAGAAACAACAAATCAAAAAAATCTTCATGCTGGCAAATTTTCTAGAATATCTCTGTGACAAACTGATGAAATAACAGCAGCATAGGGTGGAATATCAGAATTTGTTTTCTACTAAGAGAAGGTGGATATTTTACTAAAAAAGTTTATTTTCCTAAATCTGCCTTTAACAACACTAAACTTTGTTACAGCCAAGGGCATTACATGTTTATATATATGTACTGACTTTTTATATAGCTTTGACAATATTTAAAGTCACTTTAGTCTTTTTCTCCCCCCTTCTCTCTTTCCAGCTCTTTCCCACCTGTTTGGTTTAGCAGTTCTGTTTCACTTCCAGCAATTATGTATTATGCATGCACACTTCAGTAAGGCTAACGAGAGTTCTGCAGCACAGTATCTTTGTGCATAAGTACTCCTCTTGAAAGCATAAAATCAAATTGCAATTGTTTAATAACAACTGCTTTTGTCATAACAAAAGAAATTAGGCTCTCAGAGACATATTTTTTATGGGAATATAAACCCTGTAGATACTTTGTTGCTTTTTATTAATCTCATGATTCTTTAGTTATATACAGGAAAATATTTAAAGAAATTACTTATTTTGCCTGGAAATTGTCCTTTCTTTTGTGTTCAGTGCTCAGTATATGTTCCCAGTTCAGTTAATGTTGCACTTGCTTGATTTATACTACTGGGGCTGCTTGTATAGGTAGGCATATTTCTTAACAATCTACAAACCAAAGTCTTAAAATACTAGGGCTTTGCTAACATTTTTAATGCAATGAAAATGTCTTGGGTTTAGAGAGGATATTTTTCAGAACTTGTAGCAGAAATTAGACTGTTGTTTGTAACTCCTGAATCTCTAACTTTGTTATTCTAAATGTACTGGAAATGCATTTGTTCCATTAAATTAAGAATTCTGGAGATGTGTGACTGCTAAATGTGAAATAATTTTAATGTGAAAATAATAAAGAGAAAATCTCAACTATGATGAACTTTTAGGTACCAATAAAACATTTACAGGAAAATATCAGTGTTAGTGGTCAATAGCTCAGAATTTCATTGACGGATGGAAAAGAGGATATATATTTTTTATCTCTTCAGGGTATGCAAACTTAACGCTTGCCTTCCAGGAGGCAATTCTGACTTACAGGAAAATTCCTGGTTTTGGGGGAAAAACAAGAGAAACAACCCTTCTCCCCTAACCTCCCAAAAAACCAGACCAAACCAACCAACAAACTAAAAAAAAAAATATAAAATCAAACCAAACCACTTCAGCAATCTCTTTTTTTTGGATCAGTTTGAGTATTAAAGGTGGAAGGGAAGAGGAGCACATCTGGACAGGCAATAACAATCAGGAGTCAGAAAACTGTGACCACATCCCTACATGAAATAGAAGTCTACCAGTGAGATGTGAGAAGAACAATTAAGGTGAAAATATAATTCTGTGTCTGTTAGCAGTCATTCCCACAATACAGACAAGACATAAAGACATTTACAAAATCTTATAATGTAATTTTTCATTTCTATGGATTTTTTTTCCTTTTTTAAAACCTGAGTAACTTAGTAAAAATAAAATAATTCACTCAATATCTCCAAGTTGCAGAATCTGCACTTTAAGTTGAATTTTTTTTTTCTTCATTTCCTTTAATAAAAATATTTTTCATCTGAAGCCGAATTCTTACAACGTCAGCAAAGCAAGGGGAAAAGCTCGGTTTCCTACTTTGACAGTGTGTCTGTTTCTTCATCCCTGTATTTGAAACAGCTCTGATCTACGAATAGGCTTTGACTTTCTGAGGAGTGGAGATGGGACCTGGGGTAACATATGCTCTACTTCTGTGCTGGTTGATGACAGGATAGCTCGGTAAATGACAGAACCGGAGCCGGGAGGGTATCAAACACGGTAGCAGCTGTCACTGGCTCTTCGCTGCGAGTGCATGCAAGGGACTTCAAAAGCTGGAGTTCTCCAGGGATTCCTTGAACTTGTCTTTGTTTTTCCTTTTGTTGTTATTGTTGCTCTTTCCCCATTCTTGACTCTCTGCTTGGCTTTTCTTTATTGCTACATCTTCTTCTCATCTATTCTGAGTCAAATAGGGAAGCTGTGAATATCTCCTGGTCTCATGTCTTCAGAGGATATGAATTTTTAATCATTACTATCATCCATAATCATCATTATTTTATTGTATTTATGTAGTGCTGCAGGTCTGGCTAATGTTGTTACTAAACAATGGAAAGGAAGGTCTTAACAGAAAGGATTTTACCAGTCTGTGAGATGAGCAAAATCACAGACAGCACAGTCCTGGAGCTGATGGGGAATACTAGGATAATGGAACCAGAGGAAAAGAAAGTATCATTTAGAACATATTTTCCTCTGTTTTTTGACTTGCCTTACCTTGCAACAAAAAATTTCTGTGGGTTTGTCTGGTCAGGCATGAAATTTGCAACAGAAATGTAGAAAGATAAACACAAAAGCCAAAAAAACCCAGACACACTTTATGCACTTAAATTCAACTCAAGCTGACACAGTCAGGGCCACCAGCCTTTTGTTGAACCTATTCCCCTTTGGATTGTAAACTTAAGAAAGCAGAAATTAACAGTCAGGTGTGTAAGTGAATCCCTTTCAGCCAGAGATTGCTTGGTTTAGAGATGAGGACCTCTTTAGCTGACAGATTTGGGGTTATCTGTCCCAAGAATAGGTCTGATCTCTAACAGCTTCAGAAACAAGGCACTGCAAAATTTTAAATTGCATCACATATATTTCCCCCTGTTATCCACCCACACCTTCTGTCTTGTGACACAAGCAGGTGTGGGAAAAGGAATTAAATGAGTTAGAAAGGCTATCATTTGCTCAGCTGATATCCTGGGGTTGGTGTCAGCAGTCAAACTGCTGACATAGGTAGTCCAGTTAACATTAGGGTAATTTGTATGGCAAAATGAAAGAGTCATTGAAATAAATGCAGGCACCCAGGGATTGCTGTAAAACAGCTGGAATGGAAACAACCAGTATATTTGCACTGGACGTTACATGGGAACCTCCTGGTTTTAATAAAGGGACAACCTGATCTAGACAGGGACGACAGCTGCAGAAACATAATGCAAGCCAAGAGCAAGATAAAGTGTCTTATTTTTTGTTGGTCAGCAAATTTAGGAGAGGTGATTTTTTGGATGCTGTCTGAAGACCACTGGCAAATTTCAGCTGAGGAAGAAGATGATGGTTCTGACTGCTTAACAGAACTGGGTGCAGTGGACAGATTAAACACACTTTTATCTGTTTCTGGGATTCACTGTAATTTAAGGTGGAGCATGATCAGCTCTCTTATTCCCCCTTCCCCACCACCCATATGCACACTAAGATCAATTGAGATTTGCAAAGGTTTTGGTTTGTTAGAATTTGTGATGGGACTAGACATTCTTCCAAACAATAAATTATTTGACCCCCACTTCAGAGTTGGAAAAGGTTAAAATTATAAAATACTGAGCCTTTAAAGAAGTGATTATTCTGAAGATCTTTTTTCTTTACAGAGAAGGCAAAGCCCATGTACAGCAAGGCAATACAGTTTCCATAGTATTTGTGTAAAATTTATTCTGATTTTTTTTCCACAAAAGCTTTGAAGGATGTTCTTTAAAAGAATGCTAGGAGAAAAAGGTTTATCTCTAGCTTAAAAAAAAGTTTGCATATTTGCTGAGTTATCGAGATGCCCTCTATGTTCATGTTCTCGTTCTTTAAATTATATTTCTCCTGACAAACTCATTTTCAGTCACAGTAATGAGCAGATAAACAAGGGATAGCAGTGGATAGCTGCAGACTGAATAGAATAATTCAGAAGGGGAACTTTTTTCCCCGAAGAGCATGTCAGCTCCTAAAAATTTATGCATCTAGCCTTGAGATATGCAAGCCATATGCATAAATAAATAAGCTTTTGAATGCACACCACAGGTTTTGACAGTGCTGGTGTTATAAGGGGGTGGAAAACAGGAAAAAAAATTCAATTGTTCCTGACAATTGAAGATGTGCAATTATTTGGTGTAGTAATTAGATAATGAAGCTGTCTGTAATAAATCTATCTTATGGCTTTTGGAACTTTGGTAGCCGTGAACATGAAGTTTTTACCGGATGCTTTACTATCTTTTGCTGAGCATATTATCAGCTTATGAAATTTTGAAGTTTTGAGGGAGAAACATGTCCATCCCATTATTTCACCATCAGAGGCACAAGAGACAGAAGCTAATGACGAGACATATCTATTAAGATACATTGCCTTTTCAAAAAGCTAGGTAAAACCCCTACCCAAATATTCAAACAGTGGTGCTGTCAACAAGATGATAGCCTCATGCCTTGAGGAAAAAAGCTCAGAAGTCTCTTAGCCACCTCACTGCAAAAAAACTATTTTGGTCCTTTGATTTAGAGGTGTGTTTATATGCTTTGTGGAACAGGGCTCTTGGACTATTCTGCAATAGTTCTGGCTCAAGATGAGAAGAATGTCTTTGTGGGCTTTTCTATGGTGAAATCCTATTGTACTTTCCAAAGTCAATGCAATTTCTGTTCTGTAGATGAGTGTGTATGGAACACTGGTAGCTGAGCTGATGTGGCGGTGTTACCGAAAAATGGTAGAAAAGTAAACCCTCGAAGACTATAATTTTAATATTAGAAAGCAGGCACTCTTTATTGTGATAAGCGATGCAAGGGGGATGTTCCACCTATGTTGCATGAGGAGCACAGTAAAAGCTCTTATTTATATACTGTAGTTTACATACATAGTCAGTGATTTTCCCAGAATAAACATAGTTATGCCAGAAGAAACACACATATGATAACCTCTTCCCTGAAATCATTAAAATGCATTCCCTCCCATTTTTGCATGCTTTCTTCTGTCCTGGGGGCCTCTCTGGTGGTTGTAGACCTCAAAGTTATAGGACTTGATGAATTGGTGTAACTTCCCAAATGTGGAGCTGAGTTGGCATACCTGGGCTGATTACTCTCCCATTTCTCTTCTCACTTATTGTGTATCATGATCCTACAAAATAAACATTGTGTGGTTTCATAGACTGGTGATTTTTAAGAGTAAGCATTGTATTTTCTCCACCAGATGAGGAAATAGTTCTTCATCTGCAGCAGTGGTGTTGGGCTTCTTGCAACTATATAAGACATTACCTTCATTTTGGTACCATTAGAAGGTTTTTGCATTTAGGCAAGTCCTTTAGGATTTATTGGTTGACTGTCAAGTTTGGCACTGACTGAAGAGAGCAGTGACCTCTCCTATACTTGGTGTCCAAACCTTATGAAATAATACTCTTGAGGCTGTTTTTAATTTTTAACTGCAGCATGTCAGGGCTTGGCAGGTAGCTCTGGTGGGAACACAGAGGTACCTGTTAATGACAGTGATCCTCAGGGTCCCTTGAAGCTGTGTTTTGGAGAAATCCAGGGAAGGAACTATCTGTCTTTCTGAAATACTGTGTTATAAACTAGAGTACAAGATTTTTCTATTAAAAATAGAAAGAACAGAAGGGATCCTGTCAGGAAAAAGGTACCCAGATCTTCAGAGCTGACCTAATCATTATCTGCTGTACTACTAGTACAGTCTCATCCTCAAAACCTTAAAACCAGTTCATGATAACACTAGAAATAAGATTTGCAGTGTGTTTTTTTTTCCTTGGAAATGCAATCTGTAGGAACACAACGTCTTTTACTGAATTTTTCAGTCACTGATGAGACATGAAACACCATGTTAATTTCATAGTTCCTTTAATATTGGGAAGCTTTCAAGAGCTGAACGGAAAGCACTTCTCTTCCTGGGAGAATCACATACTGTTTGATTTTTTTTGTTCCATTTCTTGAATTTTTACTAAAATTGAAAGCATTTTGCCACTTACAAATGAAGGAGACAAGGTTTATCATTTAGGATTCTGTTGTCAGCATCAGTTTTTTAAGGTAAAATGATATTTTTTAATTCAAAGTTCAATTTAGTGAAATAAAATTAACTTATAAACCCCTCATTTCTAATCACTACTTATAAAATATTTCATTCGTGGTTTACTGAATGTATAGCTTGCAAGTTAGATGTCACAGCTTAGAAAACCTATATGCAGTCTACATGTTGTGAGTAAGGAACTTCATAACTCTGCCAACAACTTGAGCTTTGGTGGTCTGTGTCTCAGTTTGAGCATATCACTTCCTTCTCTACCCTGAAATGCATGAAAAATACCATTTTTTTAATATTAGATTGCCCAGTAGACTGCTGAAAGCCAGTGTCTGTATATAGGCATCAGACTGTCCATTATAACTGTCAAAGTTTGCATGTCTAATATCCCATTGTTTTAAATTTTCTTTTTAGAATAGTATTTTAGAACAATAACTGATTAATTTGTGTCATCTTTGTGAAAATATTTTTACATGAAAAATATATGAAAAATCTGGTATTTAGCAGTCGAAAAGTTTCCATTGAACATATTACAAATGTAATATTACATTTCACTTTGCTTTAAAATACTGAAATTAATTCAATTACTTTGTTTTTTTACTGAATGCAATTATTGGGGTTTTTTGTTTTGGTTTGGTTTTCATTTTACAAATCTAGAGAGAAAATCATTATTTTAATTTTTTTATTAGACTAAAATTTTAATTCTCTCCCTTACTCCCATCTTGTCTCTTCCTCATCCATTTGGTTGTTTTCTTTTCTTTTTCGTTCTCTTTTTTAGGAAAAGAAAACACATTTTTAGTCATCCAGGTATGGTAGGGAAAGGATGGTATGTGATGGCTCTTTGCTAATGGATTATTCTCATACGCTTTGTGCCAAAACAGCCAGTACTTTTTGCTGGCCTGAATTCTATCACTTGTTACATTTTACCTTTTGACCTGGAACTCTGCAGAACTGTGTGCTTACATGTTTGATGCTGCAATATATTCCTGAGTTGGTTGAGACTCTTAAGACATGACTCTAATAGAGGCCTTAAATTGGCTTAATTTCCTGATCTATTGTCAGCTTATTCATTCCTCCTCATGGCAACTGTACAGTATTATGTGATACATTCACCTTTGAAAAAGTAGCATTTCTTCAGTCTCTTCTTTCCATGGTGCTTCTAATTTGAAAGGATTTGGAGTTTTGAGTCTCACTGAAATCTCCTCTGATTTGGACTTGAAAGTTTATAGAATTGCTCCCCCACATGCTTTATATGATTCAGAATAAACATTTTCACACATTATTCATGATCTTTCTAATGCTATGCCTCCCACCTCTGCACATCTGATATCAACTTTAACCAAAGGTCCATATTTTTTATTTATAAGCTGGAAACTATCTCTGAATATCTTTGTTATGTTTTCCTTATCTTCTTATTACCTTCACACCCCGACTCCTGAGACTACTGGTCTTTTTGCAAGTGTTTCTTCTTAGCTGATACATTTAAGATATTTTTTCTCCATGAGGAATTAGTCTATTTTCATATTTATTTTCAATTTGCACATAGTTCCTTGCTTATCTTTATATCTTGAAATTAATTTTACTTCTTGCATCACACCAACAACATCACTGTCACATGGAGCACTGGGACTAGAAAGGAACAGAAAAATAATCATACATTCTCCTAATCAGTCTCCTGGTTTTCATCTTTGTTTCGGACACATCACTGATGCAGTTTAATCCCTGAAAGCCTTGGGCACTATTTCAGCCAGCAGGGAGGACATGCTGAATGCACTCAGAATAAAGTTGGAATTTCTTTTCTACCAACCTGTAGAACCGTGAGCATTACCCTCAGGTAGTGAGAGTGGAAATGAAATGGGAAATGGACAGGTCATGTAATTACAGAAAGTCAAACACCACCATTTAAAGCTGCGACTGAGGAGTGTGCTGCCTTAAAGAGCTCAGCAGAGCAAGGGCTCTTGATGCCAATTCTGGCATCACATCTTTTCTGCATGTTTGTTACCTGAGACGTCATGCAGAGGGACTGGGTGCGTTGCGGGACACAAAGCTTGTGATGCCCCATGCTTATACATGCTTGAAGTCTGCTACTTTGTGGAAAGGATGCGAAAGAACCTGTCTGTCGATCTTAATGTAGCGAACATGGTGATTTGTAACTATTGAGATCTGGTTCAGTAGCACTAAAGTTTCCACTGCAGGGTGGTGAAGGTATTTGGGCACCTGTTTTGGTAGAGAACTCAGTCACCTCCATTACTTTTATTGGGAAGACTCCCATTTGGACTGCAACAAAAACAGGGAAAAATAAAAAAGGATAAATGCATGATCTTGTAATTCTGCTGGATCCCGGCAAGAAAAAGCACATAAACTTTAAAATGCTAAAGTAGGGATTTTAAAATCAATGGAGTGTTTAATAGAATTCCATACAATGCATGTAAAATTGGAGAAATGTGGCAAGAGGCGAATTTGGAATGAGTAAAACCTTGAATGTGGCTTGGTTACATAATTAAAACTAGACAAGAGAAGGAAAATGTCAATAATCCAACCAAGAAGTCACACAAATATGTGTGACTTTTTCCTTGATAGTGTCTCACTATCAAGCTAAAAAAAATAAACTAAGTAATCAAAGCAAACCCACAGCTTGGAAAGCACATAGCATTATGGGAAGGAATAAGAAAAAAAGGGATTTTAAAATAAGAGTAATATCTGAGTTGCTCAAATTATGTACTGAACTCCCCAGGGTTTCATTCAGTTGACAGAGCACCTGGGATGACTGCCTCTAATACACACGCTGCATATCTGCACTCAGGGCTGTCCAGCACTAAATGCAATGTTACCTCTCTTAAGAGACCTGGATTTAAAAAAAAAACCCAAAGAAACAAAACCAAACACGAAACACAAAGATGTTCTCTAAGCAGGTAGAGGAATTATTTTTTTGATGACCTTGTCTATGACCCAATCTGGAGGATGAGAATGAGAGAATGAGATGTCTTAAAGGCAAAATACTTACATTTTGGCAAACAGGTACAAATCTTAGCAACAACCATGCTGACAACAGACCAATCCTTCCTATCATGGAACTTATCTCCCCTACAGAAAGGGACATTCTTCACCTTTTCCAGTACCTCATGCCCTGATGTGCCTTTTCTAGATGCCCAAATAATCTGGTTTTTCTCTGTGGTCTGCCTGGCCCCTTTGACAACAGCAGCCAGGAAACTGGAATCTGTCACGGACAATAAGGTCCAACTGATGGACTGTCTTGTTATGCAGACACTGACTCAGTTCCTGATTCAGCTACTCTTGTTATGGTATCACAACTGATTTTTCCATTTTTTTTCCACCCTCCTCTTGTCCATGATGTGGCAGAGATTCATTCTCTCTATGATTCAGCAGCACCATCACCCAGGCTGGGCCATCTCATTGGAGTAGCAGCTATATTGCTAGCCTGCTCTATGATTACAGTGACAGAAACGTGGATAATCTGAAGGGTTTTAGGAATTAAGATGTACTCTGCAAATAAGAGGTTTGAAGAATAGCTATTTTTACAGATAATGGGGTACTTAAAAAAGAAGTACTTGGATTAAAGGAGTCTTGGTTTTATTTTAGAAGTCAAAGACATGTCATACCTTTTTAGCAAAGTGTGATTAATACAAAATTTTGCAGTCACTTCCTAACATTAATATGAAAAAAAACCAGGAAGAATTGGATAGAAATCCCTTCAGCTGTTCACTTCATGATCCATTAATCCTCTGTGAATGAGAAGCATCAGATACAATTTTCAGGTGACATCACATGAGCTAGTGCCCACTGGTTCCTTTTTTTGGCTAAATGGCAATAGGTCATCTAAGATTTGGTCCAATAATTTTATTTCACTAGAAGAGTCTTGGCATTAGCAACTGGCCCCAGGAATAAGATTAACCAGAGGATGCTGGTTTTGTCTGAATTCAGGTCTCAAAACACAGCTTAATTGCGAATATTTTGATGTCACATGAAGGCTGAACTTACATTGTGACATTCTACGCTGCAAGGCCACCAAGGGCATCCGTGTAGCCCCGACTGTTTTCATGGTCCTTTCAAAAAGGACCATATTATTTTAGATCTTTAGTTTCTGCCATGTTTGTGGAAAATTGCCCAACAAATCCCAAAGAAAAGATAAGGAAGGGCTGGTACCCCATTCCTACCCCAGCCCACCCCAAACACTTGCAATTAATCACATCTCTTCCTTAAACCAAAGGTCAAAGGTCTTTACATATTCATAAATTTATTTCATATAAGCAGTTTAAACTCCTAAACCAAACCAATTTTCTCTTCTGTCTAAAAATAATATTGTTATACATCATTGCCAGCACTCCTTTTTTCCTCAAACTGAAATATAATTAAAAGCTTCATCCTTTCCCTCTGTCTCCCTACCCAGCTCTACAGTATCTCCTTCTATTTTTACATTGCTATTACCAATTTTAATCTATCCATATTAATCCTGCAGTGACCTTCAACGATTTCAGTGCAGTGAGCCCATGAGATGTGCCTGTAAGTCTCAGATGATTTGTAGGATTGGTTTTCTTTCATTGCTGATGATCTTAAAGAAAAATAGTATTTTGACCAAAGAAAGATGAAAATACATTTTCCTGGCAGACAGAGAGGGAACATATTTGTTACAATTGAAAAAAAAATCTCAAAAGTTGTGAGGATAAAAAATGATGAATCTGGGATGCAAAAATACCGAGGAGAGGTTGGACGTACTCATTGCATAAGCCAAGTGCCTATATTCTGGGTCTGTTTCTGCCAGCATGGATATTTAACAGGAATTTTGCATGGTATATATTTCTGAACTCACTCGCATACATATTGTAGCATTAACACATCAAAGCTTATCCTTTAAGGCCCTCGAATCACCCTGCCATGATTACACTGCACATCAGAACAGAGATGAATGCTCATATGAGGGACTTTCTATACCTTAGGGAGTTCACTGCTAGCAGCTGAGGATAAGGCTCCGAGTGAGAATCCAAAGGATGAAACAACACAGATTTTATCAGTGAAAAGGGGCCAACACTCAGTGTGGTTGCTGAGGGTTGAAAGCATCATAGAACCTCTATGATGCCTCTAGATGAAGTACCAAATTAAAAAGTGTTTTCTCTACATACACACACAAAATTACACCATAATTTGTGTCCTAATCTGGGAATGAAGTAGGAGCACCCAAAGACTAAGTAAACATGTATATTTATACTGACTTGGAAAAACACCTTTTTTTCCTTGGGTGAAGAGCGAGGACCCAGCAGAGCACCCGTCCAGTATTGCCACTAATGAAGTGCTGCAGTTGTCCACAGGCAATTCCAGCTGACTGACAGACCTGTGCCTTCTGTTCAGAGCTGGGAGAGGTAGAAGGATGAAAACCTCACCTGTGGAGAAGAGGTTTTAATTTTCTTTGCATTGCCCTTCTGTAGCTGCTTTTCTGGGATGCTGGAGTGAAGGAATTCTGGCTACACACAGGGTTGTACTGTCCTTAGGAATAAAGTCCTTTAACATTGATCATTTGTACATATAAATTCTATGTGTAGTGTCACTGACTGCAGTCAGTTACTCTCATATCTGAGTCCTGTTTAACCAGCAGGGATGGTAAAATCTGTCTGCTTATTTCTGACTTTCAATTCATGTTTCACCAAAGCCCCACTGATACATCTATCAAACTCCTTGCTAACTTAATCCCTACTGCTCTCATTTTAAGTGACTGATTGGTTCTCCCCCCAATATGTTCAGCCTGCTGTAAACACCAGCACTTTCTGCAAGTCTCTTTTTTCACCCTGCTGTTTAATAATCTCCTCAGCCTTTTTCCATGAAAAATGTGTTCATATTTCTGGAAAGTTTCATGCTTATTGCTTTTGTCACTTAAGCCCTCCTAGCACTGTTGCCCTCTGTTACTACCTCTGTTTTGTAGTTGTACCCCAATGACATGAACAAATGCTCAACTCTCTGGATTTTCATGCTTCCTTTACATGTGTGTTTCTAATTACATCCCACAATTTACAAACTGCCAGTATTAACAAACTATTAAATATATTTACTACCTGTGATGAATTTGTCCACTTCTTGGGTTAAAAACCCATCTCTTTATTACATAAACATTTATTCTCTTTTATTCTCAATTTATGAAATAATAAGACTGATTGACTGTTTAATATATGGATTCAGTGAAGATATTATGTTCATGGGCAAATTTTGAAGTAAAACTTGGCTAATTCTTTCCAGAGGTGTGTGATGAGTCTTTAGGCATAATATCTGCTCACATATTTTCAAACTCTTGAGCCTTCCTGCAAAGTATGAGCATAGCCTCTAAATCCTCTTCATTTTACATTTTATTTATTTATTGTTGTACGATAGCTGTTATGTCATAAGACTGACTAGGAGTAGGTAAAATTATATATATATATACATATATACACACAATATATATATTAAATATATTTAATTATGTTTTATTGTATTATTATTGTTATATTTTATTACAATCATTTTAAGGAAACAACTACTCAATCAACATAAATGGTATTTGGAATATATATAACCTCTCCGTAAATAATGATTGAGATTAAAACCAACTTAAAAATCCAGGATATATAAATTCATATTATGACAATTGGATTTTGAGAAAAATCTTGTGGCTTCTTTTTTTTCTTTTTGTATTTACAATAGCCAAAATGAAAGTCCTCATGACTGATGTTAGCTTTTTGACTTGTTTCAGTTTGTGTCATAATATTTGACTGATGTAAGAGTGTATTGTTCTTTGTTTGGATTTTTTTTTTTACTCAGTGATGTGTGACAGTATCACTTTGAAATCAGTACAGAAGCAGGGCAACATGTCAACTTGATTTATTCAGTTGGTTTTCCGTTAAAGCTCCCCTTCATGTAGGTAGAATGATCAGGTAGCTGGCACTAATGTCATTATGCAAGGGGCATTTTAATCATTCAATGAATATATATAATATTGCAAAAAAACCTGGTTTCTTCATATTTGGGAAGCATATTTGTGGGAAGTTATCCAAGACATGCCATGAATTTTCAAGGGAGTTGATAAGACCAGTTGGATGAGCTATCCCGTCTGATTTGATATTAACTGGATGTTTTGCAAACTGCTGAGTCACGAGGAAATACTAATTTCAATACTAGCCTTTTACACAAAGTGAGTCTTCATTAGTTTTCTTCAGGACACAGCCTCCCAGTACATGTAGACTAATAAATTGTACTACATTTGTGGCAAATGTATTTCCCTGGACATTATTGTATCTGGATTAGAAATTAATTATTTATATTACTCAGCACTTTAAGTTGTGCTAATAAAGCAGCACATAAAGCTCTTGTCCTTGGTTTGAGTTTTTGTTGTTAATTGTCATTGTACTGGGGTCTAGTTTATATTGGCAGCTTAAATTGCCACTGGTGGGCTTATCCTTGAATCTTCTGCACCAGAAATCACAATATTAATTTTGGCAATTTTCAAGATGATTTGAAATCTTAGAGTTTTTTAATCCTGGAAAGTAAACTGCCTCCAGTCTTATGGAAGAGTTCATCAACCTTGCTGCATCCAAACCACTGTAGATAGGATGATCTGTAAGTTTAGCTAGAAAGAAGGGACAAGCTCTCTGCTGATTGCACTGGGAATATCTCACAAGTGTCAACTAAATTTTTATTGAGTGTAAATTAAACATCAGTCTTTCTGATTAATTTACATAGGTGTCACATGCTTGTTCAGGTTTTCAATTAATTCCTCCCACCACCTCCCTCACCAATTCTGAATGGCTGGAATTAGAAAGCAGACTTTCATTCTGAGCTACAGGTGCACAGCTCTTTGTTTGCAATGTCAGAGACGACAGGTAGAGGTGTCCATTGCAGTGTGTGCATGAAAACAGATGGACTCACTGACAAGAGTGTCCCACCATTCTCTTAAAGAGCTCAGAAGAAACTGGATGTGGAATTCTTTTCACTGCACTATTCTCTCTTATTTTTTTTCCTTATTTTTTTTTCTTTTTCTTCAATGCTTCTGAATGTTATATTGGGGTAACTTGAAAGAGGCAGTATTTTTTCTCTCTTTATATAGAGACATCAGCATCTGGTAGAGCACATTACCATCACTATATTGATTAAGAATTTTTTAAAAAATCCTTTAGTCTAAACTTTCCTTTTCTTCCAACAGTATACTTGCTTTTATTCATTTTTTTTAGTTCTTGATGGTGAAGAGCCTTTCTTGTGGGATATGAGAACAATTTTGGGAAAAACATGAGAAGAATCTGACTTCACCTGTTTATTTTGATCATTTCATCAATCCTGTGGTGTCCTTGAGTAAACATTTTCTTTGAAGTGTTTCATTGCTATTATTCTTCAAGTTCTCTGCAATATGAGTTTTTCAGCTCTCTCATGTAACCTTCATATATATTCATCTTAAGGATGCTCACAATGCACATTGATCCTTGCTTTGCTCTCACCTATAATTCTTTTACGCTTAATAGATTTTTTCCATGGACAAGTATTGTTTTAGGCTTTTTGCCAGTGTTTAGTCCTGTGAGCCAATTTTCTACACAAGGCAGTTACAGCAGCTCTCTGTGAAGAATGCTCTGGCCTTCACTTATACTGAGAGATCTAAATTAGCAGACCTGCATAGAGTAATATCTAGTGTTAAGAAGACACAAATCATTCTTGGCCTCAAACCACAACTGAAATATTTTAAGTTTTGTAAAGTAGTATTCAAAGTAGAAACTATCAAGTTTTTACTTTGCTTTACCTAAGCACTTTGAGAATGAGGGAAAGAGTCAATGTTTCTCAAACTTCTTCATCCCTCTCGTTGGTACAGCATGGACTTGGACATGTCTGTTACATATCTCCTTGTTAGTTCCTCATTATAAGAACAAGAGAGAGACTTGAGTCATATCTGCAGTTTTGGTAACAATTTGGACAAAGGGATGCTGGGAACTACGCACTCTGAAAACCTATAAGAAGCTACATTGACTTCCTCGTTTTTTCCTACAATTGTTGTGGGGAAAGGTAAGGGGCATTGTTTTTTTTGATTGTTTGATTGGTCAGTTTGGGTTTATTGTTTGGGGTTTTGTGGGTTTTTTTAGGGGTTTTTTTGTTTGTGGGGGGTTTGTTTGTTTGGTTTTGGGAGTTTTTTTTAGTTGGTTGTTGGTTGGTTGGTTGGTTGATTTTTTCTGGTGTTATTTTTTGTTTGTTTGTTTCGGGGTTTTGTTGTTTTTTTGTTTGTTTTTTTTTTTTTTTTTTTTTTTTTTTTTTTTTTTTTTTTTGGCATGTGTGTGTATGTGTGTTTCTGGTCACTTTCTATATTGTAGACAAAAAGGCAGAGACTGATATTTGTGTTAACTTCAGTTCCTGGCCAGTAGGAAATATTCAAAGGAATCCAATTTTGTCTGATACTAAGATGCCGTGATCTGCTAAATTCAACAGAATTATATGAACCTAAGACTGCCAATGATTTTTGAGAAGTCTTACTGGTTGACATCTTGTTCTTAATTTGGAAAACCCTCCCAAGTCAACAGTGTGCACTCAGTGGATAGAATTGGTCCTGCTGAGTACACAACAATTTGTCAAGGCTGATTCTTTTTTTCTAATGAGGATCTAAAGCTTTCTTGGAGTGAGATCTGGATTCTGTTGTACCTTAGTCTTCAAAGGTAGAGTACAGTGGATCAGCTGCCATCAATTTTCTTAAGTGGGGTGTAGAAATATGACAACAGGATGCCAGAAGCATATTTAAAGAAAGAAAAACAGTCTCTGTTTGAGTCTCTATAAAGCTAAATTCGAGTTCCTTCAGGATTAAAGACACCTTTCCATTGACTCTGATAGATATTGGATGAAGCTCAACATATAAATACTCTATCCATTTATACTTTACCATAGTTTATTTTCTCTTTATTCTATTTTATTTTCTGTAGGAATCTCCTCTCTGTCATATGTACAGTTATCCTGAAAACAGGGATATGCTATTCTGAAGTGTTCACTGCCTCTCACAAAAAGTTTAACAGACCCTTCAAAAACACTTTTTATAGCAGGAAAAATAATCTAATTCCTAGGATAATCAGAACAACACTTTAGTAGACAGCATAATTAACTAAGTTTGCAAAATATTTGCAAAAGCAAAGCTGCAAGTCAAAAGGGCTTTCTTTTCAGAGACAGAGATGATCAATGTCTGTCTGTCTGGAGGGGAGGGTGATCAAATCAATCCTTGTTACTCCATTAGCACTGGTTATCAGAGACAAGACAAATATGACAGGATAGGCTGGGATAGAGTCACTGATTGGAACACAAAGGATCTGATATTAATGAAAATAATTTTCTCTGTGGCCTACTGATACAAAGCAGAGATATCTGCAAAACTTTTGGACTTTAAATACTTCAAGAAATAATGGCCAAAATTTTTTTTATTTCTAGCAATTCTTTTTCATGTTAAGTACTTCACCAAATCACATGCAAATGACTCATCAGGGAGCTTTATCACTGTCAAGTAAATAGTTTCCTCTGAAGAGCTTAAAAGCCCCAGCAAAGTCTTAGAGGCCACAATGGTGAGGCCATATCCAACCCAATCTAAGCAGAGGACCTCGGATGCTGCTCAGTCTCCTCTCTACTGCTTTATGTAGTAAGATGATGTCAGACAATGCTACTGTCCCTTTTTCTCTTTTTCCCCCTGAAAAACATTTATTTGGATTACACCACGCTCACCATTTCAAGTCCTCCAGGCTGTAGAAATATCAGATAAAAGTCCACAGAGGTTTCTTCTATTATTTGTAAAACTTCTCTCAATATACCACTTTCACTTTTGTTCTTTGAAGATAAAGTGCTAATCTAGTTGAAGAAGGAAAAAAATGAATGTATTATAAAGAGTTGACTAATATTTCTGTGAGTACACGGACACTTCTAACAAAGACCTCAAAAAGGGAAAGCTTCCTCGTGGTAAAAGAGGAGGAAAAAAAGGCCTGTATTGCATGTGTTCTTTCCTCATTAAGTTCTTGTATTAGTTCTTACATCTCTGGATCTGTCTCCCCAACTATAAAATGTCACAGATGTCCTCAGTAAAATACATTGTGAGAAAATACATCAACAAATACAAGCTATTAAAACTTTTTTTGTTGTTGTTGAAATTTAGAAATGTTACATGGTGATTGTTTCACATGTTTTCAGGCTGAGTATATGGAGTCTCAGTAACTGGACAGGGAATATTAAAAACATATGATGCTTGAATGGTAAATGTAGAACCAGCAGCTGTTTTTCTAAAGTTTTATTTTTTCCCCTCTAAAACAGTCTTTTTGAGACAGACAGAAGTTCTATATATTTGCTTATGTTTGTGCATAAGAATACTCTGAATCATATCAATTATGAAAAATACATTAAATGTACTGGTGCCAAATCGATTTATGTCAAGTATTATTGATTTCAGTGAAGTTTCAGCTCAAGACTTTTGTGTGGTTTATTTGTTCATTATTTTTATTTGTGACATTTGTAAAATCTCATAGAAAAAAAATTAATCTTCATGTCAAATAAAATGTTTTTATTTTAAGCATTTTTAGCCTTAAAAATATAAGTGGAAGGCACTAATTGTGAATAAAATATATGAATTATTTTTTCAACGTTTCATTTCAACAAATTTAAATTAAATATTTCAATTGTATAGAATTTTTTTATATATAAAAGTGTTGAAAACATCCTTATGTTACAAAATTTAATTGTATTTTCTTTTCTTGTCAAAAAAGAGGCAAAAATGGAAAACAGGTGGAAAATGTTGTTTCCTACTTTTCAAGAAACATGGTCTTTTAGTCTTGGTCATGCTGTTCAGATTCCCAAAATCATGATTAAGCAGTTAACTTCCACTCTACATACAATAAGATATTCACTATGTATAACCCTTCATAAGGTAAGAAATTGTATTAAAGCCCTGACCAAAGTCACAACACAGCTGGTAAGTGTTTTTCTCTCTTTTTGATTGAAGGTGCTAATTGATAAATAAAGGGGGAAGACTGGCTGATATTCATAAACAAGAATCAGCAGGAATTTAAGAAAACCAGCAATTGCATTTTTTCAAAGAGAAAGTGCCTCCACCTGGTGTAGTTACATATAAAGCATCATACAAAGCAATGATTTTGGAAGATGAGGAGTGGAGACAAAATTCTTTGCACCTTCAAGACTGTCTCTGATTTTTTTGGATCCTGGTATTTCTTATTGAGGAATTCTTGGACCAATGAGGTGAGCACTGAGGACCAGTCGGGGGCTTCAGTGCATCAGAAAAAAATGCATGGGTGGGATGCATGGGACTGGCCAGTTGATTTGGTGATCAAACCAAAAGCGACAGACTGTGCAGCTGTGAATTCAGCAAGACTGGTGATACGGTTGGCAGCCAGCCTGAAGTGTGACATGCATGAGGGGTAGAAAAGTTCTGAAATCTCAGTCTAGTTTATTTTTATCATTCTCTGTCTTGTTCACCCCCTCCCCACCACCACCCTTGATGTCAAGGATTATTCTTGCTTTAATTACAGGCCAAAATGAACTACTGTAGCTTCAGTAGGATAGTAGGATTTGAATAAAACTCTTCAGAACCAGAAAAAAATAGATTTTTTTCCCCTCTCCCCTACCCTGTTATTGTGTAGCAAGTAGCAAAAGAAATGGGATGAGCATTTTGCTGCTTGCTTCCAACCAGCTGGATTATTTCTAGTTGGCTGATCATATCTCTTACACCTAGTGATATAAATGATGGGCTAGTTAAAATGGCACTTGCTTTTTTATTTATTTTCCTTTTTTATTAAGACAATCCAGAAGATTGATTTATTTTTCTTAAGTGCAGCAGAAAGAGCATGAGTTAACATACCTGCATTCCTGGTCCCTAGAGAGAAATCACGCATTTATGCAGATATGCTCCTTGGCCCTGTGCTAAAAGGCTAATCCCAGAAAAACAGAGCAATGAAGTCTATCATTTGCCTGTGTGTTGCCTGTGTTTTCTATAGTGTTGAGTTCTCCTTCACCAGGCTTGTGGTGGTGTGTTGCAATTTGCTTTTCCATACAATCAGGCTACTTCCTCATGAATCTAAATCCTTTATATAAAGGCACATATTAGCTCCCTTGGTATCTGTGTATTTTATATTAATATTTTAGATTAATAGCTCCCTACTGCCTTTTATCAATAATATTATTAAGCTGAAGTAGGATATGGACCCTGGATGGATATTCTGCATCTCTTTCCATAACAAGACCTGTTGCAGAGGAAGTTGATTTACGCCGTGCTTAGGGTGGCAGGCATCACGGTCTGGGTTCTGGAGCCTATGATCCACTTGACATTTATCCTATGGTCAAAATTTCCAGCAGGGTTTGATAAATAAAAAATTATTTCTCTTTTTGTCCTCTCTTTCTGGTTCCTTCAATATTCTCCCTCCTACACGATTCTATCTTCCAAAATTTTGTAAAATCAGAAACAAAAATAATACTGGTAAAGCAGTAGGAGAGCTCCTAAATAGTGTATTGGATAAAAGTCATAAACTGAAGAAAAATTACTATAATGTTGTAGTCTAGAGATAAAGGTTTTTTGGCTGAGAATAGAAAAGCTAAATGTGTAAAAATATCAGGAATGATATTACCTGACCATTTGTGTGGGTTTTTTTATCTGTTTGAGGTTTGTGGTTGGGAGTGTTGTGCTTTTTGGGGGGCAAGGTTGTCTGTATGTTTCTGGGTTTGGATGTTTTGTTTTATGTGTATTTTGTTTTTCTGTTTGTTTGGCTTTTTAATGGAACCAAGCACTGAATAAAGCTATGGAGGAGAGCAATGAATGCTTCCCTGGAGAGAAAAGCTAGAGAGGTGAACTCAGCTCTGAGCTTACACACCAGAGAATCCTTGCTTCTCAAATTCAGAATTTTCTATGTCCCAGGAGCATTTAAATGCTGGGATAACTGAGCCACCTTGCTGCCCTTTTGGGTTGCTGTGGACCACAACTCCACAAATTTCTATTTTCTCAGTTAATTGGCAATTCAAGAGCAAGTTGCCAAAATTCTACAACATGATGTGAATTAAAGTTTAAAAATATATTTATATTTAAAAAAACCCCTAATCCTTAAAAATGTCTCTTACCAATTAACAAAACATAAACTGAAAGATAATGAAAGATATATTAGTGTTCTGAGATAATCAACACGAAAGATATATTGGAATGTTCTAAGATAATTCTCGAAAAAGCATCAAAACAATATCCTCACATAAAAATATTACTGTACGAAAAGAATTGCTTATTCTTAAAGAAAGTAGTGGTGCCAGGCTTTGAGGCTGGTTTAATAAAAATAAAAGCACTTTTGATTATTTATTCTCCTCACCCTCCGTGATTAATTTGCTTAATTTTGAAGCCAGTAAGGAAAATTTCAGCCTTGTCCCTCAGCAGGCATCTAGACTTGCACTAGGGATGGACTCAATTTCTTAGCCAAAGTTCCTTCACCACTCATGCACTGCCATGAAAGAGCTCAAGGTTACTTGAAATACTATTTAAAGATCAATAACCAGTGAGGTTTGGGAGTCAGGAGTGTTTGAGGCACCAGACTATGTGCATGGAATTTACAGGGCTGATCTCTGTGGAAGGACTGCAGCAGGTGATCTCTCTCCATTGATTCCAGAGAGATGAAAGGGTTAACTTGCCTGGCCAGTGTAATTGTTTATAGAGAAATGTGTACATGGCCCTCAGTATATTAAGTGTGACAGTCTCATTCATGATATAAGGACTTTTTCCTCATGGCTTTACACACTCTTCAGAGAGCAGACTCTGAAAAGGCCCTTTAATAGGACTTGCTTTGCTACCTTACACTGCCCTGTTTAGCTCTACTCTGGGGCATGTTGGGGTGTCCATTCTGGCATGGCTTACTGAGGAGGAGTCAGTAAGCTCTGGTGCTGCGAATGAGAGGATTTTTATGCCCACTCTCCCTGTTGGCATGCTGCCTGCTTTTGACAACCAGCAAAGCAGGGACATCTTCCCCAGCAGCTTAGATCTAAATCCCAGATATGGAGATTGATTTCCAGCACAGCCTGTGCTGTGTATAAATCCTGGATCAAACAGGCTAATCACTGTTAATCACTGCTAATCAGTGTGATGGTGCCTGTAGACCTTTGCAGCCCTGCTTACTGGCCTGGGGGGACAAACTGTCAGTAGATGTTAAATCATTAACAGTTGCTGTTGAATTTAAGTAGCTGGAGGTGTTGAATTTAAGTGACTAGTGCTACTGTCACACGATGCCAAGAAATGAAATATTCCAGAGCTACAGCATCACTGTGCATTTTTCCCAACATGACCATGATTCAGACTGAAGAAGCACTCATCTACCTTAGCACGAGTTAACTTAGTTGAAGAACTCCTCCCGAATAAACTGCTGAGTGCTGTTCTGCTGATTACTTTTTAATAATTATGTGAGGTTTTTTCATAACTCTGTCATAGGTTATGTTATTGCACTCTGCTATGTACAGTCTAGCATTTACACTCAGCGCTTTGACTGAAAGGAAAGACAACAATGGATCTCAAACCTGTCTATCTATCTTTAGTGTTTACCATATGGTTTATTCTTGAATAGCTGTGGAATTTGGGAAACTTTCAAGTAGGCTACTCTGATTTTCATGCTTTTATTCACAAACACAGGTTTGATTGTCTTTTTTTTTCCTCCCATTTCTTTCTTTTAATTTACAAATTACATTTCAAAATAGCAAGGAAATGTGGCAGGTTGCAGAGTTGGAGAGAATTATGGCCCCTTTCTGGTAGTTAATGTACCCTGAGCTTTTGGCTTAGGTGCCTCATAATGCCACATGAGGCATGCGGAAACTGCTCCGAAACACATTTGTTAGCTGCCATGTCACTGCTTAATTATATCTTACTTCTGTTTCAGTGCATCATGCATAAGTCTGCTAAATGTTCTGTGTGAATCCAAACCTGATTTATGGGCTCAAAAGTACCTTAGAGAATACCAGTGGAATAAAAGAGCTCCCTTTAATGTACTTTGCTATCTGCACAGCTCAAATTTAGTGTAACTTTGTTAATCTTTGAATCAGTAAACAATATTGCATACAGTGTGTAGCTTTAATTTAAGCAGATTGCTTACTTATGAGCTTACTCTCAGGTGTCCTGTGAAAATGAAATTTTCTTTCTTTGCTGGATCATATGAAGAGTTGAAAATATGTGTATGTGTTGCTAGATCCTCCTCCACTGTAATTCAGGGCAGTTTCAAAGCCATGACAATACTGCTAATTTATACTAGCTGGTGTCCAGATTTTGATGTTATTGGTGATGGGAAACTATTAAAACACCATTTTGAGGTTGCAGTTTTCTCCCTGTAAGTCCCTGCACTAAGGGAATAGAGAGGGCAGGAGGGAGGAGACGATGCTTAGGTAAGGAAGTGAGGTCTTGCTGCTGTGTGCTGGAGTGTTGCTTACTGCAGTCTTCTTAGTAAATTATTTTATTTGTCTCAGTGGCTGGCAGCAGCTTCAAGACACCATAAGTGCTTTTGCTCTGAAATGAGATTTACTGAGTGAGTATGAGACTGGAGCCTGTGATCTTTTGGCAGCTGCAGAGTGGTTGCTCTCTGCATGAAGGGACTAAGGACAAAGTAGTATCAAAACATTTGGAGTGTGACTTTCTCCCATGTCCTATGATGCCAAAAAAAAAGTTTGTTTGCTGTTTGCCAGTGAAGATCATGTAATATCCTAAAGATTATCCAAATATTTGTAGGGCCACTGCATGAAGGCATCAACCTTTTCCTCTTTGAAAGTTGCGTTAAGCCTCATGAAGGGTTTTGGAGTGAGTCTGTTGCCTAGCCTGTAATACTGAGAGGCTTCTTGTGTTGGTAGCTGAAGCCTGTCTCTTTTTACCTTCCTGCTTGTCTAATCTCACACACGTAAATGAGGCCTAGTGTTTCCCAAAGACCTGGGAGCCCTAAAAGAAAAAGGAGGGCGAGGGGGGAACCCAAATAACCCACCCCATAAATTTCTTGGTAAAAGGAAGACAAGACATTTAATACAAAACGGGCAATTGTGGAGGCAGGTTAGCAATTTTGGTGGAGATAGTCATCTACAAAGTTCTCCATTAGTGTTCTGATAAGGAAATAATTAGGAAATGGTTGGGAGAGGAGTGGAGGATAGGTTGGGACAGGATAGGGGAGTAACAGCAGAACTGAGGATTAATATTTTTAACTACTTGCAGAATAAATGTAACAATCATGGAGATTCTGTCCTGCTCTTGTGGGAGCATTAGTATCTTAGAGAGTAGCAAGGGCAGAGGGGGAAATAGTCTCATCTATTTATACTAGATTTGCTGCTTCCTAAGTGTCAATATACCCTTCAAGTTTTTTTAAGGAGACTACAAAATACTAAGCACTAAAGAGAAAATGCCAAGACATTTTTGGTTTGTGGATTCTTGCACAGGCTTTCTGATAACTGTAGCTGCTCCATTAAGCTCAAAGCATGTGAGATGGTGTTTGTAACCAAGTCATCCAGAATGGGGGTTTTTTATCCTGTGAAACTGGTCGGCCATGAAAACCCATTAGGGTTACTGTGGAAGAAATCAGGAGTAAGTGGTTCCTCTTGGAGTGACGTTTGGGTGTGCAAGGATATGAGGCCAGGTCCAGACTGAAAGCCAGGCTATGGAAATGCACATCCTTGAAGAAGAGAGAAAGATTCCTTTCACAGTATGAAAGTGAAGTTAGCAGTGAAGTGCAGCAGTGATACCAAGAAGTTAATTCCACAAATGAAACTTTCCTTTTTTTAAATCAATAGACTTTTCACAATAGCTCAATTGACCTGGAATTTTATCCTACATCTCTTATAGCTGTCAACAGGTCTAATAGGAGTGAGTAAAAATAACTCCATCAGAAACGGGCTTTTCAATATCCCCTTTAAATGGGAGAAAACTGGAGAAGCCAGATCTTGCAGTTTCTTACTTCTAAACTTTCTTAAGTTTGAAAACTTGAGATTATGATTGCACAGGCTCTTTTTTGAAGAGAGATGAAATGTCTTTAAAATACTTTTATGCACATGAGGTTATAAAGCTCCTTTTCCTTTTTTCTCCTTTCATCATGGTTGCTTACAACAGGCATTTTCCCTTTTTATACTTCATAGTATAAAACCTGGTGCAGCTACATTGTTGTTAACCTTAGCAAAAGATAAACCAGGGAAGATTTGCATAGCTACAGTTGCTTATCTTTTTGCTGTTTTCTCACCATGCCCAGCAGGCATGGTAGGAATTCATCATTTATGGTGACTTTATACAGACCATGAAAACCTGAAATTTCACTAGGAGAAGAAGCAGATGAAATCAGTCATTCTGTACTGTTTGCAACTCAGTTCTTCAAAGGTAATACTTGCAAAACTACTTAATGAAGATGCCTAGGTTTGTTTATATAAATGCACGTATACGTAAAAATCTGGATGGTGCCCTTTATCTTGTTAGATTATCTATTCAATTTCAGTCTTTGACGTAAGGAGTGAAACATCATTTAATTACTGAAGGATAGGTTGTCTCGGCAAATTAGCTCCCCTTAAAATTTAGGACAGTAGAGGACTTAAATAGGGGTCTTGGAATCATAATCTTCAGGACTTTAAAATCTGCCAGGAGTAGACTCAGGTAATTAGGAAGAGGGAATCCAAAATTATTGTTGTAGTATGCCAGCTAATGAAGTCATCTGTGTCTGAGGCAGACCTTTGCTGCTGAATCCCATGTGCTTGAATTCTGCATAGGCACTTAGAGGTTCCAGCTATTTTAGTGAATATTCAGTTTAAAGAGCAAGGATTTGTTCCTATGGACTCAGCTTCATGAAAGTCTTGTTCTGTGTACTCTGCTCATGGCACAGTTTTGATGACCTACCGTGAATACATAGGTCAGGGTAAATAAATTAAGACTACCAAGCTATACTCTAGGGTTTGAGCATCTTGAAATGAAGACCTTTGATTCATATCTTTCAGATGAGTTCTACTAAATAGCATGGTGTTGCCTAGATAGATTAACTCCTCTTAAGGCAGTAGAGTTATTTTGGTGGCAAAAAATAGGTTTACTGGATGCATAAAGACTAATGATGAGAATAAATGATGCCCATGTAATTAAGGAATGCCAGGACTTGATTTCATTACTAAAATAAATCATGCCTTAAAAATATTATTTCAAGATCAGCGTTGAGAAGAAGGACTAGAATACTCTTTAACCTTACATTCAATTTTTTGATTTTAGATAGCTGAACACTTAGAGCTAAGGTAGAATTTGAATCTGGCCTCACCAAAAGAGGTGATTCACCATGTTTTTGCTTTTTGTTTATCTTTAACAGAAATTATCTCTGTTTTAAAGTTCAAGTCCAAAAAAGAGCATCAGATTATTTTCTTAATACATCCTGGTCTATTAACTGGCCAGACTTCTAAATGGTAGGATTTTCTGCTGGAGGTCCTACATTTAGGTTTCAGATTGTATGTAGAAGAGGAGATAAAGTTTTGCTGCAAACAGTGTACTTCAGTGAAGGAAGATATGGTAAAAATGATAGACTCTTGTTCAGCAAGTCCCTCATCCTAAAGTCTGCACCCTCTGTCAAGCTCTGGTCAGTCTGCTTAGAGACAATCTCAACATGAGCCAGCAGTGTGCCCAGGTGGCCAAGAAGGCCGATGGCATCTTGGCCTGGATCAGGAACAGTGTGGCCAACAGGTCCAGGGAAGTGATTCTTCCCCTGGACTCAGTGCTGGTGAGGCCACACCTGGAGTGCTGTGTCCAGTTCTGGGCCCCTCAGTTCAGGAAGGATATTGAGGTGCTGGAGCAGGTCCAGAGAAGAGCAATGAGGCTGGTGAAGGGACTGGAGCACAAGTCCAATGAGGAGAGGCTGAGGGAGCTGGGGTTGTTCAGCCTGGAGAAGAGGACGCTCAGGGGAGGTCTCATCACTCTCTACAACTCCCTGAAAGGAGGTTGGAGCCAGGTGGGAGTTGGTCTCTTCTCCCAGGCAACTATCAGCAAGACAAGAGGGTGTGGTCTTAAGCTCTGCCAGGGGAGGTTTAGGTTGGATATTAGGAAGAAATTCTTTACAGAGGGAGTAATCAGGCACTGAAATGGGCTGCCCAGGGAAGTGGTGGCTGGATGTGGCACTTAGTGCCATGGTTTAGAAACTGTGGTGGTGTTGGATTAAGGGTTGGACTTGATGATTTCAGAGGTCTTTTCCAACCCGGCTGATTCTATGATTCTACGATGCTATGATTCTATTAATCAATTTAGACCCTTTCTGTAAAGTTTATGGGAGCTTTATGCTCTTAGTCACATGGTGTGATTCTTAGGATGTCCTGTGCAGGACAGGAGTTGGAGTCTATGATCTTAATGGGTCCCTTCCAAGTCAGCATATTCTATGATTCTATATTTCTAAGACACTATATATTTTTGATGATTGAAGAGAGGCAAGAAGTATCTTTAACTGGCTATGGTTTCTACTTTTTGAAGGAATCTGCTGGGAGATATTTCTTGCATGATTTTCACATAGCCTGTATGAGAATTCACTACTAGATACATAAATCCGAAGCCAAAGGTCACTTGAGGAACATGCAATGAATTCAGCCATCTAATAAAAGGGAACAAGATATTCTCCAGAAGGGATACTCTAATATCAGATTCTCAGGTGGAAGAGAGATAAACTGACCTGTAGGGCGTGGTCAGCCCTTGCTGACTGGTGAAAGAAAAGTATTAAGAGTAGGCTGCAGAAATATGTTTTGTTCCCTTCTCCCCTCACGGGAGACAGGTTGGTCTTTTTTGTTTAGTTTTGTGTTTTTCAAATGTGGTAGATGAAAAAGAAGATGAAAGGACTTAATTGGTAACAAAACTTACTCTACTTTGAAGATCTAAAATAGACTTATGAGCTATTTACATGCTCTCTTGAGTTAGGATATTTAAAAAAATACAGGCATCTCTGGTACTCCACACAGGAACACATTGAACACTTGCTGCTTGTAGATCATACAAGTATTTATTGACTGTCTCTTTAGAGTGTGTTGGATTATTTTTTTAATTGTAAAAAGTGTTTGAGAGATAATTTTAGCTTTAAGAATCTTTCTAATTCCTTATCTTCTCAACATACAAAAAAGCCAAAACCGCATCAGCTCAGTGTTGTCTCTGAGTTTCAATGGGTGTTTTGTGACATTACAGTGTAATGAAATTTTCCTGTGAATGGTTGGATTAATCCTGTTCTCTAAGAGACCCATGCAAAAAGTCTAACCACGGGAGAAAATTTTAAATAAATGGGTATATTTGCCAGTCTCTGAATGCAGGATTAATTTTTATACCTAGTTGATTCATGTGGGATCTAAAAAAACATGGCTTAAAGTCTTGGAAATATATAGGAAAATTGTCATTTGATCATAACTCACCTTGACATGAGTGATGGGGAATTCATATGGATAAGTGAAGCCTTTGAGGGCATGGGCCATAGTTATCAAATCAAGTTTTTCTACAAATACAAGATTTCATGAGGTTGTACTTGCAACACACAGCTTTTGTATTCAGGCAATCTCTGGGGAAGAAGGAGTTGAGAATGTTTTTGTGAATGTTCGTTTGCATCTGACATGGCTTGTTCATTTAGTCAGACTTGTTTATGGTTTCTCACTTGCCCTGAAGAGAGTATGCAGGCAAACTGAATTTTATTTACTAGTATTCAAACAAGGTTTTCTCTCATTGCTTTCCAGAATGTCTCCTAAACACAGATGTACAGCTGTGCTAATATCAGAACAGTAACATTGTCACTGGTGTCCTTCCTCAATTAGCTTGCTGTCCCCCTTTAGTAATAAAAGAATCTAAGCAGAAACTGTGACCTGCTGCATATTTGATAGTCAGAAAATCATTCAAATGAACCTGCCTACAAAAACAAAGGGTGATTATTATTCATGTAGAGAAAAGTTCTGGATAAAGGAGATGTTTACAGAGATTAGAATAAATTTGCACAAGATTGCATGGGAGACTTGCTCCTTTTCTGAGTGCAGAATCTTGACTGTGCAGGAACTTACTCTGTGACCCAATCATCTATTTAATTATATCTTGGATAAATTTGTTTTACAGTCTCATGCCCAAAATCTTTAATTGCTTTGAGTGATAGAAATGGGATCAGTTAGCTGCAGCTCAGGTTTCTGTGTTAGCATTTTTGCCATGTAATTTGTTACTATAGAAAGGCTGTTCTATCTATGCTGCCTACTTCTACAAATGATTTAAATGCTTGCTTTCTCTCTCTTTCACATGTTACCATCGCAATGTACAAAGTTCCTCCTTTTTCCAATTCTGAATCATATACAAAGAATGATGTTTTCTCAAATTTCTGTCCATACCCAAATTTTCTCAATGTACAATAAAGTATTTGTCCATTCCAATATGGGTTTTTTTCCTATTTGATTGTAATGGATAGTACAAAAGGGGTAGTGAAAGTTAGTCAATTCCATTACTTGCAAAAAATCATACAAAACCTATCTCAGTGAAAGTTAGGCATCCAACCTAAATAACTGCATAACATTATCTATAGTCCTTGAAGAGCAATTGGTCCACTTGTAAGCTGAATTGTGTTTCTGCTATTAGTCTCTAATAGTAAAGAATATCCAGATGCTTATTTTAAGTAGATGCCTAAATTTTAGACCATTGAAGTGAAGTAAGTTTTCAGAAGCAAATTTCTTAATTAGGTGACCCCCCCATCATCTAGTCTAAACTCCCAGGTCAGTGGCTTTCTACAGTCTGTGTTCAATCACCTTTTCTGTTCCATTACACCTAATTGTCTTTCCTTTTCCCTTGGAATAAAACTCTGGGTACCAGTTGGAGTGTTACTAGAGACTTTGCTCAGCTTAGTTCACTATGACTGACACAAACAGTCTTCTGCTGTACTTTGGAGCTCCAGTGACTGTGTTGATTTATATCAGCTGTGAGTCTGGCCCAGTGGCTGTGACCCAACTATCGATAAAATCTAGAAGTTCAACTAATGCAAAGAAATAGATTTTTTAATATACATTTCTATTTGAAGGGTGGTCCTTAGAGTCATTCTTTGACTCTGAGTTGTAATCATATTCGTGTTGTTCAGGTGATATACTGTGCCTGGGGTCGCAATGCATCATGAAAACTGCATTGTGTTGGATAAAAATACAATCTGCAGCTGAATAGGACTTTTTTTCACTGTTGTCTGTCAAAATTTCTATTACTAGCTCAGTCATTCATTAGCAAAAATACAAAGCACATGTTCTGAGTTCTGTGCAGGACCATCTATTATGCCAGTCTTGTAAAGAAGTACTGGCATTGATTTTGAACTGGACAGAAGATTTTTTTTCTCTTGTTTTCTAAAGGCTATTTTTATTCTTTCTAAAGTGGAAACAAGTATCCTGGTTCATCTTCCAGGGTATGTCCATGACACAGAACATAGAATGACTCATTTATAAAAAAGCAAAGCTTTACTTGAATCTAGCATTTGCGAATTTTTTTTCTTAAACTCTCCTGAATTACCACCCCTTGAGAGAAATAGTAAGACTCTTGTACTGCCTCCAAATAGCAGGAAAATTTGGATAGAAGAGTTCCTCTGTTTGCTGGAGAACTGCAATTTCAGTTTTCCTGGGTAAATGTCCCTTCTTAACTGTGGCTGTTTTTGGCAGACCAGGATGCTTTAGAATATTCTAGGAAAAACATTTTATTTGTGTGTATGTGGTTGTATCTTGTTTCTAGAGATATCTATTGCTATTGCAAATTATTATTATATTATAAATTACTATTATCATTGAAGTAGATTATTTGAACCATCATCATTTTGGGGAAACTTAATCAAGACCTTTTTCGACAGACTTGTTAGCATCTAAATTTTTAAATATGTAGAAATGTTGCTCCTTAAAAGCATGAAGAGAGGATGAAGCATCCAATCATAGTGAAGAAAGATGGAAAATAAAACTTGTTATGTTGCTTAATTTTCTGCTTTTCTTACCTATTTACTAAGTTTTTGTTAGGCGTTCATCTGTACCAGGTTAACATATTATCATAGAGATTCAGCATGACCATGCTGATAGTCAAACATAAACAGTCACTTTGCTTCAAAGTTAGGGAGACTGATTAGAAAAGAACATTCTTTTCTGAAAGTGAAAACCCTCAGAACTTTAAATATATGTTTGCATGATGGAGTGGAAACAAACGTGTCAGATTTTTTTTCATCAGAGGCTTGGAGGGGATTCTTTCTCTGCTTTGCAAAACACTTCTTTTTGGAAAAGGCACTCCCCCTAGTATTGGTGGGAGAACTGGAAAACTCATTTTGATTTAGCTGTGAAACTTGAAATTGAGTCTTTTCCATAAATAGCACTCATAGATTTGGCAGAGATATATTCCTGTCTCTGAAATAAAAATAGAAAGTTTGATAATCTCGTGGGAAAGGAATTTTTGCCTACTTAAGGGATAAGAGCATAAGTTAGTGTAGTAAAAACTGTACCAAAAGTGTCTTATTTTATTGTTCAAAAATATTTTTGATGTTTAAATTGGATCTTTAACAAAGGAGACTGGTTGGGGGGTGAGAGGAAGTAGATTCTTTTTTTGTTAAAATTCACAGTTTTCAGTCCAAAATCATGGTCTTAATGAAGAAACATGTTTTGCTGGAGAAAGTTTGATTTAAAGAAAAAAAACTCAAACAAACAGCACTCTAACCAGGAATTTGAAAACTAGGGAGAATGGGACAGGAATAGTCCACACATAGACAACAATTCATGGACAGGTAGATTGAGAGGAAAAAAACTAGGTTAATATGACAATCCATTTCCTAGGATTTAGTATTTTTCTATTAAAAATGACAATGCACCACTATGAATAGAATGTATTCCAGGCTCTGCAAGAAGCCTTTAACAGTGCATTAAAAGGAATGTATGGCGATTCCAAATAAGCTACACAATTCTGTGCTTCACATGCTTGACCCGAATGTCACACAGCATGACAGGAGCATATTTGCATGCTTACATACAAATATGTTGCTGTTAGCAACACCATCCCTTGTATTTCTGTCTGTACACAGCTTGGTGAGCCTCACTGTTTGTTTATGATCCCTGCTCTGCATTGCTGTCACATAATTCTTCTCATCAATAATAACCACAAATGTGTTTACTTAGAAACATAGGGAATGAATATGCTTTACTTCAACCTAAGGGAACCTTCATAAATAAGCACCTGTGAGTGAAATAATGAACCTGCTGATAAAAATATGTATTTTTTGCTAACAATTATTAAGCATTTATTGGTAAGTCTTTTGAAACAGACTGAGGAAACCCAAGTTCATGGTAATTCTTATTTGACAGTGACTAGGATAACACATACCCTCCATCCTCGTTTTTTGTTTGTTTGTTTTCTCCTAAATGCTTTCCTATAAATAATGAGCCCAAACTGAATTTAGTATGGCAAGTATAGATTATTTTGTTTACTGTGTAGCATAATTTAGGATTTGTGGTCAGTCAAACACCTTGCTCTCCCATTTTCTTGCTCTTACAATGCATCTGGGGAGAAATGATCTATTGCACTTCATTAGTCTTTTTAATATCTGTTGTCTGCATTATTTGCTCTTTACTTTGTGATTACAATTAATATTTAACTTCCATTATGCAAAGTCCACTTAGCTATATTAAATTCTATTTGCTAGGCTTCTGTGTCAAAATGCTGCTGGGACAGCATTAGGAACCCAGTATCTCTTCTTATGCTAATGTTTAGGCAAAGCTGTGAATTGTATTTATTCAATTTCTTGAATTTATTGAAAGAATTTCTTATTCCTTCATCTGCATAACTGATAGAGGTGGAGAACAAGAAATACAATTTATACCCTGTTTACCTCCTTCATAAACAACTACCTGTTAGAACTTGATTTCCAATTTCTAGCCAATTTTCTACTCAGCTTGCTGATTTTTTTTTTTTTTGCTTAAGTTTGTTGGTACAATTGACTACAGTCACTTGGGGTTTTGTGTTTGGTTTTGTGTTTGTTTTGGTTTTTTGTGTGTGTGTGTGTTTTGTTTTTTTTTTTCTTTTTTTTCCCCTCATATATGTTTGGTTGTAACTATTTACTTGAAATAATATTTCTAAACCTTAATTTTAAGGTTGCTAAGTTATTTGTGTTCTCTCCTTTATATGTATATTAAAGGTAGTACTTAATGGGGCATTTTTGATTTTGACTGTAAGCATGTGTCTTACCATCATGTGAACTTTCCAGTTACATGTTGAGTAGAAGATTTAATTAAGGACAGTACAGGTACCAGGAACTCTGCAGGATACTAATGGTCAAAGAGCACCATTTCCTGTGTTGCATGTGCATCACTGGAAAAACCAGCCTGCCATGAAGACTCTTCCTGTTCACTTTGGAGAGAACACTAGATCAATGATGGTTTCAGTTCTAGGAGAATTTATATTCAATTCTTTTAATTACTCACAGACTAGTTGTCAACAGGCTTTATAGATGGGACTAATATAACTGAGCAAAGACTTTTAAAATTTACTTTCACTCTTTTCCCTGAAAATAAAACACAGACTCTGGACGAATGAAGAAATTTTTTTTTAAACTACCAAAGTTCTGTGTTTTCCAGATTAATTACTTGACCTTCTGGTCAAGTAATTCACGGTAAATCCTGGTCCTGATTCTTGTTTGGAAACTAAACAATAAGACTCCTGAGAGGTCTGAACAGGACATACCCCTCTTGGTTCCCATGGAACATCATCTTATTCCCTTCGCTATTTTTTCTCGGATCATGCTTTTCTCCTAGAAGCATATGATTTTTAAGAAATACTGGTTCGGGGTTTTTTTATGTCAGGAAAAATAGGGTTCTTAATATATCAGGAAATCACTGGATGGGACGATAATATTACTTCTGCATCAGCATGGAAAAATATGGAACAAAAGTAAAGACTATGGAAAAAACATTTGAATCAAGATGAGAAATCTGGACAACTTGGAGAAAAATTCTTGGAACTTGAATGTAATGAAGTCAGTGACAGTTTTAAAAATATAAGGAAAACAGTAAAACTTAGGAGTAGACTGACTTTTGGGAAACTGTCTGGGAGCAGAAAGAGGGGGTTTGCTGCACAGAATATACATGGAAAAAAATTCCTCTTAGGTGTCTGCAATGTGCCTGTCAAAAAGATAGTGATCAATGAACACTTCGGGGAAAAAAAAGACAGCAGTGAGCAAAGTGAGCAAAACAGAGCCACTGATAGCAGGCAGGAATCCAGCACTGGTGCTGCCTGGAGTTCTGAGACTGTCCCAATATGCTTACTCCCCAGAGGAAACTCAAGCCTGTCTTTGAAATTAAAAAGAAGAAGAAACAGTTATAAAAAAGCCAAGCTTTGCAAAGTCAGCTTCAGCCTGGCTGTCTTCAGTTTCCCCTCTGTCAGCAGAAGCTGTTGAGAGGTTGCTTGGCAGCCCACCTGTATTTGTTTTTCCAGGTTATTAAATATCAAACCTGAGCCAAACAGAGTGGAAATTAGAAAATATGTTAGAAATGATGAAAGAAAACTTAAAGGATCAATTCCCACAAGTGTCACAAGACAGGATCAGTTAAACAACCCTGAGGAATATTGGTAGCATTCCTGTGGCTGGTCAGGGTGTTGTTATGTTTCAGGTTTTCTGATATTGTCTTGACAGTGCTTTAGTTACTGGCTTGCAGATAGGAATGCTCTTACCACTGGTAGGAAGCCACATTTATAAGAATCTTGTTTTTCTTTACATACAAGAGAATAAGCTAAGCTGGAAATCTCTTCCTCCAGAACTATGTAAACACATCTTCATTTTTGCTTCAGTTTCTTGTTCAAATTATCAGTCCTGTCATGTGAATAGATCTTCAGCTGGTGCAAATGAGGAAATTATACTGTTGTTCTCACCCACCATTGTTTTTTCCTGGACAATGTGCCTCTGTTCTGAACTCAGTCTATATTTGAACACTCTGAATTGAGAGCACTGGGTTTGAGACAGTGCCAGCTCCTCAGTACATTCCCTAATGTGAAATTTTGAGCTTTATTTCCATCTATAAGAATTTGTTTCTTAAGTGGTATTCATAATGGCACTATATGATAAACAAAGACTTAAAAATCAAGGAACTTAATGCATTAAAAGTAGTATGAACTGTCCTGTATTGGAGGACGTGGAGGATGAAGGCATATGGAAGGCAGCCTTCCATATTCATTGCCAGTGGCAATGAATCAAGGTTGATGTAAAAACCTTGCAGTTTGGCTCATTAGATCTTTTTAACAGGAACTGGTTTTGGTCTTTTTTTTAGTGTCTGGCTCAGGGTGAAATATGAATACCTGTAGAAACACTACATACAAGTACAATAAAATCTCAATATGTAAAACTTAACCACTTTCCTCTCCAATTTTGGCAGCTGCAGTCTCTTTAACTGAATTCTTTAGGTCAAGATGTCTACAAATTGTGCAAGTCACTGACCTTTCTGAGCATTTGGTGATGAAATTTGAGATTCATACCGTCAGCCTGAGATTTTTAACTATTTAAGCACTTTGTTTAATCAGTGGGGAAAAAAGCCATTGCAAGATTGTGAGTCAGAAAATACCAAAGTTCTTAATTTACCTGAGAAAATTCATGTCTGTCCTCACCCAGTCTTTAGCAGTGGAGCAATTAGTTTTGTTTTTCTCTTGTTTGTTTTGCTTTTTTGGGGTGATGCTTTTTTGGTGATTTCTCTTTTTGTTTTGTGAGTTTGTTTGTTTTTTTCAGTGCAGGATCCCTAAATATTCTTAGTGGCACAGACCATATATTGTGAATATCCTGTCTATGGACAATAGCTTTTTCTTCTTGATTTGTTTCAAATCACCGGCTGAAATCCATCACTACAAAGGAAATGTAGAGCTGTGTTTTTTCCTGGGGCTCAAACAGCTAAGTGAAGTCAAACTAGACTTGAGCTGTATATTTCTCAGAGACAAAAATTTCCTTTCTTAGTAAAGTATCAGATAATGCAGATTTCACTCTTGTGCATTTTGGAAACTGATATTTTAATCAGTGGTGTAGAATTTCTTGGGAATATTTGCTGTGCTTAGGAGAAAAAAAAGTGGTCCTTTCCAGCACCCTCTCTGCTCCTTCATCTCCTTTGTGTAATGTTACCTTGCATAAATTGCATGGTAAATTAGCATAAATTGTTACCATGGAACAAGAGGATAGCTTGAGTTGTACAGCTTGAACAACTCTCCTGATCCATGTTCAAGCTGGCAAACAAACAAGATGAGCAGGCTGAATAGGTTTTCCTAGGTGATTTGCACAATGGATTTTTGAACCTTGGCATGCTGGCCTACAGACTGAGTGCTTCTTCTTTTGTTTCCCTGACTGGAAACCTGAACTCTTTTTTCCATGCATTGGGGACATGGACTCTCACTCGTGATTCAGGCTAATCAGGATGCAAATTGGGTCCTATGGCCCAGTAAACTCAGCCCACCTATACATGAACAATGATTCTGACAGAAATAATGATATTAAACCAAAGTCTTGCTCTTCTGTGGCCATGTGAAAAATCCAAGAGGCAATGGATTTATTCTTGCTCTCTGAGAGTAGTTTGTCTTGGTCTCATTACTGTATTTCTCTGTTTAATTAGTGTTTCAGGCAGTGCTATAGAAATGTGTTCTTGCACTCAAAATACAAGCTAATTCAGAGTTTGTCATGTTTTCTGATGTGTTGGCATTTCCAGTGGGTATCTTTAATAGGAAGTTGTAAGAAATCCCAGTATGTGAGGATTGCTCTTACATAGCTAGTCCATGGGAGATATTCCAAGACAGAGCAGTCAGATGAATAAAGTTGTACTGGGGGGAAGTTAGGCAGCCTTGAAGCTTTTTGCTTTCTTAATGCTGAAAACATCGTTGTGCCAGGACTCTGAAAATTGAAAAAGGAAAGAGATCAAATCAAGAATATTTCAGCTGTTACCTTTTCCTACCAATTGTTTTCCTGCTCCTCTTGTCCCTGTGACCTTGCATTTACCAGTGCTCCAGCACTAAGCCAGCACTATGAGGGAAGCATTGTATGCAGTGGTCAGCCAGCCACTCTTGTAACATAATTCATACTCACCTTAGAGACTGCAAACAGTAAAGGTGTGTCTGGCTTCCTGAGTTGCAGTCAGGCCCCTTTGAAGAGTGCTCTGCTTAATCTGCTCCATTTTGGTGCTCCCCAGGGGCCTGTCAATGGAACGTAGAAAGCACAGCTGTACACATCTCTTCCTCTGATGCCTTCAGTCCTTGAAAATTCAGGGGCCACTTCGCAGAAAACATTCAAAAATCATCCTGAGGGTTTCCTTGCAGCCCTACCTTAATTGCCTCCTTCAGCTCCAAGTGTCTTTCCTTCTTTTGCCTTGCTGTATGGCACAATCTCCTCTTATGCTGCATTATTTAGTATCTCAAGAGTGGGCACTGTGACTTCAAAAGCTCTAAAGCCTCCAAGCCAACTTCTTGGATTATTTAAAGAAATAGGGTACTTCTCTGTGGTTCTGAACAGCCAGGTTATAAGAAAGATTTTTTTTTTTTTTTTAACATACTGGACTCATAGAAAACAAATTTTCTGCCAGGGTAGAAGAAATCTCACCTCAGTTGTGACTCCTGTCTCCACCCCATCTTGGGTAGTTCCAGTGGACCCAAGTAAGCAGCTCCTCTTTGCTATTCAGTTCTTATCTTAATCTATGGAAATTACTATTTAACATAAGAATTAGTGCCAGTGTTGTGTTACATGGAGGGGAGAAACCATGAAAGCAACTTGTGAGTGTGCTAACAGTGTGTTAGGGTGGGATGTTATTTGATTAAACCTTAAGCACTGAAATTCAAACTAAACAACAAAATCCTCCTCCCTACTGGAGTAACTTCATACCTACAGAATATCAGATTCTTCTGGGGGTTGATTACAGTTCAGATGTGGAGACTTGTCCAGATCTCTTTCCTGGAAAGACTTTGTTGTTTTTTTTTTCTTTTGGTTTTCATTGGTTTCTAATTTGCAGAGGGGCTAGTATTTAATGGGAAGAGCCTTTGCTATGATATTTGTGTCCATCATCCAATAGGATGATCAGAATAGTGCTGAGAGAGAATTTTAAATCACCTCAATTTAAATACAATTTTAACAACTTCTCTTTCTTCTTATAATGTAGTCTTTTTTTTATATCAAATTAAAAAGTGTGCATTTCTATTATTGATCCCTGAAAGTTATTAGAGGTGTCATGAGCTATGTGTAGCTTTTTTGGGGGTGCACATGACTTGTTCCTGACTTCTGGTATGAAGAAAGGCTAATCTAGACTGAGACCTCTCAGAAACTTCTGAGAGCATAAATTTGGTAGGATATAAATATTGTTAGTCTCTGTAGAATTAAAGATTAATGATATTTAGTTTTCATTTTTTCTGCAAATAGGAAAAACTTCTCATTTAAATTTAACCAAGTAAGAGAACCTTTTCAACATTTGATATGAATGTGTCACTGAAAAAAACAAGTAATGTAATTTATTGATTAAAACTTGTGAATATTTTGTGTTTTACTGTACTTAAAGGAATTTTTGTGGGGATGTATCTTTTAATGAACCAGTAGTTCAAAGGATACAAAATTGGAAGCTCGGAGTTTAAGATGAGTCCAGGATGATTCAGATAGCAAAGAATCTTTAAATACAATATGTTCAAAATAATGTGTTTACCATCTGAAATAGCTGTCAAAACCAGTAACTCTTAAGACTGGTTAGAACACCCCAAACCTCTAGTTTATTACTCTTTGACCTTTTCTTTTACATTAAATAGATCTGATTTCCATGGGGAAAAAAGTTTTTTATTGGACACCATGTAAAACATTATTTTTACCCCATGCTAACATTTTTCATGTCATCATATATCAGTGGTCTAGGCAAGTCTAATAATCACATACAAATAAAGACTGATTCACCCATGGTAACCATGCAAGCAACTCTTATAAACCTGGTGCATTCTTACATTATTACTTGAAAGAACCGTATCTTGCCAATACTGCCTAAGGAGACATTCCGCACTGCAAGGTGCTTATGCCGAACTGCTGAGAACACACTCTTAAACAGAAACACAGCTTGTGACTTTGGTCTGTTTGCAGGCTGAAAGTACCCAAGACACGCAGAAATTCTTCTCCTTAGAAATGTGTGATAGCAATGCCAAGACAAAATGTATTTTAAAAAAATTTACAGTTTAGTTAAATTAAACAGCATTTTATTCTTTTATGTGAGCAATTATGTGAATTTTCCTGAAGTTCATTGGAGTCTACAATGTAGCTCCTACCTCACTAGAGGTAATTGTAAATCATAATTAATGCATTACTAATGTATTACTGAATTTAAATATGAAAATCAACAGCCATAATCAATGGAGCTGGTAAAATGTCTGGCCTGATATCAGAAGCCATTATCCAAACTTAACTATGAGCTGTGTCTTATTCTTCAACATGCTCTTAGTATGGCTTTTCAATACCTAAGAAACTATAAAAAGCAATATTACCCCAAGAGATACTTTTGAGACCATTCACAGCATCTCAAACCCATCAGGACTGGATATTTCAGCAATCTCAAAATTTATCATTCTCATCAGTCTGTTTGATCAAATGAAATCTGTAAGTTGGTTGCTGGATATAAATTACCTGGGAGCCTGAAGATTAAGAGGAGTTCATGAACAGCAGGAATGAGGAGAAACAATTTAGTCAGGTTATCCCAACTCACTAGATTTTTATAAGTAAACCTATTTCCAGACAATTGATCTTACATTATTCATTGTTTGTTTGAGATTTGAATGGCAACTGGAATATTATAAAAAGTAATGAAACTCCCCAAAGGCAGTGGAAGTAAAAACTCAAGCCCAGTTACAGGTATATGGCTCAAAGAATGTTCTTGTTCTTGAAAATCAGCTTCATTCATTTTCAACGCACTGAGAAAAAACACTGCATTTGAAAACTCAATGTTTGGTTCATTAGCACTTTGTCTTACCTATCTTGTTTTAAGCTCCTAAATTCTCCCACTGTTATGATTATTTCCCTGATAAGGTGAGATTTCAGCTGAAATTTAGGAGATCAGGAATAGCCAGTCTGGTAATTCATTCTTGAAGAGAAGAGGGATCCCAGGTTTGCCTGCAACTCTTATTTCAATCTCTTTCCTGCTCATCACTTTTAAATTTTCATGTTCAGAAGTGATGTTTCTTTCCATTATGAAAATTATGAAAAGAAGTTTTCTGCGTATGATTCTGGTACACTAAGGAAAGGGATTCTACCCCTGATTTTGCCTAATATTTGTAACCCATCACTGCTGAGCTGTTTCTGTTGTGCAGCACTCTCTTCCTTGAGAGTAGACTGTGACTTTGCTCTCAGACATGAGTAAGAAACAGGGACACAAATACCAGCCCAGAGTCCTGTGGAAACAAGCTCATAATTCAAGTTGAGACTGTCCCCAGTCCTTCACACCTCAGGACAAAAAATGGCCTAGGCTTTTTCTGGCATCAGTTTCTTTCTTCCTCAGCTTAGCTGATATGGCTGATCTCTTCATCAAAGGCAGTCTACATTAGAGACTTTCACCCTACTTTTCCTCTTTGTTGCTTACAGCTACTTTAGAGTACATTGGTCTTTGTACTAGAATGAAATCACAACTGTACATGGATATTAATGGTTAAGATCCAAATAAGCCCATGAAATGATATTCAGGGATGACATCCCAGATTTCCTCTGCAGTGAAGTTGGGCAGGGAGAAGGAACTCTATTAAATAACATCCATGCAGAGAAACATCTCGAGCTGGAGTAAGAAGAGTTTGGACAGTGTTGAAATTATCTATTTTACCTTACGGATAGGGAAAGACACATCACTACCCAAAGTTCTGATGTGGAACCCTAGCTGTGGTCTGTATGAACCTTATCCTGAACAGCTATTGCTAGACTGTTTCTGCAAAAAAAGCTATGATGGTTTTAAGATTTTATTCCTTTCTCTCTCTTGTTCCATCAGTATATTAGCACTGTTCTGCTGTCAGCTACTGCCCATGTAGCAAATCTGAGGAAAGAGATAATGGGAGGGCTCCTTGTGCTTCTCTAAGTTAAGTTGTATGAGACTGCTGCAGCAATCTATGCTAAATTACGTCTGTTAGTGCCTGAGGACTGACTTTTTTCTGAAGCAATAGCTTTGCTTTCTGTGAGGTCATGTGCAGGTAGGGAAATATCATGTGAAAAGATGACTGGTTGCAATGTAGAAGCTGTATCTGAGCAACTACTGGGGCACTTAGCAGTGGGTCTTAATCCCCTCTGGGGCCTTCCTCCAAATATACACTGACCTTTAGGGAAGGTAGTGGAAGAAGACTCAGACAATCCATTACATTGAACAAATGCCTGTGGCTCATCCCTCCTATTGCCTATAAGTTCTGCAGGCACACTGTTATCCAGGCCCCCAGACCACCAAAGGATCATGGTTGCATTACACATCTTGTTTGGCTTCATGAGTGGCTTTGATTTCATGACCTAATCCAAAGTTTGCTGGAATAAATGAATAAATTTCCTTTATCTTTCCTTGAATTTGGACCACAAACTCAGATATGGGCTGGGGATGATGACAAAGATTTCTTTTGAGCCCAAAGAGTGGAACTGGATGTTCCCTAGTGCCATTATCAAAGAAAAATAATTGCACAAAACCCCTCTCTAGTAGAAATAGAGGCCCTTAAGAAGCTTTGAGGTCATGAAATAGTCCTAGTTTAAATGGCTGGATAAAATAAGAGTTTAATCATCTGTGTGATCATGACAACCATGAGCAGGGCACGAGAGGGTGCCTGAGCTGTGGGGCAGCGTCCAGTAACAAACTAAAGACAGGTGACAAAGGCTGTGTCTGTGGCTGGGGCAGCTTGCATTGTGCTGTGGAGTCCATCACTTCTGGATCATCAGTCATTCTTCCCCTTTCCTGTTGAATCACTGACTGGCACTGCACTTCCCCCCAACAGCTCTGTGGCTTCTCTAGATCCAGAGATATGCTGAAGTATGCATGATACATGAACAGCATATTGCTGCTTCATGGGTGCATTAAGTCCATATCTGCTTAATTCCCTTATCTTGTTCACCCCGTTATTTCTGGGGCACCCCTTAGGGCTGCTGAGTGCCTGAGGTCTCTCTGTATCAAAGCTGTGAACAGCTGAAGCAGACTCAATGCAGTTACAAGGCATCAAATCCTCTCCCTAAGGCATGAAGGTACTAAAGTTTCTTGAAGGATCAATGCCAGGTAGTTTTGTATCACTTCAATAAAACCTTATATCTTTTTATATTGTATGTTTGTTCTTGAAAATTACAGAAATGTCTTCACTGAAGCTTTCTCAATATGTTTTGCCTGGGGTAGAGACAAAGATTGGGAAATTGCAGCCCAAGCATTTACGTTTGGCAAAGTTAGAAGCAATCAAGGTTTGTTGTGGTGTATAGGCAAAGCCTGGTATTAGGCACTGATGTCACTTCTGAGAACAGGCAAAGTGTTAAAAAAATAAAATAATCAGAAGTCTAAAAATTATATAGAGTTTGCTCGTTTTGCCTTTGAACCACAAAAACAGAAACTTTCACTTTGCAACTGGTCATTGCATTCAATGTACATTTTTTGTGTTGCACTTTGTAAAATCACTCAGTGGAAGCTTTAAATGTTTTAAAATATAATAACTTTTAAAGTAGTGGGTTTGGTTTTGTTTTGATTTGATTTTTCTTAAGTTTTGTAGAGTTGAGCAAGGAAAATCTCTCTTGCAACCTATTTATACCATTCTTCAAGTGTAAGAGGTGGCACTGCTTTTAAAATTTTATTAAATCTTATTATTTCTGAAGAATTTTGACCATATTGAAATAAGGTCTTTTAAAAACTAATTAATCCTTAACTCTGTCAGTTGCAAGAGGGTTTATGGAAGTGCTTGTTCTCTGTACAAGAACATAGACCTTGAGTGGCTGAAGCTCCCAACCCTGAACAGGCAAAGTGTCACCAAAGGATGCCCTGGTCACTTGTTCCTTTCACACTTCTTGTTCTGAATCTAATATTGATATGATTTAGATTGAGGGGTTGAATCAGCTGAAAACTCAGAATTTTTTTTATTTTCTCTTTTTTTTTTTTTTCTTGTCTATCTGAATAATTTCAGCTGGAAGAAAGTATTGTCTTAAAAAAAAAAGTTTTCTTAAAAAAAAAATTTAAGTGGAAAAGCCTTTCTCAGCTTTAGCTGTAGTGATGGATGAGTTTTTCTGCAGGTTTCCTCTCTAGGGCTTTTACAGCATTAATTTTCATAGGCAAGAATGTTGCATTAGGACTTGAAATTGCTCAGACCAAAGGGCTTTTTGTGGTGTTGTTTTTTTAACTTTGCTCTTCAAAGACATTACTTTGTTCATGACGAATCCATGGAAACTCAGTCTAGATTTGTTTGTTACCCAGAGGTATAGTTTAACCCTGCACTAAAACTGGATGATATAAATGATGTTTATATGATTCCAAATGAAGGAGAAATTGATGTCAAGTCTTTAGGACAAATTTTGTCATGTAATGAGGGACAGGGATTGAGAATAACCAATGTATGGAAGAATACTATGGGAATGATAAGTGCTTGTCAGGTTTGAATATTATTCATTCTCATATCCAGGGCTTATGAGACATCCTATTTAATCCACACTATAGTTTTGTGTCTCTTGGGTTTAATTAACCCTGATGTAACTCTGACAACTTCATTAAAGGTGGACAAGGGCGGTGCCTGAATCACTCACAGGAGCACAAACATGATATTTTGAAAAGGGATTTTAAACCCCCTCAAGTCTGTGGCAAGAATCTCAGAGGAAATAATCTTGACTGTATTTCTGAAAAGTGCTGAACAATTTTTGCACTTATACCTATGTGAGTGATTGCTTTGGGTTGGATATCAATGAAGACAGGGATTTGTTATAACTTCATATTTGCCATGACCAAAGAACTAAAATGGTTTAGCATCTTCAAGAGCAAATCCCCAAACTATCCGATGGGTTAATTAAGTAGGACCATTTTTGACTTGTGTTCAAAGGGCCATTCATTCCTGCAGATTATTATTTATGTCACCTCTCAAAGGTACCCTTAAAAAACGCATTGCTCATGCATACCATGGGTTCTTTCACCCACCTCGTCTCCCAAGGGTTTTTCTCTGCCAGTTTGCCAACAGAATAGCCCTGCTTCTGTGTCTTCTTGTAGTCCCTAGGTGGATTATTGAGAAGAGTGACTAGAGGGATGTGGAAAGGTAAGTGAAAGAAGAGACAGAAGCACAACATGAGATGTGAATAATGCTCTTCCAGTGAGATTCAGAGAACTCCCTATATTCAATTCAGTTTTCAGTGTAAGACCAAATATGAGAGCAAAATATCCACTGGATAGTAACCTTTTACTCAGAGACAGTAATCCTTGGCAAATTTTAGTCAAACACTGGCAAAACTAATCTAGCTTGACACCAATAATAAATTGTGCAAATTCCTGTGACCTTCATCATTCTTATTTTGTATTAAATGTCATCTTGTTAGATGATGCATGAATGAATGGTACAATATGATAGATAGCATGAATTATTGTTCACTAATGGATTTTGTTTAAACATGTCTCCTCTCTGGGCTGGTCCTTGAGAAATATGCCCCAAGCTATTTCTTAGCAGGTCTTAAAAATCAAAGGAATGTAGGGCCTTCATAGGTGTTTAAAAAATGGCTTCTGGTTGGTTTTGGTGTAGTTGGTTGGGTTTTTTTGTTTAGTTGGTTTAATTTTGGGGGGTTTTTTACTATTTTGTTGTTGGATTTTTTTCCCCTCAGTTTAAGATGTGGTTTTTCTCCCTGCTTTCATTACTGCATGAATATGGACACTTGGACTGAAGGACACAAATACACAAGCTTGACTTGGACCTCGCTCTGTAGGTAATGCTCATCAAAAAACTTTGGGAAAGGAAAGCAGGCAGTTTCTGAAATACATAAGGAACCCTCCAGACTGAGCACACTGGTGATTAAACTGAGAGGAGATGAAAATCAATTTCTGTCTTACAACCCATTAAGGCTTCCACTTCCTACCCAGGCTGTTTCCATGCTCCCTGCAAAGCCCTGCCCACGGGTAGTGTAGGCCATGGAATTAGAGGAGGTTCAATAGGTTTTGAGCTTTCCCCTGGCAAACCAAGTAATTCACTAGCAGTCCTTAAACCTCCATTAAAACAAATGGACTAGAAGAAGTGTGTTTGCCTATGAAATGGTAGATACAGTCTTATTGAATGACATAGATATTTGCTTAATAGCTTATAATAATTAAGATGATATCTAGGCTGACCTGATAATTTTGTATGTGAAATGCTGTTGTCCCTAAACACATCCATCTTCCAGCTATCTGTTGGCATATAACTAAGTTTTTAAGTTTACTCTTCACTAGATGCTATTGATGATAATCGGTTTGAATATATTTCCACAGATTGTCAAATAGGAAACATTTTAATTGTCAGTGGTTTTCTTAAAAAAAATCCAGAGAAACTACCTTTTAGGCTTCAAGATTGTAGAGAATTAAATGTGGTACATTTTCAGTCCAACTCCTTTTTCTGTCTACATTTATATAAATATATGTATATCCACAGCTATATAGATATAGCCAGATGATGTTTAAGATACCAAACCAAATTCCACAAGGAAACAAAAACTACTCCCTGGCTCAAATCCCTCCTTTTCAAGATAACTGCCATTTCGTAACATGTCTGTGTGTCTCAGGGTGTGGATTTAGTCTGTGTCACTTTCCTTCATATACATGTGATACCTTTGATACACCTAGAACCACTCCAAATGGATACTAAGGAATTAAGAGTGACTACAATGTCAAGTTTTCCTGATGTCTCTTTCTCTCCCACACAAGGTTATTATTTTCTTGTCAACCAGTATAGCTTGAAGCAACCTGTAGGCTGCTTTAAAAAGATTTGTGTTCAGACCTGATATTATGTAGTTCAGATTGAAAAAATCTACCTAATATTGAAGAACTCTTGATTGGAAGGTAACATTCTCGGCTTCCATAACTAGGTAAAATCCTTACTAAATATTTCTGCATATCTAGAGTGAATTTCTTTCAATGGAATCAAAAATCCCTGAGCATTTTTAGTCCTGAAAAAGCAGCAAATTTTTATTCCAACAACCACATTTCTGTAAAAGTCTTTTGATGTGTCATTAGGTAGCAACCCATTTTGCACAGGAACTGGTGTTTCCCTCTTATTCTATTGCATTATGGAATTGTCTTAGGTGCTTTCCACTCAACTGCACTTTAATTGGGTGAATGTGAAGGTAGGTGGAAGGCATGAGAATGTTTCATCTGAGAAACATTCAGAAAATTTGGCTGAGTGCAGAAAATAGCAAAGGGAACATAGTGACAGGCTCCACAGAGGCTGCAGCTTGTCTGGGTTAACAATATAGAAGCAGTTAAATCCTGATACATATGTGTGACTACCCTGGGGAAATGAGCATATAATATGATATATGGTTTTCCCTACCTTAGTGTTGCTCTTTGTCTTAATCTTTTTCCCCAACTCCTTCAGTCATTCTATTTTTAAAACACTGAAAATTATTATTTGAGGCACTTCAAGGAAGGCTCAAGATATTATTTCTGAAGTGTATTTCTTCAGTCATGCATCTCTTACTTGAAAGCTGGAATATAATCATGAGGACAGATATGTAGAACTGAACAGGTGATTACAATATGACAATTGGAAGGGATGGGATGCTATGTTGGTACTGTTTGTGTTAAATTTTGCTTATCAGACTCTACATGGAGTACATTTTCTGTTTGGTTTTGATAGGTATATAACAGTAGAGTTTTTTTGTGGGGTGCTTTTAGTGCTTTTTTCTCTCTCCAGAAACTTTGTTGTGTTTTGACTTTGATATGCTGCCAGTTCGATTTAGGTGCATCCAATGCGAGAGTGAAATCTTTTCTAGTAAAAGTTACTAGCCAGATTCTTTTTCTTCTTTTAGGGCTATGCCAACCCTAAATAAGGTCCAAAATCACCTTTGTCTTGAAGGTAGTATATGGCAAATATGAGCACTAAAAGAAATGGGGCTGCCACCACACAGTTCAGTTTTGGGATTTTCCACCAATCTTTTCAGCATTCCCCTTTTATTCATATTCTCTTTTAAACAGAACCTGATGTTTGTCTTTTAGTTAACCAAAATTCCCAGGCCTGTCCTAAACCAGTGCCTTGATTCCACACATTCACCTCACATCATGTGGTGGCTGTGTTCTGCCATGGGAGAAAAACCCACGCTATCATGCAGACCACTGAAAGTGGTGTTCCCTTTGAGAACACAGAACTCTCTTTATCAAAAACACTAGTTGAGGCCAAAACACTCCTTTTTGATCCTAATTAACTGAATGCAGCTGCTGCTGGCTTAACTTGTTCACACAGTAATACCCTCTTGCTTAGATTTTTCCTATACAGAACATGAAACCTAAAAAGGTGGGTGCACAATTTAGTTTGTTTTTGGTAGAAATAAGATCAAGGCTGCAGTAGGTGTTTTCTAATAGTGGCATACCTGAAATTGGGTATGCCAGCAGGATAGTGCAGTGCATTCATTTCCCAATGATTTGAGCAAATCTGAACCAGGCATATTTAAGTTCAGGGCATCCCCAAACTTAACACCAATGTATGGTTTTCCATGAATATCCTGCCTCTGGGACTGTGGTGCTCTCTGATTTTTCACTTTGCAATGTCTCATTCAGTAAGTGCTTCTTCAAAAAAGGAGGTATTTGTAAACTGTTACTTTATTGAATCATATAAAGTAAGACCAGACTCTTGTTGAAATCAATGGGAGTCTAATTCAAAGAATGTTTCCAAGGAAGAAAATCTTAAAATCAAATAAATGTTTACCCGACACTGAAGTCTAGCACTAATTCTCACCATGTAAACAAGAAGGATTTGGGAAAATGAGCCATGTTGATATATGACAAATAAACTGCATCCTGACATTTTGCAAAATTTAGGATTTCCTAGCATTAGAAACAGTCTAACATAGCTTTAATTGAAACAGTGGAGATATAAAGGGTATATAAAGAAACTCAACCAGTTCCAGACTTTTTACAGTCTTCCATAACTGAAGGATGTGAGGTCACATGAAGATAATCATGGGTAAATTTCAAGCAAATGAAATGAAATATTTCCTCACAAAGCACTTTGATTATGCTGGAGGTCAGAATCAAACAGTGTAGCTGAACTTTTAAAAAACGCCAGCTAACTTTATGATCATCCATAAAATTTTTAGCTTTACCTGCTACATCAGGTTAGTCTATATTCATGCCTCATGGCATTAGTTGATTACCAAATGACCAAAAGGAATTTTTCTTTTCTCTATGCCTTTAATTTTTAGCAATGGTTTGTGGTAACAACACTTGTGTTTGTTTTCCAGATTTTTAATTCTATTACTCTAGGCTCTATTACAATACATTCTTTCAGGTTTAATAAATTATCAGCACAATGCTCTGTAGAATGATTTAAGGTAATTCACATTTTAAGAAACTCTGAAACCCTCAATTTTTCCAAAACTGCTGTCCCTTTGAAAACCAGCTTTAAGTTATCTTATCCTCTCACAATCCTACTATATCTGTAGGAGAACAGAACATTTTATTCAAAGATACTTTGTGCCATTAAGGCAATCCCATAATGCAACTGAAGTCCAGAAATTATATATCAAATCTGGTTTTGAAATATATAAAGCTGAAGAAATTGGAAAAAGACTGTTTCACCTGGAACTCATCCTCTGATGTCTCCATAGATTCCCTAAGATCCACATTGTTTCACGTGTCTACTAGAGTAAGATCAAAGAAGACCCTAGGAAATACAGTGTGGAAAACTGGATGTCAGTAAGGCCATGAAACAGGAGGTGGGTGCCCAAGCCTTGTACTCAGTGTGTGATAGTGAAGAAGAATTATCAGGATCAGTTTCCAGAGATATTTATAACAGCACAAAACCTTGTCAAAAATAAGAAAAAAACAAAAGCAAAACCAAAAAAACCCACACAAAACAAACAAACAAACAAACAAACAAAAACCCCAAAACACCACACCAAAAAAAAACCCATCCAAACCCACCAGACAAACAAATTCAAAACAATCTTTTGGGTCCTATAAATAGACTATGGAATCACTGTCAACTCACAGGAGTTGTCAGCAGTGAAAGCAGTGGTAACTGCTGGTGAAACTGCAGTTATCTTGATGGAAAAGATGTAGTAACATCTAAGAGACCTTCATTATTATATGACCATAACCAGGAAAATAGGGTGATTGTTTTCAGTGTTAGGACACTTAGTCAAATTTTACTTAGTTCTGACAATGTTCTGATGTTCAACAACAGTCTGTAAAAATTCCAATAGGACTGTGGCTATTTCCACCAGAGTACTCTCAGAAAGCTTGACATTGAGCCATCACTTTCTGTCTGTATCTCGATGTCCATCTGTGAAACAAATGCACTCTCTCCTGATTGAGATGCATTTGCTGCCTGCTTTGAGAATGGTGGCCTTTCCTGTTGCAGTGGTGACTTGCATTTGTTTCTGTAGTATAAGCCAGTGGTTGTTGAACAGCAGTGAAAGGAAAGCAGTGAGGAAGGGAGAAACCTTCACATGTAAAACTAAAGCAATATGTTGAGAAGAGTGGAGAGAGATGTTTTGTTTCACAGCTGCAATTTTCAATTTGCAGGAGTACTGGGTAAGTGACTCATGAGTTTGAGACACAGTGATTACCTGTTCTGGGGCTGCCATTTAAACACTTGAAGGAAAATGTAAAATTGCACGTTCCTCAGCTAATTCCACAGTGAGGCAGGAAACCAGGAAAAGAGGATCTTAACAACATGAAAAGATCCTGATCTTTCTTTTTCTCTAGGTATATTTGATCATGTTGGAGCTTTGAGACCAAATAACCTGCAAATTGCTTTCTCATTTCAGATGTTTCCATTTCTACAAAACAAATAGCTTTATTTTACAGCTTTTAAATGATCCTCCCAAACATTTCTCCTTCTTTTCCTGTTTCTCTTCCTTGCTTCAACATTTTCACTCTTGCTGCCATTCATCTGTATTTCTTTCTTCTTTGATATTTATGAACTCAGCTTCAGCAGCAGAGTTCACAGAAAACATCCCCTCCTTCTCTGTGCAAGACAAACCATGTAAAAGAAGTTTACTCAAAGGAAGGAAGGAGATAAAAAATTAAGATAATCTTTGTAAATCAGACCCTCAGGCCAAATTCCACTGTGTTGTGGGTAGTATTACCCAGACAACTTCCAGAGGGAGAGGTCTGGAACTGAGTTACCTTCCTTTTCAGATGTAAAAACGTGTCTAAAACTAATGTAGGAGGAGTAGAGTTCTGTAGGAGTCTCAGGGATGTGGAAGAACAGGACAGACTATGGCAAAGTGACAGTTTTTAATGGCTGAAATGTTCTGATGCATGAGAGACCTGCCTGGTGTCTCGTTCTTCTAAAGAGGTTCTTCAATCTCTGTACCCCTGTGTCTTCTCCCACTCATATTCCAATAATGTACTTCAACAAACACTTGTAGAAAGGTTTGGGTGTAATACTGCCTTATGTCTGTCTTGAAGGCAGATGTTAGTTCTGTTGTAACTTCTATTACTTTCATTATTAAGGGACATCCTCTGTCCTCGTTTGTTTGATATATGTTTAGAGATACACTTGATGTTTTTTCTAGTATTCTTTCTTCTGTACTATGGGATAATTTTCCAGTCCCCAATGAAAACAAGCAAAACATATCCTGAATTTGCGTGGGTAGGCATCCATATTGAAACTAGATTAATGAGAAGGAAAAGAAGAATCAGAAACTGGAGTAGGACAACCTTTCCTAGTTTTGTTATCAGCTGGGGTTTAAATTAACATGTTAATTGTTTAAATTAACATTCACAGTAAAAAGGTAGAGCTCCTTGAAGACATGAGTGTGACGAACATTTCTATCTTCAGGTAATAGGATCATTTTCCCTGAAACATCCTCCTCTAGCTTTGGGCTGGAGGCATCCCAGTCATGAAGGGAAACTGGCAGCATTTTTTGGCAATCCTCCACTGACTTTGATTCTTTTTTCTTGCTTTCTGGATGTTTTAATTATTTTAAGTATTCTGGATAGCTAATTTCTGAGTTTGTGTGTATGTGTGAATAACAAATCTCAGAACACTTCATTTTGCATAAGATTTTTCTCTTTCTTCCACTGCTGGAACTACTGCAAGAAATCCAGATGAGCAATTCTGTTATATGAGACACCAAAATAAGTAATGTGAACAATCTCTTGCAGCTTTAAACATCTATGAATCAAAAGCTATTTGCCCTCTTCATTGTTATGTTCCTACATCTCGATTAATGACATCTCTGAACAACAACCTGGGAGTAAGAGGTTTTAATATAGTAGATAAACAGAAAAAATTGAAGGAAAAAAGCCTGAGAGGGAACAAAAAGAGACTGTCTCCATCTCCTGGGCTGTTATTATGCCTTTTCTCTAACTTCTTCCAACAGTCTTCTTGAGATCAATTAAGTTTCATTTTAAAGTTAATGTTTCCTCAGATTTTGCTTTTCTTTCTGGTTAATGCATCACATTTTCTGACTTGTTAGCTATGTCCTGAGCATCCTGAGTGTCCTCCTCTTATTAGTCATACTGTTATGAAAAGAGTGATGGGGACTGTTTATCTATAAGATATTAACTCTTTAGGGTACTACAAGATAAAAGATGTGGCAAAAAATCAACCTGGACTCTTACCAAGCCATGCAGCAGTAAACTAGAAGGAAAAGAGCATCCCCATCAAATAGCAGTAGGCTGGAAAAGAGCATTGTGGGTGATGCTGGGAACCACAAATAAATTTAAAAGTTGGTAATACCTAGGATGGACCATTCGTGCTGACTGTATTTGATGGTAGACAGGATTTTTCCATTCTTTTCCGTTTAACTTGATATTTTGCTTTTGTGTGCAAACATCTTGTGGACACTGACTTCTTCCTCAATCTCCACAATGTTGGCATGAAGGACTCCAGGTACCTGAGTGTTTTACTAATTTCTGTTATTCTGTGTAAGGGAAGGTCTCTTCCTGTTCAAAAACACCATCATAGCTATTACTGTGCTAGAGTTCATTAATTCAAGCTGAGAGAAATTTGGAACTTAGCTCTGTTAATGTAACATCTTTCCTTTCTCACTTTGGAAAATCCACAAGCTGCATATGGTGCATTAATTGAAGTAATTTTATGTATTTCAGAGTGTGATGGAAATGGGGAAGCCTGTCATCTTAGGGAAAGAAGCTTTTTATGACCAAACTGTAGGGCTGGAAGTTCCCTGGACCCTTTAATAACTTTGAAATTTATTACCCACTTTCAGTAAAATACAGTTGCTCTAAAAGACAGTAACTTCCTACAAGTTTTATGAAAATCAGATGCTAGAAAGACAAAGGACACCTACAGAGAGAAGGGTACACACAGGTCAACTCTTAGTGGTTATTGCCTAGTTCACTTAGTGGGAACGGCCAATGCACGAGTCAAAATGCAAAATTCCAAGGGAAGTCACAGCAAACTGAGTTTATTTCTCAGCTAAGGATGTGGGATAGAGATGAAGATGTGGAAGGGGTGGGCTCCAGACATGCTAATTGGGAGTATAGTCAGAAGTACTTCAGTGACAGAGGCATGAAGAGCAGATTGCAGAGTTCGGAAGAACTTGATAACAGGTTAGTGGGTGTAAACCACCAAATTTAGGAAAAAACCCCAGTTTCTCTGTGACCAATGTAGTAAGTTATATTTCTGGTTAATCATTGTTTCTTGTTTAGTGTTTTCACTTGAAATCATGAGGTTCAGCTCTTACAGGTAAAGGTGAATCACACTGCTTTTACTTCCATCTTGGTCTTCAGTAGACAACTAGAGGCAGTAAGAGAAAATAGTAATAAAAAAGGTAAAAAACTGGTCACAGAAAAATTTGGGGGATTGGGCATATAATTCATGTGGATGTATTTTTAGGACCATTGTTTATGTTTTTAGACATTTTCTGATGCTCAATGGCTTATGATGGGACAAGTTTTTAATTAAGATTTCTATCTATAATATTTTCATTGTAAACTTTTTTTTTCCCCAGTGCATTTCAAAGAGCTATAATTTCATATTGTTACTGTATATCTGGAAGAAAGAAGAAATGTGACTTCAGATTTTAGCACCAGCCAAAACAAGGACAGGATAATTGTTATTATAGCTTAGTCAGTGTTCAATCCACACAAAAAATATCATGATGAATGGCCCTTTCTGAAGTGGTCTGTGCTCTTCAACTACTTACCTTTGCACAGATTTGTTTAATTTTCTTCACCCAGTGGTCTTGTATTTTTCTGCCTGTGTGCCAATTTCTTTATGTGGTTCATATCTTCCTTAGGTTTCGTCTTAGATCTGTCTGCCTTCCCTTTTTTTGACTTCTTTCTTCTGATAAAAATTATATTCAGCAAATCAAGTTTAAAAAAATGTTTTCAAAGCTCACCAAAGTAAAGCAAAGAAATAGTCTGTAAACTGTTGTTTTGTTGGTTTGAATAGGTTTTGTTACAGCATGCTGAATTCTATGAAATTTTTCTTAGTATTTCTGAAGCACAGGATGGAACTTATGAAAAACAGAGTGAGTGCATATGCTGTGCAAATTGTTTGTCCGCTCACCTGCTTTGAGAAGGAAGGTTATTCTGTATATAGTTACAAGTAAGCACATGGCTGAGCTCTTGGCATTTGTAGAAGTTTCTTTTTGTTTCTTTGTTATCTCTGAAAAAAAATAATTTTCAGGTTTCTCAAAAATCTGTTGAAAATAAGGGTAAAAGCATTAAAACTTCCTCATAAGATGGAATTGGTTTCCAAGTAAACCTAGCTGGAACTAGGTACTGCTTTAACTCAAAAGGAAAATCTGTTTTTACCTACATAGTGGTATCTTGCTGTTACACATAATGCTGGTAGCTATAAAAGTAATCACAGATTTTCACCCAAGAAGTCAATAAAAAGCTTTTTAATCAGCTATTGTGAACTAACAAACAGGTAGCCTTAGCAGCCTGTTACCACCCATTGGCCTCTATGTTTCAGAGGAATACATGCTTTGTGAGTATTTCCCTGGGGATAGTTATGTCTCGATTCTTCCTGAAAGGCATGTAATAAATCCTTCTAATTGGCAGTCTGCAAGCACTTGATTTCTGCATACTCAGCCCAACCTAGTCCGCAGAAGGTGAATGCAAAACTATGTGCTAATGAATCAAACACACGTTCAGCTTTTGTAGAAATTTGCATGTTGGTAATGTTGGAATAAGTGATAAATTCAAAATGAGATTCAATGAGACTGAATCAACCTTTCTGAGATTTATTTATCTATCTTTTTCTCCTTGGAAAGCATCCTAGAGCAAAATGTTTATTCTTTTTAGTTACAGTTGTTTGAATTTAATGCAGGACTCAGCAGACTGGATCAGATCCAAGTTCCACACTGGCCAATATTTTGTCTTCAGCATTGATCAGTGACACAGACTTCAGAATATGGTGAAAGAGGTCTGTAGGAGGCTGTCAGAGGAGTCTTTCTCCCTGTTTTATGATAAGAAATCATCTCAAACTGCAGATCACTGAGGTTACCCCAAGTTACATATTCCAGGGTGTTCTTCACATAGAGATGTTCTCCACAAGCATAGGAGCTATGGAAAACCCAACATAAATGTAGATATTTAGACACTGGCTTCTAAGCTTGTTGTATAGGTTCACTTTCTGGTTGATAGAAAAGGTGGGTTCTAATAGGAGGCAGTTTAGGATGGTTTAAGGGAGACATCCAAAATATCTGTTTGATGTCTAGGAGAGACATTCAGTGAACTGTATCTTAGATAAGTCCACTTCTTTCTACTGATTGCAAAAGGAACCTGGAAAACTATCTCAGAGGTAGACAAGCTCTGCAACTATGTGAGAGCAGTCTCACCCTTGTCGGCTTGAAATACACAGGCAGGACATGGTGTTGAATGTTTCAACTTTAAAACATATTTTATCCTTTCAGGTTTTATAAAATGCTTCTAGGTTAGGAGTTCAAGAGTCTCTAGAAGCAGCATGGGAAAAACATGGGAGAACTCCAGGGCTGAGGGCAATGGTGGGATAGCAATAAACATTGATGTGTAAAAAAAGGCCCAGCTATTGATGAGGACAGAAGCGCAGCTGTTCTCCTGTTAGTTGGTTCACTGTCTGCTGTGTGTGCTGTGCTGCACTAAGACAGAAACAAAAGAGGTAGGAGACAGAATGCAAACCATGAAAGATCACAAATGTGTGCTGAGGAAAACCTACCTCTTCTCCTCCTGGATAGCAAGGTATACGTGAAGACAATGGAAAAAACAACAGCTAAATAGTTCCTGGAAATGAACACCAAGCAAAAAAGATCAAACATAGCAAATAGGTCTGTGTGGAAAGACAAGCCTGGTTTCTGATGTGGAGAGAGATGTCTCTCTTCTTTGTGCAATATATATATATATATATATATGTATTAACCTTTTATCAAAGCCTTTTGTCCCCTTATTTGGAGGGGAATTTTTCAATGGCAAACTACCAGACTGTAGATGTCTTAAATAACTGGAAGAGTCACTCTTGCCCTTGCTCAGAATCAACAGCATCTTCTTCAGTATCAAAAGCTTGCATATGTCTCTAAAGAAGGTATTTCTGTGGTTGTTTCACTGCTTTTCTATTTTTACTTACCAGCTTTATTTAAAATCCGTGTTCTGGAAATTTCAAAAGAGAATCTATTTTGTCCAGAGTGATACTTAAGTGTTTAAGATAATCTAGTAGTCTTTTTTTCTCCTTTCTTTCACTGGACATTGCATCCAACATGCAATTATTTCAAGAGAAAGGGGTACTTCAGGCTTTGTATAGAGAAAACCTTGCTGGATACTTTATGTAAGGCTTCATCACTGCCTGTATACACAGAATTCAACTAACTTCAGGAATCAGCATTTTGGTATCATTTTTTAACAGGAGATGTCCAAATAAGAAAATAATTTATCTTTTCAATCTTACTCTCATGTATTTTCCATTTTGGTTTAGCTTTCCATTCATCATGTGGCGTTGGTGCATATTGTATTAGGATATTAGATCAAACTGTCAAAAGCTGACAGGTTTTTTTCCCTAAGCATATGCATTTTTGGAATAGTAATTAATTCAACCAACTGGAAGTAAGTAATTAGTGGCTTTTTTTCCTTGTGCTTTTTGCAAGTTTTGATATGAAGTATTTTTAGAAGGTTGCAGTTTTAATATCTAAAAAGACCTTATTTTTGGGTACCTTGGTTATACAAGAAGAATACATGATTTCAGGAAGTACATTGGCACATGTGGTGCTAAACATGATTTTGGAGTTGGCAATGCCTAAGTGTCTAATGACCTTAGCTTAGAGCCTCATGGATTATCAGTGGTTGTGTGCATAGGTGGTTTCAATAATCAAGACGTCATGTTTTGTAACTACAGTCAACCACTGTGACTACATGTAGGACTAGTATGTTCCATTCCTGAAGTTCCATGTGCTTTAAGTGATATAAATGTTAATTTTGATGAACTACATGAAAAGAGCAGCTGGTATGAGATTATATCCATAGCAGAAGCTTGCCTAATATTCCTAGCTGTTACAGCAGGATGGATGAAAACTGTAAGTTCGTCTTGTTTATACCCTGTATTTATTCAAATAATACAACATGGAAAAGGCTGTAAATTTATTTTTTTTTAATGTTATGAAGTGACATACTTTTTTCATTGGGTTGGTACTTTTCAGGAACTTCTATCACCTGGAGAGAAGTTCTGTTTCTAATGTTCTAATAAGGCTGATGCTGCAACTGTCTTCCTGTTGGGATGAGGGACATCTTGCCTATGAGATGTACTTGAAAAAGGGAGCCTCTGCTTGTCTTCCATGTCCTTTCTGTGGGTGTTCAAGCAAGGTATCGAAGTGTCTTTCTAAATTTTTTTTTTTCAGAGAGTGGCTCTGAAACAGAACTTCCTAAATGTTATATATTTTAGAAGTTACCATGTGCAGCTCAGGTTGTTTAATGAAACTGTTTTGAAATTCAGTTTTTCTTTCATCAATATTTGCAGCAAACTGTGATCATGGGTTATTAATGTTACCCTATCAAATAGGGTATTCCTCCAAAACAGGCACTTCTTTTATCTAACCAAAACCAAATTACTTGGTCTGTGGGATGGAGTCTTAAGTAACTCTCAGTAAATGCTCCAAACAATAATGTTAAATCTATCAGTTAATTTTGGATACAAAATTAATGATAGGAAAGCAGAAGTGTTTGGGAAAGAAAAAAGAAGCGATATTAATCACAAGGTATTCGTCCAGGCTTAGTGGCAGTGTTTGCTCCTGATAATTTTATTGTCTTTTAACGTTTAAATCCAAGATAATAAGACATTCACACACTAAGGAGGAAAAAATAGAATCTTTTTTCAATTACATTGCTTTAACATTGGATCTTTTTTATTGCTTTTGCAGCTTACACTGGCTCTTAAAAACTACAGCAGCTCAGTGAAAGGTTCAGACTGAGCACTGGCATTTTGAGTGGAAAGACCAGTATTTTTTATGATTTTCTTGCACTGTTATTTTGTCATGAGCAGAAATACTTTGGCTGATGCTCTGAAAACAACAGCAATAGAGGAAAAATTGAAAAATACAGATTGTCTTTAGATTCTGATATCAAAGAATGGTCCAGCTCTTCACTGTGAGGATGAGGCATGGCCAGGTGGGTGAAGTTTAACTAATCAGTGACCACAAAACTAGGGAAATTGTTCTCTATTTCATGCCTGAACTTCGAAAAAACTTTTGTGTTGTTATCTATTAGAGATCCAACTGAAGAACCTGGAAGGCAGAGGAGCAATCCATGCCCTAGATCTACACTGAGGACCTGAGGACAGCCCGGATTATTAACCCAGACCACCGGGAAACCAGGTAAGCAAAATGGAAAAATCACTGGAGTCGCTTCTAGGATTTTTTTTTTTAAGCAAACATAGAGATTAATGTAAAACTAAGATGGCACAAAAAAACTGAGCAGCTGTTTACCAACTCATTACTGTTGCTGTGCAATTGAATCAAAGGGGAACCAGTCAGATCGTGACTGACAAGCAGTGAGATAATAAAATCAAAACCAGAATGTCTGTACTCTGAAAGAACTGGAAATCTGTGCAGAGGAAGGTAATGCTGACATGACAATGTACAAATGTAGCAAATACACGGGTATACATAAACTGAACCCACCATCATTTATGCAAAAAAAGAGTGAACCTGAAGCTTTGTCCACCACTATGTTCCCCCACTTTTACATCAACATGAATTGTTGAGTATCAGTGGGATTGATACCGGACTTTTGTAAACCAATGAATTTTTTACTTTTTTCCCCCATTATGTAGAGAGGCATGTTATGATAAGAACAAAACATCCATGCACAAATATGTATGTGTGCATCTGCATAGATGTGTGCATATATGTACAACATAATTTATGGTAATATGTATGTAGTGTTATTCGTCCCATATTCCTTGTTTGACCTTGTCTAGAAGACCACAAATATAACATTAACCTTGCTACTTCTGTGATTTATATTAACTATTTCTAGTTGTTCTAATTTTCTTATTGTTAATACCCCCTGTAATTCAGGCATGGTACTGCACAATTGCATGGTGATTTGGAGCAGGGGAGAAGTCAGGCTCTTTAGTGACCTTTTCACTAGAAATTTCTCATGAAAACAACTGCTAGGAAGTTTGGATGTGTCTTTTCATAACCTTTAGATTTCAGTGTGTGTCCTTCTAATGAGCTATTCAATAGCTCAATCCTTCAGCACTGCTAAAACTAGTCATACCTGGCATGTGGTTGTGTGGCCCTGAAATTCATTCTATCTTTTTCAAGACAGAAGTAAGAAATGCTGAGAGTCTGGTAAACAGTTCATGCTAAGAATTTTGTTGCTAGTAACACCTAAGATGTCTGTAATTCAAACTCTTCAAAAATAACCAGTAGAAAATGCCTTGACATCATCTTAGCATATGAAAAAGGCAAATACATAATGATTCTTACATTCTCTCCCATCTAGTCTTCCAGACTTTTTAGTGAGCAATATCTAGTAAAACTTGATTGTGATTTTATCAAATTAGTTTTGAGACAATATGAGTTTTAAAAATTTTCAGAATTATTGTCCGAAATGCATGTCACCTTAATTATTTTCTTGGTTTTGTACTAATAAATGAATAAATAAATACTTTTGGGTGATTTTTTTGTTTGTTTTGCCATATCAATATGGCAAAACTTGCTTGTTACCATTTTCTTTCTAAATGTAATAATTTTCAGTGTATTCCAGAGTAGTCCATCTGTGATGGCTCTGTGATCTGAGCCTGGTTTTAATGTAGGAGCACTGGTAAAGACAAGAAAATGCTTTAGAACTTGCCATCTAGTCAGAGGTTAAAATGCTGAGCTTTAGCTAAGGAAATTTAGGTTTCATTCCTAACTTCAATACAGTCTCCTTATTTGACAGAAAACCAAATTTTGTATCTGCTTTATTTGTTTCAAGAGGGCTGATAGCAGTTCTTAAACCTGCAATGATTACAATGATAAATTTTCTAAAACTTCAAAGGAACTTAGATAACAGACTGATGGCTGATGAAGTATTTAAGAGTAAATACATGTTACTTGCCTACTTTTATTAGCATTGTAAAAAAACATTTAAAAACAAAAGGAAATTCTTTTACCAAGTAGTCTTATTGAGTCAATGTTTCTCCATCATCCTTCTCTGTTACCTGTAACAACAATTCCAATGTGCAAAGTCACAGAAAAATGCTACTTTTAAGAATTGTAGCTTCCACTCTTCCAAAATGTTAGTTTGGTGGTTTGCAGGTCTTTCTCTTGGAGTGTTTCTGTTCTGAATTGCTAGCGGTGTGTCAGATTCCTGCATGTTCATTTGGACCTGCTGCAGTCTTTGACACATCACTTGTTCTAGCTGAAGAATTTTATTGTTGTCTCTTCCCCCCTACCCCCTTTATTTATTTATTTACTTATTTTGTTTTGTTGTTTTTTAAGTGTAGGTATAAGTATTGAATTAATCAGACAACACTGCACTCTTTGGGGGGATCTTGCATGTGTGAAGGCTTACCCTGGATGGCAAAGTTTTAACAGTTTGAGGTAATATGTATCCATTGGTCCCTTACCAGCAAAAGCAGCCAACTAAATACCAGGGAAAATCATTACTGAAGCTACAGTCCAGCTATTGAACGAAAGCTGTTCCTCTCATTTATTCCATTTAAGAGAGGGCATAGACTTCCTTCTCCCTTATCTGCTGCTGACTAGAGCTCTCACCTGTGACTCTAGATGAATGACATGGTGAGAAGATGGATTGGGAGTTTCATTCTTGGATAGTTCAGTCACCTGTTTGAAGAAACAGGGAATTTATTTTGTGGGATAGGGAAGCATGAGGATACTCAGCCAATAGAAGATATGTGAGACCCATCACTCCATGACACTGAATATCTGTTGCTGTAACTTGGGAACATCCTGAACTGAAATGATAAAGAAAAGAACCAAAGACAGGATTTCCACATCCCCTCCACCACCACCACACCCCTGCCCTTCTCATGCGTAAACCTGAGTCACTTCCTTGAGACAGAACTTTGGTATTCTGAGTGCATTTTATCTGTAAAAACTCTTCTCTTGCATAATGTATGTGGGGTTTTATTGCAGGCATGGTGTGGAGACGTTCATGAGTGATGACAAATACAATGTAATTTCCTAATTAGTTGCTGTCTCTCACTTCTGTGGAAATATAAAACATCTCTCAACTACTTTTCATTAAAGGAAAGTAGAGGTGCTGTATCTGAAACAGCAAAATGGCTTTTCCCTCATGGTCTTCTGGCCATTTTTTGATTATCAATCAGTTTGAGTAAAAAGTCATCTGGATTAAGCTGGATATGAATAAAATTCAGAGTAGCTCATGTAAAATAAACAGCTCTATCATCTCCCTCTTTTGCCTGGAATCCAGCCAGATTTCCTGCAGTGTTGCCAAATAATATCTACTCTTTCAATTAACATTAGATACAGTGCTTAGGCAAACTAGAACTAAATTGCAAGTCACCCGGTCTGTTCTTTCTAAAATCAGAAGACTGCAATTTAAACTCTCTCTTCAGGCAGAAATTATTTTTATCTGTAAAATTATATCTGTGTTTTACAGAGTAGCTGCAAAGATAAACACACATGCTTTTCTTTATTCTGTTTGTGAGTTTCTCAGGATGTTATACAAGCTGAAAGCTAGGTATGGGGTCTGGTAAATAAAGATGACACAGCTGGAACTCAAGCTGTCTGGAATGCTATTTATTGTAATACTGTTTCTTTAGTAGACTTGTTATTTGAAGACTAGCTGTAAATCCACATATACTGAAACTTAAGAATAACTTGTTGTTGCACCTGTTACCGATAAAGCAGATCAATTTTGTTTATATGTGTTCAGCCTAGGTACTAATCATAAAGCAAACCTACAGTGCATCTGAATTCACAGGAGCAAAATTTGCTTGTTAAATGTGAAACTAGGTGGAGCCTTGTTGTGTAAAATAAGATGTGTCTCGAAGCCCTCAAAAAGAAGAAAAAATGCTAAGGTAACATGAATTTGTTGTTGACTTCTTAGCCAAAAACAGCAGGGAAGTCTGTAGTGATAAGTATATTCACCTAGAAGCTCTGTATGTAAAGGGCAAGGTTGCAGAGATGACAAGCTAGATGTTTTGAGATGAGTTTTGCTGCTGAAAAGCATAAAGAGTGTTAGGACTTGTTACATTCTTTCTGAAAAACAACTGGTGACACACTCTAAGGTCAACATGTAATATCTTTTCCATGCTCTTCTAAAAAGTCAGATTAATCCTTTCTGCAGTAACCTTTCTCACATTGAGTATGTTTGCTTTCCTGTCTTTAAAATTCATCTTCTCTATCTGTGATTCTGACAGCTTGTAGGATTACATTGTCCATACATCAATTTGGATGTGCTCTCTTTGTCATATTTTGATTGAAAGCAGTGTAGTTTTACTTATGCTAAGGTACAGTGTACAGTGGATACATAACCTTTTAGCAAACCCTTTTTTTTTTTTTTAAGAATATTCGAATGCCATTTAACTATTCAAGCTCAACCTAGTAATACTGAAACAGTTGTCTTTAAGGAAAGAGTAAGAGTTTGGTGGGTTGCAGAAAAGATTATTGTTTCTTCGTCTTTAGGTAGGTGCAAAGGAAGCCAGGGAAATGTGAAATAGAAAAGTCCTTGGAAAAACTTAGGTAAATATATATCAAATATTTCCCATATCTGTTTTAGAAATGATCTAATGAAAGTGGTCTCATTCCACGCATTGTTGCTAACTTTATAGTAGATTGCACTCTTCAGTTTGAAAATCACAGCACAAAAGCCATGTCTGCACACAAAAATGTCATTTTTGGAATAGGAATCTGAAAGAGACCTCCTGTGTCACTAAATCCAGTATATTTATTGTTTTAGGCAACTATATCTTTTACATAATCTGCTTATTTTTCAAGTGATTATCAAAAAGATAAAAGAATAAAAATACATTTACTCTCCTATACTTTAAAAAGTATAATATTTTATCATGTATTTAAAAATAGAATTACCGTGAAGCATGGTTTAATTATCATTACTTTGAAGATACTGATTTATCTGATTTTGAACACTTAATACTCTTTTTTTTTCACTCTTCCAGAAGAAGGAAACAAGTATGACTATATAGTGGAAATGACAACAAACCATCCTTTGTTCTAAGATAATTTTATAAAATATGTCTTAATTCCAACATATTAGTGTTTGTGATACCTTGTACTAGGATTGAATGATATTACTGATGTTATTTTACAAAAAGATATTAAATACATAAAAGTAATTTTTCTAATTGTCTCTAACAAGATGATAAGATAACCAGCCACTCTGCCAGTTGAGTTCAATGTCCTTTGAGCAAGCTGCTTTCTTTCTACCTGCTTTGCTCAATGTCTTTAGTTGAGTTCCACAGAAAGTTTTTCAGTTACATGAATAGTTTTTACCATGGTAGGTTAACAAATGAGCCTTCCTGTTGGTCTGCCCACTCTCCATATATTTTTTAAGCTATTGGTCAACTATGACTAGATTTAGAAATTTGTGGTCAGCAGTCTGTAAAGCTCTGCAGTAATGTAGGATTGAGCAGGACCTTCATTACTGTGATTTCACAATTTTTTGGGATTCCTCTCACTAACTGACAGTTTTCCGTCTTATAATGAGTAAATTTTCCTTGATGCTTTTTCAAGCAGGCTGTTGCAGAACTTTTCATGCTTACAGGTTTTCTCTCCACTTTTCATTAGGGTCATGCTGTACTGCTTTATTCATTTGCCAACAGCGACCTTGAGCTTTCAAAATTCTTTTACCTTTAAGTCCTTTGCTGTATCTGAAGAGAACTGTATTACCTCTGCTTTCCTGGATAATCAAGGTGAAATCTTTTAGTCTCTACAATGGTTTTTAAGTTCCCTTGAGTATCCTAGTAGCCAGTCTCTTCATCTATTATCACTTGAACAAATTTCTCTCCAATATAGGTGGCCAGAATTATTTGCAGTATTCTGGATTGAGCCTTGTACAGTGTCGTGAGCAATCTTGTATCACTACTGCAACTACCTCATCTTTTAGATCCTGGTAGTTCATTTGCTTTTTCATGATCACACAAAATTAATTGCTTCTCATAATCCTCTCTGAAAAATGCATATTTCCCCTCTATATTTTCCAACTGATGAGACATCAGCATAGATCAGATAGTCTTGATATTAGTCCCTATGAGTATGACCTTGTACTTTATGATAGCACAGTCTACACAGAGATTATTAATACCTCTCAGTCTCAGGTCATAAGGACTATCAATTAGCATATTCAGACCTGGGTCTACTGGGAAGAGGTAGGAAATGTATCTATAGCTTACATCTCCAGTAGCACCATCTTCTGCTGGGTGTGCTTTCATATCATGCTATGCAGATTGGCCATGAGGCTGCATGATTCCCCTCACAGATTGATATTGCGTTAGCTCTTGTATTCCTACTCACAAGGAAGACCTATATCTCTCCTATTTTCAAGATGACAAGTTTTGGTTTTCTTTTTTCTTTCCCATGTTACAATCAGGATCATGGACCTTGGAGAAAGATTGTTCCCTTGAGTCTCTTCAGACAGGAGATACCCTCCAAAGTGTGAAGATTTTGTCATTGCATGAGTATAGGAAAGGGGTGGGAAGACTGCTGTATCTTTGGAGAAAAGCCAAGGAAAATTAGACAAGCCCACACAATCTCCTATGGCCACCAATGAACCTGTCACTTTTTCCTGATGAAATGTAGACTTCTAATGGGCACCAAAGTGTTTTCAGTTTCACTGGATTCTGGCATTTGTTGAGCTTTCCCTGAGTGTTCATTAATCTAATTGCAAGGCAAATGCCAACTTCAGTCTAAAGGTGACCTAAATGTCGCACCACTTTTAGCATTAAAATAAAGAGTGTTCAGGAATTAATGAGCATAGTGGCCACATTTCTCATGCATAGCAAGCAACTGGTGAATCTCAACTCATGCCTCTTTGACACAAAATGGTCCTCAGTCAACTATGTATTGCCTAGGTGAGTTGCTTCTCTTGCACTTGTCAGATAGCTGCTTTTTATCAGTTTATAACAAACCACGAAGGCTGAGGATCACAAGAGTTAGGGCTTTTGATTAGCTCTATACGATATGAGAAGTTTCCTTTCCTTCAACAAAATCTGTTCAGCTTCTCTTTCAGTGTTTTCTGCAAAATTACAGGATATATTTCGCTTTCCCCTCAAATGCTTGAGAATAGCAACCTGACTCCTTTCACTTTTCTTTTCAGATATAGTATTCCTATTTTCTTTCCTCTTTCACCTTGCTTTTTATTCTTTGTGAAATGGCAAAGGACAGCACTGTGACTGACAGGGTGGAGAAAGGAGAAAGGAGGAAAAGCCATTTTGAAGGGTGATCTGAATTGTCCAATTAACAGGTCACAGATTTAGAAAGGTTTATCTTGGAATATTGATAAGCCTTAACCATTTTTAGCTTGTCCATGAGAACAAGGAATTTGGGCTATATTGGCAATTACAAGAGCATATTTGGCTGGAAAGGGCAGTGACCTTGTCAATTTAACTGTGTCTGAGCAGCTGGCTGCTACTCAGCTGGTGCTGGGGAGCACCTATACCAGCGTTAGGCGGGAGCAGAGCTGTAGGGCAGCAGTTAATAGGGATCTGACCAGTTATTCCAAAGATCTCACTCCTTAAAGTCTGTTTTATTGCTGAAACAATCATAAGGCCCTTCAGCACTTCCATACAGTCTGCCCTTTTCTTTAACACTGAATATTTTTTTATCAGCAGAAAATTTTGGCATATCTCTATGTGAACTCCAAGCGTTTCAACAGTCTTGGGTGTGAGTGTAATTTTTAGGTTCTTCTGTGAAATACAGGAACTTATTCCTCAGTAGACTTTAGTAATATCTGAGGTATTAGATTAATCACTTAGGGCTTGGGTAACATACAATGCCCAGCAATAACCAGGAATATGTCCTGACATTAAACTTTGTGCAGTTCTAAAATACACTGAGACCCCAAATCATAATAATGGGCATCTGAACATATGAACCCTAGTTTCTGTTATATTTATTTTATATGTCCTATGTCTTTGCATCACAGTCATTCCAACTTCCCACATCTTCTATAATCCCCATTGTTAGTGTACTTTTTCTGTTCTCCCATGTTTTATGGGCTAAACCAGGGAATTTTTTGGCTGGTTAGGAGCTACATATGTACAGATTGGCAAGCTACTATTCATGCCAAGTTGGTCAAGCTAGTTTATGCCTTTTACAAATGTAAGGACTGAGTTTGATCTGTCTTTTTCTCAACTAATATAATAAAGTAAAACAGTTGTGTTGATCAACTGTCTAACTGACAGAACTGTAGGAAATTATCTTGGGTATTTCTATTTCTGATTGAAATTTGCCCTTAGGAAGAAAAACTATTACATCCAGATAAATGGACAGCTAGCACAACAGCATAAATTCTGATGGCCTAGGAGGCAAGGTTTGTGGAAGGAGGTGGCATCCTGCTGCCATCACTGTCCTCAGGACCTGTTAGGTTAGGAAGCGTATGGAGAAAGTCTAGAAGATACCACATGGTGATGGTTTGAGGATTTGGAAATTATGGCAAAGACCAAAGGGATTGATCTTTTCCACTCTGGGTGCATGAGTAAGGGTGAAACTTCTCATTGTAGAGATTAGGGAAGAATGATTTGGTCCATAAGTGTCAATGCTTTTGAGCTTGAGGATGTCAGCAGGTCTTGAACTCTTTCTACAATATCTCAGTTATAGTGTCCTCATAGTATTTGTCTCTCTTCTCTTGGCCCTCATGCTGCATGTGTGACTGCAGATAAACAATTAATATTGCAGATTACTAAAACTCTCATTCTTCTGTCCTTCAGTCCAATATTTTCCCACTGAAATTCTGCATGCAGTGTATCTGTCTGTCTCTGCTTCAGAAGAATCTATGACAGGCAGCCATATTTGACAGCTCCATGGCTTAACGTGCGTAAGTTTCTTAATGATTGACTTAAGTCTCAAACTTAAAGACTGTTGAGTGATGTCAAATAAAAAAACAATTTTTAATTTGTCATGCTGAATAATTGTTGACATTATACTGCCATTTTCTTCCACTTTCAGCCTGTCAGCAAAGAACTGCGGGGAATTCTAGCCATCTCATTTTAACTTTATTATCAATACAGTCCATCTATTTTCCATTTATAATCCATTTATTTTTCTATCAAATGCATATCACAGCATTTTGCAGTTGCTCAGGAGTTATAGCATTACAATACACTGAGGTTGCAATTATAATTTAAATAGCTTTTGTTTGATCTTTCTTAATGGAGAAAAATGTTGATGACGGTGAACCAAAATGATCTAGTGAAGAGTTAATCTAAGAAAAGCATTTTTTTTCCTCAATCTATTAATAATTTTCTCCAAATTTCTGGGATTTTTCTGGTAATATATGTGATCACATTATGACACAAACATTAAAACATCTGATAGAGATATGCTAGTGTATGGGTTCTATGCTATTGAGAGATAATAAAAAGTGAGAAATTTCACTAAATATATATACTCACAGATATCAAGAAATACAGTCTCATCAGTCTAGAGCGATTTCAAGTAGCATGCTTTAACTTTTAAATTTAGAAGAATCTGACAAGGTCTCATGCTTTCATAAAATTTGGATACTACTTCCTCCCTACCAGTGCTTAGCTTAATAATTACCATATCATTACTGAAATGGCTGCCCTTTCAAGGTCTGTCTTTTTATTAATGTGCTTTTCTAGCAGCTGGCCATTTAAATTTGGTCAGGATGAGCTGTCATGCAGTGAAGTGAGTAGTTATTGCAGTTTCCTCCCTCCCATCTCTGCAATACTTTCCAGCTAAAGAGCACGTGAGATAGAAAGGGATTACTCAGCAATGAAAAATGAAATAATGGTGACAGAAGAATTTCAAATTTATCAGAAAAAGCCATAATGAAATCCAATAGCTGGAAGAGAAGGCAGGGACAGACTTATTAGAAATAGAGTGTGCAGTTTTCACAATGAGGGATAACTGTCTATTGGAAAAGCATATCTAAAAATGTGATGGGATCTATGTTATCTGGAACCTTTATATACAAAAATTGATGGATTTTAAAATATACATTTTAACTTCAGGGGAAAATATGGGCTTCTTGTAGATTTTTTTTTTTTTAAGTGACATGCACTGGTCTGTTCTGTTCAGTAGCTCCAAAAAAAAGTGATCACAGTAGTTGTTTTCTCATTTCCAAGATGATGAATATATGTTCTACAGCATCTCAAAACTTTGACTTTTGAACAAAATGAAGAGAAAGAGGGTAAAACATAGCTGCAATGTTTATATTTTTTATCTTTTTTAATCCTACCTCTTTTTGATTCTTTTTGCCTGCTAAGGAGATTAAGGATGCTTCTTCATTCAGAAGAAAAATTTCTCATTTGTGAAAAAAAAAGTCTTAATGTTTAAAATAAATTTTCGTTTAGAGATTGGCAAGAAAAAAGCCCAAAACAGAACACACAATCTGTAAGTGTTTGAATTACTCCTTTATCATATTCTTTTCATGATGAACCAGCACAAGCTAATCCTTACATGTGGTGGGTGGCTGACTCTGACCTCTTAAGAACCTAGTCCAGCAACTTCAAAGAGAAGTGATAAATGTTCAATTACATCTACAACATGTCAAAAGAAAGGTGATCAGTAAATATTCAAAGACCATTTGATGAGGGATGGAGGTGGCCTTTCCTATAATTAGTTCAGAATTTTTATTGAAATGGCATCTTTGGAAGGAAGAGGTAATAAGGAAAAAGGATTGGGTTTATGAGGGATATTTTACTGAAATGTAATTCATCACCTCACACGTCATGATTCCAATTGACTGTGACTGTTTGAAGAATTGCTTTATATGTACAAAACATGTTAACTGACTAACTGAGTTTGTGTCTCCTTCTTTTGTGTCTAGAGATCTAGTTTTGTATTTTGCACTTATATTGGTTTCCTGTTGTTTCTGGTCCACTGTCTATGATGGAAGGGAGCATCATGGCTCTAGTGAAGAATTTTCTGGGCAATCATTTTCATAGTAAACTGAGAGATTGCTTCCTATAAGAAGTGTGTCCACTATAAGACTACGCGTCCACTTCTACAAGAAGTGTGTTCATTCATATGCATGAACCTGTGATCTTAATTCTTAATTTTTAATAAGTAAACTCATCTATCAGATGGATCAGAAAGACTTATTACTAATCACATAGGCCTTTTACTCAAGTTCATATTCTGGGCAGATAAGGATTTTTCTTTTTTTCCCCAATTGTTTTTGTCAGAGATATACATAATATCACCATTAATGTGTATATGCACTTCTATAGTAGGAAATTCCAATGTAAAAATTACACATTTATTGATATAGTTCCAATAGGCTAATAGAGGATCTTTTTTCTTTCACTGAAGTGCTAATGCAAAATTTACAAAATGTTTCTGTAAAAAGAAGTGTATTGGAATTTAGAGTGGTGTTTCATGCCCTTCTCTCCCACAAAAGGACTGCAAATATAAAGGACATCTCTTTAATTGCAGTTTGAGACAACTCTTCAAGTGCTAGGTACAGGGCAGCCAGGCTAACATGGAGCTGATAGCAGGTGGCTGAACCAGCTGGAGTAGAATTGCCACCTGCTGCAGCATCCACCATTAATTAACTAACTCATCATTAATTGCACAGTCTTCTAACTAAGGTCATGTGGAATATCTGTATAATATCTAATGAAATCTATGTTTCAGAATGATAAATGTGAACTCTCAGGGAGATTGGTTATGACCTAATCATGAAGATGTTGGATGCATGTTTAGAAAGAAGCCAACATCCCAGAAATGCTGAGTTCATAGAGGCAGATCTCAAGCTGTTTTGTTTGGGCACATTGCCAAGTCAACTGCCCTGGCAACATCAGTTTTGGCTTGCTAAGAATCCCAGTCTGGAGGACTGTGTTGAGTGCAGCTTCATCCCACCATGGATGATCTACTATTCTTGAGATAAAAGGATCAGCCACAGAAGGACCTCCATGCTCTGTAATTCTTTAATGTAAATAGTAGTCAATAGCAAGTCTGTTGTTAGCAATCCAGAAGCTTCTGCTCTTTTGGCTTCTGTTAGCTGGTAAGGTTTTTGTTTTTCACCTGTACCAGATACTTAGGGTTTATCTCCTTCTGTAATGATTGTCAGTCATTTTGCAGTGCAAGGCGAGTCAAAGAAGCAGGGGTTGAAGTACTAGCAACAGACATGGTTTTGAACCTGCAAAATAACTGTTTGAAATTAATTTAGGAGATCTTACTAATTTCTAATACAGCTCCTTAAATTCCACACGAAAAAATAGGCTGGCTGTTTCTTAAATATTTGTTGATGGAAGGACCGGAAGGATCTTCAGCAGCTGGATTTCTGAAGCAGCACTGATAGTGATTGAAGACAGAATCCCTAATGTTTTTATGTTGCCGAAAAGGAAGATTTTTTGCACTTTAGCTTTCATGAGTAAGTCCTGTCAGTGCTCAGCTCCTGTATGAGCAGCAGAGACTTTAGTCAGCACTCATAAAAGAGAAATTCAGGGAAGGGATTTTTGTCCTTTGTGTCTATTTAGGCATTGAAATCTTAACAGATATGGTTGCTAAAGTAAATTATCAGTGTATTCCAGTATGTTTTCTATGTTTTAAGACCACATTTTTTTTGCATTGGGTCTGTGTGATGTAAGGTCAGTATTTTTGCATCCAATTCTACTGCCTATGTAAATCAAGTGCAAGTGGGAAGTTATTGGTAGGGGCACTTTATGCATGTTTTCTGCTTGGCAATTTCCATGACCTTGTTTGGCTTACCATCAAAAGTAGACCTGGTTTCACTAGAATAAATTATATAACAAGTCTGACAAACTCTGGGAAATGGCAGGTTTTTGTGTCTCAGGTTAATCTAAGGCTAGTAATCCATTCTGATTCTTAACTGCTGTTCTTGCTATGATGCCAAATATCAGTTCTTAAGTTAATATTTTCATACTTCTAATTTTCCAGTGATTTCCAATGTCCTCCTGAAAATAGGTCCTTTTTTCTTTATTTTCAATCACAACATTTAATTAAAATTTAGAAGGGAAATACTGTGTCACATTTCTGAATTGAATAGTGTATGAGAGACAATTATTATGATTTTAAAATATATTTTACTTAGAAATAAAAAATTATAGGTGCTCTGAGTTTGATTCATTCTTCAGAATTGAAATGGAAATTATTATAAATATGCAAGTAATTGGAGATCAAATGAAATTAGTTTTCAATTTTTGCCATTAAAAAACAGAAAAAAATGAAGCTCAGATGTTAAATACAATTATTAAAAAAAAACCCCAACGTACCAAACAATTGAAAAAAGAAATTGAATAGGAAAACCTTACAAATCTAGATTAGAGAGAAATCCTACATGAAAGAAACAAATTTTATTTTTATATTTATTTAAATGGTCTTCAAATCTACAGAGACAAGGACAGTGCTACTCACTGCAGGACTAGTTTAAGGAGAAGGGCAAAGCAGCTGTTTTGATGTAGAGCATTTTAATGTACATTTTAACACCTTTTGGCTCTGATCTCAATTGAGTAGACAAGCTTTGTCTTGCAAGCTACTGAGGTGATTCAAATTCTTTAGCATGGAGCAAAGAACAAGATAATTATTCTGATTTGCAAATGGAAGAGCTGTTCTAACAAAATGGTGTTTCATAAGAAAATGTCCCTTTTCTTTCTCACTAAAATGAATGTGTGCGTTTCTCTTTCAGGAATGCACAGCTTTTTTTGCACAGCATCAGTTGCAATGCAGACAACATGTTTACCAGACAAGGAAGCCTGATGACTGGTATGGGTCTAGAATATTTTTGTTTGTTTTAAAATCAGTGCATTTTTCATGCAATGGAAAAAAAAATATAAAAAAATTGAATATATGGAATGGCATTAGGTTGTTTTCTTGGATCAGGCTTGAATGGCATAACTTGTTCATCAGCAGGATGGGGATACTTTAGAGAGAGCAGATGTTTATTCTTACCCTACAATGCCCTGCCCTTTCCACAGTGAAATCGTAGAAGCTCCATATGATTTAAAATGTTGATAGAAAAAAAAATATTTTAATCTCAATTTGAATTTTTTTCTGAATGTCAGAATAACTGTAGGACAGTTTTCTAACCAACAATTACAAGTCTGAACTCACTAAGAAATATCTGTTTATCTCAGAAAAAAACAAAAATAAATGAAAAAACTCACAAACAGAATAAAAGGGGCCTTTAATTTTCTGGTTTTGATATTTGACTTCACATGCTCCTTGATTAGGGCCAAGATATTCCCTTTCATTCTTACTGTGGCCAAATCTTGCTATTCTGTTTTGCGGTTTCCATATGTTATGCCATTTTTCAGAGCTGTAATTCATAATCCAGCCTTGGATTCCTGCTGTGTTATGGCATTCCCACCTTTCACAGGGAAAAAATTTATTCCACTGAAAAATAAGTATTTTTAGCTTTTCTGGTGATGCAACCTTCACTCTGATACTTTTTTAAAACTGAGGAGTAAATATTCTGGAACATGATTTGAGGATCTTTATGGCTGAGGTTTCTTCTGTCTAAAAGAAATCTCCCTCTTTTCCTCCCGAAGATCCACACAGCACCTGGGAAGTGGTAGTCCTTAGAGCACACTGTGTTTTATTGTAAAGATATAGCACTGCACTGTACCACGTCTACACAAAAGGCTTTCTCTTGTCATCATGCAGACTGGTCTATTCCACCTCTCCTTTAAAACATTTTCAACTTTATTTCTCAGCAGTATGATTAAGCATATAATAGTATGAGACAAAATGTTAATAGAAAAATAGAGGTTGTTTAGACAACACAAGACTAATTTATTCCGTTAATTAGAGTGAAATTTTATGCAGTTATTCAAAATAAGTAGACATGCAAGTTATTCAATCACTTAATAAATTACCATAAAGTCTACTCTAAATCTAATATCTTCCAATTCCTCTAAGATGAACGTTCAGATATCAACGACTTAATCCTTTAATAAATTCCATGCAGGCAACTTCACTTTGGCATAAACACTAACAGTAATAGAGTTAATAAAAGTGTCTTTCTACACCAATTAAATTTGACCTTGAGGACCAGAAAGTCAACTGGTATGATGTGGTGCATACTCTTTGTAGGATATCTTATAGGAGTAAATCCTATGACGATGTAAATGGACTTTTTTAAAAATAACTTTTTTATCTTTCTAAGAACAGGTTGATATATGATTAGTTCCACGAATGCTTCCTAAAATTAGCTTTAGAGTTTTCATTCAGGGCTTTTGTTTTGACAGAAAAGGACATTGAAAGGTACCTTGGTTAGATATTTTTTTTGAATTATTTTCCATTAAAAATAAGATTTCCGTAATACGTATTTTCAAAAAAAATTTCCATTATAAATTTTTTTTCAGAAAAATATTTTATTTGTGCATAAATGCCTTATTTTGATCTCCAAATTACAAAAAGATACTTCATTCTGTTCTGTGCAGCAGCTTCCTTTAATAGTTTAACATACAATAATAGAGGGCTTCTACTCTTGCATTCATTAAACATCTATTGCTGTATCATGTCTTGAAATGGTATGTCAGTAATATATAAGTTATGAAATAAAGGGGAAAGTAATTCTATGTAGGAGGTATTTTAAAATTAATACCTTTTTGAAATGCTACATTTTAGCAGACAGCTTTTATCAAAGTCTTTTTTCCCTCAGGTTCCTAAGATGTTATTTGGTTTCTTGCCACTTTGACATGAAAATAGAAGTTTGAAACATTGAGATTTTCAGGAGAAGACAGGGTTTGGTTATATTTTGTTTTTTAATCCTCTGATCTTTCTGCAAAGCTTAATAATCTCAAAAATTCAGTTTGGCTGTCAGTGCGCAAAAAATCATGTAAAGGTTAAATGAAGTGGTTTATGTTGTTTAAATCTTGCGTGTAGGCAGTGGTATGGCTGCTGTTTCTTGTGAGAATGATCCTTATTCATTTCCTGTTCAAAGAGTAAGCCTTGGTTAGCACAGAGGCTGGCTTATTGAACACAGAGTAGTTATGAAAAAGTGAGCCTTTTCAGGTCCTCCTGAGTTCACGTTTTCTCAGTTTCCTCCCTTTTCTGGATGGCTACAAGTATCAGATTGATTTCTACTGACTGAGTCTGAGCTGAGCATCTAGCTCAGAAGTAAATGGGAAAAATCTTTGATACATTACTGAAACATAAAAAAATTAACATGTGACATAACAACACAGTCTGGTGTTAAAAATTTGGCCCACATATTTAGTAATTGAAAACACTTTAACTCTTGTCGTATTATTACTGTCAGCTGATTGCTTTCTGGATTCAAATCTCATAACCATTCAATCAGTCAAGCAAGGACTGTAGCAACAACTGGATTTAAACTCAAATGCTGCAGACTAGACATTATTTTTGTGCTGCATGCCTTCATAGGAGTATGAAAATAGCAATAGTTGTAGTTGAAATACGTTTCTCATGGTTTTGAAATGTTTTAATAATCAATAGCATTTCAATATTTTCACATGATACTTTTTGTAATAACAATGTCATATTTTTTTCCTTACTTGTCAAACTCAGTTGTCCTTATATGTTTTATGAACATGGTATCCTATTTAATATGAATAATTATTTAGAAGTAGTCTTATGCAGTACCTTCTCTTGTGCTAATTCAATCAGAAAAACTGATTCTGATTAAATCTGAGCTCTTCGGAGAAAATAACATTTCCTGAAAAAATTGGATTCAGCAATTGGTATCACTTGTGTCGTTATTAATGTTTCACTGGACTAGCATTATCTGTAAAGTAATAAGTGCTTACTTGTGAATCAATACTGAGGATAGGTCTTTGAGAACAAGTAAACCTGTTAAAGTGCAACACTAACCTGAATTAAGACTGTGAATAATACTGTGGAAAAGAATTAAAGCCATTTTAAATTAGTTTAACATAATTCACTTTGGAAGTCAACAGAATTAAATTTTGTTGAATTCAGACTTCTTTATTTGTTTAACCTGGATGGACCTGTACAGGACAGGTCTCCAAAGACAATGTCTGATTAGATGCTCTATAATTTAAATGGGCAAAACAAATAGAAAGCAAAATGCAGAGGTGGGACAAGCTGCTCTGTGAGTGCTAAAGCTCAGAGTCCTTTTGTGTCCTCCCTGTCCAATCTTCCCAGGATGGAGCCGTTTTTTCACATTGGTGTGACATTATCTTCCACTGTGGCACCAGCTACAGAAAACATGTGGAGGGAGGCGACCTTCCCAGCAAAATATAAAGCTTTCCTTTTGCTCTGTGCTTGGGTGGCAACTGTATGCCTAACTCTTCCCATAAATTGCGAGAGCAGTGGATTTAGGTACTCCCTCAAATTCATCCGGTAAAATCAATGAAACAAGCTTTCTGAGACTTGTGCTTCCTGCTCTAAAAACAGGTTGAACACTGTCAAAGCAGTTAAGTGCAGATGTGCCGTATGAAAAGGGAGATGGAAACAAAATGTATGTGATGGGAGACGATGGCAAGTGGGGTCTCAGTGTGCTGTAAGGGAGATGGATAAGGGACAGAGAGAGATAAGAAGCAGCAGAGCTGTGAATGTTCTTGCTGGCCAGGATAAATAGCTGTGGAGTTGTGTATTGAGGGCAGCCAGAGGAGATTCAGTGATATATAGGTACTGAGTGATAGATAGGTCCACCACCAATCTCACTGAAATGGCAGCAGAAATTTCACAGGATTTCAGAGTAAAGTCAAAAGATTTTTTTTTTTCTGTAGGAAGAAGAATTTTTGAACTCTATACATGTGTATGTGTGTGTGTGTGTGTGTATCCCCCATACATTTTCATCTGGAACTTTGAAACTGATTTCAAACAGTAATATCAGAGCTCAATTTTTTTGTTTGTTTTTTTTGTATTTCACCTGGCATTCCTTCCCCATGTTATTTTCACATAAAAAATAAGGGAGAAGGAAGATACTGAAACTGAGAGATGAAGGGAGTCCTCCTTTCCCCAAAGCAATTTTTAAAAGCTAAAAAAAAATACTAATAGTGTTGAAGTTTGATATTTATTCTAGGAGAGAAAAGCCTCCAACTAATAAGAATAGCAGGGAATTAATTCCACTCCAATTCAAATAGAAATGGAGAAATAAATAAGTCACAATGACAGAATTTTAGCTATTGGAAGAAACTACCAGAGGAAATTACAGGTTTTGTAGATTTGGAGTCTGTAGACAAGGTTTTTGATGATCTGTTCTATAAACTTTTATTGTTTTGAAATAATTGAATGTTGCATTGTTCTGAAAGTAGGAAGTTTTGGAAAGAAACCTGTCAGGTGCAATCAAAAACACCTGACAGAATCAGGCAAGTGATCAGTCAGCAAACAGGAATGTTGTTTGTACAATCCCTTCCTTACCAGCCCAGGTAATTTCCCATCCTTGTCCACAATTTTCTTGGAGAGAAAATTACTTGAGTGGAGGCAGAGAAGGGTAAACGCCAGAGATAGAGAGGGGCGTGAGAGAGGAAAAGCAGGCTGAGTTGCTGTAGCAGGAAGGGTTCAGGTAGAAGTGTTGGTGTGTGCATACCTATAGAAACTGTGCAGAGAAACAGAGCCTGGCAATAACACAGGGGGCTGGAGTATTGTGTGGCACGTGTTGAAATTTAATTTTTGATTGTGTTATTTTTTTGCACCTTAGCAAAGCTAGCAGCCTTTCTTCAAGTAAAGACTGGATGTCTATTGAAAAAATGAGTTTTAGTTAAACATCAGGGTCCTTTTTATTTCTTTTCTGCTCACTGAATGTAACACAGTAAAAGTAACATTCTCTGGCATTGAAATGGGAAGGAAAACTTGATGAACTAATGATCCCTCCTAGCCTCAAATCTATGAATCTATTACCGGTTTGACTTATCAAGATTAAGTGTCTGTTTGCCTTCCTCTTCTCTTGCACAGTGAGAACCGCAAGGGGAATATTCATTGAGTTCAGACTGCTGAGGAAAAAGTGATACTGCAATCTTAAATATCTTTTCATTTCCTTTATCTCAGATTTTTTGGAGCAGCGTCTTACTAATATTACAATTAACACTGTTTTGTGTAAAACTTGCATAGCTGCAACTAGAGTTTGGGAAACTGTAGTAGCAAAAGCTTGTCAAGTGATTAATGCGTGTGTGGCATTTAGGATGGCACATTTTTATAACCTGTCTAAGAAGCACTGACACTGGTGGATAGCAAGCTCTCAAAGAGCTGTAGAAGATGATTATAGATAGGGTCACCATTGGTTACGATGATGGAAGCACCTGATTAATGACTTGCAACTGGAAAGAAAGACCAGAGATTAAAGTGAGCAAGGCAGTCAGCCTGTGCTGATGGAAGACAGATGTTTTCAGAAGCGGAGATGATTTTTGTAACCTGAAAAAATATGTGACTGAATAAGTGTAATAACAAAGCCATATAGAATTAGGTTTTTAGTGTTATTGAATGATCCGGATCACTACTATGGACCTAAGATCAATGAAGGTAATACAAATAAATGTATCTTATTTAAGAAATTGCACTTTCTGAAAGTTCAGCTGGTACCCTGTATGAATCAAATGCTCACTTGATGGAAATCAGTATAGTTCAGTGCAATAATGTTAGCTCACAGCTTTGCAGAATCTATATCTGAAACTTCAGGACTACTTTTGCATTGACCTCCTGTTTTGTCACCCTCCACTTGGAATCTGTATCCACTTAGTAAAAGAAGCTGCTCTCTGAGGGAACTGTAAAGCATGATTAACATAATACCACAACACCAGCTGCCTAGTTTGTGATTTTGTCATCAAAGACTGCAATATTCACCAAATTTACTTAGCACTACTCTAAGCAAGTGAACTCCTCTCTGCTTGTTGCTCATTCAAGAAGGCTCAAGTTTTGTCTTTATGCCAGTAAATGTTTGTGCTTCCCTGACCAAGTCCCAAAAGACTTTGAAGAACTTCCCTGCTCTTAGAAGTTTCTGATACATAATGAAAAACAACTTTCTCAAATCAATCATGTTCATTATTTCCATTATATCCAACTGGGAATATATGCCTATAGAAAGAAAATGTGCTAATCGTACTCTTCTTCCAGGTTGCTTATGATATTTTTTGGTTTTGATACAAATTTAGGGTAGTGATTGGTTAGCTACATTCATCTTTGAAAAAGTAGCTTGTGTATTTCAGTGCAAGTGCTACAAAGCGTGATTGCTTTGTTAGGAAAATACTGTGTCAGGGACAATCTTGTAAATTATCTTACAGTCTCAGTCTTTCAATATAAAAAAAAAATTATTGAGGAACTGGTGGAACTTGAACACCCCACGAGTCCTTTGACTTTCTTAGATTTGATTTCAGCCAAGGTAAATTATTGACCATGTGCCAGACATGCTTTCTGGTAATGACAGAAGATAAAAGTCAAGACTGTGATTTCTCCTTGTGCCTTCAACCCTCAACAGTGGTAACAGAGTTCTCGATGTCATAGAGAGAATCCATTTTTTAAAAATTTGTAAAACAATTCCATTTTGTGTATGAATCTTGAAATCCCTGGAAACTGATTTAGTTGGAAAACAAAGATTGACACTACTAAAAAGTTTTCTGGAATTCTGATTTTCTTTTTTTCAATTTTATTTCTCTTTCTTTTAAACTATGACCACTTGTTATGTCACGTCAGTACTACTTTGCTATGCCTAAGGAGTTTGATTTATCAGACCATAGCAATAGCTCTGGTTCATCTCCTGCTGAATGCGTACATGCTTAATATCTGTTTGTAACCTCTGGTATTTGAGTAAAGGTTATTTGGTTTTCCATATGATCTAAGAACTTATTGCTTTTCCAAATACCTTTCACTCACATAGACAGAAATAATTAACTAATAAAACTTACCTTGGTATTTTAATAACAGAGGTCTTTAGAGGAGGAAAAAGCAAAACATAGGCCTAAATGTAAAAGCAGTGACAACTCTAAGATTAAATCCAGGAGATTATATCTGAAGGATGGTGTCAAACCATCTGTTTTGCATATGAAATCAGATGTATATTCACCAGTGTATGCATTTTTTCCATTTACTAGACTCATGTACCATCTTGGCATCAAAACTCTGGCTAAGTGGGTTAAAATATGGGAGAACAGCTACAAGTATGAAAACTTTTACTTGCTCTAAATAATAGATAAAAAATTACAGTAGGGTACACACCTATGACTTATTTTCTTTTGGGGATCAAGAAAAGAAGTATTGCAGGAAAGAATGGTGAAAGCAGAATAACTTTCAGTGTTAAATTATGTGGATTCAATTGATGCAGAGAAGAAGTTGGAGAAGAAATGCGTTGGCGCATGTTAAAAGAAGCAGTTGTATTCTACTACTGAACATGCATTGAGATGCCTGTGCTCTGAAGCAAAACCAGGGATGGGCTTTTAGAACTCTTGTGATACTGTTTCATGTATGTTCCATAATTCCCTAGACTTTTAGTAAATAAATCCCACAAAGACACCATGTTCTAGTCCAAGAAGTGCAAGCACTGCAGCACTCAGGGATGTTGAGACCATGGTGTGGACATGGGCTTGGGCACACTGAATGAAGTACAGTCTCTGCAGTACCCTGTAGTGCACATTTCAGAGAGTGACAAAACAGAGAGGAGGATTTTGGTGCAGAGGAAGAAAATGGTGAGAACAGGATTTGAAATTTACTGCATGGTTTTGAAAAAGATTCATAATTATCATTCTCTTTTTTTCCACTTTGAAAATTCATCTAAGATTTAGATTTCCTTTTGTCCAAAGTGCCTGCATACCTAGCAATGCATCATCTGCCTCCAGTGCTTCTGTTGGACATTGATGGTTCTCAGCATATGCAAAAGAGTTGTGTGTAAGTGCGACAATTCATGAGAGTGTGGGAGATTGCCTTCATGTGAACTCTTCTGTTGATTCATGTAGGTGTAATCAATTAAATCTTTCATAAAGGCACTGGCATCATTGTGTTTATGTGTGTAGCTCATATTTCTATCCAGGAAGTTCAGAGCAGCACCACTTCCAAAGAGAGTATTTCACAGTTCATCTGGTCCTAACCTTTCTAAGAGCGTTCAGACTCTAACAAACATCTTGTACAAAATAACCTAACAGTTCATGGTTGTAGCACACTATAAATCACAAATGCAATGAGGCCACTAGTTTTTGATGGAAAGCACCTTACATGATCTGCCATCAGAAAGGATTGTCTGTAAGTATCTGCACAGAAGCGTGCTTCAGATAGAAATGATTTCTTTGATCCAATTCTTGGCTTCTCCTAGTGGGTGATTTTATAGGGCTCCTCCAATGTAAATATGAAATAAGTGTATAAATGAGACACTGGAGGAAGTGTTTTCATAAAAAAATCTTAAGGCACCAGTTACTTGAAGTACAGACCATAATGTACATAATGTATGTCAGAACCTGAAGACTTTTGCTTTTAGAGACCCTTTGCTTGTCCTGAGGTCTGAGGTGGGCTATATACTATCCCAGCTCAGGTCATTTTATGTTAGTAGCTATTTCATCAGCAGGTTTTGTGGTAAAACCTTTGAGAATCTTTCATACTTTTTCAGACTCCTTTTTTTCTTGTCTCTCAGACTAAGGAATGATACAGAGGTTTATTTGGTTTGTTTTTGGGTTTTTTTTTGGTAGTGTTTTTCTGTTTGTTTTGTAAAACAGCCACCTCACTAATCAAGCAGTTAATTTTTAGCTAAACAAGAATAATGACAAAAATTAGCTGATAAAATAGATTCAAAATGCAGAGATATCCTTTGAAAGCTATCTGCATATTTGGCTCCTTTTAACTCTTCTTTCCCATTTTATCTATTTACAAGATAGTATTCTATATTATATAACAATGGAACCACTATTATTTTGATCAGAATATCAGGCAGAAGTGAAAGCTACTATGTGTCACACCAAGTGACCAAATCTGTGCAGCTTAACCTGTCTTTTTTTTCTTTTCTAATTATATAATTTGGTGTCTGTAAGATCATTGTACTCATTGATGCTAGTACCTACCTCTGAAGGTTTCACCAAGCAGAATTTACAATCATCCAGGTAGAGACAAGACCAGCCATCACTGCAATCTTTAGATGTATGGTTTTAGCTGTTACAAATTCAAGGTTGTTGGTCCTTTGCCAACCAACACATTAGCACAAACTTTATGCATTAGGTGTTGGTAGCAAAACAATTCGAACTTGAAATGTATAGATCTTCCAAGAGGAAGTTTGCTTGTTATTTATGTAACTAACCTTTGCAATTTTGTTTTGCTATTTGAGAGAGTGTAGTCTCCATAAATAACAGAGGTAAAGTTCTAGGCTTGTAATCAGTCAGCTGTTATTTAAAGGAATTGAAAAGTGCTAGTTTCAATTTCAGACCCAAAATAAGTACCAGTGTCTGACAAAGCATCAGGATTTCCTGCAAAGCAAGATTTAGTGTCTTTATTTAAGACAGTAAGTTCTGGAAAATTCTAGGCACAACTGAACTTAAAAGATCGCAGTGAATTTGTCAATGAGTTGCAATATTTTCAAGAATCTGATTCTCTTCTGAATGAGTCTATTGAGGTATATCTAAAGCACCTTTAATATAAAGCCATTGACATGGAAAAAGTGCTAATTTGACCTTTTATTTTATTGAGAAGAATTTCTGACATATAAAGGGAAAATAGAATAAGCTTTTTCAGTTTAATACAGGCAGACTCAGGCAGCTGGGATGGTAGCTGAAGCCAGTGCAAAGCATTTGCAGATACCTTAGCACAGAAGACCCTAACATCAGAATCCTTTATGAATGAACAGAAGAAACTATAAATACAGTTTATACAGAAGTTTTCTTTTCTTCCTTCCTAAATTAAGTGCTTAAATATGGCCTCAGAAGAGGATTTTCTATATGTAGCAACTGCTGCATAATTCTTATTAGTGGTATTCTATCCAATGAAATGAAACTATTTTTTAAATCAATCAGAGAGAGAAACAGTCATAGGCAGACCCTTGGGTGTTTCTGACACCCTGACACTTTCTACTTTCCTTCCTTTGGGTGGGTTTGAGTATATTTATCAGGCACCAGTTTGACCCTCAGAAGAATGACTGAAGTAAACTCTATTTTTGCCACAGCTTTGCTGTGGCTCTCACCCGAAATGCTTTGTCTCCAACTGTAGCTTTTGATCTCAGGTAAAGCTAGTAAAACCTGTTTTTGTGAGGAGATTAGGACATGTGATATGCATCTAATGGGAAAAAAATTAAAAATTATTCTATTTTATCCATTAAATTCTTTATATAAGTCTTTTGAAAAGCAGATTGCTGGAGATGCAACCTTTTTGACTCTTCATTAGTAAACATACAATCTAAAATGCAGATGCTTAATTGATTACCACAGAATAATTTTAGTAGGGATGTGCCTGTGGAGGTTGTGTTTTTCACCCGGCTTCAACTCAAACAGACCCAACTAACTTTGTCAAGTTACTCAGGGCTTGGTCCATGTAAATTTTGAATATCTCAAAAAAGCAGAGTCTTCAAGTGGTATTTAACAACAGACATTGGTTTTGATTCTCCTTTGCCTTCTGCCTCCTGCAATTCTTATGGACTGTGCAAAAGGGACTATGGAATGCTTCAGGGCTGAAAGGCATATTGTACATGTGCTTTGCAGAGGCATAGAAAAATGCACTTAATCAAATCCTCAATTCTTCCCTCAGCCTTACAGTTTAGACACATCTATGGCATTTGACCATGGTAAGCTCCTCAGGGGAGGCATGGACTGTGGAGTTCCTGTATTCATCTTGAAAAATGCTTCTTCTCTTTTTTTTTCCTAAAATAATTCTTTGAGGAGTTGGTAGTGGCCTCTTGACCCGCAAATATCTTCTGCTTCCATTTTAAGACCTATAATCTTTCTTCTAAGAAGCCCAGCTGTAAGGCATCTGCTTTCTCTGATAAAGGATCTACCATTTATTTCATTACATTGCTGCTCTGTCCCAAAGGTTTGTAATCATCCTGGTGATGTCAATGCAAATTCCCTCTGAAAGTCTCAAATTTTAGGGATTTGTGGTAAGCAAAGACAAGATGAAATAGTGATCACACTAAAACAGGGTATATTGTGCCATGGTTCAGGCTTATCAGAAAGCATTTTTGCTGGTTTTAGAGCAATACTGTAAGACAGTTAATCCATTGGGAAGATGTTAGTTTTCTCTTTGATGCTTGTAAGAATTAAAGGTGCTAAACACCTTCCAGGATGAAGACTTTACAAAATTACCTCTCAATTTACTCAGATAATGAGTCTTCCTTTTTGATTTCAAAAGAAAACATTTGGGTTTTTTTACTTTATGCATATAAAGAGTCATGACAGTTGGTTTCAGAGGCATCTGTATAATACAGCAGTATTTCCACTTAGATTTAAATTAAGATACACTAAAATAAAATTCATCATCTAAAAAAGACACATTGAGAAAATTAGTCTCACATTCTGAATGAAAAATACTTAGTTTGTGTTTCCTTTTTTGAAATAAAATTACCATTTCACGTTATCTGGAGATATGGTTCAGCAGCATCACAGTTTCTCTTCTATCGACTATTTGCATGAATCCTTTCCTTGGCTCTTGCTAGTGGTCCATATATAGTGTTTATCTACAGCAGTGGACTGTGAGGACCAGGGGATCTTACAGCTAACTCCCAGCAGTCACTTCCTTCCTGCTGCTCCTGTCTGTCCCTCCATGCCCCTTCCCTAGACTGGTTTGTTTATATTTAGGGATGGCATAGGTTTTTGTAGTTTTGTTATAAATCAATATTTCACAGTTTCACATACAGTGCTGATATTTGAAGAAATGTCAGAGAGGTGGAATGTGCATTTTGGAGCAACTGAAGCTGGAAGTGGGAGTCCAAGTTTTCAGAGGCAGAGGGAAAAAATATTGCTTTCTTTTGTTTCAGTCAATTACATGTATCCAAGCAAGAGGCAAAAGTGGCCACGGTAAGAACATGTCTGGCTGAGAGAACCTTATAGGTTTTAAGATTCTGGTTTCCTCTTGTACCTGAAAGTCCACTCCTCCAATAACACCACTGCTGCAAGAGATTGGCTCAATTTAGTTCTGGAGGGTGGAGTACTACAGCCTGTTCCCACTGTCAACATAACCTGATGTTCCCAGGTTGTCTCTTCCCCACATACTAGGGATACTTGACCTTATTTTGTAAACATAATATGGCAAAAGTCATGAGGATAATGTTGCAGGCTGAAAAAATGAATATGTGCAGTACTTCATGCTGTCATTTTTTTTTATCTCAAATGTCAGTTCAGTCTTTACATACAAGACCAAATGCATCCTTTCTTGCCTTCCTTAGTGGTATTTTCTCCTAGTCCCTATTTGTTCTATATTTCTTATCTCATGGTTCTTGGCAGCTTTCGGCCTGGTTAGTGCAGTGATATTCCCCTCATTTTATGCAGTTGAGCAGACCAAATGTATGAACCACTAGTGCCAGCTTTATTGTGCTTAAACATGTGTATTAATTTCTGTAATATTTTTTCTAATATGATGAATTCAAACCCAAATTTTTTGCAGTTTTCCCAGTTTTCCCCACTTCTGATGATTCAGCCTGAAAAAATACAGGGGATGCATCTTTACATCTTCTGTTTCAACAGTTTCTCTACATTGATTTTCCAAGTTATTATATCCTATATTTCAGTAATTATTTCTCCTGGTTTATTCTCCTATATTTTATTGGTATCTCCAGTCTTCTAAGCACTTTGGGATGCATAAAGCAATTCACAAAAGCAATTAGAGATAAAACATGCACAGTGAGATAAAGACATCATAAAATATTAAAGTAAATCTTAGTGGTCTTGTGACTGGAGCCATAAGACAACACCAGAAGCTTATTTCTTCCTCCAAATCTAGCCTGGGCAGATTACTACAAAACTATTTCATTGAAGATAAAATGCTTCTGTGCTAAAATGCTGAACTGAAGCTCGGGACAGCGGGATTCACCTTCCAGCTTTACAAAGAATGTCGTCTCTTAGGCTTACACCTGAACAATGGGAAGGATACCCTTTTTTTTTTTTTTCCTACAAACCTCTGTATTTAGACTAAGATTTATTTCTCATAGTGCTTTTTTTCTTACTTCCCAACAAAAAGGAACGTATGCATAGCTGGGGTCACCAAGTGAAGCTCTCTGTCTGATTAACTATGTACAACCGAGGAAAACAGCTGAGGAGAGCCTTCTATAGAGCCCTGAGATGATGATAAGTAACTCTCCTGCTTGGTCATACCATAGATTTTGTGACTTGAAGCTATGCTGTTTTGTAACAAACTGTTACAAAAGTGAGAAGTGTTTCTCTTGGCTGCACTTGCTGAGGGTGTCTTATTTTGCCAGTTCCTCATGAATGATTTCTGTTTCTGGTACATATGCAGAAACCCCCCAGGCTGAGAGAACAATTTATCCAGCTGTCCTTCCTGGTACCTGCCTCCAACAAGCCTCTCCATCCCTCTTCTCCCACATAACTGGAAACCTGCCCAATTAAATACAGCAGATGACTAGATTCTTGTCACATGCTGATTAAACTTCAGCACGCAATATAAAGGAGTACTGTTCTCCCAGGCCTCAGTGTAAAAAAATCTTGCCATAAAAAACCAGAATTAATGAAATTCTTTATTTGAACAATATGACAAATCTAATCTGAAAACATGATTCTCTTCATTTAGTTGTTATTTCATATTTATCCTGAATGGCTTGAGAATCCAAAGCAAACCTTCCCCCTCTCATAGCACATTGCCAGTTCCTGTTTGAGTAGAGGAAATTTTTATGATTTCCTAGTTGGGAATATGGACTTGACTCCTTTCATAGGACTGAATATTTGAAATCATACCTTTCAGTTATGTGTGCAGTTCAGGTTTCCCATACTACATTATGCAAGAAAGCAGAGCAGCAGGTGGAGAAAAAAACAACCTGATCAATAAAAGACCATTCTTGTTTAAACCTTTTTGAGGATTGGGGAGAATAGTTATTTCCTTATCCCTACCCATTCTTTTGCAATTCAGTCCAACTAGATACCATCTTAAAGTGGATTATATCCACAATGATAAATGGAGGAGTTTGTATTGATTTACTGAAATCACACTATAATGACATAATTAGTCTACTTATGAATTGTCTCTATTGTGAAGTTAAAAAACCCCCAAAGGACAGCAGAAAAAAAGTTCCTGCTTACTCAATGAATACTAAAGGAAAAAACAAAACCCAGGCAAAACTTTCACATAACACTGTGACAGAGACTTTGAAAATGTTCACTTTCATGTTCTCCATGGTTACTGATACAGATTTCCATTGTGCATTCTCATTTCACCTGTAGAGTTCTTTGACCCTCATCCAAGAAAACACTTAAATATTTACTGAGCATTTGTGGTTGTTACTTTTTTTTTGACACCCAGCTTTTTCCTTCTGTTTGGGTGATTAGACCACCTCCTTATTGCAGCACAATGCTAATGCATCTATTAGGCATGTTCTGTTTTGCTGGGATAAAACATTCATTAACTTTTACAGTAAGCTGAACAATTGTAATGGGGTTTAGCATCCTGGAGAACTGAGAACCAGGCACAGACATTGACACTGAAATTCCAAAGGCAGTGCAACTGCTCACTTTCTTCTCTTATGCTACACCAGCTCTGACTCATTTGCAAACTGCATGATAGTAACATGAATCCCGACTAATAGTAGGTGACAGGAAGGAAAAGAGGAATGCTTAAAAAAAAGTTAAAAAAAAATAGTAAGAGAGAAGGGAACAAAAGACTGTTTGATCAATTGAGGAAAAGCAGCAATTTGAAATAATGAGGCAGGCTTTTTTTTAAGTCTTGAAAATGAGTCTTCAAAGTATCCCTTTTACCTTTTTCAGATATTAAAATAATGCTAACCTGGGATGTGATAAAGAGAATGCTGAAGTTTTTAAATGAAAAACTGAAGTTTAAGCTAGCCCTTAGGATGTGACTTATTAAAATTCTGAGCAAAAATTTGTGATATTTTAACCCTTGAAGTCATAGACTGATAATACAAATTTCTAGCTAAAAGAATCCAATGAAAAGTATAGAAGAAAGGTGTAATCAATCTCCATATGTGAATTCTATCAATTTTGTTTATATTTTTACTAATAAATGTGTTTAACAGGTCTGAGAACATATATCTTCTGTTTTTGACACTGACTGTCGTTAATTGACTTAGGTGATCAATCTGAACTCTAAAAATATGCAAGAAAATTCACACAGTGCAGAATTCAGGTATGCTGAGAAATGGAAATACTCAGTGGTCACCGAAATTAGGACACCAGCATATACTGATTACCCAATTACTATCAAATTGTGCCACAAAACATAATTTCACTGTACTTCTGAATTAGTCATTGAAATTCTGTCTCCTTCACAGATTAAGGAGGAGAGGTGTATCAAGTACAGAAAGCTAAAAATAATCCTCGCATAGACAGATGTATGAGGAAAGGCACATTTCAGAGATGAGAACCTCTGGAGAATTCATTCTTCTACCTGTACATGAAAAGACCTTATTCTTGTATGATTTTTCTGATGTCCACAATGTTGCCTAAAGTTTCATAAAGATAATGAATGTTGTGTTCTATGTACCCCAAGACAACCTTGTAGTGTGGTTTTCAGCACTGTTAAACAGCTGGAGCCTGTACTTTGTGTTTGTAAATCACTGGGCTTTTTACCAAAGGATGTGAGTAATAAGTTGGTGCTCCCTAAAGGATGGTATCAGAAGGTCAGCACTTTTCAAGTGGAATAAAACCAAAGTGAAGGTGCTGGGCAAAGCCAAGGGAAGACGCTGGTCAGCCTGCTGCTGGAGTGCTTTGAAGGTACCATCGAATTAAGCTGATCAGTGTAATCGGGGCAAGGGAGGAACCCTCTGCAAGTTAAATATTTTTCACTCTTCCTTGTACTCTGTCCTTGCACTTCAATATTGCAAACCAAAAGACAACTCTGACCTTTGAGTCTTCTGGGGACAGTATGAATCATCATTAGATTCCTGATTCCAATATGACTTTAGTCTTCATAGGAGTGAACAATTTGGCCCAATGTCGCTCTATTTTGGAGTTCCCTGACCTCCTTGATCTGTGTCCTGCCTCTGGGCAAGAGGAGACACCCACTGTGAGGTGTATCTGGGGATGTGTTCAGAGTGAGGACTCTGGGGCCTCTTTTGGTGTATAATACAGCTTTTCTTAGAAACATTATTGAAAGCATAATGATTTGGAAGAGGAGAATTGTTTGGGTATTTTGAATTGTCATTGACCTGTGTAAAAAGCTTATAGTTTTTCAGTAGCATAAATATGAAAACCAGTAAATATTACTCCCTTTTTGCCTCTGTTCAGATGTAAGCCTTAAGCCACTACTAAATTTTGGAAGCAAGAAGTTCTGAAAAATGAGATTCTGACTCCCAATTTTTATAAGCACATGGTTGGCAACAAAATGCTTCCCTCATAAGGAGGTGTTGTTCCTGAGACACTGTTGAGCCCAGTTGCTGACTTCTGGAATTTTGTACTGGTCTTGAAGAGTTTCTGAGTTGTTGATGTCTTTCTACTATGAGCCACAAAACCTTTTAAGATCTTCCCATACCAAGAGTAATTTTTTTGCTGTTCTGCATGATTTTTAGGCAGCATACTGAGAAGTGTTTTAATAAAAACATCACTTTAAAGTATGCTGCTACCATCTGTTCTGCCCTCTAATTACAAATAGGGAAAGAAGGGAGAGAGAATGATTTGCAATTGCATCATAGACAAAGCAAGGATAAAGAAGTGACATAAAGGTATACAAGTCTCCAAATACAGCCTACATCACTTATGTTGCTTTCATGATTCATATACAGATGGAAGATGAAATTGTTCCCTTGTGAAAGGAAAATTTCCCTATGACAGCCATTTGTTTTCCGGACATCTGAAATGGTATGTCTGTAACAATATATACTAGGGTGTTCTCTTTTGGTGTCAGTTACTTAGTCCTGCAGAAAGCTATAGGTGTGAGTTGTGTGTGTTTGAGATAAAATAAACATTAAAAAAGATGATCTGGTAGGCAGTGGATTGAGACTCCAAAGAATTGAGTTCAATTCCAGTTTCCATTCATTTCAAACTAAATAAACAACTGGATGTCTAATTTCAAATATACCTCTAGATCTGATGTTCTGTGAGGCTTACATAGTACTTCCTGGTACTAATAAAACAGAAATAACAGCTCCATATTGCATAGAAGTGTTGTCAGGATTCAGTCAATTTAATATTTGTGAGACATGAAGGCTCTTGCCTGACAGGAACCATATAAGATGCACTGAGATATGAAGGCTTTGATTTGATTCCCTGCAGCCTTCCTGCCATGCTTATGGCACCAGTATGCTCTTCCTTCTCTGTAGTACTTATACCTTTACAACAAATATGGACTAGCTGACACTGATGAACGCTCATCGATCCTCCAGTGGTTGCGAAACAACATTCCTTAAAGGTGCTGCCCAGCATGGATCACGCTGCTGCATTGGAAACTGCAAAATCTCCTCTGGTTGTAATGTTAATCATAATCTTCAGGTATGGGAGGAGTGGCCAAGCAGTTGCTTGAAGACACTTTCTTCTCCCTGATTATCTCAGAGGAGTGAATGCTCAGAGCCTCTTTCAAGGCAGTGTGCTGCTGCTTCTGGTTGGCAATTATGCACTGCCTTAAGCTGGGGAAATACTGACCTCCTGAAGCAAATTCCTGCAGATTCTGCAGTATGTTTATGCATTTACTTAATCAAACTATTAGAGGATTTATCTGAAAGCGTCTGAGCACACAGCACAAACTGAGCAGGAACAAATTCGCATTTGACGCAGGAAAACAAACTCAAAGGTGTATAGCAAAGAGGACACCTGGATGATAGTTAATGAATCCTTCCTGTCACAGAGGATCTGACAGTGTGGACAATCAAATCATTGTATATTCATGTGCTTTTTCTTAAATATCCATTGGTAACTAAGTGATGAAAAACATGCTGTTCAAAGAGAGGAGATCAGGCTTATAGCTCTTCCTTTTTTTTCCACTTCTCCAGTTCCAGTCTGAAAATCTGGGAATGTGTACCTTGTTTTCCAGCTGTAAATGGGTCTATTATATCCTTTACCAAAATATTGACAGTGAAAAATGAAGCAGAATTCTCTTTCTTTCCATATTCTTCCTCCTTGGGCTCCAGTAGTAAAAGCGAATGAAAGAAATTGTTCATAGATATGGCTATCCCCCAGTGTGTAAGTGTAATCAAGGTATTTGCCACACTGAGGGCTCCACCACAATCAATAAAACATGTTTGATTAAAGCAAAGAATAAAACCCAGACCTGCCCTAACCAGTAATAATTTTCTGTGACCATATGGTGCAAGGGGATTTCAGCCACGGAGAATGCTCTCATATGCTTGTTTCAGTTAATGTCTCAGGCTCAGAAGGGATTGCAAGCCTGGATTTAATCATGTCTCTAAAACTAGTCAAATTCTTAGGCACTACAGGAATGCAAATTACCATTAAGTTTGAATCCCAAACATAGAGCTCAGAGGGCAGTGTGCTCTTTCATTGCATTTCTCTGTATGTAACTGTGGCAGATAAAAGATAGTCCATAAAAATTTCTCAGCCAGCTCACCAATACATATCTTTCAGCTTTCCCTTTAATTATGGAAAAAGAAAACTCCAGGCCTGACCTTGTGCAAATATACTTACCAGGAAGCACTGGAAACCTACCTACATTTGTAAATATGATTTTGGTTCTTAATGACTAAAGGGCTGCCCTAGGACAGCGCTGCCCAGGAGACTGTGGTGCCCAGAGCAGGTGGTGTCCTTCCCATTCCTGCAGAACATGACAAAAGATGTTTACATGGCTATGAACCTTCTTCATGCACAGATCATTGCTGCTTGGAGAAAAATCAGTGGACATGGTTTGTTCTGAGGTTAGGGTAAGTCTAAAGTACCACAGAACACATGAAGTTGGAAAGGAGGTCTGGAACACATCTGGTCCAATATGCATATGTAGCTAGGCCAAGCTCTAGCTTTACATTCAGTGAAAATTTTGGCGCGTATTGGGGTTAAGGAAAAGGAGAGGAATGGTTTGATAGCATTTCTGAGACCCTCTTGCAAACAGATGTGCTCTAAGTCTGCCTCATAACTCCCCGGAGGCAATATGCCGTCTCTCATAAGGGAATGCCTAGTCTGAATATTAATGTCATTTTGTAACAAAGGTTCTTGATTGAGCTGTGTGAGCAATTTTCCTTTCCATAGCTGAGAAACCTTCTCAGTCATCTAATTCTGTGAAACAGAGATTGCAAGGTCAAACTGCTTCAAATAGAAAATGAAACTAGTATTGAAAATAAATGTAAATTATAAATGATCTCACTATTTCTGTGTTGTTATATTTTTTTGCACTCAGCAGACCATAGTGAAGAAATCACCTTGGATTTACTTTCTGGTTCTCTGCAAATATAGAAATTAGTTTGTGAGACAAATACTTCCAGGAGTCTCTAGCGTGCTGATAGTATGTCTCTAATTTAAAATACTTTCCTTTATCTGCAGCTCTCCAATAAAAGAAAGACTTTTTATATCTATCTGTGTAACAAAATACTTTGATGGCCAGTGATGGCACTAATACTAAAAAACTATTTCAACACTCCATGTAGTAGTATTATCAACTTTTTAGTTCTGAGACATCAAATAGAATGGAAAAACACTTCTTAAAAATGCACTTTTGGATGAGCTGTCTGGATCTATAAATTTTGTCAAAGAATAGGGTCCACAGTTGACAGGACAGCATTGTTGTTGTTGTTGTGATGATGAAGAGGATTTCTGCTCTATGTCAATATACTTGTAGAATCAAAAGAATTATTTCCAATGAATTGTTTCGAGGTTGCTTTATATGTTTCTGGGTTTGCTCAAAAAAATGGAATTTTGAAGTGGTTTGTGGCAATAAAAATATTTCTATTCCTTTATTAAGGAATGAAACTCCTGGCTTGTTTGGTTTTGTTTTTTTTAATTTTGATGCATTCTGGTTGCTGAAAGTATCTTAACATTGGAGAAACATTATTTCAAGGACAAAAGTTAAATAATTTTTATTTTTGTTGAATAAGCATAAGTGTTAATTATATTAATGTGTTTGTGGCTTGGGTATTCAAACTGAAATTATTGGTTTGAAAATTATTGCAGGGAAGAATGGCACCTTATTACTTGACAGAGCAGATCCATATGTTTATTCAGTCATAGTATATTTTGGCTAGGAAGAGAGAAATAACATTTCATTTATTATTTATTTTTCTATTAGGTCTGTGTACTAGCTCATTTTGAATAAACTAAATTGTCTTCTAGTTCTCTGTGCAACAGCAAAATAATCCCTCAAATATCACCTGCATTATTCCTTTGCTTTCTGTGCTGCTTTAAGGCTCTAAGGAAACCACACAGATAGACTCCATGCACAGACAGTTTATATGAAATGTTTTTGTAAATATAAATTTCTGTGTTTTATGCAGTCACTTTTGATTCTTATGTATAGGGGTTTGAATTATTCACTGTCATGAATCTGTGCTTGCTTTCCTCATTATACAGCAGTCACAAATGTAAAAAGAAATTATAATATCGAGAGAGGACAAAAGAAAATGGAGAAGGGAAGGTAGAAAAATTCAGATGTATCAAGGAGTATACTCTAGGGAAGGGTATATTTGTAAGAATAGCAAAATTAGTTTCTCCTCAAATATTTCTGCAAATACGTAATGGAAAGTAATAACAGTTGAAAGAATATCATTACAGTGAAAATAAATTAAAATTTGAAACATTTTAAGAAAAAAATATCCTGACTTTTTGTAAAGAAAACCTCTTTTCCTTCTCAATTCTAGAGCTGTTTGGTAAATAGAAGGTTGTCAATATTTCTGGGTTTGTTTTTTTACTGTTTTTCTAACTCTCAGAATTTGATACAAATACTTGCTTCTTAAATATGGAAAGGGTTTAGTTCAGTTATTTCAGCTGTAATGAAAAAAAAATCAGGCTTTAGAAGCAAGGAGAGAACCATAACTGATGGGCATTGCGCAGTCTGACCAGCTGCACAGCACAGCCTTAACATTTCATCAAGGTCTGGGAGGGAATGAAACATGGCAATCCTGTTCTCAGGTGCTTTGACACCTGAATTATTGTCTTAAAAAGTGGTAGTCCCAGTGGTTTTCCGTCCTTCTCTGCTCGTGCAGGTTAGGAAGAAAGGAGTAATTTTGTCCTCAGATCCTGTTTGATTTTTAATTAAGGACTATGTACCCTGAAGAAAGATCCATGATTACTAATCGCAGATGGAAGGATGCACACAGGCTTTGAACAACAGGTAAAGCTCAATATTTAGAGAACTTGCTCTGGGGAAAATCACCCAGGTCCCTCTCCCTGATTACTAACTCCTCCTATGCATCTGTGAGCATCACCACAAATGAGGGCCTGGGGTACTTTCATGGGCCAATTCCTCTGTTTAGACACAAAATTTTTTCATGAAGCCCAAGAGCCTTTTTCTCAGAGCTGACATCTCAACATGATAATGAGAACTATTCTATTTCATCTGAGAAAGTCCAACAAGGAATTGAGACATCAAACAAACAGGAGAAGCTTTCATGTTTTGAAAGCTGACTGTTCTTCTAACACACATCTTCACTGTATTTTCTCTTTTTCTACAGAAAAAAGAAGGATTTGCCTTTGCAAGAGGGTTAATTATATAAACGAAGCACTTTCCATTCTAAGATACAGGATTAATGAAATGAAATCTTGGAACCTCTTGAAGTCTGATCCAAGTGGAAATAAAACCAAACACAACATAGGGCAGTTGACTGAATGTGTTAATAAAGTTGGAAAAGAGAGTAAATTTGACCATGCACAGAAGTTTGAATAGAGAATAAAAAAAAAAAGGAGAAACAAAATTTGATGACGACTGAACACTCATATTTCCAGGTTGCTCCCAAAGCAAAATGCAGCTATTATTTGGAGTGGAAACAGTTTGTGAACAGTTTACAGGCTGAATTAAGGGCTCAGAATGAAAAAATTATTTAGAAAAAGAAAAGTAAAAAAATATGCATAGGTTTTCTTAACTCTTGAGCAAAAAACCCAACAAAATCTCTTTCCCTGGGTATGGTAAATGCTTTTTCTCAAACTAATTCTCAGTGTTGCTGGGAAGAGGGATACAGAGTTCAGTATCCTGTGTACAAATGCTTCCATTACGTCCTTTGTTCCCATTTGAAGGCTTCATAGTGGAAACCCCTCTGAGCCCAAGTTTATTTAGATCTTTCCTCCTAGATGAGGAAGTGATGAACACGAAACACAAATTTTTCTATTAGATCATAGCAGTCATTCTGAGGGAAAACCCCCAACCCTTCAGGTTCATCCTGGGTCTATTGGATCTGTCTTATAAACACATAAAGAAATCCTCATTCAAATTCATGACTGCTTTCCATAGCTGCAGTTGTGAAATTATACGGGTACTCTGAACCTCCGCTCTCATTTAAAAAAGGATCACTTGAGAGCATTGCACTATGGAGGTGTGCAAGAAAACATGAATCCTGAAGGTGCCTAAACCAGGCAGAGGATAAAAAAAGAATGCTAAATGTATTACATCTTTTGTGATCTAACTGACGCTTTTTGAGCCCCCATGTTAAATTTCATGAGGGCCTGATCCTGTCGGTGGGCTTTGAACTTGCTCTGATGAGATCTGAGCAGAGCATACCTCCACCTACATGGATGAAATCCAGTGGCATTTAATCTGAGAAAGTTCTGGATCCCTTCAGTAGTTTGTGACTACTCTGCTGTGGCCAATAAAAGCTGCCAGTGTCTTTGGCTGTACCAAGGGAGAAGATTTAATCAAGGACATAAATCTTGTGACCAAAAGAGGTCACAAAACTGTAAACACAAAAGGATTGAAGTCCTCTGGGATCAGGAGTGTTCTGGATTTTAATTTTCGATTGGAGAACTTTGTGTGCAGATTACACCTCTTTTGGATCTACCTGAATATCCAGGATGAAATCAAGCAAAATTTGCCTTTCTGGAGTATTTAGATGTTAACTTCTGATATTTTTGAGTTACCATTGTTCTTCTTCTCTATTTTTGGAGTGGCCCAGGTAAACTATGGTATTCTTCCACATCTTCTTTTTTTTTTTTTTTTTTAATATTGTCCTTTTCAGGAGAAAGGAATAAAATAATAAAACCAGGTGAGCTGTTCAGTATGCTTAATTGTGTGGTTGATATAGTGACTGAACTGAGAGCACTTTTCAATATGTGATTATAATTTGGTTATTTTGTTTTGGGCTAAGTTTGGCTGGTAACACTACACCTAGAAATTTTTTACCTATAAAAAGCCTTTTTTACATTCTGAATGCTATATTTAAGCCTCTTGAAATCACTGGAGTAAAACCAGGAGTCAATATTCTCTCCCTTCCCCCAGGGATGGATCCAGTGCCTCATGTCCTCTGAGAGCAGGTCAGGACAAGCATCTCCAGCTGGCTTAATGCTGCTGAGGATTTTTTCCCCCTCTGTTATGATTGGCAGAGCATTTCAGTCTGGTTTATGTGAACAAAGCCAGAGAGTGAGAAGCAATAGAGCACGGATTGTCTGAGGCTTCAAAGCCAAGCTTTTCCCACTTAAATGTCAGTCAACTGCTGTTTGTCAGCAGTGTGGAAAGCCCTGACAGAAGGAAATTGAGTCTTTTCTGCTTGTTTAATACCCCTGTGGCAGTGGGCTGTGTGCACTGCCACACCAGGAAATGAAGCATGCCCGGGAAGAGCACAGCAAGGAGAAGCTGCCGCCTCAAGCACCCCATGCATGGACACTGCAGTGGGTGCAGGGCACTCTGATCCCCTCTTTTAAAGACTCACCCAGGGGCAAGGGGAGTTTCCTAATCTGTTTGTTTTTTTCCTGGAAGAGTGTGTCCACTCTTTCCATACCTTACCAGCCAGTTCTGGCTGGTTTTGTTGTTTTCCAGAGTGTATAATGATGCATACAGATTCAGGAACACGTGGGCTCTTCTAGGGCAGCCTCTGGCTCTGAATAGGAATTTGTTCTCTGGCCCAACACTGAGTTTGGCAATGTGGGAAATACCAGCAGGGCTCTGTCTGGGCTCCAGGGCATGAGAAGGGGGGTATTCCCATATGTGAGGGCAGTAAGGTTAGAGGACTCAGCAGTCCTTGCTTGAATCACTGAATTTTGAGGGGATTCTGTGAAAATCAAGGATGCTGTTTAGGTAATTGAAGGTGTTCAGGAGGAAAAGGATCCTGACTTTGCTTGTTTATAGCTGTTCAGAAGTCAGGGATAGCACCTCTGTCATAACAATATAGATTATAGTTAAAAGATTTACTCTGATAAAAATTAATTTTTCACCTACTTGTTCATAAACCAAATGTTGCAGATGAGTCACCACTGAGTGAAGTTCATACTGCAGGTATCACTGTCTGAATAATAATGTTATTAATTGTTTGCATTTAGTTCTGTTTGTAAACTCTCTTGGACGTGTTATTTGCACTTGTCATCAAGATAAATTTGCAGCCTACCAAACTGCAAAACAAGGACTGCAATTCCCACCAGCTTATTCATGTCAGTGGTTTCAATTATCTGAAATCTGAAATACATCTGTCTTAGGAAGAGAAGTACCATACCTACAAGTCATATATTCTCTGTGTCAAAATAGCAATATCACAATGAAGATCTGATCTCAATGACCGGAATAGAACTATGAATAATAGTATCTAATCAAGATATTAATTAAAACTTGTAATATCATCTTAATGGGAACACTTTGCAAAGTTAAATTGGATTTTTTTCCCTTTTAAATTAGCACAGTCAATTAACAGGTGTTCTCCATATGTAATTATTTTCAGTGGAATGAAAAGCTGAGTTAAACATTACAGCTATATAGGGCTAGATTATGGTCAGGCACTTTGAGAGAATGAAGGCAGAGAGGAGTGAAAATGTGGACCAGGATGCTCTGGCTAAGTTCCAGTTTGCTAATCACATCCTACTTTATCAAAACTGCCTGATAGTTTCAATTAGTTGCTGTGTTCTCCTCATATTTCCTTGGAGGGCTAGGTGTTTTGCAATATAAAATTGAAAAGCTCCTTCCCCCCATGTGTACCTGCCTTTAACTCCCAAGTGCCACAAATTTCAGATAACAAATCTATTTCAGCTTCATTTTTGTGTTCAGGAAAGGCTTTTCAATTCATCTATCTCTGTATAAGTATATGTGTATGAACATACATATGTATGTTTTTCTTTAAAATCTACCTATAAACCTAGTCTTTCTGAGAGTAAAAGAGTGCTTTTGCTTTTCTCATGGAACATTCCTGGATGAGAAACTTGCCACATTGTTTTTGCTGAAAAATCTCATTCTGTATTTTCCAGTTTTCTAGTTGTATAATTGATATCCTCACAGGCTAATTCAGCTCATCACCTAGACTGATTTTGAATGTTTTGCCAGTGATGGTCTAGTATTGAGCTTCCACAGATTTTAGAATCAGTCCCTTTTAATGAGCTGGTGATGACAGGAGATCAAACAAGGACATCCACATCTGAAGGCATAGGATAGAGGACAAATCTGTGTTTGTCCAGACAAACCTTCTTGTAAAATGAATATTCAAGTGAACGAAATCTATTTCATTCAAAATCCAAAGCCTGACAAAATCAATGGAAGACTTTCTACAATCTTCAGAGAGCTTTAGATATAAGTGAAAAGAATTAATTTTGCAGAAATAAAAACATTTGCGCAGCCTTTACAAGTGAAAAGGAAATCATAGAAACAGTTTGTATGTATACAGACCTCTTACCCTAAGGATTTTGTTCTTTGAAAATCAACTCCTTGAAGAAGTTTTAACTCCATTTCAATATGCATACCTATAGAAAGATATTATTTTACTCAAGGTGGTTTTCCTTTCATCCCATCAAGAATAACTTCTTAATCATGCTTTCTTTCCCCTCCTTCTGGTTTCTCAGTATTTTTCACCACCTCTAGCCAGACATTAGATTTCCTAAGACAGCCAGATCCGTGTCTTGACAGGTTATTAATTATCACAGCTGGAGGTGGGGTGTTGTGGCTGTTCCTTGCTGTTTATCATTTGACAGTAAAACTGGATGAAAACTAAGGCTTTGGAAGAAAACAGAAATAAACCCCAACATTTGTACACAGTGCACATTGGCTCAACAGATGCTGAGTTGTTTTTCAAACCATCTCCAATGTCTCTTATCCTTCTTTCTTGAACTTCTTTCTGAACTCAGAGATCTTAAAACAGAGAATAATGTGATAGTAGACCAGTATAGAAGGTAGTAAAATTTTTCTGAAAACATTTTCCTTACTTGAAATACATCCTAGAAATTGGGGAAGCAAGGCTGAAGAGGGATGATGATGAGAGATTACATTCAAAACAAACAGAACACCCCTTCCAACAGAAAGGCCATTTACCAGATATCACTTGGGGATCATAAATTCCCTACATCTTGCTGTTGTCTGGAATCACTCATTTGAGAGGGTGGTTCATTTGATTTGGGGTGGTGCATGTGGCTGGCTGGGTAAGCCAGATGTTTGCAGTTTGGGTTGCCAAGAAGCTTTCTGTGAGCATCTATGCCACTGACACATTAAGGTGAACCAAGGCTTTCCCAGGAGCATGCATGGCCCACGAGGAAATTCAGTCCAGGGAGAGAAGTTCCAGCATCAGTGGCAGGAGGTGTAAAAGCAGCTCAGGGGTCCTGCTAGAAGCACACAGACTATAGAAATTGTCCTTTCCTCACCTTCTGAAGCACCTATTGGATTGCTGCTGGGCAGGGGCACAGAGAGTGAGTTGGAGGAGTTTGTGCAGCTCAAGTCAGGTCATCTTCTGAGAAAACTGAATCCATATTTTTGTGAAGTTTCCCTTTTTCTTTGACGATCCTCAGGTTTAGCTGCAGTAGGAAGGCTCTGAAGAGCAGACAGCAACCAGAAGAGGGCAGTGCTGTACTCAGACATCAGCCGACTGGAAAGCCAGGACCGTTGTGAAAATACCGTGATGAGAAATTATTTTTCTCATGTAGTCAGTTCACTTAATTAGGGACAGAGTCTTCTGCCATACTTATATCAGTCTTATTTTTTTATCTGGTCAATCTCTATCAGGGAAGTTACAAGATGTTGTCAAGGTAAATTGTGAGGGCAACACTCTGTTATGGTTTGTTTGGTTTTTTTCCTAATTAAAATGAGATCTGAGAGGACAAAAAGGAACGGATTGTCACATTAAGCTGGTATTTATTAATAATGATAAAAAGGAAAGACTTTATCACCTGAGGAACACTTTTCAATGTTTCCTGAAAGTGAACAAATTCTGTCTCCTTTCTTCTTTCTTCAGAAGTTTCGCTGTGCCCAGCCAGATCCCTCAGCCTGGGTGTCCATCACCTATAATTCACTCACACACTGTGCCATGTTTCCTTGTTCATTTCATCCCAAAGGATCCCAGGAGCCTTGACTACACTCAAATGTGGCTAAATCAGTTGAGATCAGATCCTTTCTTTGCTTTACAGTATGGTACAAAAAAACTATATCGTGGAAGAGGGTAGGGAGAGAGCTCAAAAACAAAGCCTCTAAAATATGAAAGAGACAAACCACATGTTTGCACAAACTAGAGCCAGACAGTGAACCATAGTGATCCATACTGGACATGACAAATGCATAGCTCATCCTGGCCTCCACCTGTAAGAAAGGAGGAATGACAGACACACTTTGGCTCCCAGGGAAAGACATATGAGGATCTGTGAACTGAAGTGTCCTAGGAGTCACAAGAAGTGTCTGCCACTTGATGTTAGAAAAGTAGATGTTTTATGCCCAGCAAGCTGAAAGACTGGGACATCAGCCTGTGTCTGTATAAAGGCTGCTGAAAGTACCTGCCATTTATCTCTCTGTACTTATTTTACAAAACAGCTACTTCTTTCCTGTCTTTCTCTAGCCAAGTGTGCAGTCCTACAGTTGCTCCTCCACTGAAATGGAGAACTGCATGTTTGGCTCCTGCCTCTCACCTCACTGCAGGTCAGTCCACATCCCAGAGTTGCCCACAGCCTTTCTCCTGCTCCCAAACCAGTCACAGTTGTGAGCATCACCACTGTTGCTGTGTGCATGCACATCTGCTGCCTATGTATCATCCTGCTCCACAAAGCTTGAATTTCAGGGTTAATGTAACTTGAAAGGGCTGGAGGAGATAAGTTTCCCATGTGCAGCATTTTAATGGCTCTCTTTGTACTACCAAATCCCAAAATTCTTGAATAGCTGTTTCTGATATCAGAGACAGTTTTCCTTGAGAAACAAGCACAGGGAAGAAAAGGAGCAGTGAGACAAAACCAAAAACAACGAAGACCAAGTTCAAAACAAATGGTGTGATTCTTCACAAAATGTGTAGTTAAGTTGTTAAAATACTTGATGAAGGATATTGTGGAAATCATTCATTTATTTGTCTTTGGGGGGAAAATGGACATATCCTTAAAAAAATGTCTCTATTTCTTCCATTCCTGCAAATATTGTAGCTAAGAAGTTAAACACACCTTGGGAGGTGATGCTCTGAGAAGTCTCCATTTATCAGCCTTTGAAAGCCTACTATTACGTATAGACAAAAAGAGAACAAAAAGTTACCAGCTAGGTGAGTTTTCATCTTTATGTCACCCAAACATCTTAGTGCCAACTAATCATGTTGCATATTAACATCAACATTCAAAGAAAACTTGTTTGAAATTTCTCTTGAGGACAACCTAGCAAAGATGTTCAGTGAATGACCGTTTTTTAATTCACTTTCTTCCTGAAGACATTTTGCAGTCACAACAAGCCTGAAGCCACACTAGACACCATGGTACTTGAATGATGATCTCAGACTTTGCAAATTAAGCAGGGTCAGGATTGTGACATATTTAACTGGAGAAATGATCAAGACAAATCCAGCAACCCCCAGGATGTGACATGGGAATTTTGGGGCTGAACCAATGTCACTGGATGATGACTGTTACTTACCTCTTGCTTTTTTACAGAACTTCACCCTTAGGTAATGCACTTACCTACATATGAGGATATTCAATGATGTGTTTGTAATTGGAACTCCATCCACTTGATGAGAAAGCTTTCAGACAGTTGGTTATTAGTCAGAAAGATCACATCAAACCCAGTGAGGGGACCAGATTATTTAAATGTTAGTGTGGGGAGAGGTGAACATAAAGGAACTATTCACAGCCAATACATTCGATTTGCTTGACATTCTCTGCAGGGTCTGAAGTGAAATTATACCCAAACATATCTAGAGTGCAAATAGCTGTGATACAAAATGGCAAATTATTTCTTATGTCAGTGACAAACCCTTTCAAAGGAAAGGACTTACTGGGGGCCTTATCATGATTCTGATTCATGCTTTCTGAAAGAAATAATCGTTTGAGGATTGCTGAATTGTTACAGTTTGAAAACTTCAGGAGAGGAAAAGCTGAAATCTGAGCAGTCATCATCTGATTACACCAGTTCCTCCTGAAATGTTAAGTGTATATAATGTTTTTTCCTTATGGATCTTAAACTGATAATAGTCTTGCTGTTAAAATGCTGTATTGTGCAATGGAAGAAGCAGATGTTTTCTGCTGAGTAGTGCAGTTCTTGTCAGTGAAATTTCTGTAAAGGTTTAATATGTTATATCCAAGAGGCTCTACTCCTAGTTTGAATATTTGCCCTTGGGATCCATTTACAAGCAGGTACTTCTGCAGTAAGGAATAAAAATCTCTCCCCCTACCTTACTGCTTTATTGAACTGAATCTTGGAGGCAAACACAACGTTCCCAGCCCCCTATTTACCACGAACGAAGGTCAGTCAGTACCCTACCAGTTTTCATTCTCCCTCCATAATTGCTTCTCACATTGAAAGAAACATTTTTTATTACTCTCTGCCAGTGTGTGTTCACGCATAGCTCATGTCATGGATTTATTTTCTCTTCTAGCTTGCTGGAATGTCCACTTCTTAGTTTATCATCTGATTCTTTTTCAAGGGAGGTTTCCTAAAAGCACATATGTGTGTATAGAAGGGATGCAGACTTTAGCTTGACAATCATTTCTTCCTACTGGCCCCAGAAGTTCAGCTGCTTACATCTCAAAAATATGTTGCAGTTGGGTTAATATGAAAGAAATAAAACAAATTAACTAGGTTTGTATTGGGAGTTTTAGGGACAGTTTATTGAGTGGCAACATATTTCAGTCACTTGCATTTCCTACTTCATATTGTCTTGTATGAATAAAATATGCTTGTGAAAATTCCCTCAGAAAGGAATAATCTGGTAAAAGTGGTTTTAATTTTGTTGCTCTGTTCATGTTACAAAACTGAGTGAGATGTTACCTTCAGCCAGAAATCAAAGCTTTGTCATAAAAGTTAGATTTTCTATAAGAAAATAGCAAGATCTTCTAGAGAATAATAAAGAAAATATTACTTATGTGCAAGTGGAAAATCCAGTAATGCATTACATGAGATATAACGTGTTCATATGATTATCTAATGGATACCAAATTGTCATGCAGCACCAATGTGCTTACAAACCAAGTCAAGGTAGCTGCATATGCTGTTATGATAGTTGCAGAATCAAATTAGACTTAAAAATGTAAGCACACTTTTGGATAAAGCTGGATCATCATGGTCATCAAAAAAGGTGGCCCTTGCAGCCCTCGTTTCTGTGTGCTGAAGCAAACTGGTGCAGCGCTGACTCTCCTGTGCTCAGTGCCCACCCTATCCTGCCTCTCCATCTCTGTGGGCATAGGCAGCAAGGACAAACATGTGCCCAACACATTTTGAAAGCTTCTTTTTGGTATCCTGATGTGAACCCAGCTTCAAGGGTTAAGCTAATATATTGACGCCTGAATTTGGTATCCAGCCTGTAAGCACAGTGTCTGTGGGTGATAACCAGGGACAAAAAGAAGAGGGGAATAACACCTTACATTCCCAAGTTAGGTTTCAAAAGCCCTTAGTCCCTCTGGGTGTGTAAAAGAGTTAGGAAGATATATGTCTAAAGGCTTCCACAGTGTTCCATAATGAGGATCACAAATGTAACCAAGCCAGACTGAATAGATGAAATGGAAATCCAAGCCAGTGTGGTTCTCAGCATTGAAAACTGTTGGGATAATTTGGGCCTGTTATATTTTTCCTGGTTGTCCTTCTACAGCTAGTGTACCAGTTATACAAGTTAGTTAAAGCATCAGTAATTTGTTCCACAAATCCCAGTGTCGAAATCCCTTGCTGACGTGTCGATGAAACTGTACTCAGAGAGTCTAATTAAAAGCACAGCAGTCTATAAAACTGGCTAAATTCAGACAACATCCGCTGCAAAGCAGAGACGTCTGACCGATACATAAAGCCAGGTTTTCTGTGAGACATTCAAAAAATTAAAAAACACCCAAACAAGCAAAGATTAGAAAATGAAAAAACAAAAGTAAAAAGGACCAATTATATATTATAAATAGGTACGTGCACATACACACATATATGTATGTGCAAATATATATATGTAACAGAAACAAAATCGGTGTTGTGTGATTGTTTGAGTGATAACAAATCCCTTGGCTTTTGCTGAAGTAATAAAGATTAAACAGCACAATGGTTTTCAGAAAGTCCTCTCTTGTTTGGCAGACTTTTAAACCACAAAATAATAATAATTTGAGCCTTAGCCAAATCCCTTCTCCACTGAGTTCACTGAGATCCCTTTTGCTGAATCAGAGCGTAACATTACCATGTGTGTTTATGGTAACAGCTCCACAATGCCTTTTGGCTGGAAAATTAGTGAAACTGCCCATGCTTTTCATTAACTGATGAGTAATCAAATATCATCTAATATCCAGTTGCTTCAGACAGTCTACTCATTAGGACTGAATTACAGAGCTGAGAGATATAATTTTCTTTTCTTAGCTATCACTGAGCCGATATTTTACTGTTGGCCAGTTTTATTTTCCTTCTGCCTTTCTCTGTTTTGTTTGTTTTATTTATTTGGTGGACAGACACAATAGCTGCAGTTTTGCATTGGATTTAACACAGTTAAAATCTAAACTATTCTTGAAAAGGATGATGCTATTTCTCCTTTCATCTCAGGCTATTCATTCCCTTGTCCACTTTTTGCCGCACCAAAGCTGGTGTAGGTCTCTGATGAGTCAGGCCAAGGAGTTGCTCTGTTTGAAAACTAACTTAAAATAAAAATCTGCAGAGGTTTATACCAGTCTTGAGTACATTGTCATAACATAAATGGGAAAGATGAAGTATTCCCTGCCGCACAGAACATGGATTTGAAGAGTCCTTAGATATCCAAAACTCATACTAATACATAAATGATCCACTTTGGTAGTGTCTCTCTGAAGATGCTCAGTGTTAGATGTAGCTTTAAAGGGAACCAGAGCTCAGACATACTTCATGAACAGATTAAATTGCCCAAATGGAGATGGCAGCGGTCCCTCCCTGAAAGTCTTGGTTCAGTATAATTAAATCTCACCTGTTAGCTTTGCAAATCCTCCAGAGATTAGCAAAATTATTTGCTATTAAATCTTACTAAATTAATTAGGTTATTTTGACGGGTTACATTTGGTTCATTTCAGAAGTGGCGCTCCAGTTTCTATAAAGTCACATTACCATTCTTTGCATAATCTTTGACAACACACGTTCTTTTAAGGCAAATTTTTCTAGCCTAAATCCACAGCTAGGAGAAAACTAGTTTTTTGTTCAGAAGTGAAGTCATTTAGGTTTTATTTTTTATCATAAACCATTTCTAATTCTTTTATTTTGCTTTGTGTAAGGAAGCTGGAATGAATAATTCACAACATAATCATTTGGTCATAGTTGTTATAGAACAATAAAGATTTTGTTTTCTTCTTAGTGTTCTATCTTCAAAGTGGGGATAGAATTTCTGTCTTATAGAAACGTTACAAAGATTTATTAGTTAATGCTTGGACTGCATTTTCTCTATGCTAAATACCATGTAATTATTTAATGTTCCTGTTACAGATGGTTGACACTGTGTTGCTTCCTTGGAGTAGTGATCACTTATTTTATTTTTTTTAGAATCTGAAAATCTGAATGATAAATTTGTTCTGAGTAATGCACCAAACATCAAATCACAACTGTGGAGGTTTTAAAATAATGCTAAGAATAATACTCCAGTGTATGATTTTTTTTTTATTTGTTAGATCCTAATACACAAAATGTTTCTATAGTTTTATACAAAACTGACAAAAAAATCTTGCTATACTTATTGGTAATCTCAAGAAGACTCTTCAATATTTTTTACTTCCTATGGCCTAGATTGTGACACGGTTTTATTGCAGCACTTACCTTTAGAGAATAGAGCTATTTATATGATTAAATTTCAGGTGTGTGCTCAAAAACATGACTGCGGTGTTGAGGAATCTAATAAAAGTTCATCACTTATTAATTGGAAACTAGTTTTACTATGTGCACCTGAGCACAAAAAATAGCAAAACTGAGTCACTAAAAGTACTGGTAGAAAAAGGTCTGTTTGCTTTTTAGAACAGATTGAGGACTTCAGCCCTCAACACCACACACTCTCTGTGTGTGACAACCACTCACCATTTTTGAGTGGGTTACATTTGTTTGATTTCACTCTATGGGGTCTCTAAGCATAGTAGGCTCCAGCCTGACAAAAAACAGTCCAGCTGCCAGCGGATGGAGAGCAAAGCAAGCAAGGGTGTGACTCTAGGTCTAGAAATTGTGATTGTACTTCATGTTTATTTTTGCTAGATTTACGAAAGAGATATAAATAAACAGAAACAACTAAAAAAAATGCCTGTATGACTCAGTTGCGTTTGATATCCCCTCTTACATGTTGTGCTCTGACTATGGCACTAGAAAGTCATATTCTTCCTTCAGTACATTGAAGGATCTCATATTGTTGAATTTGTCCCTGAATGTTGGATGTGTTGGACGACTTTCCCTCCTTCCTTCAGTGTAGTGGTGGGACACCCTCCAAGGGAAGGGACCTGACTTCTTGCTGTGGCCAATGGGTTTGTGGTAAAGTTGAGGCTTACCTTGTACTTTAGGGGTACCCCAGTCTTTCCTTGCACGCAGAACAGAAATCATATGGTCATAGCTTGTTAAAAACCTGTCCTAGGAATTTTTGGATCAAAAATACAAATGCCTAATGAGACTAGATGTTATTAAACTAGATTGCTATTATACTATATTGTAGTGTAAGACTTAGAAATTAAGACATCCTTCAAGTCCAGTTTTAGATGCTCAAGATTTTTTCATTAGACCTGGTCTGTGGGCTTTGAAGAGATCTACCTCCTTCAGCAGTTCACTTCAGGTTGTGTCTGCATTTTCACAGCTTTATGTAGGCAGCCCTAGGATTTCCTGTTGCCAAAGTTGAATCACAGGTGACTTTCATAAATGCAGCCTGCAGAGAGTGATCCAATTTTGTACTAAAAGAAACGCTTAAAATATGAGTCTTCAGATGTGAGACATTTGTCATGTATTTACCTACATTCTCTGAAATAAAGAGTCTCAGTTTTGTGGAGGATCAGGCTTTACAACCCACCATTTAGGGAAATCTCCATTTGGCTGAGACCTATAACACATTTCACTTTCAGAACCTACATTGCCAAAAACCAGCACCCCAAACTTTTAACTCCGTGAATATATACCCACATCTTTCCAAATCAGGGCCATCACAGCATTTTTGTTTCTCACTTTCTGTGATATGCTTTCACCTCTCCAAAATATATACCCACCTACCCTTGCCTCTATCTTTTTTTAACGCCCTGGAAGATATGTTTGATTCTGGATATATTCAGATGTGTCTGATGTGTCTGTGATCTCATCCAGCTTCCCAATTCTCTGCTGTCCAGCTTGAAAGGCTGTCCAGCTTTCTAGTCAGTCAACACTGGTTTGACAAAGTTCCTTTGTAAATTGCTACACATTGCATAGTAGAAAAGCTGCAAGAGACAGAAGCTTTTACTTTCCAAAGAGCAGTTGCCGCACAGTGTCCTATTCCTGCTTGAGGCAACAACTCCCACCTTTTGAACTTATCACTTCATTTCCATACATATTGCTGTCCAAAATTAATGCCTTTCACATTTCAGAGTGCTAAAATATGCAGTCAGAAAATCAGCACATTTGATAAGCAAGCAGATCATGAACTGCTTGTGAGCCACATTTTGGGCATCACTATTATAATCAATAGAGAAAAGCTACAGTGAAATTGCCTATAGTATCTAAATATGAAAGTTTTGAGAAAGAGATTAATGTTTTCTTTATCTCTTGAAGACACAAAAGGATGTCTTTGTCTCTCCTGAAATTCCACCAGAGGTACAGCAGGGATGAATTTGCTTCATAAAAACAAAATTACACAAAAGAAAATTAAACTAATAAAAAGAGAGAGATTACAACAACAATAAAAAACAATTGGCAAAAGAGAAAACAGCTCCCCCTCCTTATTGTTATGCATTCAGAATCAGTGTCTTACTCATTTGTTAAACTTTTATGGAACAGGGAGTCTCAAATACTAATTTTCTTCAGCATGAAAATGCCCTTTTTAATGCGATGAATATGATGCTTCCACTGCAGGCAAGAGCAGGCATCTGGGGGATGCTAATGTTATATTCTACTCTGCTGGAAGTTTGTGGACAAGACATCTTCGTCTTATTATTTTTCCTACTGTTTTTCTCCTAACCTGCTGATGCTGCAAAAACATCTGGTCAAAACCCATCTGTTAAAACAAACTGTAAAAGAATTTTGATATCACCATGTTACAATTTTCACTGGTAGTGAGGAAAAAAAAATCACTTTCCCAGAAAGTAAACTCTTTTGCCTCAAAAATCAAATGGTGTCCATGTGGAAATGAGGCATGCATTCCTCATGGGAAGTGCAGCCAGGAGATGTGCTGTCATGGCTGTCCATGAGCCACTAGCGTTCCAAGTGACATTGTTGGAGGGATGTCCCTTGCATTCTGCTAAGTGGGGATCTGATGAATCACAGGAAGGGTTATCCTACAGACATGGAGAGAAAGAAGCACTGCAAGTGTTATTTAATTGCAAGAAAAAGAATGTCTTTTTCCTTCTGTGAAAAATGAAGAATTAAAGTTTTACAAGTCAGAAATTGAAAAACCTGTGTACAGTGATCAAAACCTTTGCTTCAAGGTCTTCATATGGGTAAGCATATCGCTGAGCCCAACATGACTTGAATTTCAGCAACCATAATAGAAATAATTAGCTATACCTGTTCATTTGCAGAGGTTTTCATTATTTGCTGAGTTTTATTTAGTGTCACTGTGTGTATACTAACAACACATACAGCTCTCCAGTACTTTTGAAAAAGTAGGTCATTTAAACAGCCAAATATCACAGGGTAACCTTAACTATTGGTAAGAAGATGGACCAGAAATTATGTTCATGGCCGTACTTGCAAGACTCTGATGATGATAATAATAATAATAATAAAAGAAGATATCATGCCGTTGACAAATAGAAACAATTTTATATCTAATAGGATTTAAGTAATAAAGGCTGAAAGGCTGCAACAGCTCAGCTGCAAAGAGATTAGATGCATTATGTTTTCTCTGTGTAATAAAACTTGTCAAATAAAGCTGAATAAAATCTTCTTATCTGTGTCTCAGGCTTATTTTTCCTGCAGCCTCTTTCTTTTCAGCTGATTGCAGGAATTGCCATTTCTCTAGAATGGTTACACACACGACAGTTCAATTAGAGTCAAGTTAGTGAAAGTTATTGCTGGATTTGCTTTTGGCCGCATCTTTTTTTTAAAGCAAAGGACATCTGCAGCATTTGGGAAGAAGGAAGCAGATCAAAAAACCCACTCTACCAATCTCTGCTCATATTTACTGGACAACTGGACTGAACTATGCATATAACTGTAGTGCCATTAAATTTAGCACTGCTTTACACAAGATCTAGTTCTGATTTAAAAATAAACCACGTCAAAATAGCAAGACAGCCTTCCTCAATCACACTTGCTGCTGCCTTGGCTGCTCCAATCTGTTCCTTTGTAAGGTCTCCCTTTTCTCACCCTTTTCTCTACCACCTCTGAGCACTATCTGAATTCCTTCTGCATTTTTTCTACTCCTCCTGCCTCAGTTTCTCCACATCTTTAAAGGAAAGTGTCATGAATAGTCTTTTTATGTCTGTTATGCTAATTTTTGCTGAGACCTTTAAGATATGCAGATGGTATTTGCATTCAGAAGTGTGAGTTGTTATTATTACTGTTAATAAGATGTGACACACTGACATTCTACCAACCTTTCCATGAAATCCAAGGCCAAACCTTTGCCCGAGTTACAAAACAGACTTGGATTTGCCATGTGGTCCATCCTTCCATCCAGGTCAGTATTTCTGAACTTATCTGTGTGTCAGATTTAAATTGCACAAGCATCTAAAACAGAGGTACTGTTGCAAATAGTGGATGGGAAGAGTGAATTACATGCATGTTTGAGCAGCGTTGCCGTTGGCAAGTATTTGAACAAAGTATATTACCTTCCAAGGCAAAGCAGTGAACCTAGTAAGAAAAGCCAAGGGATCTGTCCAAGCTGATGTGATACGTAGAGACACAAACATCATCCATAAATCAATAGGCATTGATTTAGGTAAATGAGAGCTTTGCCCCTAGGTAAGAAAAAATTTACTTATTTATATGTATGTATTTAAAAGGTTTCACGCAAGATTTCAGGAGGCATATATCCAATATTAATTAAAATCTAAGTGTGGTATGTCAGTGCTCACAAACTCATTATTTAAGTTAGGGGTTTTTTGTTTCAAATTAAAGCTTTTCTCCTCCATTTTCCCACTCCACATAGAAAGTTCAGGAAACAAATGCATGATGACAATACGATAACCAATTAAGGGGAAAAAAGCTGAAAATCAGTTTCTGGTGCTGAAACTACTCAAAATCTATGGTATATATGTGCCTGAAACAATTTCTGGCCACCTTTTAAAACACATCTCTTTCTTGGGGTAGAGAGGGAAAAGAAATTTCTATATAAGTTTAATCTAATAATTTAATTTAGTGACAGTCCTAATTGCATGAATCTGGGGAGACACTGGAAAATAAGGGTGAGTGCAAAGCCTCTGTCACCCTGCAGAGAAGTGCTACCGTCGGTTCTGAGTGAGTCAGCACAAGTCCCCAGGGAGGGAACTGCATTAACCAGAGTATTCCCAACCTCCAAACTGGCATTACAGAGCCTGGATATGCAGGTTTATTGGAAGGATGGGGGTGATTAAGATGCTTCTCTTCTTTTAATAGCACAGGAAATCTGATGACTAGAAGGATGCATTATTTGGGATTTGAAGGCACTAAAGCAACGAGGTCAACCCAACTGTCAGTAGAATGCATACGCACATCACTCTCTCATCTTGCTTGTCTGATCACAACTGCAGCCCTGGCCTCCAGCACAGGCTTTCTACAGAGCAGGCTGAAATGTGAGTGTGCACCATTCAACCCAGTGGTCAGAACAGCCCAGGTCTTGGGCTCTTTTCCCCAATTCCCCACTTCTTCACACATATGTTTCTATTAATACTACTACTGCAAGGATATTCTTCCTTCCTTATGAGGTAAGGGAAGAAGGGAAATTCTCTTCAGAGGCTTAAATCAAGAATGACTCCACTGATATCAATGATGTTCATAGAATCATACAATATCCTGAGTTAGAAGGGACCCACAGGGGTCACCAAGTCCAGCTCTTGGCCCTGCACAGGACAAGTTTGTTTGGTTTGTTTCCAGCTGAAGTTGTCATCCATTTGTTGAGATGACCTCAGGTATAGGTGCTGATAAAAGGTATTATGTTAGTATTTGGATGAGTAAAGTTGCATTTTTAGAATGTGCAAGCCTTTTCCACTTGTCTCCCTGTCCTGTGACATCAAGTTGTTCACAACAGTTCAGTTATAAATGAATGTAGGGAACAGCCTACATAAATTGGCCAAGAAAGCCACTCTGGCCTGTGTCAGAAATAGTACGACCAGCATGACTAGGGAAGTGATTCTTCCCCTGCACTCAGTACTGGTGAGACTGCACCTTGACTGCTGTGTCCAGTTCTGGGCTCTTCAACTCAGGAAGGACACTGAGGTGCTGGAGCGTGTCCAGAGAAGGGCAATGGAGCTGGTGAAGGGTCTGGAGCACAAGTCCTGTGAGGAATGACTGATGGAGCTGAGGTCATCTAGCCCGGAGAAGAGCAGGCTCAGGGGAGACCTTACCACTCTCTACAAACATCTGAAAGGAGGCTGTAGGTGCAGGTCAGTGTCTTCTCCCAAGTAACTAGTGACAGGACAAGAGGACATAGTCTTAAGATGTGCCAAGGGAGTTTTAGGTCAGATGTTAGGAAGACTTTCTCCACAGAAAGGTTGATTAGACATTGGAATGGGCTGCCCAGGGAGGTGGTGGAGTCAGGAAAGACTGGACATGGCACTTGGTGCCATGATCTGGTTGACATGGTGGTGTTACGTCATAGATTGGACTCAATCCCAGAGGTCTTTTCCAGCATAATTGATTCTGTGATTCTGTGATTCTGTAAAGTCACTCCTTTCCCTTATCTGATCAAACACTTGCTCTAAAAATCCCTTTCCACCAAGGTTCAGTTCTCCCTGTTTGACAGATTTTAAGGCACCTGCATGTTTCAGCCCTCTGGACACAAAATTCTTCATGTAGGTACAAAGCCAACTTATTTCTCTAGGAATATGAACAGAAGTCAAGAGAGCAGAGAAAATGGAGAATTGCATCCTCTGCTTACATTTCTCCACCTTCCTCTCTTCCTCTAAGGTTATGAAAAAAACATGTGTTCAAGTAGAGACTTGTTTTAGTTCTTGTCAGAAGCTCAGAATTTAATATCAGTTTCTTTCTGTTTTGTTTGGGTTCTCTCATTTTCTTTTGCTAGTAAAGACTTAATGAAAGGTAGCCTGACAGAAAATGCTGGTATCCAAGCTGTGGAGGGTTTGCTGCCACAAAAGTCCTTTAATACTTAAAGTTCATCCTTATCACTGCTATTGGATATAACGGCATTGTCAGATTGCTTTCTGGCATCAGTTTTCACACATGATTGACAGGTGTAATAAGGAGGTAGGCAAGAAACTCAACTTGTTGCAGGACAATGGATGTGCACATTAGAAGCTTTCTGAATGCAGAATGTTACTAAAAGCCATAACCTGATATCAGTAGTGAAGGTGGCTGCAAACCACTCAGTGCACTTCAATTCTTGATATTTTTTTGTTTTGTTTTATTGCTTACTTCTTGTAATAGATCAGTACCTGTGTCCCCAAGGTATTTCTTGCTTACCAGGAGCCCCCAGGACATGGAAAACAATTAAAGACATTGATATTCTTGCTTCAACATTAAGCCAGGGAAAGAACTGACAGGAATTTCAAGCTCAGTTTGCATGCAGGAGCTGGTTACCATTTCCATATGACTTTCAGACTCTCTCTACACTCAGTGAAAACCTGAGAAAGACCCAGCACAGCCTGAGGCATGATTTGCTCCAAACAGCTTTTGATTCCCACCAGCATAATTTACTGGAAACATTCTGCTTTTGTTGGAAACATTCACAGCCAGTCTGGGAGCTACTGAAACAGGTTCCTATAATGTAGAAGAGGTTTTGAATAACAAAACTCAAAGTAACCATGGCCAGTGGTTGGACAGAGCATCTTGTGACTGTCCTTGCAGCAGGTCCCAAAACATTTATGCACTTACGGTTTCAGTCACTTTTTTTTTTTCTTTTAATATATTGAACATTTAGATGCCCTACTGCCAGGCCAAGCTGGAGTCCCAGTAGCCCAGCCTTGCACAAGCAGCCTTGTTCTTTTGGATTTCACCCATCTGAACAGCTGCTACTCAAGTTCCCCAGTTGGTACTGTATGAAATGCTGAGTGACAGTGGCTGGGGAGGAGAAGGGGGAGAAAGGAGGTCCTTGAGGTCTAGGGAGATGATGATCCATATGATCTCTTAGCTCATGCTCAATACACGTTGTAGCCTGGCCATGGTCTTGGGCTGTGCTCAGGAACACAATGAGAGCTCCAATGTGGTTTTATGAACAGCTTTTTCCTTCCTGAAAAAGGAAAGAGATGTAGTGCTATAGACCTGAAGGATTTCTGGGATGTAGCTTGACATTTCTAATTTTGGCTTGCTTACTTTGCACTCACCAGCAGCTCTTTAGGTTTTAAACACATAAACCATGCATAAATATAAGCACTGTATTTCTCAGGAGTAACTCCATAAATTAATGGAACAAAAATATTTTATAAAAATGCCAACCTGCATTTGATGTGTGTGTAAAGTTCAATAACACTAGTATAGATGACAACCTTGTGTAATTACACTACTGTTTTACCTAATCTCATCCCAGGGGCAAATCTCATTCCCAACCACTTCTGACTAAATAAAGGGAGTTGCTCAGATGACTTTTAAGGTGAGACTTTAGTATGAGTCACCCTCTTCTTCCTAGTGTTTTCATTCCCCCATCTATTCCCATTTCAGCCTTGGGCAAGTGAAGACTTGTGACTTGCTCTTTCATCAGCAGTTCCTTTGTATGTTTAAATGATTGAAGTGTTTCTCTGCAAAAGTTATTGTGTTTCAGAGAGAGGTGAAATGTTGCTGGTTATACTGCAGTTTGTATTTCGAGGTTGCCCAGATACACATCAGAGATAAGGGACGAGGGATGTTTCTGATTAATACTACCAATGTTTACTGTCTGTGCAGCAGTAGAGAAAGACCTCCAGAGCTCCAAGTGCAACGGGTGCATCTAATGAGAATCCATGGCTGTAAAGAGTGAGTAGACAAACATTCATCTCTATGACCTTGGCTATCTACAAGGTATGTATCTAATCTGACCGCCTTGTCCAAGCTCCCTCTGTACTTGGTGGAGAGGGTGATAAGTCCCTCTGGTTTCAGACACCTTTCTCAGGCTGAGATTAATCATCTCAGATGATAATCTTTCTCTGTTGGCTCTAGTGGAAGCTGATGTGACTAACATGGATTAGATAGTTATGTTTCAGATGACTGATTTCCTTATACCATTATGTTTGGTAAACTAAAGTCTTCTGTACAGGAAGGAAGGAAATGGACGAAGCCATCATTTCATGATGCATGGTGCCAGGTAGTGTGACTGTCAAATGTGTGCACTTATCTTCATTTCTTGTACACCCAGCTTGGGAGCTGGAATAGGAAATTGTATTATGATTCTTGCTTTCCTGTCATTTCTTCAAGTAACAGATTGATAAGCAAGCACAAAACTGGATATTCACACATATAGAACAAATATATTATATAGTAAACAATAATGAATGGACTCTTTTGATTGGGGTTTTCTTATACTTACATAGCATATTATGTCTGATTTTAATTGTCAAGGCTAAAGAAACACATAGCTGCTGATTTGCCTTTTTATGACTGAAAATCTAACAGCACTGTAATATTACCACTTACTTCTGACCCTGTGGAAGAATAATCATAAAAACAGCAATACCTGGGGGCTCAAGGTGAGATTATCTGTCATTCTCCTCAGCAGCAGGAGCTGCTCAGAATGTTAATCAATGCTGTTTCCAATCTAGTTCCAGAAGCAAACACTCAAACTACTCAGTCCTAAACTGTGTTATACCAATGGCCTGTCCTTCCTTCACATTCCACTTCTTGCACTCTTACACTGCCCGGATGCAACTGTCAGGGGCTTTACAGCCCCCCTTCACTCATAATTTTAATTTACAATGAGGATGATGAAACAGTAGAATAGGTTGCCCAGAGAGGTGGTAAATGTCCCATCCTTGGCAACATTCAAAGCCAGATGGGACAGGACTCTGAGGTGCCTGATCTAGCTGAAGATGTCCCTGCTTATTGCAGGGGGGTTGGACCAGATGACCTGTAAAGGTTCCTTCCAAGCCAAACTAATCTATGAATCTATAAGCAGTTATACTGCTCAAAAATGACAAAATCGAAATGAAAAACTGGGAAGGGTCATTGCTGTGTTCTGGCTGGGAAGATTTATCAATATTGGGTTGTATGCCTGCACATTGTAAGGTCCAGGTACTTGGCATTAAAGATTCTGCCACACTATAGGTGAAGTCTGCTGAAGCCTGCAAACAGGAAAAGCTCGTCAAATTTGGCATGATCCTGTGGATTTGACTTTGGGCAGTGTTTAAGTTGGTCCTTTCCTTCATGATATGTTCAGAGATATCAGACATACCTCCCAAACCTCTGTTGTGAGATTTTAATATTCCTGTCATAGAGTCTGCTGCACCACTGCACTGAAGAGTACCGGGTGGTGATGCCTAAAAGAAAATTCGGGGAGAAGAAAAACTCTGAGGCAATTTAGTTTTGAAGGTGAGATAAGGAAAGGGTTTTAATTTGTGCCTAGATATAGGATTACAAGATGCGCACGCGCCCGTGTCTCAGATGTTAGAATTTATAATATTCTCTGTCCAATCCCTGTTTTAGTCCACTCTCTGGCTTTTACCCTGATCCACCCCTGTCTCACCCCTGGGAAATTGGGACTGGGGGCTTTTTGAGTCCCTTTTTTCATCAATCTTCATCTTCTTCGGGGTACAGGGGGCATATATTCACCCAGTTCTTGACTGTACTTTCACCATTTAGGCCAAGGTACAAGCATTCTCCAAACAGAACAGGCCTATCTTAAAGAGACACTAAACATTTCTACTGGAATTCAGGGGGTAGAATTGATATGGGGAGCATGGAGTGGGGTAATAGGGTTGGGGAATGTGTGTATCTTCTGTGTTAAGGGTAAACGAATGAAATGCTGCTGCTTCTAAATCTACTTCTGCTATATAACTACTTATAAAACTTATAAAAATTAGAAAAATCAAAAAAAACCAGATGGACCTTAAGGCATCAGTGGTTCACCTTTTCCAAACAGTTCCCTCCAAACATATAAGAGCATGGCAGGAGACCAGAAGTTCTCTGCATGCTGCATTCAAGGAGTAAGTGTTTGAAACCAGGAGCAGCCATTTGCTGTCAGACTGATTTATTTTCATAGCACAGCATTTAAAGGAAGGATTTGACTTCACTTGCAGGAAAGGACCAATATTTATTTTTTTTCCCAACTTTTAGATTTAAAGTCTTGTTTAAAGAGCTTTATTGAGGATTAAATCAGAGACACTTCTGTGATATGAAGAAATGGTGCAGCTTCTGTGTTTTCATCACCTATGGATGAAGCCAAGCATCAGGACCGTGGAAAATCAGCTTGAAAGAAAAAAATCAACAAACAAATAGAGCATTTCCCAATTTAATTATAATTTTATGAAAAGGTAACTGCTTATTTTTGGGGGGACTTCAATAAAAATTTGCATATTCTGCTTCTAGAGAATTCTTGGGGCAATTTATCTCTGTTTACAAATGACAGTTTCCTTCTACGTATTTGTTGTGTCTGTTGAACACATGATAAACATAGGTTAGAGGGTATCAAGACTGTAACATGGTATGTATTATTTTCTGGTTTTATACTCCCCCTTGTTCTCTTTGGTTTGGGTTTTTTGACCTCCTAATGCCTTTGCTCCCTCAGCCAAAACACCAAGAAACATCAAGTCTCTGCAGGGGAAAGGTACTCCTTAAATTTTTTTTGGTTTCCTATGCAGCAGCAGCACAAAGTTATAGTATTTTTGACACAAATAACCTCAGTCTTTAATCTGCAGCCCTGCTTTACATAACATTCAATATGCCAATATGTCAGGAGAAAAAGTATTCCTAGGTTTTTCTTCTTTGGGGCAAATAGGAAAACACTTGACAAGGAAAAACATTTTAATAACAGAGTTATATCTTTTCTTTTACTTTTTCATCTCTTTTATTTCAGTTACTTTAGGAAGGTGCTTGGTTCTAAGTATTGGAGTTTGAAAATAGAGTAGTTTAAATTTTATTTTATTTTTTTCATTGTATTTCACTAGTGAGAAAAGTCTCTGGGGGACATTCGCAGTGTGTATGAGTCTTATTGATCCCCCTATTAAAGATGCATTCCTGAACACAAGCCTTTTGGCATCTGCCATAATAAGTCTTTCTGCCAAAACAGACAGGATCTACTCTTGAAGCAACCCAGGATCAGGACCTGGGAAGCACCAGCACTGTGCTGTCTCTGGGGGATGTTGCCTTCCTGTCACACATTCCCTGTGTGGCCTTGGGCAAGTCATTTGACAATGATCCAAAGTCAGGGAGTTTCACAGGTTTGTAAATCTGCAGAAAGATTGATGATCAGTTAGTGTTTCCTGCTCCTGTAGGATTTCCCTGATTGAATTTATCTTTAAAATTTGTTACATCTTTAAGTAAAAGTTCATGCAAACCTGTCTTGACTTTAACGTGCCCAGTAACAGTACAACTCCCGGTTATCATTCCCCTGGTTAATTACTATTCATATCAAAGAAACCATGGTGTTCTTGAGGAAGCACAAGGCCTGAAGTTTAAGTATTTATTTTCTCTCTGCAGTATCATTACATAAAGAATACAACAGAGGAAACAGGATTTAATTTCTGACTCACAGTTGCATCAACCTCAGCAGAACAGTGGCACATGAGCTAATTGGATGTGAGAGAGTCCAGATCTCAATGCAGTCTAATTGAATATTCTGATTATTAGCTCAGGCACTGATCTAGGCTGTTTAGTTTAGTTCATGCAACCTGAGTGGCAAGAATGGAGCTGTGTTGAACCAGTGGCACTGATCAGCTTGTGGCTTCTCGTCCCAGCTGCCAAGGCACCACTTCACAGTTCCTGTTAGTGCATGCCATGCTCATAAGGCAGGACTCTTTGGACAGGACAAGGTTTTAGGCAGGTCTCCAATTTTGCTTACAGATGTTTGGAAGTTCTGTGGAATAATAATACTGTAATGCTGTACTGACTCTCAGGCCAGGCTTCAGTGTCTGACCAGGTCCAGCATGTGGCCAGCTTTTAGATTCTGAGCTCTCATTTAGCCTATGTAAGAGAGACATCAGCGATGCTGCAACATGATCAGACAAACAGTATTGTGACAGACTGATTCTCCTTGCAGTCTGAGCAGGACTAAGGTGGCTAAACATAAACATCTAGGGGACGCCACCAGGTCCCAACTGCAGTTTTAAAAGAGTGTTTCTGTTTGTGCAGCACAAACAGGCAATGCTGCTAGGAATTGTCAGATCTCTAAAGGCATCAGAAACAGCACTAGAGTCCAATGTATGGATATTTCAGTGACAGCATCACTAACAGAAGAAAAACTCCTAAATCTACTTGAGGTTGATTGAGAAGTATAGGTCACAAACCTTAGTGATCCATTAAAGCATCTGCTTTCACCAATCTCGGCTGCTTAAGCCCAGACTAATCCACCCTAAACTTAGACATTTAAGACAGGGTTAAGAACCCGTGTGCGAGTGTCACTTCTGTAGTTAGTCACAAGAGAAGTATATCTAAGAGTTTATCTAAAATCTAACAGATTCTACATGGGATTATTCCAGAGTTTGCCAGCTATCTAATTCTTGGCCAGGTTCTTTCTTCCTACATGCTTATTTTGATTCACATGAGATGGATTTTTGCTTTGTGGTAGCAGTTTTCCTGAAATAGATGGTCTGGCTGAGTCCAAGCTTGTGAGTGACTACCCTGCAGCCAGTGGAGCTACATCTGCTCTTGAAAATGTGTGAGAGCAGAAGCAGGTGCCCCTATTGTTCAGAAAATAATCTGGGTATCAGACAAAATCAAGCATTTGTCTACCTGAAAAGCCCTGTGGCATCTGATGAAATGTAACTCTAGTTAGGTCTTATTACCCTTTTGTCATATAGATCAGAACTATCTAGATTCAAAATAGCTCTTCTAGTGAAAGGGAGAGGGCGGGGGAGAGGAGGAAACTTAGCAATGTGTGAAATGACATTTCAATGAGAAGTTTGCCATTGAGCTGACAGCTGAAATCTAAATTTTAGTAAGATGTGGAGAGTGGAGTTACATGGGCAGACCTTACCTGCTTGAAGGGCTCAAATTTTTGAGGGATGAACTGATATGGACATTTGGAAATGGCAGCTTACGTGGCATCAGACCCAAGTGGTGCGGGGAATGGCCCAGCAAGGGGAATATCCATAGATTGTTGCCATGCTTTGTTTTATGATATGAATGCTTTTGAATGCATTCATGTGATAAATAAATAAATAAATGAAGTACATCACTGTCACCAAGGGAGTTTTCTGATATTTATCAGAAAGATATGCGGCATTTTCCTTTTGAATAGCAATGCTTTTCACTGTTGACAGATTCCTGCAGGAGAATCTCAAAGTCTTAAAGGAGAACAGAATAGATTTTCAGCAGAATTAAAGCATAGCAACTGACATATTACAATGTTTTTGCTGACTAAGCATCTCCAATAAACTGAGAAAGTTAGATATAGAAAAATCAAATGTATGTCTGAAAGTCTTGAAGCAAGTCTAATTTTTGTGACATAAGAGTCAAGACATATTACATCGTCATCTCTATTTAATTGGAATGGTGTGTTTTATGCCATTAAAGAATTACTGGAATTGGTCTGATATTTACACCTCTTTTTATACCATCTTATTGGGTCTTACTACCAATCACCTTATTGCATTCAATGGTCATTAGATCATCATGGTTTTTCTTCTGGAGCATGGTCTGATATCTGGTTTCACATGATATAATTTTAAGAATCAGATTCTGTACAATTGCAAATTTCCCCTGACATGTTATGCTGAACTGACAATACCCTGCCTTGCCTGTAGGTATTTAAGTGGAGTGACAACGCACGGATGTTCCAGACTATGTAGAACTGTTTCAGAACTCGGTAAGCACAGGAAGTTAGTTCCTGCTGCTTACTTCACATAGCTCTGCAGCACAACTCTACACTAGCTTTCCACCAGCAATCAGTTTGTATTCCTCAGCTTTTCCCGCTGGTGGATACATTCTTCTCCTGGGAGAGTACTACCCTTAAATCCCTCCCCACAGTCTAAATTAGTAGGTATATTTGGAGAAAAGAGAAAAGGTGGATACCAAAATCTTTGTGTAATCCAGGACAGTCAGGTAGAACACTTCTGCTTCTCACTGCCTTAAGACAGGAGAAGGCTTCGAGCAATGTGCATGGAATCCATTTGTGGTGGGCTGGTGCGCCCAGATCCCCCAGTCTCTTGTGATAAACACAGTGGTCATTTACATGCAAGTGACAGTCTGGTTCTCATTTAAATCCTTTGAAGAAGTTTCTAGGTTTCATTTGCTGTAAAACAGAAACTCTCTTCTTTCACTGGCCCTTCTGCCTCTAGCTGTCTGGTAGATTGCTGATTGCTTGTCTTTCACTATGATGTGAATCATACCAGCAAGAATATTAATTAAATCCTGTTTTCATTAAACTAACACCAAAAATGTTGTGACAACACTAAAGAAAGAGAGAAATGGAAAGAGGGACCATAAAAAATACAATCCCCCATCAGAATGCAATTAACCTGCTGCTCACCTTCTTCTCTATGGACTGTCAGAAGGAAACTTTCGAATTATTTATGTAATGAAAACATAAGCATTTTTTCTTTCTTTCTTGTCACATATCAAGATCCACACAGATTGCTGGTGGTACTCAGCTCTTGAGTTCCCTCTTGTTTCAAAATTACCTTCCCTGAAAGTCACTATAAATCGGGAGAGTATTCCAAGGAAATATCACAACAGGTTTGTGCTAACTCTGTATTTGGTTCCTGATGCTTGCTGTTGGGGCAGGATACTGTGGTCAATACACAGTTAGGTTGATGTTGCCCAGCTGCTGCTCTGTATCTGTGAAGAAGCTTTCAGTGGAAGGGCAGGAGCACAGTGATTTTGCTTTACATGAGATTTGCTTCATCTCCTGCAGTGGCTTGCTGAAGGACTGGACCTATATGAGTTTTGATTTCTAAGAGAAGTGACATATTGTGGTTCTGAAGGATCAAAATCCCACATTTCTTATTCAGTGGTATGGAAGGGCTGCCAATTATGGACACGTTCCCTTTTCAGATGAAATGTTGAGACTGAAAAAAGCAAATAGAAGAGCAAAATCAGATCAAGGCTGGTCTTTATATGGAGGAATCATAAGGATATATGAATCAATTTTTCTTATTCCACTCTTTCTGTTCACTTCTGGTTTTTTAAAAGTGTAAAGAGCCAAAACAGTTATAAAAGGAAGTACGCTAAAATAAATGAATGTTTTAGTTTTTAAGTAAAATTTTAAATTTATTATTATTATATTACTTGCATTTTGTACAACATTATTTCCTGGGTCCAGGTGAAATCAAACACAAAATAAAGAGTTTGCCTCTTTTCCTGAGGGCCTCCAGTGTAAATATAAAAAGAGACATTATAGACAAATGCAATAATAGGAAAGCATGGAGGAAAAGCGTGGCAGAATTAAGCAGTGGGTCAAGGAACTTAGCATTACGACATCTTCACATATGCATATATTTTGGTTATTTATTATTTTGCAAATACATTTTCTCTGGAAATATACAAACAGAGGAAGAAGTAATTTTCAAGATCTTTTTTTATAATAAAACTGCCACATACAGCTCATAAAACTTCAGAGAACTCAACTAACTCCACTATTGATGAACTTATGAGGCTGAGCAAATTTCTTGGCTTCTTTTGCCTTCGTTTCAGCTTGCACAGGTGGTCTGTTCCTGACAATTCTAATATTTGCCTCTTGATCAAAGAATATGTCATCTACCTCCTGCTACACTACATGTCTGCACTGAACATAGGATGGCTGTGTCCCAGTCCTTTGCTGTCATTGTAGTGTCAATAATAAAAATAATAAATTGTATTAAGAACAACTGGTAGAAAAAGTTAAGGTGAAATTTTTGTAAACCACAATACCACTTTCTGGGCTCTCATTAACTGGATTTCAACAGACAAAAATCAGAGTGATGCTCTTAGTTCCACCAAAGCTGGTCCAGTTTACCTTACTTAATATCTAAACTTACTCACTTAAAAAAATCTTAAGCACACAGTTTTTGATAGTATGATTTTTTTTTTCTCATTTTTCCCCCAAAGAATTGGAAGAAAACTTACTCTCTACCAAGAGGACATCTAACATATTAAATTAGATCACGGACCAAATATATTAGATCAACATCTGTGCTCCCAGAAGAGGCTTGCTTACTGTCAATAACACGACCTGACAGCTTTAGGATCAATCATCTTATTAAAACTTTCTTCTCTCTCTTTTTCCTCTCTCTCTGTCACTCCTTGAAGGAGCTTGGCAAGGTTTACTTTTTTGGTTGGTTGCTTGTTTTTTTTCTACTTCAGATTTTCTCTCACTAATACTTCCATAAAAAGTAGATTTGCCTCAAGTAGCTTACATTAATCTGGGACACAATAATGAATAAATATTTGGAATAAATAATGCATAATGTCTAAGTCTGATAATTATCCTAATGATGACTGACATCCTCCTAGCACCTTCCAACCCCAAATCCCAAGGCACCTAATTGAATGACTAGAGATTTAGGGGCTGGAGTAGGAGATGAGGAAAGATCCTGAGCTGCACTGAGCTCTCAGGCCTTCTTTAATGTTGCTTGAGCCTCTTTACCATGTATGAAGTCTGCTTTTTTGACAGAGCCCTCACTATTAGCTATAATATAGGATGCTTTTTATTATGAAAATGGTTCCCTGCATTTTTTTTTTGGTGGTGGCTTACTGGGCAAAGAATTCTAAAAGGCCAGTACTTGGAAGAACTTGCAGGGTGGTAGGGGGGTGTACCAGCTTTTGGGTCAGTGTGTGCCATGGTGATACCCATTTACTGCTAAGGCAGAAGCAGGTAGGGAATGAAGCAGCCCAGGGGAGGCAGCATCTGCTATTAAGGCATGGGATAATGCCCCATTACATCCATATCATTTTGCTTCTGTGCTGGAGAATGGGAGCTGACCAACAAAAAAGCAGACCTCTTGCATGAACACCAGAAAGACTTTGGGGTGCTGCTGAGCTCTCAGGACTGTGTGGAAAGGACAGCACACTCCTGGAAAGCCCAAAAGCTCCGACATGCTGATGAAGAGATGTTGCACCATTCAGCCTTGTGCTCCATCACAAACACAGAGCAGTTCTTGCCATTGATATCAGTGGTCATGGGAGGTAGGATTCAACCCTGAGCCTTTTCTAATCAGCTTCCCCTTCATCTGATGTTCTCCAAATACAAAGTGAAAGAAGATATGACCCAGAGGATGGAATTTTATAAAAGACAGCATTGGAAAGAGGCTGCTGACTTTTGACCAGTATACCTAGAGTTATTTGGAGGACATTTCTAAAATCAATGGGCTATCTTTCTGTCAGAACATCTCTTAGAGCTCTGGCAGAGAAGGAAAAGTCATCTTTGAGGAATGACTTCCTCCAGGTCACTTTACTCCAAAATTCACACACATTCTCCTTCCAGAGAATTCAGGGTACCAGAATCTCTGTGCTCCACTTTTTGATGTAAAGTTCCTTCACTGTGGGTTGTTTTTTTTTCCTTTCCTCTGGTAGCACTCACTCACAAGTAAACACATTCTTTTTAAAGTTGGCAGGTGTTACAGTTGCTAGTGGTCAGAGTAACACCTGGGCACCCCTTTCAGAGGGGCCAGTTCAGCGTCGTAAAGTTTGTGGACCATATACAAGGACCATGAAAAGGATTGTACCATAGGTGTCAAGGACACATCAACCATTTTAAAAGTCTGCTTTGTCCCTGATTGAATTCTAATGAAAACAGAAAATCTTCCAGATAATATAGGGTTGACTCTGAACCCCATGTGTTCTGGAGTAGATCTGTACAAGAGGAGCACAGCAGGGACTCCTTCAGAGTGGTATAAAGATTTATTGGTTGGGTCATAGCCTTTGATGAGCCATATACATCCTCCATTTCATAAATGCTTCAATGGAACTGTTCACAAGAGAAAAGATAATACAATGATTTGCCTATATAAGCATGACAGACAGAAAAACAATGTGCAGCTGGAGAGCGATAAGGGGAATTGATTTCTTTTTCCTATTCCTTTGCACTTTATTTCTCCTGGATGGCAGCAGCAGTTCTATTCATCAATGCATTGCCTCCTTCTCCTACATGGGGGCAAATTTTCCAGCAGGCTTGAGCTTGCTGCAGGTGTATATATTGAATAATCTGCTCCTTTAAAAGTGAACTGACTTTTCATGGAAATCTGCTCTATGTTGTACAAGTTACTGGACAAGTTTCTGTATACTCTTCACAAAGACTATAGGACAGAGAGTGTTGTTCTGACTGACACATAATTGTGCTAATCAGCTGGTGATTTAGAGAGATTTGTGTTACCTAAACCATGGATTTTTTCACTGGCTCTTATTGGTGAGCTAGATATGGTATTAAGCACTTTACCACCCGTAGGATTTCTGTGCAATCTCTGCTTGTGTTTAGGCTATAGACGAAGCAGTGTCAACACAAGCATGATAAATTGGAGGTTTCTTCCTGGAGCACTTGCACACACACAAACAAACAATTCATTAGCAAGATGATAAACAAAACAAAATCCACAGCAGTCTCCACAAATGTGTCAGTAAATTCCTTCAGGGTGAGAAAACACCCTCACTCTTTAGAGTGAGAAAACAGAATATCAGGTAGACCAGTGATGGGGACATGCTGCCAGGCCTAAAGCATCTCTTGGACTGTGTGCTGCCTCTGCAAGAAGAGGCTACAGAGTGGAAATCCTTCCCTTGCCCAAAGGGCAGGTCCTGGTGACACCCTTCTGGCTGCTGCTGGGTTCCTGCAGCTCTCCAGGATCTGGTTCTGTGCCTGAAAACCAATCCTGTGAAATTACTCCAGATGAAGACATTGAAGTTGATGGATTCTGCCACATATGGGCTCACTCTGAGGACTGCCTTTGTCCCCTTCCATTTTAACAGCAAATTTTTAAATTCTGCTACAGGAGCTGATGCCTCATAGAGAGAAGGGAAATATTTGGGCTCTCTTGGGTGCAAGAAACAGTTACAAATAGAAGTTTCAGTACTGTTTACCTTTCTGCAATCAATTTGGTGATAAGGGCTTAGGAAATACATACAAAAAAAAGTCCCATTAGGAAGTGTGGTTTTCCCCTATGATTTTTCCTCCAATATTTTACTCTAATTTATTTAATTGCTGCACTTCTCATGCAGTTTTTGCCATAGAACACAACAGAAAAAATCATACTTATGGGATTCAGTGGTTTTCTTTTTTTTCCTCCACTTATATATTTGTTCAGCTGCCTTCACTTGGTAAAAGGTAAGGCAAAGATGCATCTTGATTTTTTTTAATCAAGTGATGATGTATTTTTACATTATCTTTGTCTCAGATTGTAACTCTATTGATTTCAAAGATTGTAAATCTAAAGAAAATTAAATGCAAGAGAAGAGACAAAAAACGGCTCTGGGGCCTATTAATACAGCAAAATTTGGAGCTGAAAGTGGTAGAAGGAAAAATATTGAGAAACATATATTTAAACAAAGGAAAAGGGGAAAAGCAAGTTATCTGTTAAACTTCATTAAATAAAAGTAATACCGTATTGATAGGTTGTAAGTATATTACTTTTAAGGGGGTTTTGGAAGGATTGAGCCTGGACTGTTTGATGAATAATTTTTTCTGTGACTAATCAGAAAACTATCTCATATGCTAACTTTAGATAGTGTGATGCTCATGCCCTCTAGAATCAAGGAAGCTTGGGCTGTCTTCGTTCATCCTTTTCAGTTGCTGATTCAAACTATTTCATTAGGAAGATTCAGTGAAACTAAAAAAAGGTGCAATTCCTAAAAAAAAAAAAATCATAAGAATTTGAACAAATTGACTACTGCTAACAACCTTAAATATGTTATGTCACACATTATTTCTGAACCAATATAACAAGACTGCCTTTTCTGGAAAGGTAATCCACATACATTTGCCTTTTTCTGAAACATTTTCTTCCCTACTGCATGCTGGAGTGAAGCTACCTTTAAATTGGTAAAGACTTACAGGTGTGGTGGTTTTGAGTTTTGGTTTGGGTTTTTGGTTTTTTTAGGGTTTGGTTTTTTTGCAGCTGTATCAGAGCAACCTGTTTGCCTGCTTCTACCTAGTGAGTATTCTATTTCATTTTGTGCCTGGCTTTTTGTTTGGTTTTTGTTTGTTTGTTTGTTTTTGTTGGTGTTTTGTGTTTCTTTGTTTGGGGGGGTTGTTTCTTGTTTTTTATTTCATGATGCTTTGGTGGTTCTGAGCATGTTGTCCCAGAATATACATCTGACTAAGTTCGTTGTGGGGTGAAATAAGTAACTGCTTGAAGTATATGAATTAACATAAAAGTCTAAGTCTCTCCTTGAGAGTGAGATAACTTGTTTTTTAGCATTAAGGGTAGGTAGTACTTAAATATCTTGTGTAGTATGGTTTCTTTAAACAAGGCACTGAAATAAAAGGCATGAATTCAGGAAAATGTATGTTGGACTTGTAAAAACAATTCTTATACAGTTGAATTGTTTGTCTTGACAGGTATGTTTCAGCCATGCATCTGCCTCTCAGATAGTTTTTTATATGGTTGTATATGTTTTCAAAGACTTTCTCTGAATTTTTAAGCTTCAGTTGCTTTGAAGATATTTTTTATACTATGCAATCCTAGATTCATACTGTCCTTTTGGTCTTTACTCAGCTAGATCATTTTCTTTCTTTTTTTCACTTCTTCTTGCTCTTTCTTTAATTCACAAAAATTCATGCTTTTTATTAATCATCTCTTTTTCTCTCTTTATATTTTTTTAAGTTTATATATATAATCCCGTGTCATGGATGGGACTCCACTAATGAGCAGCCTGAAAATCTGAGTTTGTAGTTCTAAATGTTCTAATTTTTCAAGTAGATTTTCTTTAATTCATTTTTATTTTCTAAGTCGCATCAAGTATGACTGGAAAATGACCTCACTTTTCTTTCCTACAAAAATATTTGGGAGCGTCACATGGGCTTCTCACAAGTTAATAAATTCCATACGTGGAATGAACTGCAAAAAGCAAAGGACTGATCACATCAAAAGTGTCTACAGATGTAGTCCCATACTGCAGATGTTCAATACTTTGTACCACTTAGCTTCTTGCTTATTATATCACTTAAATCTAATTGTTTTCAGGTATTTAATTAGTCTCTGGACATGAGAAAATTACTGTTCTTCAATTTTATGTTCTAAAGTAAATACCACAAAGACTCATTCTTGCCTCAGAACTACCTCTATGTCTGGAAGTTTGATGCTTTTTGACTCTTACTGCTGTTACTGTATTTACATCACAAATAAGAATTATAAAAAGAAGCTTTAGACAGAACTATCTGCTGCAGATGAATTAGTTCTACAATGTTTTATGTTCCATGTGTGGGTAGCAGTTTAACATTATTCTTTTTCAGTTTTTATCAACCATTATGTTTTGTGTTTGCATTTGGTATGGTGTAGGAAGTTCACAACATAACACTCTTTTTCCCACTCCCCTCCCAAAAATACAGTAGGATCTTTACAGTGATTTATTTAGCAGTTCACTGGGAATTTGACTTTTCAATTTTATCACTTACTTTTCTTTCAGTTTTTTGAACTTAGTATTGCTTGAATACAGAGAAGATTTCTGGCCTTTAACATACAGAAAACTGTGCTTCAAAGGCCATTACTATTGTAACACACCAATAAATCCTGAAGAATTTGTTTGAAAACTGAAATTATATCCTTAATTTACATGCTTTTCCTTCTCCTTGTTAAGAGTAGTGATAATGAAGTGTCATCCTTAACTCTGAATTGTCCAGCATCTGTTGGTTTGTGGCACAGCCCAACCCTAGAATTATTTAAATGTATTTTTGTGCATCTGAATATTAAATGATGCCCCAAGGATTCAACTGAGTAGTCATGACTATGGTAGTTACAAGGTTATAATTTCTCTTGTGCTTGTTGTATGTTCAAACATCTATCTAACCAGTTCAGGAAAAAAAACAAACCATAAAAACACACACCACCAATGAAACCCAGGGAAAAAGGAATCTAGATTGTATTTGTGGAAATATTAGGGAGGTAGGGTTACCAATCTGTTTCTTTCCTGTAAACTTTCAAGTTAAATCCCAAGAGTGAGAATACTTTGAATTTCTCACAGCACTTCTTATCAGGTTTGCAAATCACAGGGAGTTCATCTGTTCTTAGATTTGCTTTGGTTTCTTTACCAAACGAATAGCAAAAACATATGCATATATAATATAAACATAACATCAACTGAGAAGCACTGAAAGTTGAAACCTGTTTCTATCAGAAGAAAAAGGTGGAAATAATTTGAGAAAAGACCCAACACACTCATCTAAGCCTGCAAATGCTGGCAAACTGGCTCTGTCAAGATTCTCTGTTTTCAAGTGCTGCCATGACTTTGTATGTGTTTATACAGGCTTAAATGGTGATAAATTCAGTAACTCTTTCAAATGCACAGATGGGTTGCTAAAATTTGGATTAAAAGTAGTATTAAGAAATAGGGCTTTTGAGAATGTGGGATTTGTTCATTTCTTAGGATTCACAGAGGTCATTTTTCAGAAGAACCCAGACAGCTTATGTAGGTGCCTTTTTCTTTTTTTTTTTTTTCAGAAGAACTCTTGTTTACAGCTATATGAGCTACTTTAATAAAATCTGAGTAATGCTGTGTGAAAATGTTTTCTTTTACCCTTAGATTTCACATTTGTGACACTAAGCAAGATTATTTTTTTTATTTTAAAAAGAGATTTAGAATCACTGATGCTTTGCCAATATTATTTAGTTTTCTGCCCTGGAGAATTATTTTATTTTCTAATTCTAATAATTTATTTTCCATTTATAATAATACTTCAGACATTTAAGCTTAGGGAAAAATAAATGCTAATACAATGTTGAAAGCAGTAAAATAATTAAAGTTTTTTACTGCAAGTATTGCTTCTTTTGAATGTTTTTCACTTCTTGCATAGCAGGTAACATCAGCTGGCTTCTTCTCAGGGCAACTGCTAGTTTTGTCAAGGGGAAGAAAATGCCTTGCTGAGGGAAAAAAATAAGACCAATCACATTCTTTCTTCACATTCTCTGCACTTATTCATGTCTCTTCCTCCTAATTTTTCATCTTTCATATGTGGCCTGGAGCAGAATCTCATCTATTTACAATAATGGGAAAAATATTGAAAAATAGTAGATCCTTTCCAGGGTCCATTAGCTAAGCAATATGATTCATGTTGATGAAAGGTACTGACAGCCTGTCGTAACTCAGGTCTGGCGAATGGTTCCATAACCAGAGTCGGCTCCATTGTTCAAAGTTCACCCTTAATGCTACTGCTTAAGAGGGGCACATGAGGGACACCTTCCTTTGACTGGGCTAACATTGGAATAAATCCTGTAAGGAGCTTGATTCCATACCTTGTTCTCTTGTGCTGATTTCACGTTGGTGTGATGCCAGTGTCCGTGCGGAGAGAGTGCCTTGGGACCCCGAAGTGCAATATTACCTTTACGTTTCTCTGACGTTTCTAAGCATAGAGGACATATGAGCAAATCATAATAAATGGTAGAACTGCTTCAGCATGGCACCTGCAGACTCTTGACTCATTACTGGTGTACTCTGATTTGCAGGTATTGGTGGCTCACCCAACCTTGCTTTGTTGGACTCTCTGTCTTTACAGTTGGTGCTTTGTCTGCTTGAGGGACAGCTTTGTGAGACCCATTAGAGGCCTGCTGGTTGGTGGTGGTATCTGAAACTGTATCACTGCATGTAAACATGTACTTGACTGAAAAATGTAAATCGCTGCTGAGATGAAGTAGAATAGCTGCAAGTGAAATATGCTTGCCTAGAATTACAAAACCAAGTGCAAACCAGTGAGGGACAGTATGCCACACAAATGCCTATACAAAGCCAAATGTGAAAATTAGCTCTGATTTCCAACATGTCTTCATCCAAAAGAAATGGAGAAACAGACTTGAACAAGTACGTTTTTCATCCTACTTGTATTGTTGCTTCCCAAGGTGTTATTCGATTATGTGAGAATGATATGCATTGCATAGATGTCAAAACATCAAGCAACCACGTCCAGGCAGTTGCTGAGCACCCACAAATCCCACTGAAGTTGTGGAATATGCATCTATTAAGCTGTAGATCAGCTCCTTGAAGGGGCTGACTACAGTGACTAAAAACAAAAGCAATTAAAAGTCACAACTACCTTGCAATGTGTATTTTAGGATGATTGCTTATATATAGTCAAACTCCATTTCTGTACTGGAAATAAAATGAGACTAATTAGCTGTTGAACACCAATGACTATTCTGGTTGTTATACAAAGCTTATGTAATTTTTCTGCTTTTTTTGATTTCTTGAAACTTTTGTTGTTTGTTACCTCAATAACAGTTATGTCAGGTTTGAAGAACCTGACAGAAATTCTGATAAACACTTTTTTTTTAGAGGGTTGAGAAGGATCGTGTATAATTGTTAAATATAAAGCAGGAGCACTGAAAGACATTAAATTGCTGTACCTGATACCAACAGAGGGCTGTAGCCAATGTTGACTCTGAAAATCTGAATACTAAACTTAGATCACTGCATCTGCAGATTAGCAATTAGACACCAAATTGAGATAATGAGTTTATGATTAAAGAACTAAAAATCACCTTTCCTCAAGAAGGAGCTGTATGAGGGCCTTGAGGAACCCAGCGAAAGTCAATCGGTGTGTGGCCTCCTAAGATTTCAGTAATGATCTCTACCTCCTTTTGCCTCAGTGCACTACAGACAGGTAGGTATTTGCAACATTTTGTAGTCTGTGTACAATGAGCTGCTCTTTCTTCAAGACCGAGTAGAGAAAATGGCTCGGTAGGCTTCCAGTTCTACTTCCTTAAAATATTTTACTTACAGAGGGAAAGCCTGCTTGATTCTTCAGTAGTTGCTTTACATAGGTATGCTGACCAGCTGACAGATTGCATTCATTTCAGATCTCAATCATTTGTGCTTTGTTAAGTAAATCCCATGTTGTTATATCCATTTTTGTCTTTTGGAAAGATGTAAGTGGTGTTTTTGAAGGAAATGTAGATGGCTGTGCTTCTGGACACTTTGCAAGCCTCTCAGTGGGACTTCTGCTTCTCATTCACACAGAAAGTTGTGGTTGTGAAATACCTGTATGTGATGCCCTTTTGAACTTCCCCTATGGGACAAAGGAGGACTGCATGAGTTATCTTCTAGCTTCATTCATGAAATTCTTCAATAATTTCAATTTTACAATGACTTTTCATGTGATTTCTTCTAATACTTTCTTCTACTTGCTTTAAGGCCACACTGCATAGAACAAAAAGTACTGCATCAGTTATTTTATTGATGGATGCTGGGGACCTGCTGGGAACTTGGAGAATAAAATTGATTTTTTGACTAACTTTTCCTTTGTATCTGTCTTTAAGAGCGGCTTCATAAAGTAGGTAACGTCAGTACCAGTGCATGGGCTTCAAATAGACAGAATCATCTTTGTGTTATATTTTCTTTGAACTGTCATCACGTCCTTGCCTCCTTTGTGTTTTTTTCTGGTTGCTTTTTTGTTTTCTTTTTTTTCCCTACTCCTTGATTCTCTTTTCTATCTCAGGTCTTTCATGTTCTTCAACTTCAAGTTAAAATGACCTGTATGTAGTTTGCAATGTGAACACAGAATTTAATTTATATTTGACACTTAATCAAAAGGGAGTAAAACTCAATGTCAAATTACCACTATTTTGTTGTACAACTCCCATGATTTGCCTGAATCTGTATGTGTGCCTGTTTTTGAGGGTAATTTGCTTTTATTTTGTTACAAATAGGCCTTTGGTTTCTTGGGGTGGGGTGTTTTTGTTTGTTTTGTTGGTTTGGTTTGGTTTTGCGTGTGTGGTTTTTGTGGGTTTTTTTTCTTTGTTTTTGTTTGTTTGTTTGTTTGTTTTGTTTTTTATTGTTGCTGTTGTGGGGGTTTTTGTTTGTTTGCTGTGTTTTGTTGTTGTTGTTGTTTTAAGGCATACCAAGAGCTAGGAGCATCACACTCAAAACAAATGAAAGAATCAGTGTTTTGTGGCTGGTTTGTTATGCTTGACTGTATTCCACGCAAGAGATCTAGTCTGTGTTGCCTTGTATTGAGGGAAGGTGTGACACTAGTGGCACTGCTGATGTTAGTGGGCTGCAACCTGGCTGCTTTCTCATGTCTTTAACTGGCTTTGGACCCCAGACTAAAAGTTGGAAGCATATACCAAATCTTTTTGTTCAAAATGTAGACGATGTGCATGCACACACACAAACACAGTGTGAGTTTGTGTGACATTATACTGTTCGAGCATTGCCATGGGATGTAGCAGTTTCCCATGGCTTTTCTACATGGAGTACGTGGATGAAGCAGTCTAGCAGCTCAGGAGCTCTGTAAAAATAAGGGGGGGTTGTCATATCGGGTATTTTGTAACATTTCTCTGGAGGAGGGCTTTGGGTTCAGACTTGTAAAATTTCTATCAGTCAGTATCACCTCTGTAGTTCCCCACACCTACATGTTGGCTGCCCTGGAGCAGTCAGGCCCACATCTGAGGTTGTGCACAAGAAAATATCTCATTGGAAACCTGCGTGTCACCACAGAGAAAGGCTCAGAAAAGCTTACTTTGTATCCTACGACCTTACACTGTAAGATTGCAAGGAAAAGACTAAGGGCAGTAGGAGACAATAGAGTGCATTCAGTTATTAAAGTCCTCTGGGCATCATGGGTGGTGATTTTGCTTTTTAAAAAGTGGAGTTTTACCAGTAAATTTCATATAAGCTTTGGGAAAATATGAGTATTGATATTCTTATGTGGTGAGACAGATCTTGCTGTACTTCTGTAGCTCCTTCCATAGAGCTCTGATATATCACAGAGTTGAAGCACTGATTAAACAGATATTAACCACTTAAAGGATAAAAAGTTTTCATTTCCTAAGGATAAGCTATTCAGAGTCATTAAAATATTTATAAGGACTTGTCCAGTTTTAATACATTCAAAAAAATAATGTTATTTTCGATTGCTTTCAAGGTTGGAGGAGAAACTTTTTTACTGCTGAATTTGATCTCTGGTTTAATGCATTCTGTGTATTTTTTCCCTACAACTTCTATTTGAGTTATGTCATATAATTTAGACAGCTTTTAGCCTTGATTCAACAGTCACAGATAATGAAGACTTTACCACATCTATAAGTAGTTTCTCCTAATGGCTAACCACTTTGCTGTTAACAGTGTGTTTTGTAACTTTACTGTGATGATTTATCTTTTTTGTCTGTTTTAGCCATTGTCTCTCACTATCTTAAAAACTTCATCTGTCAGTTGTGGGCAAGTTGCTTTAAAACACTATATTGATTAAATTTCATTGAGAGGCTTTCTTTGTTTCTGCTGTTTTACTCAAGTGTTGGCTTATCCTCTAGCTCTCATAGCCCTTCTCTGATTCTATCCCAGCCTTGTGACATGGTGTAGTTCCCCAGTAGCTCTAAGAAGGATCCCAGGCCCTTTTTTCTGCTCCCCATTGTAATTGTCATTATATCATGCCAATCCATTTATCTATAGCATTGTATTGGGGAGTTGCTGGTTTTTTCTTCACCAGACCTTACTCAGATAATTGGTTGCCTCTGGGATTCAGATAAGTGTTGTGCTACTTTGGGGTTGCCCCAGATGTTTTAATAGATCATGTGAAAATATGTGTTTGAAGAAGCAAAAAAAAAAAAAAAAAAGGGGATGAGAGTCCCCTACCTCTGAAATGTAAAATGAGGATTAGTAGAATTGGTAAAACACTCAGATTTCTGCATAAGTGCTATGTTGTCCTAAGCCTCTGTAACTCTCTCTCTTTTGAATCTCCCATCACAAGTAACTTTTTCCTTATACAATTCTTGAAAAATACAATTATCTGAACACTGACTTTAGGGTAAGCTGACCCATTGGTTCTGTGCATTTAAAACTGTTAAATCTCTGCTAATATATCCACTAGAAATGAATGAAATAATGATGTGGATGAAGCTAAACCAAAGCACACAATTAATTAGATTTCATTTTATATTGTGATGGATTCCTGGAGCTCTGTGGGCACTGACCAAAGATACATTTGCTTTTCTCATGCAGGGTAATTGGATTACTAGGTAGTATGAGTCTTTAATCTTTGCTGATAGAGTGAGATAAATGCCTGCTAAATACACTGAGCAAACAAGAGTAGCTTAAGAAAAGAAGTGACAAAAAAAGGTGTTGTGAACATAGAAGCTTAAACAATATTTCTTCTGGTGATGGAGAGGAAAAAGAGTTTCTGTTGTCACCTGGCTGGTTAAACATACTGTGACAACAGGGGTAGCTGCTTCTCTGCACACTTTAATAGAGTCTCCCTGTATAAACTGAATTTTGAAATGGGGTGTCTCCTTTTTGTGTCTGCATAAATGCCTTCACTTTTCAGGGAAGGGGTGTTTGAAAATACTTGAAAATTTTTCTCAGTGAGGAACTCTGAAATACAGTTTGGAAAAATTGAGGAGTTGGTAGTCATATCTAGGGTAGAAAATGAACACCAGCTTTTCATCCTGTGATCAGGAATGAAAATACAGTGTGAGCTTTGGTAATTTGGAGTTGAGGTGTGTTTTATTTTTTAGGGTATTGGAGTATAAAAAGAAATATGACAAAAATATGACTTCTCATTTCTGGTAATTCATCCTACCAATCGCCACCCTGAAAAAACAATGCCATTCATCTGTGACTAGTCGTAGACTTGCATTCAAGCAAAAACAGAGCACAAAAATAGAGAGAAGATTATGGGCTGTGCTGCTTGGTGGGGAAAAATAAATAAATTGCTGTTGTGCTGGTTTGATATTGGAAGCAATTTCCTGTGGAAGACCTTTCCACCCGACCTGTAATTTATGCCCTGCCTGAATACTTAGGTGGAACCTGAACTCTTTTGAGTACTTGAGAAGCATAGCAGGAAGCATAAATGGAATTCCCAGCTGTGGGAAATAACTGAGATCTGAGTGCCTCTGCAGAACTCCAGGGCTGTCCTACACAACCAGAGAGGGGGACTTTCAGAGAAGCAGCATGCAGCCATCTTTCCTTAAAAGCCATCTTAGCAGAGTGTTCAAATCACCCATGGTGCTTGGAAAACCCAGCCCTCCAAGGAGCAGGTCTGAATGACTAAATAAACAACTTGAATTCCAGTAAGTGGGCAGGCTACCTGCAGTAGTATTGATATCCTGATGTCCTGTCCTGAAGGCAACTCTGGGCTGTGAATGAACTCAATGGGTTGCTCTCAATCTGAGGGGTCAGATCATTGCCAATTACAAATTCAATAGGAATTTATTGTCCAATTCACTTCTTAAAGCTTGTTTGAGTCGGTATTCTGATTTTTCTCCATTTTAGGAAAACAACTAAGAGCTGACCTGCAAATCAGACTTTACAGAAAATCTTCCCCTTTTTCTGGGTTATTTTGTGGTTGTAGGATTCTGGGAGATATGCAAACATATCTTGGACTGTTTCATAAATGCCAGAGAGGTCAATCTTCTTTCCTTGCAGTTTCACAAGAAAGTGATTGATGCTTGGCACTTCTGTATAATAATAAAACATTTCCAAAGTTTATGGTCAATAAATTTGTGTAATAAATAATGCATCCCAATGCTATTATACTTCATACTTCTACTTCAATAACTGTGCAGGCTAAGTTAATGTAAGTTTTAGTCATGTTTTTTTTTCCTTTTCAAAGAGCAAAGACTTTGAAATTCCTTTTAAGCCTTTTGCATGTTAAGGTTAGTGTCTCCTTCAACTAATGATTTCTGCTGGAGTCAAAACTGTGATTTTAATTTGAATTTTCTATGAGTGTCTGCAGAATGGTGTGGTCTGTGGCTTTCAGTGTCAAATATTCTCATGTTTGTTTTTATTCTGGACACTTCTGAATACACTTGTATTTTTTTAGTGAAGTACCCTGCAAAACTGGCTTTCTGATCAAATATCATTCATGTAGTGTTTTCACATATATAATCTAACCCTAAGAGCAGTTCAATCACTGGATAACTCTTCACTGCTTCTACCAATATTTGAATAAAAACTTCAGGTAAAGTGATAATATAAAAGCACTCATCTATCTTCAAGGAGCTTACAAGATCTTCATTTTTCAATTTTTTGTTTGGTTTTGTTTGTTTTGGTTTGGTTTGGTTTTTTGGTTGGTTGGTTTTTTGTAGTTTTGTTTGTTTGTTTGTTTGTTTGATTTTATTTTTGCTGGCAGTGCCTACTTTTTTCTAAAAACTTTGAATTCAGAAAGCAACAATAAATGGAGCTGATAAAGGAGAGGACTTCAGTTCTGTTTCCACTAAAATGATGATGTGGGTTTGTGCTAAGAACTATGCAGGTACATAATTGTTCACATGAGAGATGTAAATAGACGTTGGAGGCCAGATTAGTGAGAATTTCAGTCATACAAATCCCTAGCTGTTCCAGAATCACATTTCAGACAGCTTTAGAAATTAGATTAAAAATTTTAAACAGCCTTTGTTTTCCTTTTAAAACCTCATATCAGGTTTTTGGATGTGTTAGGCCACTTTTTGTCTTTGCTGTTTTCCATGAAACTGTGATAGTTAGGCACCAACTCAGTTGCCAGAGTGTAAACACAGAGAGAGTGGCATAACCAGGCTCCAGTGAACATGGCAGAAGGGAAGCAGTTACTCTCTAGATCTGTGCTACTTTCACCTGAGCATTTCAAAGGGTCTGCGGTAGCACTATGTATGCTAGTATGTGAGCAACTGAATTGATATATTTATCTTTGCTTTTGCTTCCTTTTGAAAATATGAGAAAAAAATAAAAGATATTCTGATTGGGAAATGCCCTGAATTTCCTTTTATTATTGATTTAAAATTGATCAAGTTTTAGGGTAGTTATTCTTGATTTTTACCCCTCCTCTCACAAAACTGAAACTGTTGACTAATAATATGTTTAGAATGTATTATAGTAGAGAACAGAAGCTACTCACTTTTTCAAGTCTATCTTGTAAGAATCTGTTCTCTAAAAACTTATCCTGAAAGGTAGTTTTCATGAAATTTGTTCCCCACAGCAGATATTGAGGACATATGCTATTCTGGGCTATTTGCCTATTTGGAAATGCCTGTTGTCTGTTAGGTTTTTCAGGTTTGGTGGAGCAATGGTGTAGAGACACAGGAAAAACAAGAAAAACTAGAACTGATAAAGGAGAAAAGTGTCAGTGGTCAGCATCTCAGACTTTGCTTGACAAGGGATTCATTTTGCCACTCTGAGCTTAACCTGCTTATCTAGGTCCTCCTGAGAAAGAACAATCTCCAGGAAACAACTTCTCTCATTATCCCGAGAAAGGCAGGCCAGAGGCCATGTGAGATCGATCCTAACCTACGTTTTTACCTTCCTCTCAAGTTGACTTTATGAGATGAAAATTATGACTTAACTCCTTTGCTTTTTATTTTGATAAAACTTTTAACATTTTTCTTCACAGTCTTGTCAGAAGATGACATGTGCCCTCTCCTTTGTCCTCACGCCTTCTGTCTCATTTTTACTGTCCTCATGTATGCTGATGGCACATAATATAGCTTTTACTGTCCAAAAACTGTAGAATCACATTTCTAGAGCTGTCCACTCCTGTGCAGTAACTCGTATCTCTGACTTCTAGCTTTTTTTTCTCATTTCATAAAGGCCAGGGCAATGTTTTGCATTTAGACACTCCTTCAGCCTCACTGTAGCCCTGGCACCCCAATTTATAATCTATTACCAGCTGTTGTCCCCCTTTTGAACTGCCACATAACAGCCGCCTGCAGGGAAAATTGATGCCTCCAAATTCATCCATGAATGCCAGAGATTAATTTAGGCACACAAAGCTAGTTCATATGGAGTCCTCTGTGTAAGTGTATAAAAATACTACAGTAGATTTACAGCTTTTGAGGCGTGAGCTTAAAAGAAGAAAACACAGCAATTGATGGCCAAAAAGAGACTGCATGGGGTAGAAAACACACGGTCACTTGTAAGCTGCAATCTGCTGAAACCCAGAGGGTTCTTTTAAGTTTGTCTTTTCTCTGATCAGTGTTTGTTTATTCCAACAGAACATGTTTTTGTCCGGAAGATATTTTGTGCCTTGAATAAAGCATACAGCTTTGCACAAAGAACTCTCTATTTTAAACTGGTATCAACCTTTTATGAAGTTCATTGTGGAAACTGCACAAATAGAAATGTGAAGATTTCAGCTTTTAAGGAGAGGCTTTTCTCTCTGACCAGGAAGGTCACAGTATCTATCTCTTTTCCTTCCAAAATTTGTATATTGTCAATAAAAGATTTTGAGGACACTATCTAGCAGATAGCAAAAATAGGACAATTTTTACATCCCTGGACCTAAAGCTACTGGTGACTTTGTTCTGTGAATTGTTACTTTTAGGTAAAGAACTTGGATTTAAATTAGAAATATTTTTCTTTGTATAAATCCTCTCTTTTTCATTTATTCTATTAGATTCAAACTGAATATTGATGCAGAAACTGAATCACACTGTGTGTAATGTTATAAACACATAATAAGCTATACATTCTGTGCTGAAGAAGCAAACAGGCCAAAGAGATGAGAGGACATAGAGGAGGAGTAAAGAAAAATCAGTCACTTTGTTAGTGCTGGGATCCTGAAGTTCAGAGCTTGTTCAAGGTCACTCAGGAGCTGTGCACCACAGATGAGATTTAACCAGGCTTTCTGAATCTGAGACCAGCTTTGCAATCACTGAAATATCTCTTCATCCAGAAGTTTGCAGTCACTTGACATTTGTGTTAATGCCTGACACTTGACTTCAGCATTTCAGCTTTGATAAGGCCACACTGGCTTCACTTAAGATGAAAAGTGTTAGAAAAAAAAGAAAGAAAAAAACATACATAGGGTACTATTTGTTATGCAGGCTTCTCCATGGCATGTGAAGAGAACTCACTCACCTTCAATGAATTTATACCAGAAATGATCAGAATAAAACTTCAGTGTAAGGATAGATTAATATTATCAATGATTGCTTGTACTGCTATTTGAGACAAGGGAGGCATTTTTTCAGCATGAATATCTCAGGAAAATATTTACCAAGACAAAGCAGGGGTGTTTCTATACTTTTTCCACATATTTGTTTATGGTCTTATAACATCTTTAAAGATATTAACAGAAAGTAAAAGATAGAAGTGGGCTCATCTAACCTGAAGATCCAGGCTATTTACTATTATTACTACTATTATTACCACCAGTAGGGTCTGAGAATTTTCAGATAATCTGTGGAATGGCTTCTATGGGATCTATGGGATATGCCAGCACAGTTTTTGGAGGGACACTTTCTTTTCATGATCTTAAAGTCTTTTTGATATGCTGCCCAGTCCTTTAGGGGAGGGAAAGGAGTCAGGGTGAAAAGCAGAAGTCTGAGCCTACAAGACACACAGCTTTTACAGAGATGTCACTGCAGGGTAAAGTGACTGGCAGAGGCCACCTTGTGGAAGCCAATAACACAACCGTACCTTTCTGCAAACCAGAGGGATTTTTTTTTGGTTTTGTCACTGATTGTTAGCTATTACTGACTAGGCAGGGAAAAAAGAGCCCCTTTTTTGAGACTTCTGTCAGTGCAGTTTCGTGAGCTGACACGGAGAGTGCTTAAATTGTAGCGTTTAACCTAATGGAGGCAAAGAGCTTTGCAATTTCAATATTTTCAAGAATATCTCCTTCTCTCTTCCTTCCCTTTTCTTGTACTTAACTGCCAGTTCCCTAATTATTACTGTGAATCTGTTTATTTCTAATAGGTTTTAAAGAGGCAGATTGTCATAATATCAAAGATGTCTCTCCAGGTTTCTAATTTGTTACTTGTTTTTCTAATAGTGCTTGCCTCTGTTCTGTGCTTTTCAAAGGCTCTCATAGCTGTTAATTTCTGTTGGCTTATATTCAGAAAATTATTTTATTTTAACTGTATACTCAAAGTCACTTCTCTGGTTTTATAGGAGGAAGGAAAATTTTTGGGACAAGCAACTATAAGCAAAAAAATAGCTCTGTATCAAAAATGAGATTAGAAAGGAAGTCAGGGGCAGGTAGGTCCTGTGAACAAACAGTTCCTGCCAAGGTACCTGGGTACCCAATTTAGGAGCAAAGGCATAACATGGAGGCAGGATATGGAGTACACTGACAATTTGGGTACAGTGCTCCCATGTTTCAGGGTGGGGGTGTTTCTTGTACCTCATATTTTCCCACGGAATTTTTCTTGTGTGATCATTCTGACACATCATGTGTGTGAGTGTGACTGGTGGTCAGGATTTACCCTGAACAAAGCAAGGCCAGAAAAGGCAAATGGTGTATAGGACATTTTAACAGGTAGGATAAAGAATGAATTGCTGTGGGTTTTGGGTTTTTTTCCTTGTTAAGGTAGAAATGTAAAGCACCCATGACCATACAACGGGATTAGTGCCAGACTGGTTTCAGAACCTAAAAGAATAGGAACATGCAAAAAACATATTAGTAACATTGGTGTATGCTTTTCTGCCTGAAAGGAAATGTTAAAAAGAGAAGTCTCATTAAAAATCACAAAAAAACAAACCTTATGCAAGACAGTTAAAATATTTTGTTTAACAATCTATGAAACAATCATATAGAATAGAAGGCCCTGGTTTTAACTTGAGAGGAAACACATCAAATGAACTGTGAATACACTTCTTGATTTTTCCATTGGGGGAGGCAGAGACAAGTTGCTTTTAAAATACCTAAATGAGGGTTGAGTGGTTATATGACATCTAATAAATTAAAGGAGTGACATCTTGTCTCCTGAATGATTCCTTGCAGTCACCCCTGTTGGGATCCTAGTAGGGGGTGGAATATTATATTGAGCCTTTCTTCTACCTGGCATAGCAGTAATGTGTTATGGCAAAACACAGAAAAACAAACCAGTATTGTGGTGGAGCCTCCAGAAAAAAAGAGAAATCAAACAAAAATACATTCAGTTGAGGAATCTGATGGTTACTGGCAAATGATATCTCATCACTGTGCAGAGAGGACCAGGAGTTGCTTGTCTGAAAACAACCTATGTTAACACAGCCTGTAAATCAGTGTGGTCTCAACGAAAAGAGTGGTGTGTAAGCTAGTCCTAATGTCAGATTTATGTTAACATGTGCTGGGGAAATCAATACAAGGTAACACTGTTTGCATAGGGCAAACAGATTTCTGGCATGCTTGCTGCTTTTGATTAGCTAAAAATCCTGTACACAGAACTGTGAGTTTGCACTGCATTGTACAAACCAGAGGGTAGTTCTGTGCAGAGAAAATAACACATTTCAATAAAGCCTCAGAAAGATCTTAGAGCCAATTTCCCTGTTGCTTGGCACAGGGGTAGAGGCTGCCCTTTACAACAGCTTGTTTCTTTGCTCTGAATCCTATTTGCTTACATGTCAACTTGTTCTTGGGGCAATCTCTTTAACTCTGCCAGGCAAGTGTAAACTGAATTGTTTGTATGATGAAGAGAGCATGTGGGAAATCTTAGACACAACCAAAATAAAGGACTCAGAAGAACCTGTTGTAAAGGAAAAAGGTGCATGCAAGGACGCTCAAAATGCTCCTTTTTTCATGAAGCAGTTAGAAAAGCCATGTGCAAATCTAGTCAGAAATAGTATTTGATCCCAACTGGACTGATTTTAAATGTTTTTTGAGATCCTAATCTGTTCTCTCTTTAGTGGCTGAAATTTTCATGAGCTGCAAGCTACAGGGTACTTAATAAAAGTTGGGAGAATTTGCATCTCTGCAGCTTAGATTTTTCCCTCCCATATTATGATACTACCTGTTTTATACCTTTAATATCCAGATGTTGGTTTAGTATAACTTCTTCCTAGGAGAGCTACTAGTGAGCTTGGTGTCTCACCCCTTAATGAACCACGGATTGTTTACAGCTAAGGAAGTTCAGAGTAATCCACTTTAAATTGAGGCTAATTTTCCTGGGCCCAACCCATAAACCATAAAGAGCATAAGTGAGACTTGATTGAAGGCCTGAGGTTGTTCAGTCCTCAATTCCCTCTTCTGTTATTCCTTTTCATAATGCACCGAGGATGTGACATTCCCAGCAGAATGGGGCTGTGGGGAAGTAGAGCGCTTCTGTCAGCTTTTAGCTGCTGCTACTGCTGCACCAGGTGTGATGGACTGGGACTTCAGGCTCTGAGTAGTGTCTTTGTACCCCAGAGGCAGGACATGTCAAGCTTCATGTACTGATTCTCATTTTCCAAGGGCACAAGATTCTTTTCTCACATTGCTGGGTGTAGAGATACTTCCAGTTTGGGAACTGCTAGGTTGCATCCAATCCTTTTGTCCTGTTTGGGACCAGCTTCACTACAGCAAAAGCTTTCTCAGTGAAAAAAATAGAGAAACACTTCACTGAAGAGCGTATTTCTTTCCATCCCTCTCCTATCCTGACTGAGTAGGTTAGTTTTGTACAGAGAACTGTTTAGGATGTATATCCTTTTAGAGGGATCCATCCTCCAGATCCCATAGGTGCACAATGTCCTTTTGTGGTGGTAAACTTCTATGGAGATTCCTATCTAGGTAAGAAAGGGGGAAAAAAGTAAAATGTTGCTCTTTGCTACAACTTAAGGCACAGCAATCTCTGCATCATCTATTTCTAGACCACATGATACTTGGTTTCTGCATCACGGGATGGAAGACTGATTTTCTCACTGCTTTTTCCCAACCCATCAGTATTAATAATCCAAATAATAAATCTAAAAAGGACTCCTCAACTCCCTTTCTTACAAGAATAGCCTCTGTGTGTTGTGTTTTGGTTGATATAATATTTATGCTTTGTTAATTCAGATGCATTTATTTTTCCTTCCATCATTCATTTTACTGCATTAAGTTAGTGGTTCTGTGGGGATTCAGTTGATTAATGACTAATTTCCATCCTATGCATGCTCAAGAGGAATCTACTTTCACAGTACTGCCCTTCAAAATAATATAATCTTAAGGGGGGGGGGGTTGGGAAGCAAAACCTTCATGTGAAAACAAACACCCAGTAGAACTGCAATGGAAAAAATGAGCTGAATTAAAAACACTTTCACTTCAGTAATTTCCTGAGTGTGAGAGCACCTCTACTGAACTGGATGCCTGTATTCGTGCGTTCCCTTTTGACTACCCCAGCAGCTGAAGATGTTACTGTCACCTACCAATTGCTGTCATGACCCACTTGAAGGTTAAACCTCTACTGGCTTAACTGACTGTCTGAATTCCTTCCAGCTTATTTCAGTTTCCCTCTTAGAGAGCTAGAAAAGGATGGATAAACACAGAATCATGATCTTTACTCCCCTGAGAGAGAACTGAAGCAGGGGCAGCAAGTTCATTGCTCTAGGTTGTGCAACAGATTGGTGGCAGAGTCGAGAGTTGGTCACAAATCCAGTTTTGGCCTAGCTCTTCATGTTCATACTTTTGGTGCATGCATTCCAGTCCTGGTCTTTCTCCAAAATACCCCATAAATAGTCCCTCAACTGCTAAACGTAACTTCTGAGACATCAAAATCCAAAAAAAATGAGAAGACAGCTCTCAGTGATGACTGAAGATATCCAAAACCCCATCTAATGCTTGGAAGTGTGTGACACTTCTGAGTGCCTCTATCTGTGCAGGGAGGAAGATGGGGCTTTTGTAAATGAAGTCAATCTGGAAGTTTACAATAAAATTCAGTCAGTTCCTGGGGATGACTGATCTGTGAGGAGGAGCCAAACCTTCCCCTGCAGGATCGTGACATTTCTTTTATTTGCAATATTTTAAGCATTTGAATGATGCTAGTGTACCCTTAAAAATGACACAGAATTCAATTAAATACCATAAGCATTTTGGTAACTGTCCTTTTGAAGAACTAGCCATATACACTAGTGGGTCAGGAAATGAATTGACGTGCAGGCAGATATTGCAGGCACCAGATCTTTGAATTTCATTGTTTAGCATGCCTAAGAGCCATAGTCATCTATCTGGCAAAGGACACCAACAAACCAACCTCTGGTTACTTCTTCATCTGTTCTCTAGGGGTGTAATAATCTTTTAATAGGTATTTCAGTGCAATCATAGATTCTTTTTCTTTTTTTTTTTTTTTTCTGGAGATGAACCAGATGCAGAGTTCCATAGCTAAATCAATTAGAAATAAAACTACAGGTGCTCTTGTAATGCTGCTTGCAGGAAGGCAGATTTCCTGATAAATCAGTTTACCTGACACACTGCTAATGAGAAATTAAGAACCGTGTTGTGTTACTGTGTCTGACTGACTCAATTTTTTTTCTTTCCTCTTTGATTGTAGAGCATGGGGGGTGATGAGGGGGAAGGTGTAGTAATTGCTAATGCAAAGTAAATTTTTTTTCAATACACACATTTATGTATCAGTGTAGACACACACTGTCAATATCCTGATAGGACTTTCCTTTGCCTACTGCAAGGATGCACAAAAATTGTTCTCTCATTACTGGTAACTAAAACATCTCGTCAAAATATTCTGAACTAAACTTGTGAAGTAAGATATTAGAAATTAGTGTGTAGCATCTTACTAACAATCAGAAGACATAACAGCTGTAATATAAGATCAATCCCCAGAAAGAGAATTCCTATTTTAAACTGTAATCTTCTCCTATCTTAGACTTTGGCCCTGTGTCTGTGAGTTGTTTTGTCAATGAAGTTTTGGTCAACTGTGTTGGATGGACTGACCTATGAGTGTTTAGGTTCTGATCCTGCAAAGCGTGAAGTGCCTTGTAAGAGCTGTGAAGTTTCTGTCAGTGTGATGAGAAGCGACAATCTTCAAATGCTGTACCTCTCTGGTTATGAATGTAAAATATACGATTTGGCAATAAAATGGTTCTGCTGTGTTGTTACCTGAGCACATCAAGTAGAAAACAGGCTCAGTTTCCAAAACAAAAAATCATGCACTTGTCTTGCCTGTTTTACTGGGAAGTTGCCATCCATATTAGTACTGGAAAAGGACAAACAGGATCCCTCAGATGTCACAGTTCATAATCACAGCTCAAATCTGAATTCCCCAGCCATTAGATATAAGATGCCAGACTGAAGTCTAACAATTGAACAGTCGGGACTAATTCCATTTTGTTGTGTCTTGTCCATGGAGAGTAACCTCCAAGACGAAGACTGCAGCTTGATCTCAGAAGGTATTAAAGTACAGTAGCAAAGATGTTAGACCCTATGATTTTTTTTTCTGGTTTTGCTTTTGTGTGTATGTGTGTTTTTCTTTGGGTATTTTTGTTTGGTTGTTTTGTTTGGTTGGTTGATTGTTTGATGTTGATTTTCTTTTTCTCCTACTAAAGGCAGTGATCAGGTTGTGCTGGCCTTAAATTATCTAGAATCTCTCTCAGAAGAAGATAAACTTCATATTGGGCTAACTCATGACATTATTTGTCACAACTTTATGATAGCAGCTTGAATTTGTTAGCTATGCATGGGTAGACTGGTCTCAGAAGATAATTTTTCTTCTACAGATAACTACTTTCCCCCATGAGATTTCAAAAAGGCAGTACATATGCAAAAACACACATGCACACGTATTTTATGTTTAAAAAATTCTATTTGCTGTTTCATAGTGGACCAAACCATACTGTGCTACCACTCAGATCTGCTTGAGCATGGTTCATGGGATTGCCAAATTTATGAATATTAAGCATTTTTTTTTCTTATTTTTGAGGTAAAACTTAGGAGCTGAATTGCTAGATAGATAGGCTAATCTTTAAATAAGTGTCTAATCATAGTCTGCCAACAAAAAGTAACTGACCAGTCAACACCAGTTAGACTCTACTAGAGACTGTGTTCTTTGTTTCATGGTTAATTTATATAAGTTCAAGACAATCTGTGTGATCTTTACTAGTTAGTTATGAGGGAAAATCACAGACGAGTGTGACTCCCACATCAACTGTTGTACACCACTTTTGCTTGTCTGTGGGCACTGGTTTGTGCAGTGCTAAGGAGGTTCTTTCCATGTCCGTGGTGACTTGAGAGAAACTGCAAAGTCTTCTCTCCATGAAAAGTGCTATGAAAAAAAGTAAAAGGAAAATAAGTGTTGAAAAATAATTCCAGGATGATACTTACATCTGATAGATTGCATTAATGAAAGGGCTGTGAACCAATGTCTAGATCAGCCCTTCTAACCACTGATTTTATGAGTTGCTGAGTAAGATCAGCCTTTTTGCTTGGACATTTAAGGTGGTGTAATACTATTCCTGCCTAGTTAGTAATGCCCATTTTATCTTTTACCACTCTGCCTATACTCCTGAATAAGTACAATTTGCAGTAATTAAAGGCCTGGGTATCACTTCATTGACTTTGTTAGTGAAACCTTCATTGACATCACCAGTATCAGGTAAACCCCCAAATAATTCCATATATTACAATAAATCACCCTGTTTTCAAGGGTTGCTTAAAGAAGGCATTCCCTACCAGTCCTCATATCCCCAGAAAAAAGCCCTTTGACTGTTGAGTCTTATAATGTGGCTGCTCACCACATTCACTTGCACCCAATGATGGTGAGTATTTAGTGTTTTGCAGGAAATCCTGCTTTCTTTTCCACCATGGGACAGGTTAGATGTTGAACTCTTTTTATCTTTTCTCATTTTTATCGGCTGGCATACATCCTCCCTCACCAATGAATAAATGTGTACAATAGCAAGGCACTGCTTACAATAATTTACTTGTAAGGCTTTGAAAATGGTGTATGGTCACAAAAAGCATAATGTTATACAAAGCAAAACACCAGAGAAAAACAAATTCTTATCAAAGAAAAGGCAAAGCAAAGAAAATCAGAATGTGTGTTAAAGATAAATCTTATGTCAAGACCTTAAAAAGCTCCAGCTGGGATCCTGCTATTCAGAATAGCCCTTGGAAATCATTTTCAAAGGTTAGCTGCTTGTGAAAAAGGAACAAAATAAAGTTTGACCACCCAGGGATTTGCAAACGTGCGTGGGAGCCACCAGAAAGCCCTGTGCAGATGACTTAAGCGGGGAAAGAAATGGTTCAGTTTTCTAACCAAGCAAGAAGGAATGAAAGTTCTGTAAAAATTTGAATATCAAAAGAGGCCATTAAAACCATAACCTGACTTCAGAGGAAGACAATTTAATGAACTCATTCCAGAAAAAAAATTGCAAGACCGGGATATGTTGCTTGGTGAGATCACACCGTTTTGGTGTCTTGTCATTTCCCAAACACTTTTCTGTGCAGGTCAAGAAGCAACCTCTGATCTAAATCTCGTCATATGATTAGTAGGGCAAGAGAAAGAAGCTTACATTCAGAAAGGACCTGCACTAATGTGTAACATTTGAGAATGCACCTGGAGCCAGCTGCTACTAGAAAAAAAATAGACACTTGGCATGCAATAATCCTTTCAGCAGATTTAATGACGCTTTGTCTTACAGATAGTCCCTTCTGGCTTATAATTCGTTATTACTTATTGTTGATGAAAGAGAAATATTGTAGTACCTAAAAGCTGTGTTGAATTCTGGCCTTGGTTTTTGATGCATCTTTTCAGGTGGACAAAGATACAAAGAAGCCTGAAACAGCTCTCTTATGGATAGGCACCTCGAGGGCAACAGTTCCAGCTGGGTGAAGGGGAAATGACATTCACATCAGTTTTGTACCACATAGCCCTATGCACCAACAACTTCCATCTACTTCCAGTAAATTAAGTGCAAAAGCATGAGAAAAAAAATTGCCTTGTTCATTTCAACTTCTTTTATTTCTCCTTTCTGAAACTTATTTCTAAGTATTAGGGCTATTTTCAATCTCCTGATGTTTTACTTTGTAAAAGAGCAAGTAGTGAAATCCCGTGTCTATACCCACCATGTGCAAGATTTCTGCACACCTTACTGGCAGACACAAGCAAAATATTTTTATTTCTTCTTTTTTATAATGTCAAGAGTACAAATGGGTTCACAGAAAGGTTAGATAAATTCATGTCTTTTAATAGTAGCCTGGTTGTTACTTCCAACTCCAGATGTCTCTGTACCACTAATTACAATAAATCAGGAAATTGTACTGAGGAAAAAATTGTTCTCAATATGTCCTCATTATTACATTCTCAATTAGCTCTAGACCCCTGGTGGAGCTGGGAGGCTGAACTCGATGGGCTCAGCTCCATCTTGGTGTCATGCCTATGTCCACTTTACATGTAAAACCTTTACAGAAAATAATCTAGTTTTGATATAGAGAGCCTGATAACAGGCAAGAACAATGTAACTAAGCAGGAGACACAGGGGTAGAAACACAAGTATGATGGGAGATAAAGAAGAAAAAGAATTAGGTCAGTATAGATCCACTGAAAGCACTGAAAATATGCTGTTTTACAGATACTGTAGTCTTTACTAAGGTAACAGTATAAAGGATCATAGGAAGTGTAATAAATGTTTCTTTGTAGGCCCAATGGATTCCAGCCAACCATGGCTGGGAGATACCTGTGCTTACACCAGGGTTCAATTTGACACAATAGCTGAGAGCATGACGTGGCTTAGTAACTGTTTTATATTGGCTTTGTAGGCAGCTGACAGCAGACATCTCCAAATAAAACCTTATCAGTGAGATACAGGAAGAGAAGTGAGTAGCATCTTGGATGGCATGGCCACCCAAATCTGTACAATATTTGTGTTGTCTCGGTCCATCTGTGTGAGCAAAAGATGCAGAGGAAATGCATGACTGGAGCCATAAAGATCACTGTATCGGGGTGGGGAGATTATTATGTCTTGTGATGATCCATTTGCCTGCGGAGGATGTCTGAAGGGATAGTTGACCAGGGGTTATTAGGTGGGGGGGATGTTGTCCCCATCCATGCCACTGGATTTGAAAGAGATCCCAGTGTGTTTCCAGTCTGGTTCTTTTTTATCTTGAAACTATAATAGGAATAAGTTTGTCCTTAGGTTAACAACTTGAGAAGAGATGGTGGGGAAAATCCATTGCTCTGAAAAGAACTGTTGCAAACTGATATTGCTGTTTTCCCCTGGGGTGTTTGGAAATGAACTACCAGAGCTGAGCTGTTCAGTCAGACAGTCTTACTTGCCATCCTGTAAAAGCTTGAGCAAACTCAGAGAAACAGCTCTGTCCCATCAGAAAGTAATGAAAACCAAACATACCAGAAATATTGTGAAGGCATGAGCAAACTATGCATCCCTGAAAAATATGGAGCATTCACAAAATAAGAGAAGTTCATATCAATCACTTATCTGAAAAAAACCTCTATGGTAAAGGATCCAAGTTCCTGTTGCTGGCTCTTCTACACAGAATTAGCTCTGTTTGCAAGCAACAGCACTGCTTTGGGAAACAGACTGCTTTTTATTTTTTTTAAACTAACCAGTTAAGAAACTATTTTTAAGACAAATATCCACGAAAAAAAATCAGATTTTAAAGTTATTGACACTTTCAATACTTAGGAAAAAAGAAAAATGTTTGGCATGTGGTCACAGGTAGAGATAGGGCTATGGTTTAGGTGAACTGTTTGTTCCTGGATTAGTAACTCAGTGTGTGGCTTTGCCTTTGAGTGTAGCAATCAGGGCAAGAATGACCACTGAACTGGTTCTCAAAGACAAAAGCATTATGTGAAGAAGCAAAGCTGTAGCGTGTGGTCATATGAGCTTGCTACACAGGGAACTTAAGGCAGCTTCCTTAGCCAACAAAGCAGATGTATAATGAAAGATAGGTAAATATAATTATGAGAATGTGTAGAAGAATATATATTGAGACTATTTAGAGTCATTAAAACATGCACTGGTATACATAGTAGACCTGTGGTTAAAACACTGTGAACCTCCCATGTTTTAATTCTGAAATTATTTGAGATCACCCATCTGCTTCTGTTCTGCAAATTGGCTGCTCCTTGGGAAAGAAATTGCTTTGTGTGTCCCATTAGGACATAGATTAAAATATTAACTCCAGCATGGACCATGTTGAGCAGACAACACCAAAGGATTCATGCCTGGTCTTATGTGCTGTGGCACAAGAATACACCCAGAATAAGTTTCTGTGCTGTGAATACAAGGAAATATATTCAACAACAGGAGCAGGAGTCTACAGAAGCAGGGGTAGATTTTTTGGGTTTTTTTTCCTTTCTTTTTATGATTTTTCACCTTTATCTTGTTAGCTGAGAGAAAAAGGGAGTAAGAAGAGAAAATGGATGATGGGAGACAGTGTTCAGTACAAATGTCTCCCTTTTGACATATATTTGTCTCATTTCTGTCTTTTTTCTATGTGTGGAGTTTGTCTCAATGTCTCAATGGTGATGTTTGCTAAAGACTAGCTCATATAACATTCTGTTCTTTCCATCTACTCTATAAAACATGATAATTTCCAGGCCAAAAGGTCTGCCTTAGGAAGAATTGTTAAAACTTTTGGGGGGATGAAGGGGTTGAGTACTACTGTTATTATATGTAAAGAAGAAAAAGATGGTAGGTTTTTTTCTATCAATGGGACACCACAAGTCTCCTCACCATGTTGAGGAAGACGGCAAGATCAGTATCTTCTACGTAAATTTACTGTCTTATAATTCTACAGAATGACAGTCTTTTGTTCCAGTCTCTTCTAGTTTTAGAGAGAAAGGTACTAAAACCTCAGTCAAGCTATAATGATCTTAAAAGCACTGTTTATATTTTTTTTTAAACATTAGCTGCAACTCCTCAGAAGATTGCAGGTTCAGTGCTGAATGATGACTAGATCTGTAGATGTTGAGCAGGACTTCTGTCATGCTGTGCATCTGGAGAGCTTGGCCCTTCTGGGTGTTCAAGAGGATGTCGATTGGTACTGAAGGAACATGCCAAAAAGGGCAGATGGAATGTATAGGGCCGATCAAAGGTGCAAGGTTCCCAGAGCAGATACTTGGATCGTGTGGCAGGGCTGCATACACACCTGACGAAAAAGTAGCTGAAAGCAATGAGCACAGGGGTTGGTTCTCCTAAGAGTTCTTGCACCTCTTTTATCTACCACCTTACACAGAGGTAGATCAAAACCAGAATGCAAATGGGAAGTCACCGAAGCAAGGGCAGTTATAAAGCACCTGAGGAATTATCAGGCCAAACATTCTTTGGTGCGTACAGTTTTTAATCAGTTTTCTCATGTGAAGGATTATTTTGTCATTGTGTGTGTGAGACAAACTATGTGAATAGAAGATAGTGGGGGAGGGAGAAGAATCATGCAATAAGAGGAATTACTCCCTGAATAGTAGCTTCCAAATATCTCTTTAGTCTTAACCTCTCCCCTGTGTCCTCTATTACTGTGACACCTCCTGTCCTCTGCCTCTCTTCCATTCTTGGGGATCTGTGCTGAGAAGTTGGTTCAGAAGAAAAGCCAGGACTCTGCCGGAGAGGATGTGTTTGTTTGAGTGAAGGTTTGAGCTAGTATGGCTGGACTGTCAGCAATATCTAATAAACAGTTTCACTGAACCTGGGACCAGTGGTCTTGCCATAGCACCAGCCTTCCCAGGTCCCTTGGGATCCTGGTATTGGATTTCAACTGTGCTGCTACAGTGTAGGTGAGGAAGAAAACTTAAACAAAATGAGCAAGTCTGTCTAAAATGCAGATCAGGAGCCAGCAAAGAGCTTGAAAAATATATATAATCCTGTAATCTTGGGTCCTTTTTTAATTCTTATAAAGAAGAACAATATTTCCTTCCTTTTTCCCGCCCCCTTTTCTTTAAACAAAGCAAGTAAAATTGCCTGGGGTTTATTTTTGTGTTTGTATTTGGTCATTCTAATTTGGTTGTTATTCCACTCTGTTTGCTTCAGCAACTTTAATTTCATTTTAATTTTATCTGACTTTTTGCATCGATATATTCTTCAAATCAGCATTAGGTGGTAATCTAAGGTACATTTTTCAAGATCTGGGCCCAGTTAATTTTTTCAGAGTGACAGGAGAGCTTAAGATTAAATCAGAGAATTGAATTCAGGTCTTCCCAGTCTTAATAAATATCCTAGCTCCTCTATCCAGCAAAGAAACTAACATAGTAACAAGGCTGAACAGCAAGACTCTCCTCATGATGCTTTGTCCAACTTTTCAGATTTTGTTATTTCTTCTCTTCCTTTCTCTTATCTTCTAGTACCAGCACAGACTAGATTCCTTTTACTTCAGCAGTGTCCTACAAATTTCTTCATATCTAAGACCATCACTAGTCTTATTAGAATAGAAGGTTTAATTTTACTTGCTAGTAGGTATAAGTATTGTCTGATGTTTGCTTTTCTGCTGTATTTTTCATCTTATCATTCTTATTTATATTAATTCTCTTTCTCATTAATCAAACTCCTGGCCCACTCTCCTAGTGGTGTGTTTGTTAGTTGTAAAAACTTTAAAAATAAATTAAAAAAAAAACACTACTAAAAAAAAATTGATAATATTCTCCCAGTTGTCTCAGATTCAGTTTCACCACCAAACGTAATGCAGAATGCAAATACTCTTTGCTTTGATTTGTGATCTCTTGGAAGTGCTTGGTGGGAGAGGTGCTGTGCATATGTTTAATTAAGGCCTTAAACTCCAAACACTCTCAACAAACAAGACAGAGTCAGGAGGGAAACAAGAGTCTAAAGAAGTGCATAAAACCATATGGTACCATGCACTAGGTCAGTAGGAACCCTGCTAACTGGGAGAAAAGGTTTGGCCCCATCTTTCCCAAGTCACACAGGAGTGGCCACCCTCTGCCTCATTTGAAAAATCACCACAAAACAAGCTGGAATTAAATAAGTACTATAACTCTTGTCCCATATCTCCTGCACTAGAAGAGAAAAGTATGTTTATATAAAAGCACTTTTTTACTGTTCTTACACTTTCCCACTCTCAACTAAAGATATTAATGTTATTCTCACTGTATTTATTTATAAAGAAAATTTATTCTGTTGGAGGGGGGTGACATTTATGCTGATTTTACCACAGCCTTTTCACTGCCTCCGTCTTTTATTATAGCTGTATTTCTTTCATTGCCTGATGTTCATCCCCTCTTAGAAGTAAAATATTTTACCAAGCTGACCATCTGATGAAACATTTTTTCTGCTAGCTTCAGAATAAATTTACGAAGTAGCACTGGAGAAGTGAAGGCATATAGCATTTTCAGACAGTGTGCCACAGCATAAGTGTGATAGAGGTTTATGGGATTTATAAGAGAAAGGAGTGAATTACTTCCTTAGGGTGATAAGAAAATTTTATTTACAGTATAAACTGGACACATGCAAATGGTGTCTCCATTAAATAAAATACTGCTTTAGATTTTAGGCAGTTTGAGATTAATACTTTGGTATTAATTTTCACCTAACATATAAATGTTAAATCCAATTAAGGTTTAGGATGTGTCAACTATTTTAATTTTAAAAAAAAGCAAACAGGGATTTTGCAATTGTCCTAGAAAAACCATTGCAAGCACATTAAGAAGAAAAAGCAAAATCAAATTTCCAAGGCAATTAAACCACATAAGAGAAAGCAATGTGAAGCTGAGTCATAAAGGCTATTTAAGCTCTGCTATCTAGTTCTTCATTGCAGTTCTTTCACACCATTACAGGAAGAGATGAGAAATGGTAAAAGTTAGGTTCTTTTCCTGTCTTGCCTCTCCCTTCATTCTCAGTCTTGATTCCCAGCTGTATAATCTGTGCTTCTCACTGTGCCACTCTGTGCAGGAGAAGGGAAACAACTGGGGTTCACCTTCGTAGTGGGGGAGGCATTGGGCGATGTGCACAGTGCAGCCTGGGAAGGAGGCACACACACCAAAGGGGCTGATGGAGGCCCAGGAGATGCAGAGAGGTTGAGACTACCTGGGTCTGGCACAGAAACTGCTGATTAGAATAAGTGAGAGAAATTAATAAAAACCAACCTGAACAGTCATGATGCCGGCTGCTCTCTCAGGCATATTGTGAAACTGCTTTTTGCCCACTTCAAACTAAATAGAGAAAACCCAGCATGTGATTGTGACTTTAGAGTGAATTTCCTTGCCTGATGGTAGAACAACCTATTCTCTGGTGGATCTCAGAGCTGCCCCCAACTCACAGCATTTCTTATGCAACATCCCATTATCATCATCCTGAGCTGCTGCTCTCTATGAGGTTCAGATACTGGGAGTAACATCAATGGCATCCTGTTCTTGCTTGTGCATACATAAATTGGGTGTATTTCTGGAGAGTTAGACCTGTACTTCTGATAGCAAATGGGTAAACATAAAACAGGCAGTCTTTTATATCTTTTACTTAATACCTTGTGCTTTGCACATATTCCCTCTCAACTTCTTGCTGAATTTTTTTCACAGGAGCAAAAAAAAAAAAAAAGTTAAAATGTAGGAGATAAAAATCTTTCTGGCTTTACAGGTTTCAATTAAAAACATATATTAGTGTTATCCTTAGGTGCTTATTTATAAACAAAATTTATTCTTTTCTGCAAGTCATTCATGCAGCCACTATGAAAGTGCTTCCCTTGACTTTTTTTTTATTGTCAGCATATTTCTTTAACTTTTTCCATTTGTCCTACCTTAGAAATAAAATATTTCATTGAAATGTCCATCTGATAAAATATTCCCCTTTAGACATATATTTACTCAAAAAGTATATGAGAAGTAAATTTGTATAGTATTTAAGGCAGAAACTAATGCCAGCAGCAATAAATTAGCAGCAGACTAACCTGGTTTGTAGGCATTCTCTTCCTGCAATCATATACAGTATGTCATTTTTAGTAGTGATACACATACTCCTATAGATGCCAATTCATGAAAGATTTAATGCACAAGATTTGAACAAAGTCAAGTACTCCAGTTATCCAAACTGGAAGGGGCTTTATGTACATATCTGAACTGCAGAGTAAAACTTCCCTGTGAAGCTGGGGTATTCATAAGCCCATGCTCTTTATGAGTTCCCAAACTGAAAGAGCAAAAGAGCTTCAATTAAATACAGAAGTAAGCATACTTTTCATTGCAAATTTAAGCACGACTTTTAATTTAGGACAGCCTGTATTTTGCATTCAGCATTCAAGGATATCCCAAATCCTTCAATAGAATTTTCCATAAACCCATGAGATTTCCACCACAGGCTGAACGTGGTTAGCTGCCAGTGCCCACGTTTCAGCGAATGGTAAATTATCCTTCCCTTTGGCTGTATTACAAAGCCTGAAGCCTGGTTTGTTCCCACTCACTGCCTCTGTACCAAAGAGCCAACACACATCTGCAGCTGAGCAGTTCACTTTACACAGATCTGCAGTGCACAAATTCTTTGGCTAGTTCATCCATCCCCTCTCAAACATCTTTCTGTAACCTCAGCTATGTGTCCACCTGGTAAAAAATGCTGCTTAGCTTAAGGGGTCGAAGTTCTGCTCCTTGGAAGGCTATAATGAGTCTTCAGTGTGACTAAACTCAAAGTTCATGAACACTCAAATGTACTGAATGTGACATACACCGCGTATTATACAGACCAGAAAACAATGCAAGGATTTACCTCTCTATACATGAGTCCATTTCCACAATCTCCTGCTTAATGCCTTGTATATTTTGTTCAAGGAAACCTGTAAACACAAGGGTATTGAGTGCAGAGAAGATCCCCAGCCACCGAGCTGCTTGCTCTCAGGGTTGCTGTTGTGGGTGTTTTGGCAGCTGGCAACTGTGGACTGTTTGTGTACTAAAACAGACAAGGGACTCTTCTGTGCCTGACTAGTGTTTGTAGAAGACTTTGCAAAAGGTAAACTGTGTGTATTATTTCAGCCCTTTAGTTGACTTGTTACACAGTAAATAAAAGCTCCAGAGGATGGTGGAGGGGTGGTGGTGGGTGGGAAATGCGGATGAATTTCAAGATAAATAACTCACATGTGCTTCTCTTTTCTAAAATCTTTGTTGCACTGGCAGAGCATGGAAGGATGTTTTCCTTTTTGTACAGAAATTCTTTTTCTACAGTGATATTCTTCCCTCCCTCCCCCTGTATGATCTGAGATAGGTTTTCTGGAGTGTTCTAAGAATAAGAGAGGGGGTTTGACTCTCAAAGAAGCCCAGTGCTACTTGTTATCTCTCTAAAGCTCTGTGGTTCCTGCCAGAGGCAGCAGCTGGCAATCCATTTACATTTGGGAGCTGTTGCCTTTCATGGGCACTTTACTTGGGGTCCCATGGATCCCACCTCCTTTGCTCCTTGCTGTGGCTGACCATTGGGATTCCTCTCTTTCTATAAAATTGAAGAATGGCATGGTGTCACTCCTTAGCAAGAGTTAATGGGAGAGGGAATTTAAATGTCATATTAGTGTGGTATCACTCAGTGTGAACATGGTACCTTAGGCCAGCATTAGCTCAGTGACCCTGCTTTTGCAAATGACTTCTACTTTCTCCATAGTAACCTCAGTGTTTGCTTTTAAAGTCAAATGACATTGGAATGCCTAACGTTATCTCTGTGTTTTTTTCTTTACACTGGTTATCTCAGCTCTTCTCTCCTATAATCTCAGTGAATGACCTGATGAGTTAGATCTGCGTGACAACGGAGCTGCCTTCCCAGGGGTATGCCCTGTTCACCTGACTGTGCCCCTGTTAAATGTGTAATCCTCTGTTTCTGACAAATTAATCTCTTTTGTTCACAAGCACTAGCCATGACATTACAAGCAGAGGATTATGTTTGCATGCAGTGAAGAAGTAGCAGAGGAACATCACTTTAAACACTCTTTGACGTTCCTGTTTCTTGTGTATCTTAGTAATAAAGATCTATGGAAGGGTGAAAAATGCGAATCTCTAAGATTAATATAAGCTGGAATATCCAAGGTGCATTTTAAAAGCCCCATAAAGTCTTCTTTTTGCCATGCAAAACCATTAAGTAAATGAATACTGCTTCTTTGAAAATCTGGTTATGAATGTCTCACTGAAACAGATTTTGGACTTTGAAGGAACTTTTAGATAAAATGCACAGGTCTGAGGCTAGAATGAAAAGTGGATGTAAAATTTATTGGGTTTTTTTGTCAGTGGTCACCCAGACTGACATGGACGCCTGCCTGCTGGCAGGGTACATCCTACCCTGTCAGGTCAGGAGGCATATGACCTGGTGTGGTTGGGGACATCGGCCAGATTCAGAGCACTTCCTCACAATTTTCTCTTCTTTTCATCACTTCACCTCCAAATTGTGCCTGTCAACATGCATTTAGCATTAAACTCGGCTCAAGTGTGGCTCCCCACAGGGTTATGGCCATGGTTTGTGACACAGAGGCAGGTGAGGAGCCTCAGATGTCTGCTCCAGTTTGTGCCACTGGAGGTAGCTAAAGCGTGGCCCCAGCCAGTCTGTATTCTCCTCCTCCTCTCCCCTCTCCTGTGCTTATTTAAGGCAGGAAGATTAGCAGGGTTTTCTACAAGATGCTTGCTGATCCTATCCTCATTTCTGCAATTCTCATAAACTTCTTGAAAGCCCTCCTTTGTCTTGCAGCTTCTGGCAGCACTTCATGGAGGAGGGAAGTAGAGTCCCCTGCAGTCAAACTTACTGTCTTAGATAGAAGTTTTATAACAGCAGAGTGTTCAGGCCACAGATATCTTTAGCTATTTTCTTTATGTGTATTGCTGCACTACTTTTCCCCTTGATGCTGTAGTACCTACAATTCAGACTATAAAGTGGTGCAGCATGGTGCAAATATTAGTAATTTTTTATCTCTGGCCTTTTCTTTCTAACTCTCTTGTTAAATCCCAGCTGAATCATCCCAAAAAAAAAAAAAAAAGAAAAAGGATTATACTCCATTTTATAGTAAAACACCCATATATTATTATGAAAGAAAGACAAAATATTAAATAGGCATAAGTAGCATCTAATTGTAAAAATATTAGTCCTTGGATATAGCTGGATACATTAGATTGGAAGGCTGGGATACTTAAACTGAAGGAGAGAATTCCTGCTGGTGATCCAAATGATGCAGAACACAGAAGTGTCTATAATGACTGATACAGTCAGCAAGTACAGTGGAAAACCAATTCCATTCAACTGCCTGTTTGAACTCATTTCTAAAATTTTCTAAAACATCCAGAATTCTGGATGGCATATTTCTATAAAACTTTGGAGAAATTCCTGTACTATATTTTAAGATGCATTTTAATTAATACTTGCTTTTGTAATAAAAGCCTTTGTCTTCAGGAAGCCAAAGTGAGAAAAAGAACAACTGCAGACTGTAAATATTTTTGTAATGGTATGGTGCATTAATAAATACAGGGGCTTTTTCTAATAGAGATTTTGATTATTAAAAATACAAATTGTTTGGTTAATTATAAATCATAATTTGATTTATAAGATGATGTTACATATTAAATAATGCCAGATGGTGCCATGAGGGCATTAGCTTTCTGTAATAGATTCTGGATGACAAGGGAATTAAAAGGGGCAGAATCCGTGAACCAAATTAAACAAGCAGTGAAAACTGTCAGAATAACCATAGTTTCCAACACATTTCTCTCTCTCTTCCCCTCCCCCTATTTTAATGGTAAATATTTAAAAAACACCCCAAAACCTACTTATTTTTTTGTTATACTTTCAGCATTTATGATTGCAGCAGGACTCCAGAGGCGATAAAGCATGGATTAAATTTTCAATAACTTCATGTGCCTTATAAGCTTCCTTTAATACATTTGCATTGATTAGTAAAATACCTATTGCTATATACCACCATTTGAAAAATGCTTCTGGATTTAGAGCAACAAGCTTTGCTCCTTGTACTATTCCTGGGTAATACAAATCCCTGTCCCCACCTTAGCACTAGTGGCTGAGGTACATCATTGCTTTGAAGTGCAGTTATTCCTATGCAGATTTCAATGATGCGCTAAATTGACTTTACTTATATATAGGAGTTACCAGGACCAAAATACATGCTCATACACAGAAAGCTCCAAGTACTACTAAAGTGAATCTTTTCCCAAAGGCATGAGGGTAGTAAAAGAATAGAGTATGCAAATACATAGATTAAAATTTCAGTTGCATAGACATTGTTAACAGTAAATTACAGGGGTGTTTAAAATCATCTTCAATATTGATTTTTAATAAGAGTGTTAAAGTCATGTGAGGAAGGGGATTTTATTTCAGCCCTCACCTAATGTCTCTCTTCTCCTACCCCTCAGTTCTGACTTCGTGTCTCTTCAGTGTTAATTAAACATCTATCACTGCCTATGCTTTTCTCTGCCATGGTTAGTTCCACTGTGTCTTACTTCTTAAAGAGATATTCTAGAATCAGCTAAAACATGCATCTAAAACAAGCTTTATGCTGAGTGGTATTCATTAAAAGTTTGCTTGTTCTTTGTCCAATGATCTATTACCTTGCTGCAAGCAATGTGTGCTGATGTAATAATATCCTCCAGAGCATTATACTTGCAGCTGCCCCAACAGGTATATTTTAATAGGCTTCTAGTTTTAAGTTTGGTGTCCTTATTTGGTATAATTTTTAAGTATCTGCGGAGACTTTCCTTTTCCATCTAGTGGTACATGGATACTTCCGTATCTGGAATTCAGAGAGGATGCATGAGACTGAAAGCTCTGTAAAATAATCCTTGTTATGATCTGCAATAAGTATCTACAGAGCTTGAGAAAGTCTTTAGGCTTAGCAAGTGCCTCTTTCCTCTGGGAGCTGTGTTTCTTCCTATTTGCATCTTTTTTTGTGAAGAGAACAGTGAAATAGTAAGGCTATCTTTCTTGATCTCAACCTCATGTATTTTATTTTGAAGTGCCTGATTCGAGAGCACCAGGTTTTTTTCTTGTACTCTTGATGTTCTTGTATTGATATATCATCTCTCTATTGTAAAATGACTGATGACTTCAGGCCCTGCCTAACGCGCAATGTTTATAAATGGATCAGAAAAGCAACATTGCATGTATTTGCATGAGAAGATAAAGTAATGAAGTTGAACCAGTTTTATCTCTGAAATTCTCTATTTAAAATGCAGTGGTCTTCAATGTAAGATGATGCAAAAAGTGTTAAGTCTCGACTTCTTGTCTTAAACTTTGAATTTCCACTGTGAGTCCAGTATTTCCAAATTTGATTATAAACTGAAAAATTATGTTATCATACAATTTATGAAGGAAGTTTTACCTGGGTAAGCTGTCTTTTCCTCGCAAGTTTCAACCATTTTATTTCAGTGTTGTGTTTTGACATTTATATTATAATAAGTTTTAATTCAGTAACCAGTCCATTTAAAGATGAAATGACAAATTACACTCATTGAAAAACTCCAGTAATTCTAGTGCAGACATAGAAAAAAGTGATCTCTATTTCAGTTACAAAATTACAGTATTTCTGAAGAATTTACTGATGAAAAGCACTTTTGTTTTCCATGCATTTTGAAAAAATGCTTGCAAGTCATTAAGTGCTGGTTTTCATTTAGTATCCAGAATGCACATAACTTTTATATTTCTATTTTGGCCCTTTGTATCACAGACAGTAGCAAGAACTGTCTGAATCTCTTGAATTTCACACAACATAGTTTTTAACAACTTTAAATAACAATAGATTTTACAAATTATTTCTAACTCTGCTAATCTTCAAGTAAGGACAACAAATTTCAACTTTGTCATAGTTGGAAGGTGTTGTCAATCTCAAATTGTGTTCTGGTCGCATCTGATAAGAATCTTATAAGATCTTATTTGATTTAGACTGGAGACAGAAGTTGCTCTCAGAAGATTTCAGAAGCATGTGTGTATGTACTTGTATATATGTTTTAATATATATAACTCAGGTAATTGGTGCTTTGGAACAATCCTTTCACCAAAAAACCCCCACTGTGTTTCAATACCAAAGGATGATGGTGTTTATCACGTAATAGGAAGTTGAATCCAGAGTTTCCTTCCCTCTTGGAGTCTCATCTGTGTGATTTTCTTGTGAACTACTCTCTTCAACTTTCTGCCTCTACTTTTATGAGGTGTAGGGTCTCTGTGACTTTTTTTAAAATATCTATATACTTAAAGGATTATGAATCAACTAAAAGAAATATATCAGCAGGAAAATGTAACCAATATTGGTGACCCACCATTTGATATTCTGATCCTGACCTACATTACTGACTGGATGCTCCTGCCCAATTGAAGCCAGACTGCTTGAGACACTGTAGGAAATAGCTTAACATCTCCCTTGCAGCTCACAGGGACTTGAGCCTTTGATTTGCCTCCTCCTGGGTGTGTGGTTATATCTCTGCAGAACATGGAGTCCATATAGCAGAGGCTGACATAGGTCAGCAAGATAAAACGGACTGGAAAAGACCTCTGCCTTGTATAATGCTTGAGCATTTCCCATTGCTCTTCGAAGGCTTTTGCAGAGGTAAGGCATAAGAATAGGGAAGTAATCAGGGTAGGGAGTATGAGAAGGATTCAGTACAAAAGCAGACTGAAAGCATTGGAGAAGGAAAAAAAAAAGAAAAACTGGGAGACAGTGATAGATTTCCAAAGGAAGGTTACCCAGTTGCTCATGTTTCCATTTTCTTGTATTCCTTAATCAAGGAATAGTTAAACCCTCCAGAAACATATTAAAACAGACTAAAGGAAATGTATGTCTTCTGGGCTTTTTAAATTATATTAAGTATTGTACAGCAAACTATCCTGAAAGGAGGGATGGAAGGAAGGAAGCTTTTATATGAATCATTCGAACCAGTTACATTTTAGACAAATCTCTCTTAAAATGTTCAGCTTCTTAGTTGTCAGGACTAATCTTTTAGTCAGGACAGTTTAGGAGGATGGTTTTCTTTATGCTGTAGGGGTACCTTCTATAAAAGTGTCTATGAAGTACTCTATTCTGGCTCCCCATTGAGGAAGACTAACAATCACATTTGCAGCCGCTTTTCGTATATCACAACTAATAACGTTTACAAGGAATTTCCACCCCGCAATTACTTTCAAGACCTGTATCAGAAAGTGTCCTTTTAGGAAAGGAGAATTCAAGACAATTTCCTCTACATTAAAAAAAACCATAATTAAATAAAATAACACCAAACACCCCAAACCAAAACAAAACAGAAACCAAAACAAAACAGAAACCAAAACAAAACCAACCAACCAACCTGAAAAACCCACTTCCCACAAAAAAACACCAAAAAAACTAAACAAAAAAACCTCCAACACCCAAACAAAGCAAAAACCTGCTGAAATTAATTTATTATTTTGACTTCTTATATTTAGCAGTTTAAACTATTAAACACTTACACTGAAAACAGCCCAGCATTGCTACTGTTACTCTGGTCTTTTTTGTTTGTGAGTATTTTTGACACTGTCCATCATCATATGTATGAAATCAGGAGCATGCTTCATACTACCAGTTCTATAAACAAGAAGAAAATCTATTGGTGTGTACTTCCACGGGCATGCATTTGAGAGGCTGGTAAGCTGCAAGCTAGTAAGAAGTTGGGAGAACAGAGAATTCACTCTGATGTAAAGATTAATTGCCTGTTTTTTCCCCACATGCATATCAACCGTAGAGGTGAAGCACCTCTGAATAGGTTTGCTCAGGTACATAATTCTCTTAAGAGTGTTGTTCTTATACAAAGATGGATGTAGAGTGGGATTTTAAAAACAGATCTTTGACAAAACACAAGAGATTGTTGAAATAAATGTACGATTAATTTAGCTTGTGTTTCTAACACACAAAATACTAGGTATAATTTTTTTAACCTCCCCTGCTTTCTCTCTATTCATTGCACATTTAAATTTATTATGGAAAAAAAATTAGAAAAAAGATTCCTGATAGTTATTTTTATGATCAAATACCTTTTCCAATTAGTCTTGGCGCCTCACTATAATCACGATGAATGTTATTAATTCAGCAGTCTACATCCTATTAAAAGTTTCATCATATCAGTGTGTTCAGGAACTTAATGGCTTTTGCATATTAATGCTGCAGCCTGTGGTCTTGTGTCCATTAGTATTGTGCCTTATCATGGTTTTGCATTCATACATATATATACAAACATAGTAACATATGTTTGGTGTACACGCAAATCCCAGTCAGGTGAACACAAGGCTATGAAACAGTATTTGGAATTTCCTTAAGCAATTCCTTTAAGATTATTGTACTTTCAAAATGTTCTCCACATAACAAAAAATGTAATGAGATTATAAATCAGTAGGATACCAGTACAACAAATACAAGACAACAGTAGTAGTGTTTGCCAGACATGGTGCACAGGCAGTGCACATGCATCTTTGAGGTCATGAGAAAATTACACATTACACCTGCAATATTACTATTACTGTTGAATAAAAGAGTAATTCAAATGTGGGGACAAGGTGATTTTTGAGAAGTTTTGAAACTTTACAATGATTTGTGGGACAAAAATTTTGATACTTACTGTGTTATAACAGTCAGCCAGACAGTTGGCCTTGCTTTCTGTTGACAGCAAAATAATTAAGACAATGTTGGAACTATCTAGTCTTCAGAGGAGTTCAAATTTTGGCATAAAGTGATTATTATTATTATTATTATTATTATTATTATTATTATTATTATTATTATAGGTGGCTTAATCTAAGATTAGTTTTTGTACTCTAAATTTCTGAGGGTACAAGGGTAAGGAAGGACCTTTTTCATCATTTTCTCTCACTCCCACCTCTATAATACTGATGGAAGTCCTTAGTTCATTTTCCTCCAGTAAACCTATAGCTTCTCTTTAACTTTCTTGGAAGACAATCTAGACATATTTTTGAAATTTAAGTGATGGTCAGTCAATCTATCACAATTTAAATTGTACCAATAATAACCACCAGTATTTGAGTCTGTACCTTAGAATTTTCTCCATTTTTTCCCCCATACTGTCCTGTATTTTTTAATTTAGTCAAATTTTCCTCTGTCTTTGACTGGTAAATATCTGGAACATCTCCTGCAAACTTCTGCTCCACCAAAGCTCTTGAGTGCTCCTGGTGCTTTGGCACCCCTCAAGAGTACTCCTTTTTGCACTAAAATATACCAGCATATACCAAAATCTTGACCTAGACTTCTAAATCATTCAGTGTCCACCTTGCACGATCCTGAAGCCCTCACAGAGGCAGATTCAGACAGAACATTTCCTTTTGTGCTCTTTCTTATAAAAAAACCCAAAAAGGCAGTATGATCTGATAATGCTACTGCTGAGAATCCCCTAGAGCTGGGCAGGCCTTTAACTTGGAGGGAATGGACCTATTGCTTCAAACCTGAGCTCTTCCCCTGTCTTCCAAAAGGAACACTACAGAAGATCTATTTAGGTATTATGCCCTCATCAGAAAACGCATTTAGAGGTGAGCAATGAAATAGTCCTTGTATCACTAATTAAAATTCAGTGGTGAGGTTGCTTAATTACTCCCTCCACTGAAAATTCTTACTTTACTTTTCACATTTATTCTGGTAATAATCCGTTGAAGAGCTCATCAGCCTCTGAAGGAAAGCAACAATTTTTCTCGTGTACATAATCATTAAACTGACAAAAAGGCACAGCACTATACAGTTATCAGTATTAGCACTGCAGACCCTTCACTATTAAAATTCTTTGCAGCAGAGGATTAAGTGCATAAGTGGGTGGGGGGATGCAGGGGGAAATGGTGGGAAACAACCAAGTTTGAGATCCTTCCCTTTTCTGTCCTAGCAGCTACCTCAAATCAATTCATGCTGAAATTCCTCCTTCCTGTACAAAAGCAAGATAATTGAGTGCATTTGATTCTGTAAAAAATTAATGACCTTATTTGCTTTTTTTTTGTGGCTTAGACTAAAATGCTTTTCTTCTTTTTTTTTTTTTTCATTCATGTTCTTAAGATTTTAAAGCTGATAAATGAGTATAACTGCCTCCTGCACACTGCTTTCAAAACCAGTCACCAACTCTGCCTGGGAAATAAGTGGGGTAGAGGGTAGAATTCCCAAATTACCTTGTTGAAGCTTAATGTGGGTAAAATAACTGGTTTGCAGCTCCTCAGCCATCTTCTCTGACTTCAGAGAATCAGAGTGCAGAGTGGAGACCACAAAATTTGACAAGAATAGCCTTCCCATGTATAAGCTTTCATAATCCTTGCTGTACTGGGGAGAAGCAGAACTGCAGCAACTGAAAATAAACAAATATCTGCAGCTGTTTATTGTTGATGAATGCAATGTGTCATGACAGGAGTAGGATAATGTGCATTTTGAAAGCCTGGTTTAGTAGTTCTGAAGCAAAAAAGTGAAAATTAATAATAGGGTAAAAATTGGATTTAATACTAAGGTAATGAGATAAAATAAAAGGGGGAAAGACTCTGTTTCTTTACTCACTGAGCTGGGAAACTGAGAGAATTCCTAAGCTGCCATTACAAAAAACAATATATTTTGGAGCTGGAGGGAAATCCATGTTCTGTTTCTCATCTTGGTCATGGCATGCCAAGTTCCAACTTTCAGTTTTCATTTTGAAAAGCACAAATTAACACCAAGCTGGGGTTTTTTATGCTCTCTATAACATCCTTTTGGGTCTGGCTCCCCAAAAGGCAGAGTTTTAGCTCTGACTTTGTAAGACCAGGTTAAGAATAGCACAAAATACAATCACAGTTTAGACAAAATTTTTTTTCCATTTCTAACTAAGAAACTTCATTGTATTGCAGACTCCAGTGATCAGCTTATACTTACATGCCTCAAAATGAGGACAGGGCAGTCCCCAGCATGGCTATTTCACACCAGTGTATTCAATTTTACATATAAGTTTGTCACCTGTGAAGATGTTTGACGTATCATCTACTAGAGGCAGCTATATCCTATCCCATTATTTGGCAGATGAGGGTGGGGTGGTTGGGCACTCTCTTGGGATAGATTCTGTCCCTGATGGACATTGCACCATTATTGTCAGCTTACCTAAAAAAGAAAACATGTGAGGAGATCTCATTCGTACTGCAATAGCCTGCAAAGGGACTGAAAAAAACAATGTATCAAAATTTATATATGGGGACAATTGCCTTCCAGTCCCTTCCCTCTCTGTCAGAGGGAGGCTGACTGACAAGGTCCACAGTTCAATGCCACCATGATAACTTGCTAGGAAATGGAAGACCCAAAAGATCCCCTGGATTTTCATTTCCATTCCCCCAGGACACCAGGCAACACTGCAACCTGTGTGGGACTGGAGGGATGTGTGGTGTGACGCTGCCTCCAACTCTTCCTTGCTTCTTCTCATGCAGAGCTATGGATCCTGAGGTCTCTATACACTACAAATAGGCCTGACAGCACCGTCAAGATAGGTAGTTTACTAGCACTAAAAATCACTTTGAATAAAGAAGGAAATGATAGCAAATCTAAGCTGCTTAAGAAAATAGCAGCACAATAAATAATGTATGGAAATGGGATCTTTCTTTAACACATGAAGGAAGGAATGCTAAAGCTTTTATTAAGCAGTTAATGCCCTCTCTACTTATTATCTTTGGAGTTTTGAACATTCTGGCAGTCTGACATTTTAAAATTGAAGAATTTAATCTCTTCTACCATGAAAAAGAGGTACCCAAAATGAGATATGACCTTAAGTTCCAGGATGTTTGTTTAATATTGCAGAGTTTGATGTTTTCTGTTGGTTTGTTTTCTTGGAGTCATTTTACTATTGGTCCACAAACAAGGAGGTAAAATTCAAAACATGTACCTGGAGTGTGATGCAGACATTCCACAGGCATTTTTGCACTGGAAAGTGCAAAAAAGTATTTCCTTTAGGATAAAAATTACTGTATTTCCAAGTTTGCTGGTGTTAAGGCAGGTGAAGCAAAGTTCAGCACTTCTAGGAATCATATCCTGGGTTTGTATTCTGAACTTGAGACTTTTGCTCACTGTGATGACTTTGGGCTGTTTTTACTTAACTTTATATTCCAATCCTTTGAGGTACATAAAAGAATGATTAAGAGGTAGAAAACCCACATGGTTTATATAATTTTGGCAGCATTGCCAAATCTTTTGATGCAGTCTTACAGATGAATGTGCAGTTTTTGTCCAGAATCTGTTCTGTATCCAAATTTCCTTATTGTACCATGAAATTTGGAGGCAAACAGTTGAAATACTCTGCTAAATCTGTTGATTTGGATCAGACTCCCTGAAAAGCTTAGAGTAAGTGATATAGTCTTTATTTTGTATGCATAACTAGAAAAAAGCACTTGTAATGGATTACAGGAGGATTCAATTTCAGGTAATGGAAGATATACTTTGTTTTGGTACCTCCAATTACTCTTCATTACATTGAAGTCTGTCAGAGCCACTATTGGATGAACCTTCTGAGAGGGATGGTGGCAGCTTCACCACTTTGAATTATTTAAACAATCTCATTCTTCAGGCAAAAGTCATTGGACCTAATGAGATACTAAAACAACATATTATGGGTGCTAAAGACCAAACTTAAATGATCCTTCTGACGTCTCTTTGTCTGGCTCTCTGAGTTACAAAAGTACATTAAATGAAGCTGAGGAAAGCAGCATACTCAAGGGCATGGCTTCTGGTGAGGACTTGGATAACTCACACCCAGCAGAATACACAATTCAGAATTATATTTTCATCTAAGGAGATGATTTGTCTGAAAATGAATATTGTGCTGGATATGTTGTAAAGCAATTATGCAGTCCTTTATGTTTTCAAATCAAGAGATTTGAAAATTTAACTGTTTGCTATTCTTAACTTTTCTGAAATTTTTTGGGGGGGTGAAACAAATGAAAACCATTTTTCTCAAATTATATGCTGGCTCAGCAAACTAAACAAGCATAGTAATCATTCAATTAATGTCACAGTGTAGTTGGTTATTTCTATTCAAAAATATATATATAGCAGCTCCCCTCCCCAAACCTGGCTGGGGTTAAAGAGCTTTCAGAGTTTTCAAACTCTAATTTGTTGTGGTGGGTAACCGAGGATCTCAAGAATTATTATACTCTATGGGATTTGCTACGGTGTAATCTTCTTGCTAAAAGACATTTTCTCTTTTTATGTCTCTCACTAAGCACTACTCAGAACGCAATAAGGATTTGTATTTTCTTGCTTGCTTTCTCGAAAACAAAAAAAAAAGAGAAAAGCAAAAAGAAAAACACCACCACCTCTCCTCCCAAACATACACAAAACAAAGAGCCAAAATAACCTTGTGCTGAAAGCTAGCCTATTTGCAGTGACAAAACACAGCTGATTAATAAGGATGTGATTACCTTTCATACTTTCCACCTACAGGTGTCAATGATGGCATGCAAGGCTTTTTCGAACTGGAAAGAGGCCACCCTCTGAAACTATATTGAGATATTTAATTTTGAAGGATACCAGTGTAATCAGTTACCTCTTAGAATGAAATAAATGGAAGTGACATTGTTCCTGCACTCTGATGTCTTTGGAACGAAAAAAAATATTTATGTCTGTGTTTCCAGAATTACACCATTCATAAAAGCTCCATTTGGGAAATCGTTTGTTGGAAGGATATTGAAAATGAAAGGGGTAAATGGACAAAAGAATCACAACTCATATGGCAAAAAAAATGTACCTGGTATCTTTTTAATACTTTTGTTTTTTGGTAACAGTGGGATATTGCTACCTTTTCTGTGTCATTTTTAGACCAGAAAATATGTCATTAAAATATTTAGCTATTGATTAAGCCTTGAGAAAATCCCTGTGACTGAAGAGTAGGAAGAAATCACCAGCTCAACTGGTGAAATTGTGTCGTAGTCAACAGCCCCTGAAGCTGGAGATGTGATGTTACCTCTCCCATGTTAATTTTTTTAATTCAGTATTGAGCATATCATCCACACTCATGAAGAGAAGTGAGAGAAATTTCCTCAGTAGAGCATAGGCTGCATCAAAAGTCCAAGAAAGAAAGGCATAGCCAAGAGAACTCCACATTCTGATTAGGAAAATATTCTGCTTGATCAGTAAGGAGTTACTGAAAAATTAATGCCTGCAGAAGATCTGAGGACTTCAGTGTAATAAACAGCTGTAGTAGTAATATGTAAAGACACCTTCTAAGTTGATTAAGTGCTAAGACTCCTACTCTTGCAAGCAAAATCTATATGATCTGAGCTATATGCTTGTCCACATTTTAGAGCAAAGAAAAAATATTCTTAAAAACAATGGCTTGAGGTGTTTCTTTTTTTTTTCTTGAGAACATGTGAGACAAAATGCTCTGTATCTATTTGTATTGAGAAGTAATGAACTTCTCAACTGATGAAGCTTGAACAGTGACTTTGTGCTACCCCAGCAAAGCCGATGAGCCCAAAGAAGCTCTAACTTAGTGCAGATCTCAAAGGTCCCAAGTGTACCAAGCAAGAGGAAGAAATAATAAAGGCAGATTTCTGTGCATTTGGTTCTAATGTACAACTTTTTCAGACCCTAGTAAGTCTTGAACTCTAATTAAATATTTTTCAGCACATGGGCTATTTTCAACATCTGTTTACCTCTCCTGCTGTCAACTATTAGTGTTTGAATTACCAGTGCGGTTTGAGGGGTTGGAACTTTTTATGGTTTTGTTTTTTTTCTTGTGAGATAATTGTAGAATTCTTTTTCCTTTAACTTGTTACAGTTTATTTTCATATCAGAACTCCTGCTGTCAAATCTGATTGATAGTTGTCAAAGAGCTAAAAAAGTGGTTAGAGAAGCACATGCACAGACAGTATTGGTAACATTTGCTGAGGAAATAGGGCTGAAAAATTGGTTCTGGTTCCTGGATAGCTAGACCACCAGGTGCTCAAGAATGTTTTAGCTGTTAAAGCAGCATGTCAGAATAGAGATGGAGGGATAGAGCTGATGTCAAATCATCAACCTGTGAAATTAATTTTCTTCTTTTATTTCCTTTCAAAAAAAAAGAGAAAATAGTGTGGTTAGGATGCAGGATTGAGATGTTCAAAACTATTCACAATAGTAGCTTTGAAGCTCAAAATGGGGAAAATACATAAAAAAATATTATTGAAAATGTTCACATTCCTTCCCTCAATCCTTCCATATCACACTCCTTTCCTGTAAAAGGAAAAAAACCCTAAACTGTACAATATTTGTTTGTCTGTGTGTGTGTGTGTGTGTGTGTGTGTTATAATCTTTTTTCTCTTGTGATTGTAGTTTATTGACTTAAAGTTCACACTGATTTCCAGACACCAAATGTTTTACTGGGTCACCAGCTGGGTCTGCAGTTTTATAAGCTGTCTTGTTGCCAAGTTGCTCTCAGCAGACATAGCACTGTTTGGTGTGAGGTTATAGGGATGAAATAGAGAAAAGAAGTAAATAGTAGAGGAGTAAAGAAAGGGAGAAGGCAGAGTGGAGTGGGGCAGGTGGTAAGTGGAAGATGGTGGTGTTTGTGGGAAGCATTTGTACAATGCTCTGCACAGCGTGGTTTCTCTGAACCCAAACAATGCACCAATATACAATTACAGCTTCAGCTGGATGGTCACCCTCCTGTAATATTGAATACTCCTGTTGTTCCTTCCTTCTGTCTGTGTATATCCTGGATAAATTTCCCATTTGTATTATAAGCATGTGACATTATTTCTTGGGCTGAATCCCTTTGTATTTTATTTTGCTCTTCTTCACAGGACTCTTTGCTATTTCTTTCTTGAGTGGTGTTTGCAGCTTCTCCTAAATTTAAATTATCTGTGAATTTAAATAACATGAAGTTTGTTACTTCTGGAATGTAAATTATTATATTAAACAATCTAGATAGATCCTTTCAATTTTCTGCATTACATTATATTAAAGCACAGTGGTAATTAGTTAATGAACCCTTTTAATGAACCATTCATTCTTAGACCAGATCTGAAAATTAACGTCAGTACAGAGCACTGCACATTAGCTTGGCTCAGTCTCTGCTTAGTTAGAGATGACAAAATGCAAACATTGAATCATTGAAGTCTGCTGAATCCGTGTGAAGGGATTACATGAAGAAAATAACCTCCCTGATACAGAGATCACACTCTATCTCACCACAGATAAAAGAAGGTGGTATCATTTTGTATTTTCTTTAATGAGGATTTCACCAGGTTTAGTCACAAATTAGACTCCTACAAAGTAGGGAGGATGATTGGCAAGACTTTATTCTGTTTGTTTTCTCATTTTTCCTTTGAAACTCCTTTTGATTTCACCAATATAAAGAACAGGCAGACACATCAAATTAAATGTTTGGAATGGGAGGATCAAACAAATCTTATCAGGCTGCAGGACAGAAGAGAAATTATTTGAAAAGTCAAGATGTTCATGTCATCTTCTGTTCATCCCCTAAACAATGGCAAAGTGTTTGCTAAAAACTCTGGAAGAATATGGAGGTCTGCTTTAGCAAAAAAGCAGGAGTTCAGGTTTTTAAGAGCTTTAGCCTCACAGCAGTCTTGTGCCACGGCAAAACTGAGACACAAAGACATGAAGTGATTTGGCTGTGGTTACAACAGGTAGAAGACCCCTCACCACTGGTTCTCTGTATCCCTTTTTTTTTAATCAACTAATCCCATACATGATTGGAGATCAAATACATTCCATTTTCTTCATAAAAGAAGAAACACACTGAGCTTTTTCTGAACCAGAGGGCTTTGTTTATAGATGTGTGACTATTTTGTTTCTCCTAGCTTGAGCTGAGAGGAACTAATTTTCAAGATTACTTCTTGAAAAAGGTTATGCTGTTTGTCCCTTTAGAAGCATCTGGTATTATCCATTTTTAAAGAAAAAAACTAGGTTACCCATTCAATTTCATCTACAAAAAGAACATATTTGCATTCAGACAGTTTTTTGGTTTGTATTTTAACATAAATATTACAAACAGCTAATATGCAGACTGACGAATGCTACAGATTTTCTATGATATATTTTGGTGTTATGTCTACAACTTCAAATCATTCCCTCCTTGAATTGTTTGTAAAGAAAGGAAATGCATGGTAACAACCCATCATCTGTTTGTGCAACTCCCTCATGGTCTGTTGTAGTGATGCACAGGATGTGTTGTGTACGAAATATTTCTTTGTCACACTGGTAAGGAGATCTGAAATGGGTGGAGATCTGTGTGAGAAGGGCATTTCATTCTGTGACCTGTGAAACAACACTCTCTCTTTGTCCTAAATTATTTTTAAAAATTTTGGGGGAATGTTGACAATGACTTTTGAAAATTATACTATCTGCAAAGCTTGCTCTAGTTGCATTTCATGAAATAAGATGAAATGTGGATGGTTTGTTTTTATTGTAAATTCCATCTGATCTTGTCAAATTTCTCTTTTAAAACCAACAAGAGACAACAAATTACATTACTAGTAATGGTGAATGAAACTGGAATGACTCAATTTTTCCCAATGTTTAAGTCCTGGGCAATTCTATCTCTGCTTTCTAGCTTGGTGTTTTCTCCAGTGTCTTCTGGTGAGTACCCAATTGATTACACACCAAGACTCTCATGGCAACAACCAACCAAACCCTTATGGACATGCTGGAAGTACTTTTCCTTCAGTGACATACTTTTCCTTCTTGTTTTTTTTTTCCTTCCCTTTTTTTTTTTTCAATTTTCTTAGACCAAGTGGGGTAACTGATAAACCAAAGCTGAATCTGTTTATTGTCAAAAGATGTCCAAGTAGAATACTTTAACTGAAGTAAGATCAATTATGTTAAAAGGTCCATTGCTCACTAGGGGATCTCAGAGTCCCAAAGTACAATGAAATTTGTTGACTGAACTTCAGGAGTGTTTCCCCTTTTTTTTCAATTATTCTCTTTTCTTGCCTGTTTGATTGCTTCCTCTGTATTTCTGCTCTGTGGGAGAGTTAGAGTGATTCTGAAACAGGAGGATGTCATATTTATTCTGTAGGCATTAAGAGTTCTAATTACTCCCTGATGATTCTCATACACAAAACATTTTATTTATGATGTTTTTTCTTAAATGGTTAAACGTATTGGTTAAATGTTTGCTAAACATAAGGGCATCACATCCTTGATGCTGCTTCCCAGTAGGAAAATAAGAATAAGGAAATACTAGGTAGCTGCTACAGGAAAGTCTTTCCCAATAGGCAGTAGGTATTTATCAGAAAGATACAGGCTGTCCTGTCTTTAAAAATATATATCTAATTATACCACTTTCTTTTTTTTAATAAGTGATTCCATCTAAATGGCTTTGTTTTTGTTGCTGTTGCTTATGATTTTTCCCGTTTCACATCTGTATTCTCTTCATCACACAAATAAAACCTTTTGAGGTTTGACTTTGTAAAAATATATCTCAGGTAGCTCATTAGAGTCACTGCTTTGTTTCTAAATTGGCAACAACATTTCTTTTAAAACTTCTCACCTTCAGCATTCTGGAGATCAAATGAAGTGTGTGCAAAGAAAACCAAACCCAAGGACACAGAGTGGACGTTAAACAGGGAAAAGCCCTGAGTGGCTGCCCTAGGAATGTGGGCCTCATAAAAGTTGCCTCTGCATTTTCAATTTATTTTGGGACCCGTCCTTGCCTACTGCTTTTTCTCCCTTCTTCCCTTATTTCATATTGACTCTTGGGATTCCCTTTATTTAATTTGTTCTTCTCTTAATTGACATTTTTTCCCTTATCCCTTAACAACTCTGCTTACTTGCCAGCCCCCCTTCTCCTTTTCACACGTGGGCTGCATGTTGATATTACTCATCTTGCCCTGTCTCACAGTATTTTCAGCTGTTTGTTTCCTATTTGTAAGCCACCATCAGTGGGAGAGGTGGTACTGGCATCTGATGCAAAACTGCACCTGCATATCAGCTCCCATCTCCTGTTTAAAACGTGGTTGTCAAAAGCCTTGAATGCTACTCTATGTGTGTGTGTGCATGTTTGTGTGTGTGTGTGTGTGTGCGTGTGCTGGCACAAGAGGTGGCACTGGGAAGAGCTGGTAGAAAAGCATGGGAGAGGTGGGCATTTTTAGGGGGGAAATGGGTGCTGACTACTCAGGCAAGCCCTTATTCCAACACTCAAGTTGTCTGGTGAATCTGTCCCTCCACCCTTGGCAGGTTTGTCATATTCTGAATTTTTGGTAGCTTGTTCCGCGCTCTCAGTGTGAAATACATGCACATCCTAAAATGATGTCACTTTAGTCTTGATGAAAATAAGGAAGAAATGATGGATGCTTCTGTTATCATTATATCTCTTTCATGAAACCAATAGCTTTTAAGAAAAACAAAAGAAGACAGAGGCAGCCACATAAATCACTCTTGGTAGTGCACAAATTATGTGAACTAAAATAACCAGGACCATCATGGATATTTGATTGTTCCAATAGAACATGTCAAAACAAAAGGGACAAAATGCTTAAGGTATAGCTATGTAATGAGAATGGAGTGAAGCTCTGGGCCCGACATGGACTTGGGACTTGAGGTTTTGTAGGTGCTATATTGAGGCCAAAAAATTATTTGAAAAATGATGTCCTTCTTGATGTAGCATAGACAGGCGTTCCAAAGAGCTGCAGCAAAACTGATGTATGTCAGTGGGGGAGTAAAATGAAGAACTGTGGGTAGGCAGTACAGCTTCACCACGGCATTGAAGGCTGAAGATTCAGAGCTGTGGCTGCCTTGGGAATGAGCTTTACCCTTGTAGCAGTGACTGGGTAAACACTTTATTCTGAGATGTAATAGACCAGTCCTCCAGTCATTGACTAGGTCTTGAGAGCTGAATACCATCAAGAAATGCATTTTTCAGTACTGAGTGATTGATAAGTTTGGTGAGTCTTAAATATGTAACTCTTTGTGTGTTAGGAGCAGGCTGTGTGTGGGGCTGCAGATAAAAAGACATGATGAAATGGATCTCTTCAAAGCATTTTTATTTCCAGGGCCTACTGCACCGCATAACACGTAAATTCAGAACAGTCCCACCAAATCCAGGGATGGATGGCATTTACTCTATTGTGGGTGAGATCAAAGTGAGGCTGGAAGATGTATGCACTTTATTACCTGTAACATTGTGTATTATGCACACAAACCGACAACTCCTGAGTTCAGTTCCTGCTGTTAAGTGCCTTCCTCACAATCTGCAAAGGCAGATTCTTTAATTAACCTTTAAATGATAATTATTTCACTGGCAGTGTACCAACCTAGAATCAAAGTAACTCAGTTCATCCTGTATTAGTCTTATCTCTTGAAAATATGATGGATTACCTGGAGTACCTTGGTGAAGCTGTAGACTGCTTCACCTACTTGTTTTTTGCTGTATCCTAACAGATCTGTGGCAGATAGGATAAGAATGGGGATATATATGGGGGAGGGCAGATAATTTGCTTTCCTGAGAAAATTGCGGATGGAAAAGGCATAGTGCAGTCAAGAGTCATTGGGGAAGCAACAAGAAAATGTACTGGGAAGTCCAAAGGAAAACCGACCAGCTATTGTGACTTTGGAAATCACCTAAACAGACCTCACTGTGAGAAGTGTTGCTGTGCTGATAGGAAAAGATTTGCTGTGATACTTGAGAGACATACATCCAGATAGCATTAAATGAGTGACACCACTTCCTGTCACTTTTATGAGCTGACCATGGAGTTGTTCAGTTGCACAGGTGGCTGGTGGACATGCCTGGCCTATTGGGGCTGCAGAGAGCAATAGACTAATTCCTCTCAAAAGAAGGGAGGTAAACTGATTACCCAGGCATCTAACGTGTTTAATTTCTAGACCATTCCCTCACTCCACACTGAATTTTATGTGGTGAGTCCATGATATAACCTGATAGTTCAGAACCATCACCTAAACCAACATTTTTCATGGCTAGGCTTCGCGAACGAAGATTTGGGAAGGCTCTATCCACATTTGATACAGGCATGCTGGTGGCTTATGAGGCCAATACGTGACAGACATAACATATGAAGTGCCAAATAAGCAGAGATGGAGGCAGATTTTTGCCTCCTTCAGGTCTCTCACAGTGTTGTGTCCATAAAAGCTGTAGTAGAATTGACTTTCCCAACCTGGGATAGAGATGCCAGTGAGCTGAAAGCATCTGTCTAAACATGTTATTATTCACTGTAGACCTATTTTAGGGGAGACAATGATGTCATGGCAAGGAGCTTCTCTTTTCCTCATAGCTTACTTGTTTCCTCCAAGTCTACAGGAAGAAACTGCCATGGGATAAGGGAAGGAAAATGGTGAGTAAACTAGGAAATTTTTTCACATCTGACTAGAAATCTCCCTGAGAGTGATGGTACTGCCTTTTGTTATTTAACTCCAAATATCTTGTCCCAAGAAGCTTTATACTCCCATCTCCACCTTTTTGATTCTGTCAGCAGCACGTCTCTAGAGGTGTGCTTTACCCTTCACTAAAGCCACAACGTGGCTTTGCACACAATTCACTAGTTCCCATTTATTCCCACGTGCTCATCAGCAAGTCTCTCAACTGAATGACTGGAATATATTGCTGTCTCCAGGCTAGTAAAGTAAGAATAAATGAATGCGACCACATTCCTTATCTCCAGACTGCAGAAACTTTTGTCAATCCACAAGATAGACCGGGCAGAAGCTGAATGCATAACAAGATCATTTGGGGTCACGGTACAATGATTAGATTCCTACAGCCTGTGTTACTGTAGATTAGTACTCTGGCTCCCTGGAGGAAAAACAAATTTGAAATTCTACGCTACAGCCAGATGCCAAGCAGGCCATCATAAACAGTGTGTGAAGCAGAGAAAAGCACACGTCCTTTTTAAGGTACTGAGCTCTTTTCCCGGCAAAGCCTAATCTTGGTCCTAAAGGGAAAACTCAGTTCAGCTTGCAATGCTGTGCTCAAACGGGATGTCTCTGGCTGCTTGTAAGGATCACAGCTGTGGTTTCGTAAACTTTAGGATGTGGTGCTTTTTCTTGAAAGAGGGAGGCAGGTCAGGAATGCACAAAAGCTTCAAATGACACAAAGTTTTCAGAAACTTTGTAGTAAGATCCAGACAAAACTGACCAGGGGATTGCCTTTGTGTCATGGAATCAGTTATGCTATCCACAGAATACACATATGAGAGACCACAATCACAGAATATACTGATTTATTGTACTGTTTAGAAATGAGTGAGTACAGGGCATGAGACAGGCTGGGGAGATGGTCTTTTTTCAGCACTGGCAAAGGGAAGTTTTCCAGTTTTTGGATGTCTGGCTGGAGTTTCATAGTGGTCTGATTACAAAGTAAAAGGCATTCTCCAGATCAAAGCTAAAATTCATTTCTAGTCTGCGCATTTGCTCATGGGACAGGGATTTATCAGCTTTTCTGTACCTCCTGACTTTTGCAGCATGGCAGCTGCTTTGGATATGGTTTGGCTTACAGAGAAAATGGGCTTAATCCTGATTTAGGGGCAGCTCCTTAGAGTGCTTGAGAGCAAGTGGTTTTGTCCAAAGTCTTGGCATCATATAAGGAGAAAAATTCAGATTTCTCTAGACACACTACATGCCTTCCATGGAGAAATGCAGTTGTGGGAAGCTGAATTTCTGATACAAGCATCAAGCAAGGAAGTATAATTAAGCCCCATATCATAAGAAGAAAAAAATAATTCTCTTAACAGGGCACAAGCCCAAATAACTCCCTAATCTTTTCTCTTTACATGGCAAAAGAAAAAGAAACATTTCATCCTGCCAAAAACCAGAAAACAATAACAACAAAAAAGGTGTTAGCAAAAGTGATCTTAGTCCAGCAATGTCCAAGCAAAAGTGATCTTAGTCCAGCAATGTCCAACCTAAGAGAACAATTTGTGCTTCTGCCAGTAGATACTGCAATTGGATATTATTTTGTGGCAGTAGAATTGTTGTAACTGCTGTGGAGGCACAGCATGCTGCTTAAAACCTGGCAACTTTTATGAACGCTGTTTATATTACTGTAGGCTTTCTATAAACAGTGGCAATAAAAAGCTAAACTGTTTTAGGAATAAGATGCAGATATTAGAGATGAGTTTTTCTGCAAAAGTAATGCCTTTTGGCACGTGTGCTGGCCTTTAAAGAAAAAATAAAAATAAAAATAATAAAAGTATCTCTAAAGACTTTCTCATTGCAGCCTCGACAGCAAGCAGAACCCCCTTCCCAAGACAGAACAGCAGCTGCAGAAATTAAACAGAATTCGTTTTCTTACTAATCTTGCAAAAGAATGGGGACAGAGCTCTGCTTCCAGGTAGCAAAGGTATCTATTTTATGGATGAATATTCAGAGGAGAAGGAGCAAGTTTCTTGGCTGTTCTCTGATGCATGGTTCCACCAGGGAAAGAACAGCATTACAGGTATTTATGTTGATGCATATTAGGGTTTTCTGGCTTTTTTTTTTTCTGGAGCTGCTGCATTCTAGGATTTTCCTTTGGGTTCCAGTGGATTTTCTGTTAGTTTCTAGAGTTAGAAAGGTTTTCTTTCAGTCAAGTTCAAAACAAATTTTCTCCAGAAAATCCCTAAGCTGAAAATGTCTGGAGGCTAAGGAATGTGCTTGGTTTGGTTTTATATTCTTCACTGTGCATGTCCTTTTGGTCATCGCCAGAGACTGGCTACTAGGCTACTAGGCTTTAGTCTAAACAATTGAACCCTATTTGTCTTTTCTTGTGTACTGGTAATGCTTTCCATTAAACAGTTGCTGGCCAAAAAGAAAGGGGAACATAGAAAGGGGAAAATATCTTTCTATTTTTAAGCTTCAACATCCTTTCATACAAGAACAGCTGTATACTGAAAAATCAGCCACGTAGACACTGCTGCACCTAGCAAGAATGATCCTTCTATCCTAGAAGTCCTCTCTTTTAAAGGGAGTGTGTATAAATCTGCTTTATGCTTTCCTGTGCAATTTAAACTATTAATAGAATCCCACCCATGCCTAAAAGCAGAGAATTTAGAAAATTTGAGGTATGGTAAATTTATGGGGCACTTATAGGTGTTTACACTTAATCGTGGGCTAATGGAGAAGTGTGGGAAGCGTTTTTGAAGTGTATGGAACTTTTCCCAACAGAAAGCTGTTGCAAATACATTGACACCTGCTCCCCAGCCCAGCAGTGGTGCCAGGCTTTGCAGAAGTGTGCCTAAGATTAGGTTATAGTTCATTGTCTGCAGCACTGAAATTATGCCTACCCAAGCTGTGTTCAGTACCTACTATTTATCCTACCTGGAGCAAGATAACAAGAGGCTATGATATCTCTGCCTACTCTCCCGATCTTAAGTGATCATTTCTCCCACGTTGCAGGAGGCTGTGAATATAAATATGGTTAAATATAGTTTACCCCCGTCTCCCTATTGTTCCACAGAAGCCTGAATTCTCTCTGCTGCATTTGGTATTAGATATCTTGCAGAGCTGGGTACAATGTATACCCCTTTTTTTTTGAAAATCAGATTTTATTTTCCCTTCTATTTGTGGACTGCTGGTGAAGAGATCGATGTTTTCTCAAAATTATTCAGTATGAAAATAATTAGGGACATTGAAGCATAAAATTTGAGGGGAAAATGGAAAAGGAAGGATGTTTTGCTGGCTGTGTATTGCCTCTTTAGGGTTTAAATATTTACTGAGCAGAAAGATTCAACATCCAGGCTCTTTGCATTGGATTGTCTAACTTCAAGGCTTTGTTTCTCCTGTTTGAATGGTAAGGAATCAGGAATCAGCGTAATAGAGGTTTTTTCCAAAAATAATTGCTCTCTACATTAAATCTGAAATATTTGCTTACAGTTGCATTTTGAGTAAAAGTTTAAGTCCATACATGAATATGTGAGAATTGAGTGATGTGACTTAGAATATTCATTAATGTATCTTAAGAAACTTATTTAAATCATTGCTGAAAAATGTATAGACCTTTTCGGGGGGGGGGGCTAATCCCCAATTTATTCGTTAAATAAATATTTCTGCAATTTTCGTTTGCTGAGAAAACAAATCTAAGAACTATCAGGAGTCAGTCTGCTGTTAGTAGTATCAGTAATTAGATTGGCCAATATGTTTGATGAGCCATGGAGCTGAGAGAGGCGGTCTCTGCTTCCTCCACAGCCTTCACATCCTTTCCCAAGTGAGGCCTTACACTCAGAGCTCTAGGATGTTCCTACAGGATTCTTTAGAAATCTGCCTTCAAAACTAACTGGGGACGCTGGTCAGAGTGTACAACTGAGCCCTCAGCATGTAGGGGTACACTTTCATTTGGGCTGCTTTAAGATATAGGGGGACCTGTGTGCAGTGAGCCAATGGGAAACAAGACCTGCAGGGTACCAGAATCTCTTCAAAGGAACAGCTGGATATCACATGTGGATTCCTTCATCTCTGGAATCACCTTAAACATATTTTTATAGAATCACAGTATTGCTGAGGTTGGAAGACACCTCTGGAGATTGCCTAATTCAAAATCCATGATCAGAGTAGGGACAACTAGGGCAGATTGTCCACAGCCATGTCCAGTTGTTTTTAATCATCTCCAGGGATGGAGACTCCATAACCTCTCTTTGCAACCTGTTCCAGTCCTTGTTTGCCCTCACACTAAAAATGTTGTTTCCTGTATTTTGAGGTGTTCAGATGGCAAGGCCACCTGAAATATAAATCCTGTTATATCTAGATTGAGTGCTGTGGTCACCAGCCTTGTTTCACTAGCATATCCAGGTCCTTTTTTGCATAAGAGTGAGAAGTGCAGGAAGCTGTCTGCAGGGCTTGGAGCAATGTATCAATGACAAAAGATGCCTCAAACCAGTGTCCCTCTAGTTGCCAAAATCAGAGCATATTGCATTAAATTCACAGTGGTCAGATTCATGTGATGGGTTAGAATATGTGACTTTAATTTACCTGAAGCTCAGATTTCTTTGTGTCCCACCAGGAAACACTTATGTTTCCTAGGATATGTTGTTGCATTTAGAAATATACTCCACCTGTCTCCTGGGGCACACTGTTTTTGGGGGAAAGGAATCACACCTGTCACTTCCCTTCCTCCACCAGGAGGGCAGGAGCTGCGAAATCTCACTCAACTTCTATCCAAGGGAAAGAACACCAACAAGGTATACATAATTTCTAAAACTTGCTAGTGGCATAAACATACATGGGCAATTCACAAGGCAGGTAGGAATCAGTTATGCTAAAGGTAGGCACCCTAGGCAAGAGCACATTGATGTAGCTTTTTGCAAGGAAAAAGCAAATAGCTTTCCTTATTCACTGCAGCAGCCCAAGGATGTCAGCTGCAGGAACTGATTAATCTGAGGTAAACCAGGGTGTGAATGTAGAGCAAGTAATCCTGCGGTCACTGCCTGAGTGCTCGCTGTTCCCGGCAGTAAATGCAGAACAGCTCATTGTGTTTCTCTTTTCATGCTCACGGCCAGCTAATGTGAGACACATCCTGCAGGCTTGCCTCGGGTACTCACAGCCTGCAGGATGTGTGAGTCAATCTGTATGTCCACCTGAACAAGCTTGTTTCAGGCTGGGAAACTTCTCAATAGAAGGATCCATATTTTGCTGAGGAATTAGGAAAGGTCCTGGGCCCTGTAATAACATTAGAAGTGGTCTACTGAGTCAGATCAAAGTTCTGTCCTGCGTGGAACTGCCACCAAAGGGGTCAGGGTGACTGTGTGAACCTCGCCACTGTCTGCGGGTGATTCTCCTTGTGCTTCCCTGCATCTGCAGTCGCTGGATTAGCAATGTGAGATGGCACATCCTTCCCCATCCCCATCAGTGTCTGTGGGGACTTGTTGGCCATGATTTATTTTATTTATTTTGAAGCTGTTGGTGTGGCTTTCTGCCTCCAGCTTCCTGCTGCAGCAATTTTTGTTGGTTTTTATAATTTAGTGGGTTTATTTATTTATTTATTTATTTATACATAATAGTGTAGCTTTTGCCTGCCCTGAAGATCAATGCTCTAGACAATACTCAGTGTAATAGCCCTCAGTACCTTTCCAGTGAAGGAAGCTGGCCATCAACTTCCTTCTAATCATTCTCTGACTTTCTTTTATCTTTCTACAACAGAAGCAGCAACAAAACCAGAGTTCACCCAAGAGCAAGTTAAGGGGGGTTGTAGCATCTCCTTCTGCTCCAAAATGGTGCTGCATGCCTGCCAAATGAAAGTAATTAAAAACAGCACCGTTGATTTGGTGTGAGAGTTTTATCTTATGATGACTGGATACTTGGGAACTTACTCATTGTCATCACTAGAACAAAGCTGGCTGAAAAATAATCTATACACATAATCTAACCACGACGGTGTTGGATCAAGGGTTGGATTTGATGATCTCAGATGTCCCTTCCAACCCAGCTGATTCTATGATTCTATGATTATTTGAGACAAAATCTTAATATCTTTATACTAATTGTTATGTATGGGATTGTATATACCTGGGATATGGCTTGCATGACATAAGCTCAGCGCAGGACAAAATATGGCCCCATGATTCTAAAGCATTGAAGAAAGGGACCATGTATCTTTCCCTTTCTTCTACAGACAAAATATGCCTTAAGTTCCTGAGGAATTCTCTGATGCAGCAGCCTGCTACAATCAACAGGAACTTCACTTTGTAGTAATGTCATACATAACAGCTTTGTTGGCACGAACAATCACAAAAAGAAAATTTGAGAGTCATGCATGTGGTGTTGGAAACAAGATTTTAAGCTGGCAGCCCAAGAAAGAGACTAGAAACCATACTGTGTGATTCCACCAACCCTTGGAACAAAGTGATAGCATAGCTCAAATGGCTCATAATAATCCTTAGGCTTAATATTTGAAAAAAAAGAATCAGTGTAGAAATCTGAATAATGAATATGTTTGAAGAACTCTGTCTTTCCCAGAGATGAGCAAAAATAAAAGGTGAAATTTATCAGACTCACTATTGGGAACTCACTGAAATCTGTTCTGTGAGAAGTGATGTGGGTAGACATCTTCCCACTGCAGATCCACATAGCAACTTTCATAGAAATAATTTAAACTTTCCAATTCCATTGCTGTTGTAAGAACTTTGCCACTTTGCACCAGTTAGAGTTTGTGAAATTCGACTGCTTGCTATTACAAGCACTTGATCGGTCCCTTTGATTGGAATTTTTACCGCAGCCACAAGCAACTTGGGTTCTTCACAACACGAATAAAAGGATTACAGCTTGTAGTTAAAACTAGATGATTTTTTTTTTCCCCTGGAGAGGAGCAGAGGAAAATGAGAACTAGGTTTTTGTTGACATTTCCCTGATTATTTTTCATCCTTTTTCTTCACAGAAATCTTAGGAAACAAAAATTTTTCAGTGATAGCGTGTGTCTCTATTAAAAAAAAGGTTCTGTAGAAGCAAAAACATTAAAAGACTAATTGTCCTCAAACAACCTGATTCTCAGATGTAGTCCATCCCCCTGAGAATACTTAATTTTGATTTATTTGGCTGTGAGGTAAGGTAGCCTCTGGAACTCCCTTGTTGGCTCTTTCCACTTGGGAGGTTGCTAATATGGTTCCCCTGAGACTTGCTGGCCAGTTCTGCAGACACCTAAAGTGTAGATTTGTTCTGAAAAGAGCAGATCTAGAGAATAAATTAGGCTGTTTCAGTGTACCTCATACTCTTTCTTTGCTTGAAGAAAACTTCTTTGAAAAGGCTGAAAATAATAGGTGTTTTCTGTCAGCTGGCACCAAACACAGTGTGATTCATGTCCTGAGGTTGTTAGGATGCTTCTCTGCAATCTCTTGGCCTGGTAGCCAGCTTGGAAACAAGGCTGGCCATCACAGAATGTCTCAATTCTGTGTTTGTTCTCCACATGACTGATATTTTTCTTACTGGCCCAGAGAAATCTCACTGACTGTATATAAAACACATCACTGATTTCTTTGACTTCATTTATTTGCATTCTGACAAATCCTTTTTAATCAGGCTATTTACTAAATTTGTTTTCTCCAGAAATAGCACGGCATTAACTTGTGACAAATGACATTTCAACTTGTGACATCTCAAATTAGTTTCAAGTGATTCTGAGTAAATTTGTGATTACATTAAGCATGGGTTTAAAAGAATATTTTGCCATCCAGTATTTCACATAGTAATGAGGCTTAAATCCTTCCCATCTCAGCTTTCTTTGGCACTGTGCAATGAGCTCAGTGACTTCAGGGGCTAAACCCTTAAGGTTTTGCACAGAAGAACTAGAAGAGTTGAATTGCAGGGCGTTAAGAAAAGATGAGAGAAGCATGTCACAATAAATCCAGGTTCTTAAGGACCTGTTAAGGGGAGTGGGTGCGAAGATCCCCAGTAATCTTTATATATCTGACAGGTATCAGAGAGAAGTGTGTATCAGTATATCACTCAAGTGAACTCTAATCCCACTTTGAAGTCCTATTAATCTGTAGAATTTTATGCATTAAATCATTTCATCTCTATGGTAGTAAATAATGTTTAAGAAGTATAAAAATTCAGCAGTTTAAAAAGTAAACATTAAAATGAAGAGAAAGAAATTGGTTATGATTAAGTAAGGAGTTTCTGAATGAAAATATTCACTTGCAAAAGACTAAATAAAACAAGATATCAACATGTCTCCATTCCTTATCAGGTAGGCAGAAAGAGGCCACCAAAAAAACTTCTAAATCTAAAAACCTCTCATTTTCAGTGTTGCTTATGACCATTGTGTGGCCTCTGAAGCCAGGAGTAATCCTTACTGTGAGATTCAGAGAGGAGATTTTTTGATCTTCTCTACAGTGGACGTTGGTCTTTTCCCACCATGTGCGGAAACTCTGATGGAGGGCCAGACCTTGCAGCTTCTTTCCATGAATAGTGTGGGCAAGAACCCTGCTAGAACACTTGTGGCAAAAGGCTGATGCTTAATGCATGGTTTGTGCTGAGTGTCTTCAGGACAGACATACTTCCCAAGTACTCTGTGGCAGCAATGGGTTGGCAGGTTCCCGCAGCCCCCCAGGGTGATCTTGGTGGGCAATTCAAACATGCTGTTTTATGTCAGAATCCTGCATACCCTCCTGTCACTGGCAGAAAGCTCTCAAACTGCCTACTATGTGAACGGGGAGCTTTATTTATTGCAGTCATGTGGAAAGGGCAGATATTTCCTATTCTCCAGTACTGTAACTATTTTACTGACTAAAAACTCAGTTAAACTAAATATTATTCAAGCTTATTATACTAGGTTTCATCTGTGTGCCACTCCATATATCAAGACTTCTTAAAAAAAATTGTGTTAAGAAGCAGCTGTAGTGTCTACCCCAAAATGTTGTAAAAGTTTCCAGATCCCAAGAGATTATGAGAAGTCAGAGAAATGTGAGGGTTTTAATAGCAATAAAACTCTAGTCTGATTTTTATGGATTTTTTTTTCTCAGTTCAAAGCACTCAATTTGCACTTATGTCACATTTTCTGTCTTTTCTCCAAAATCACAAGGTATGAAACTCAGTTAAAACCCAGTGAAAGACCAGAAAAAGGAAAATAAAGGCTGTAATGTTAACTGCTTTTATGTTGCTGGGCTTAAAGTATCAAATATTTTGAAGTCTGAGTTATGAAAGCCAGAAATGCTCTCATATTCTCTTTCTTTGGAAAAAAAAAAGAAATCCCATTTAATGATAAATAATTGACTTTATTTAAAAAAATAAAAATTATTGCCAAATTAAATAAAAGTAGCAATCATTCAGGAAAGAAATAATGAACATCAATTAATTTTTTCATATATATTCTTTTTACTAAATGATTGTGTTTAACTTGGAAAAATCTTAAAAATTAGTCACTTTGTCAAGTAACCACATAGAAGCACCAGGGAACAATTAGGCTGTGGCAAAAGAGATGCTTTTTTTGTACTCGGACTTCTGATTTCAGTTACTAGAAACCCTTGTTGCAGCTGCCTTCTTTTGTTCTGATGAACCAATCTCTGTATTTCTTTTAAAAGTATAACAAAAAGGCACATAATTTTAGAATTCAAAATCCTTTCTATACATTTAATTTTGGCTTGGTTTGCTTTTGGTTTTGTTTTTTAAGTCCCTACCCTTGACAAGCAGTCAATCTTCAATACCAGCTTTATGATTTGTAGCTTATACAACTGGATCAAAAAAGCTTGTGAGGTTCAGGTTGTTATATCTGTCTTTTCCAGAACTACAGGATATAAATAAACATAGAAAATTTAGGCTGAATATGATAATAAAAAGTCACATATCTTGACTTCTGTATTTAGCTACTAAAGGCAGGAAAGAACATTTAATATGTATGGAAATTTCAACTCTAAACTGGAAATTTAATTTCTCAATCCCATGAAAGGCTTCTTAAGACTATTACAAGTGTGAACAAACAGAAATAATACTGAAGTCGAATGGTATTTGGAAACTCATTTAAAAGGTGAGGCACTGAAAATATTCTGAGTAGAAGGCGGATTTTACATGTTGGAAGAATCCATAGCCTCCACTAGCTTTAAGGTTTGATCTGCTCTTCTTTCTGTTTTCCAGGTGGCAACAGTGGTTGTGCTGCACTCTCAGGATTTGTTTGTTATGGGAAGGCTGGATTCTGCCCTATTCCCCATGCTGGATAGCTGTGTAACTGCTGCAAGGTGCCCTGACAGTAAACAAGATGGTACTGGTGGGTTACCAGGGATAATGTTATGACTGGAATGGTATATGTTTGCATGTATTTATTTTAAGGAAAATAAATAATCTGATAGGAAAAAAATCAATGTAAAAGGATAATACCAGACACATCTACTGTTATTTGTTTGGGAAATATGTCCCAAAATATACTTGTAAGTACCATATTTCTAACACATTTTCCAAATACAGTTAGATTGAGAGAGTGGTAACTATACAGCTGTTCCTCTCATGTGATCAAAGTTCAAATGAATTTCCATAGAGACAGTTACAGAAGAGCTGAGACGTAAAAATGCATCAAAAATGTTAGAATATTTTGGCAGTGAGAACAGAGAAAAAAAATCTGAAATCAGAGTAACATTTTAAAAATATGTATTTTCCATAGAGGTGTCCCGAGAAAAATTCCACTTTGAAAGGCAAAAATAGAGATTTGTTTGCAGCTTGCTACCTGCCAGGATATCAATTATATTTTTTTGACCTCTCTACTGTTAGACCTCTCTAGCCTATAAAATGTTGTCTGGATCCATCATTTGGATCATTTGGGGAGGCAGGGAAGCTCATATGCTAGGAAGAAAGTTATCATAGGCAGGCAGCTGCATGAATGGTTAGAAATTAGCCAAGCTTTTTGTAAGTCTCATCTAAACTTCTGGTAAACCTAATAGATCTTGGCTGGACATTCCAGTCCATGTTCGTCAAATTTTTCTGTCACTTGCAATGATGTTTAGATGACTCATGTTACAGTGGGAACCTTCAGGGAGAAAAGTGTTGACAGGGGAAAAGTAAAGAGGAGGAAGAGGCTATAGTGCTGCATTGGCTGAATTTTCCATACCATTTGCCTCTCAAATTGCTGTTACTTTTTGCTGTAAATTTTCTCATCTCAAAGTGTTTGGAGGATGTCCATAAGGTGGAAACATGGCTCTTCATAAATTAGAAAGATCTGAACTTCTTGGATTCTCCTTACTTCAAGGCATCCAAATTGCAGATGAGCAGAGTTATTTTCATTAAAAGTCTTTTAATCCTGTGAGTCTCAGAATATGTCAGAAATAACAGATGAAGAAACAAAGGAGTCTGTGAGTGAAATACCAAACAGTAAATATATTGATCATACTGATCATGAACATTCTCTGTCAAAATGTCTTTGTGGACAGAGTAGTTTTTTTTATAGAGCATGTTTGTCTAATAAATTTAGATTTCAGTGTTTTCAAATATTTTTGATAAAAAATATTTCTAAGAACTGACAGAAGTGGTTTAAAATATTTTTACATGGAAAAAAGTTAATCCCCAATCAAACAATATCATAGAAGTCTGTGAGTATGGAGGACATTTCAGTCTTTCTTAAAGTATAGTAAAAAAATGTATCATTCATATAAATTGGGGATTTTAAAACAAAATCTTATTTTCCATTAGTGAAAGTGTTTTCAACCTTCTGACTTTTTAAACTGAAGAGCTGTCAAGAAGAAACACCTTTAGGTAATCCATTGCATTTATATCTCTCTCAAAGAGGTTGAATTCAGAGTATTGATTTACTTAAAAAAAATAAAAAAGCCCTTATAGTCTCCCTGAACCTTTTACTTTTTCAGCTTTCTAACTTCAAGGCTTTATTGTATAGCAGATTTACATCTGACATTTGGAGTAAATTTCAAGAGGTCTCAGAAGAACCTAAGCTCTACAAGCATGTGGTACCCTTTAAAGTCTAACAGCAGAGTCACTCCAGTCCAGATCTGCTTTAAAAAAAGCAGAGCTGGGTAATTTGGTGTTCTCAGACTTCAAATTTGTGGGCTGTTATATCTAATCAGTGCAATCATTACAGTGTTATGCTCAAAAAAATGTTCTACAACATCATCTCTGCCACTCTAACATAATAACAAATGTGGGGCTCCAGTGATGTTATGTAATTTGAATTACTTAGTATGGTATGAGTCTACATAAACAAATATACTAAACTTTTAATGTAATCTCTTTCAAGTAGGAAAAATAGCAATATGTCAAACCATGTAAACTGTAAACCTGCTAAGCAAGACATCAGTGTGTTTTATCAGTCCTGCCTCTTCCTACGAGCCATACAGTATTTTGTGACCTTTCCAAAACTCCTCACAGCCTTCATCTATTCATCCATAGAGATCTCTGTGGCTGACCATGTGCCTTTCTATCCAGTCTCTGCTCACACTTGACTGTAGTCAACATTTGACACAGGAACTAGAGAGACGCCTCCACAGACACAAATCGATCTTGCTATTGTTTTTGTTTAAAGCTTTCCTTTATTCATTCCCACTTCTCATTCACTTAGCATTAGACTTATCCCACTGCATCTGAAGATTTTTCTTTGGTCTGACAACAGTCTGATAGTTTTCCATAGTTACCAAGCCAGTATAGCTGGGACTGCAGATATATATGCTTCTAGGTACACAGTTGTTTTTTTAATCCTTATCCATTCAGCTGATTTGTGACTCTGCAAAATGAAAAGAATTATGCCTTATTTGTGCTTTAGAGAGGGAAAATGCTATAAGAAAAGTAAGGTATTTTTCTGACTTTTATCCTGGTCTGTCTCCCAGTTTTTTGACTGCATTACAATTTGGAGAAATTATTTCTTTTTGTATATCTGGTTAGCCATTCATCTGCAAAAAAAGCATTTAGTTAGAGGAAATACACAAAAAGCTCTTTGTGGTTTAAACTTTGATTTTTGGTTTTGGTTTTTTTTAGTCTCTATATAGTTATTTATTTCTCTAATTTTCCAAGAAAAATATTCTACATTTCTGAGTTTGCTTGTTTGTGAGCAAAGGTGATCGTTTTTTTTCACACTGCTATATTTCATCTGAAAAAAAAATAAATTCCTCAGTAGTAAAAACAACAACGTGCATGCAATTTGGGTGACAACAGAATAAAATATGGCAGATCAAAGTGGAAGAACAACCCAAAGATCTCATGCCAACCACTGTGTCACTACATACCTCAGTTTCCCTAGCTACCCAAATGTAGTATCTCACTTTTACCGTTTTGCAAATAGAGTGAATACCAAGGCTTAAACACTTACAAATACATGGTTTGGGAAGCACTGTGACAGAGAGGTGTATTTTCTTGGACCTGAACCTTTCAAAAGCTGGATAATTTGTCCTTCTTGGTTACAAATTGCAGAAATAAGAGGAATACTAGTTTTTATTACTTTAAAATAATTTGTTTCAGGTCAGAAAACATGCCTCATTCACACTGGACTATTGCATTGTCTACCCTTGATTTGAAGTATTTTCTTTTTGTTCTTGTGATAATTGCAATATATTCAGTGTACATGTGCATCTTTGATCACTGTTCAGCTGGTATCTCAGTGGGTAGCAGAGAGGTAAGGGGCTTCCCTGTGCATAAGACTGATATTTTGTTGACTTGCTGGTTATTGTATTGGCATGGCTTACAAAAGAACAAAAAACTTTTAAAAATGACCAAAAATCAGTTATTCCTTTTACAAGCAGTATCATGGGAGTGACTAGCTGTGACTTGGGAAAAAAAAACCAAACCAACCAAAAGTAAGCATCAAAAACATGATGCTTGAGGTGAGATAAGAAAGCCTTGCTTTCATCCTGTTGTGATCATCTGTGGCTGGAAGCCTGTGTGTCTAATGACAGAGTATACAAGCAACAGGGTGCCCATTCCAGCTGCCGTGTGAGGTTGCATTTTCTTCCATCAAGACAAGTCAAACACAGATTACCAGCTGTCTGACAACTTCCTTCATGAACAAAGAATTGGATCCCCCAGTAATTACTTTTACTGTGACTTCTATGAGCCCCCTTGTCAGGCCCAAAATTCGGATTAGAGTAGCATTTCTAACAGCTAAAGGGCTTACCTGAGATATGTAGGATGTATGCTGGATGTGTTCATGGGGATTAATGGTGAAATGAATTTCCAGGTTCCACAGAGGCAAGTAGAAAAACTGCCACTAAAGTCACTAGAAGTTGGATAGGACTGTTAAAAAAAATTCCTAAGCAAATATAGGACATTTCTAGTCATGCCTACAAGGAAAAATGGGAGATTTCTCCCTGTGTAATGGTGATGCAACATTTGAAGCTTTTGTATTTCCTTCTTTCTCACCCTGTATCAGACCTGTAGTTATCATGTAGAGCCCAATATGAGCTAGTTTTGGAGATTTGTGCTCCATATCACTATGTTATTTAGAAAGATACAGTACTCTGTGTGCATATTTACATCAAAGCATTTTCTTACAGTTTTGCAGTGAGTGTAATAGATAAAGGGATAATTCAGATGTGAAAAATAGTGCAGTTTGAAGTGATTTCAATGGGAAGAGAGCTTTGTACAAATGGCCAATATATGTCAAATAGTCTTCATCTTCTGCAAGCACAAAAATGACTAATGCCTTCACTTTGAATGAAAAAGCTCTAGAAATAGAAGATTTTCATTAGTACTTCTTCCCTAATCACTCACAGCAACCATCAACTGTCTGCTGGGAGAGTGGGTGGAGGAAGTATTCTGAAAGCCCATCAAAATCAATTAAAAGACTTTAATAAATTCTTTGGAAGTTGAATCATTTGGAGTAAGCGCTGAAGGGGAAATGGCAAATTCTCTGAAAAAGTTGAACTTGCTCGGTAGAGTCCTAAAACAGGTATTACTCTAGAAGTGCTTAGATCTCTTTCACATTCAAATTTGTCTTGTTCCCAACTCAACATTCTTAGAAGTAAAGCATTTAGTATCTTGCTATAACTGTAATAGGGATAATACTCTTTTTTCCTTATCCAAGCCATCCTTACATATTAGGTACATAATGAGGAGGGTCCAGAAGAGGAAAGGATGTACAAAGCCATGAGGAAAGATGAGAGAACTTCGAGATTTTCAGTTCAGAGAACAAAAAATGCAGAGGAAGTTGCTTGTGATGTTTCTAAAATATGAAAAATATCACTGAAAAGGCAAAGAGAATAAACTGATTTCTGAGGATAGGTTGGGAAGCCACAGACTTGTATTGAATTGACCTATATGTAGGTTAGACATTCAGGAAAGCTTTCTAGTAGTGGGAATTGGGAAGCAGTTAGGGATTGCCAAGGGATGCATAGGTTTCAAAAAAGTTAAACTAATGTCTGTCAGGGGAGAGTTGGGTAGAGCCAATCCTTCTCCTATGTTACCTCCTATCCTCTAAATGAAACCAGTTATATCTGTTGACTTGCAACATAGTGCTCTTTGGAGCAATAATTACCTACCACCTGCCAAGATACCGAATATTAAGCAAGCTTTCATTTGTTATTATCGTGTTCATCTACACTCAATTCCCTGACTATCTGTGTATTGCTGGTGATCCAAAACCTCATTAAGTTGGAGTGATTTTTTTTAAAAATCCACGTACAAACCCCTAATCTTTTTATTAAGTATTCACCCTGCAAATTTGAAAAAGTAGTAATTTTGTAAAAGCAGTTTCATGATCTTTATCTTGCTGAGTTTACTAGCTTGTTGGTTCTGGACTTGCTTATATTGCTGTTCAGTGCAGGCAGTTGACCTTATTTTTATCATTGTATTCCAAAACAATTTTTCGTCTAAAATGCTAAACTAATTCCCATATAATTTTATACATATTATTTTCTTTGGCTGCTAAGCACCAGACAAAGGAAGATTAATCCTCTTTAAGGAGGAAGGGGTGGGGGGGGGGAAGGAAAAAATGTGCTCTTGAAGCTATTGTCTGCCAACATGCATATTTTTCCAAACTCTTGCCTTTTGCACTATGCAAGCTCAAAAAATATTATAGTATCTAATGTCTCCTAACAGGAATGGGCTGTATCTAATGAATCAAATTATCACAGTGGCAAGATAACAAAATTAATTTTTTTCTTCATTATCATACGTATTGCTAAGCATTTTAAATCTATCGTGCATGTGATTTGGTCTGAGTTTATGTTTTAATGTTTTATGCAGACAATAGTCATCTTAGATCCTCCAAGGCACAAATTCAAAACCAATAGTAAGTTAGATAAAGCCAGGATCTTTATTGACCTGAAATTACACCCAAACTGACAAGTTCATTTAAGTGTGCATTTAAATCCATCCTTTTTCAGCAAATCATTTCATCTTAACTTTTGGCAAAATTTCAAAATTAAGCATAAATGTAGACAATGAGTCTTCAAACATATTATTTAGTGCTTCTCTAAGTAGGTTCTTAAGCCCTGATAAAGAACAAGGCCATCCTGATAGTAAATATTGAATTTAAAATCAAGCATATGGAGAATAATTTGCATTTTATACTTTCTCTTCCTGTTGAAAATTATTTTTCTCATAGAAAGTAATTTCCAGAGATTTCCCAAGCTCTCAGCTGAGATCACCATGTGATGCTGCCTTGGAAATGGGGGCTCTGGTCTCAGAGTCGAGTCTCCAACACTGGTTCACTGCTGAGGGAAGTCTCAGAAATTGTAATTGGAAATAGGATTATATTTTTTCAGATCTGCTACTAGGTCTTAATTCAATAAAGTGCCAAAGAACTTATTGTTTTTATTTGACATTAAAAAAAATGAAAAAGGAATATCAAAGGGCCAAAGAGGAAGAAGCAGCCATTTTTGGATTCAAATTTATTAATATAACAGTTCTTCATGGAGCAGTGCATATCACCAAGCACTGGTTCAGTGATGGAATACTGACTGCTAGGAAACAAACTCTCCATGTAAGTGTGATCTGATATTTAACCAATATGTTTGTAGTTTCAAAATTTGACAGGATCTAGCTGACTAAAAAGGTTTTGATGCAAGCTTCATTTTAATTGAGGAGTGATGAGGCTTTTGTGTGAGCAAGTTCCAGTGATACAGGAAAGGTTCAAAAATGACCTACAGGAATGTTTCTATGTAGAGCAGACCTGATATGGGCAGGGGAATCAGGACAGAGCAGCTGCTTTGGGGGTTTAGACTTGGAAGGGACGTGGTATGAATGGGATGAACAAATACTAACCAAGTGACAATATTTCTGAAAGTAGGTTAGTGATCCATATCAGAAAACTGTACATGATGGAAGGAAGTTGAAGGCTCTTTTTACTCTTTTATAGCAAGGTCATGATGGCTTTTTCAGACACAGAGTATTTTAATAGTTGGAGTAATTCATCTAGAGAGATATTGAATTCTCCATTCCCAGAAATCAGACTGGAAACCTTTTGAAAACTAGGTCAAATCAAAATTACAACCTTGATGTAGAAATGCAAACAACTGTTGACTCAGATCCTCCAAAGCACAAATTCAAACCAAATAGTAAGTAAACTAGTCAAAGTTACTTAGCCTGAACTATAGAGGGTGTTGAAGGAAATGATCAGCTGTCACCTCAGTCTTTAAAAGTGATCAATCTGAATTGCTACTTTACATCATGGTATGACATTAACTATCAGACTATCATCTAGAATTCTTTTATGTTAGACTTTTTTTTCTGGTACAGCTTTATCTCTCCTTTTTTTTTTTCTTTTCCTTCCGATGTTCTGGTTATGTTCTTTTTTGTCTTATAATCATAAAGAAATAAGAAATGCATTTTAAATATATATTTTTTAATTTAATTAAAAGCATCTGCTCATAGTTTATGGGCATTAATTCTCTAGAAAACAAAAGAATGTTCTAATTCTTGACATGACATTTCAGAAGCTGAAATTCCTACTAGGAATCTAGCCCTCTAGTGACATGCTCTCACATCAGATTACCTAAACTTGGCAAGTCAACAGCTGAGAACCACTGTAGACAAATGAACCCAAATTTGGTCAGGAAGGTCATTTCCCTGGAGAAGCAGTGCACTGAAACTTCATCCTTCCTTCACTTTAAGTATTTTTTCATAATAAGATATCACTTGTACTCTTCTGATAGATGTTGCCAAAATTGCTGTTTGTGTTAAATATAATAAATTCTATTCAACTCATGGTGCTCCGGGACCTGTCACTAAGTCATTGAAAAAATCCTTTGAAGAGCGTTTTTTACATGAGAGAATTTGGGATCTATCACAGACCAAGCAACCAAATGAAAATAAAATGTGTGACTTAAGCAAAATAATAACTTGAGGATTTCAAAATGCCGTAGTTATGTCCTTTATTGACTCCAGGCATGGGAAGCAGAAATACTGACTTTGCAGGGTGATCTTTTCAACTCTACTGGAATCCAAATTCCAGTGTAAAATATATCCTAACTTTTTAAAATCCATTTTCTTAGGAACAATACTGCTGTGACTGACCTTGAAAGATTTGTCTCTTTATCAACTCACTCTAAAACATCCTGCCAATTTTTTTTTTCCAGTGCCTGGAGCTGATATGTATTGATGTCAGTTTTCAGCATTATTATTTGTTCTGCAGAGTGAACTTATTGTGTAATTATATCTACTGGTACCAGTAGCTGCAACCAGTTATAACCCAAACAGAATTATTGGGTAAAACAGTCCTTTGCAGAAACCTCTTTCAGTTATTCTTGTGTTAAATCACACTGTGTCACTCCCAAAAGTATCCCACAACCAATTGTGTGCTGCATCCTAGGGGAAGGAACTGAAAATCACAATGGCTTCTAGATAAAACAGAAATGATGGCACTATCATCTTTCCTTCAAACTCTTTCTGGGCTTCTGTGATCCTTGCAAAGATCTGACACATTTGTATGGTCCCTAGCAAGTGCTGATAATACTTTGCTTGTGGTATAAAGATGCCACTGGGAAATCTGAGATAAGCAGCAGTTAAA